>NC_085136.1:135229285-136429285 GCF_035046485.1 Aedes albopictus | reverse complement strand
CAACCGCGCCTTGAATAGCAGGCAGTTTCCACACGAATGAATGAATACCACGTTTCAAGAGCGATAGTAGACTGTACGATGACTTGCCACACCGACTACAGAGCCCAACTAGCCAATGTAGGGATGCTCAGAATTCCCGTCTCTTCAGGTCTTATAGAGACTTACACTGGTTTGCAACCATAGTAGAAACATCTGGTCAACAGACACCCGATCAGGTAGGTTCGGGTAGTGTGGGGATAAGGCCGTCTTCTACAACAAAAGTAAAATCCAGGACTACTCTCTCCTCGACCCACTAAACAACATTCCTATGGTCGCCAAACCCTTAGTCTCTTCGGAACCACCAAGAAAGCATTGCTTCAGAGATGGACTAGTGCACACCGCACTCTCAAAATTAGTTGCGTAGCCTGCAGAAACGAACATCGATGACTCGCTTTGGAGAGTCCATCACGTAGCATGCCCAACTGTTTTGCAGACATCAAGAACTGATACCTACGTGCACTCAGATCTGACCTGCTGAATACAACGGTATCACTACCCATCAGGCCCTATCAGCTGCACCAGAAGGTTGCTAATAGTAGGGTCTCCACCTGCCCCGGCCCTTACTAGGGAGTGGAAATTCCCTTCCAACCGCGGGCTCGGATCCAACTCAGTAGACTGACACCACTTGGCTGGAACGCCGTTTCAACGGCTATTACCCACATCGTCTGGGAGCAACAGAGGAGGTGGCGCGTGGACTCGGAGAATGGCTAGTCCAGATGCAGTACAAGAGGTGGTCCAGGGGTTCGGAGTCGGCTTCGTAGGTCATACCGGTGCCCTGCGGTCGAGATCAACCCTTACAGCGATTAAGTGGCCGCGGAGAGGAAGTCCCGGTAGCGGTGCTGTCGTGGCGTCGGTCTACTGGGTTGGATCCAAGCCCGCGGTTGGAAAGGGGTCCCCGGCAAGGGTCGGGGCAGGTGGAGACCCTGCCGTCAGCAACCTACGGATGCATCTGATAGGGCCTGAAGGGTAGTGATACCCTTCCTTTGCGGGCAGGTCAGATCGGGTTGCATGTGGGCATCAGTTCTTGATGTCCGCTCAGCAGTAGGGCGCGGGCGGGGTTGACTCTGCCCGCCTTCCGAGGACAAAGGGAGTGGCGAGGACCACTCGGGAAACTGGCTAAGCGCCAGCATGCTACCGTGATGGACTCTCCAAAACGAGTCATCGATGTTCATTGCTGCAGGCTACGCAGCTAACCTTGTGGGTGCGATGTGCACTAGCCCCTCTCTGAAGCAATACCTTCTTGGTGGTTCCGGAGAGACGTAGGGTTTGGAATGGTTTAGTGGGTACGAGGAGAGAGTAGTCCTGGATTTTACTTTTGTTGTAGAAGACGGCCTGTCAGACCTACACTACCCTAACCTTCTGTTAGGGTGTCTGTTGAGCAGATTATCCCCCTATGGTTTAGAAGGAAAAAAAAAAAAGACTGACACCACGACGGTGGGAGCTTAAGATGGCTTTTCTTAGGCGAAGCATGTTCTAACACCAGTGAGGACTCACCACCTTTGGCATCGCAAGGTGACCGAACATCATGTGCGCTGCACACGAACTGTTCAAGTGGAGTTTGCCTAGCCGTGGCGCGGGTTCAGCAGTGGGCTCTGCTGGGCCTCTTCAGAAATACCACACATCCGGAAGCATCAACTCTGTTCAAGCGAACCGGCACCGCTTCCAAAGTGCCTTAGCCTAGTCAGGGGTGCCTCGAGCACATCAGGAGCAATGCCAGTAAGTTCCTGATTACGGTATACTGGAGCGCGCGCGCGCGCGCGATGAAACTGGTCGATGAGATGGTACACTCTAAGATGACCGCGGAGTAGAGAAGTGCTGGTGGCGACGGCATTCTATCCTCTTAGTAGGGCCGGGTGACACTGACCAGAAACGACGGATGGGCTAATGTCGGAGTTGCCTTCCGTCCCATTAAACCTTGGCAAGGCCTTAGAGTACGTTCCCGATCTGTACCCAGCTTAGGAAACTAACTGGGTGGAGGTAGGTTTAGTTGAAGTATCCTGATTTGCGCTGATCCTGGCTCTGAGCTCAGGTCCCATAAGGGCCTGTGCCAACCCGTGGGTAGCCTCCCTGCTTGCATAGATAACCACCGGGATCCTTGGGCGACTATTTCAGTGGCAGTGAGGGATAGCGGCTCTAAGGGGGACCCTTACAAAAGAGTTGGATACATATTTAATCAGGGAGACAGAGAATACGGAGGGTGAGGTGATCAACCCGTTCGCGAGAAGTGGAATGTTCAGATCACCAACGCAAGCGACGAGGGTGGAATCCCCCCAAGTGTCAGAGTATGGCACACCGAGGGTCGGGTCAGCGACCGAGGACACGCAGATGAGTGGAGCGGAACTCACGCGTGCGCTGACCCGCAAAAGGGGCTGTCCATAAACCACGTGGTCATGAGAGGGGGGGGGGGTTCGGCCAATGACCATTTTGTATGGATGAATAAAAAATTTTGTATGGGCTGATGACCACGCGGGGGGGGGTTGAGAAGTCCCAAAAAAATGACCACGTGGTTTATGGACAGCCCCAAAGAGATGGGCTTCCGAAGCTGCTGGTGGTTTCTTAACAGCTTGACGAGCTGATTGGATACACTAGTGGGCGGAACAACATCAGCAAAGACCTTAAAAAAGGTCTGTTGATGCTCCACGATTCAGTTGCCCAGGCCAGGAAGGAGTACGATCTCCTGTTCGAGCGAGGTAACACGATTAGCGTGGGTAGAAAAGAAAGGTCCACGCAAACGGCTGCAGAAAGAGGGAAAATCTCGGCTCAAACCAAACGGCCGAGATCGATGGACGAGGAGCGGCCGGTGAGTGGCAAACGCCCGCGTAGCGCGAGCAACCCCAAGCCGGTCGCGAAACGGGCTCGGGGCAAAGATCCGAAACCCGGAGGTGAGGCTGCTAAGAGCGGTAGCAGTGACCAACCGGTTCAAGAGAAGGAGAACCCTTGGATTACGGTTATTAAGAAAGGGCGTATCGCAAAAGAGAAGGTTTTGAGCAAAACCAAGGTGAAGCCGGCGCATGAGCGTACGAAAGGCGACGCACTGGTCCTCAAAACAGAGGGTAACAGCTACGCAGATGTGCTGCGGGCTATGCGGAGTGAGGATCGTCTCTCGGGACTAGGCGCGGATGTTAAAAGCATCCGGCACACTAGGACTGGAGAGATGATACTAGAGCTTAAGAAGAATGCTGTCAACATGGGCTCTTCTTATACGGCACTAGCACAAGAAGTGTTAGGTGACAAGGTACGGGTGAGGGCTCTGACGCCGGAGGCGACTCTCCAGTGCAAGAACTTGGATGAGATCACCACCGCGGAGGAGCTCTCTGCTGTCCTTAAACAGCAGTGTAATGTGGACGCGCCAAGCGCGTCGATCCACATCAGGCGAGGCCCAGCAGGTACGCAGATCGCAACGATCAAGCTTTTTTTTTTGCTCCCCTGTTGGGGAAATTAAGCTACTGCGTCCAATAGGCTGAACTTTTGTGGCAACGATCAAGCTTCCAGTCGGGGAAGCGAAGAAAGCGACTGCTAAGGGCATGGTTGAAGTCGGATGGTCGGAGTGTCCGCTTAGTGTATGTGAGCCGCCGGAAGTGTGAATCACTTCACTGAATCACTGTTAAGCCGCGCAGCAGCTGTTGTGGCAATCCGCCTCGAAGTCGAGTACAGACATCGCGCTTCTTTCGGACTCATACCGCATCCCCCCCAATAACGGGAACTGGGTTGCGGATAAGGCCAAGAAAGCGGCAATCTGTACGACCGGTCGGTACCCGGTCCAGAAGATATTTTTTTTTATATCTGTATTAACGAGATTTTTAGCCCTAGGCTAGTTCATCTCGGGGTCCACGCTTTACTTCCCTTCCGAAGGAAGAACCCACATTTAGTGAGTTTGTCGGGAGTGGGATTCGATCCCAGGTCCTCGGCGTGATAGTCAAGTGTTCTAACCATTACACCAGGTCCACTCCACCTCCAGAAGATAATCTCCACGACGTGCGAGGGCTTCGCGATTGCGAAGATCGACGGGGTTTACTACTGCAGCTGCTATGCCCCACCTAGGTGGCCGATAGGTCAGTTTTCGTCCATGCTAGACTCGCTGTCAAGCGCACTAGTAGGACTGAGCCCCTTGGTCATTGGTGGGGACTTTAACGCGTGGGCAGTCGAGTGGGGCAGTCACTCTACGAACGAGAGAGGTTGGGCTCTACTCGAAGCTATGGCGGTTGAGATCGCGAATGTCGGCAGTGTAAGCACATATAGCAGAAACGGTGCGGAGTCCATCATTGATGTATGTGACCTTCTGGAGCCCAGGGCTTAAACTTAGCTCAGACTAGAGAGTTGATAACGGGTACACGCATGGTGATCACCTGGCGATTCGATACAGTATCGAACAGGGCGGTAGACGGCAGCAGTCGAGGATAACCGACACTCACCGAGGATGGCTAATCTCGAGTTTCGATAAGCCGGCATTTGGGGAGCGACTGCTTATGGAGCAGAATACCGACTACCTGTCTAGCGACGGTCTAGTTGGTACCTTGAGACGAGCGTGTGATGCGGCAATGCCGAGGCGATCCATACCCAGGAATGGACGAAGACAGGTATACTGGTGGTGTCAAGAAATCGCGGAGCTCCGTGCATCTTACCACATGTCAAGGAGAAGGATGCAAAGAGCCTGGACCGATGAATTGGGAGCGAAGCGAGAGGTGGCATACAGGGCGGCAAAGTTGACACTTTGAGATCAAGGCGCGTAAGCGGGCGTGCTTCAGGCTCCGTCTCTGTCAGACGGTCAACACAACCCCCTGGGGAGACGCCTACCGGGTAGTCATGTGCAAAACGAAAGGCACATCTGCACCACCGGAACGCTCTCCCGCGATGCTGTAGAGGATTGTGGAAACGTTGTTCCCGCACCACGAGGTAAGACCATGGGCACCCACATTGCAAGACCATCCTGGTCCGAGTGAGGTTCCCCCAGTGACGAATGCTGAGTTGGCCGCAATTGCGAAATCACTTAAGCTGAACAAGGCCCCGGGCCCGGATGGCATTCCGAGGATGGCTATTAAAGCAGCCATCGAAGCTAGCCCTGACATGGTCGGATCGGCTATGCAGAGATGCTTGGATAGAGGCGAGTTTCCGGAGAGGTGAAAAAGGCAAAAATTGGTTCTACTTCCCAAGCACGGGAAGCCACCAGGCGACCCGTCGGCTTATAGACCAATTTGCCTTTTAGACACGGCCGGGAAACTCCTAGAGCGGATCATTCTGTCGAGGTTATTGGTCTATACCGAGAGGACGGACAACGCGGGGCTATCAGACAGCCAGTACGGGTTTCGCAAAGGAAGATCGACAGTCAGCCATTAGGTCGGTGACTGGAGTCCTGTATTAACTCGGCAAGGTACAAATTTTTGTAAGAGGTCACCAGGTACCTCACAGGCTCCGTCAACAATCGAGTTGTTTTTAACCCTCGACTATTCATTCCTTGACACCGGGTCGCATGACACATTGAATTGAGATTCCTTGTTTGGCATAATTCTGCCTCCAAAACAGGTTCGTGGTGCTATCCCAAGCCGGCAACTGTGCAGTAAATATCATTAGATCTGATTTGTTCTATATGATACTCCCAATAGCTTTGGTAGATTATGGTCAATTTCTCCAGCGTTGTGCTAACTCCTCAGTCGATTTCAAACCTATACACTACACATACATGGCGCTATGAGCCGGAAATTGAGCTGCAAATAAACCTTGAAATCCAATTACAGCACACATTCCCACCTGGTCGACGCTCGAGTACAGCCAAAGACTCACTTTATCATCGTTCTTTTTTCCTGCTTCACACCCTGCCAGCCAGCCAGCCAGCCAGTAGCAATTCCAAAACTATTTCCGCCACACTATTTTCGAAGCTCTTCTTCGCACTTGAAACGCTACATTACACCACCAAGTGTTACCCGTACACTTGGGTTCGGCCGCTGCATCGTCCACACAAGCCAAGCTAGGCGCTGACTGAACAAACTAAAACCAACTGCTGCAGCACGACGACGACTACGGCGGCAAAGGTTGCAGTTTCACCAAGAGTTGGAAAGAAATTTTCACCTGATTGCACTTTTGGATTCAAGTCACTGCTGCTGCTGCTGCTGCAGCCACACCACAGCACATTCGCTGATATCCTTTTGCTGTCTTACCTTCTGCTGGTGTTAGTCGAGCACTTGTCGTTAGCTCGGACAAGTGGGGCGTTCAAAGTTAATTTCACTCCGTCTGCCTTATATCCTTTTTCTCTGAGGATTCGAGCGAGCGTGGTGCTTTCCTCCAACGAATCGTCGGAATGTTGGGTATGGCACTGCGAGAATATAAGGTTTAAATAGAGAGCCGTCGATTAGTGAAAACGAGAAGCGATTTTCTCCCAGTGCTTAAAGCTCATAAGCACACTTCAATCTAAACTATCCGTATGAAATTTAATTTTTAAGTGTTATTAGCTTAATCGTATCTGTCTGCACACTTGCTGCCCTGAACTTTTTCGACTTTTATTTTCAGTTGGGCTGCAGTTTTGCTGAGATTCCCATGAGCAACCGGCAGAGTGGAATTGGCTTGTTGATTCCGTTTATTTTTTGGCACCCAATCAAGCGTGCTTTGCACTGGATAATTAATTTCTATCATCGTGATCCCATCCCGTTTGGTATCGATTCAATTTCAAATGATTATCCCTTTTTCTGGAGGTATCCGAAAGTAAACGAAAATATCAAAATAATAATAACGTAACATTGACAACTTCTTCTCTGGTTGACTTTGTATACTAAGACTTTTTTTTATATAGGGTATTGTACCATTTGGGCAGGTGTACCTATTTTGGGCACTTGCCGCTATAACTAAGTCAATTTCAAACCGATTGATTTGAATTTTCGTACAGAGTTAGATACTGTACGTGCCTAACTCTGGACAAAATTTCAAATCAATCGGTTTGAAATTGACTTAGTTATAGCGGCAAGTGCCCAAAATAGGTACACCGGGCCAAATGGTACAAGACCCTAGTTCGCCATAATATACGGTTCGTGGCTGCCGTTCTCCATCCTCAGTCACGCCCGATGCTCGCCAAGTCACACTCCACCTGATCCACCCATCGTGCTCTCTGCGCTCCACGCCTTCTTGCGCCATCCAGCTCTGTTGCGAACATCAACTTTGCAGGGTTGTTGTCCGGCATTCTTGCAACATGCCCTTGGTATGGCTTTGGCCACCTTTTGGATGCTGGGTTCGCCGTAAAGTGCAGCGAGCTCGTGGTTCATCTTTCTCCGCCACACACCGTTCTCCTGCACACCGCCAAAGATCGTCCTTAGCACGCGTCGCTCGAAAACTCTGAGTGCTTGCAGGTCCTCCTCGAGCATGGTCCATGTCTCGTGCCCGTAGAAGACCACCGGTCTTATTAGCGTTTTGTACATGGTGCATTTTGTGCGTGGGTGAATCTTTTTCGACCGCAGCTTCTTCTGGAGCCCGTAGTAGGCCCGACTTCCGCTGATGATGCGCCTTCGAATTTCACGGCTCACGTTGTTGTCAGCCGTAAGGAAGGATCCGAGGTAGACGAATTCCTCCACCACCTCGAAAGTATCCCCGTCTATCGTAACATTACTACCCAGACGGATCCGGTCGTTTTCGGTTCCGCCTACCAGCATGTACTTTGTTTTTGAGGCATTCACCACCAGCCCTACCTTTGCTGCTTCGCGTTTCAGGCGGGTGTACAGCTCTGCCACCGATCCAAATGTTCTGGCAATAATGTCCATGTCGTCCGCAAAGCACACAAATTGACCGGATTTTGTGAAAATCGTTCCCCGGCTGTTGAGCCTGGCTCGTTGCATCACACCTTCCAGAGCGATGTTGAAGAGTAGACATGAAAGTCTTGTCGCAGTCCCCGGCGAGATTCAAATGAACTGGATAGTTCACCCGAAACCCTTACGCAGTTTTGCACATCGTCCATAGTTGCTCTTATCAGTCTAGTCAGCTTCCCAGGAAAGCCGTTTAAGTCCATGATTCTCCATAGCTCTGCGCGGTTGATACAGTCGTATGCTGCTCTGAAGTCGAAGAACAGGTGATGCGTTGGGACCTGATACTCACGGCATTTCTGGAGGGTTTGCCATGCGGTGAAGATCTGGTCCGTTGTCGCACGCTATGTCCAAAGGGAAGTATTATGATAATCGAATGTACCTCAAATGTTTGTAGCATGGTCACTTTTTTGTAAATATTATTTTAGGATTTATTCAATATATAATAGAAAATGTATATAAAATGCACATAAATTGTATAATAAATTAAATATTTTTCATGTTCTTCAATGTTAATTTATCATTCGTGTTAATTTATTTTTCATTTCAATTCATTGTTTTCATTGTAAAGTATACTAAATTCCAAAGTTCACTATAAATGTTTGCGATATTCAATGTCACCATTCGAAATGACATGCACCGTTGCACCCGCATACAACTTGCATGCAAGTCGCCTTCACAAGTTCAATACATGCAAATAATATTCCTGCTGCTCTATCCACTACATCACGAAACCCGAACAATCTCGAGGTTCAATGTTCAAGCCCGAACTCTCTTGTCAAAAATAGATCGGGTATTTAAAAATAGAAGGAACGATACAGATCATTCAGATGGGTATGAAAGTGAAAGAGATAGCAATTTATTCGGTTCTCATTCGTGGTTGATGAGAATTGTCGTTTGAAAAGATCGTAAAATTACTTCGGTAATTTTACGTATTTCCGGCCACGAAGTCTTGGGATCCGACCTTATCTGAGGACCTACAGAACTTCTACTCGTCCATTTTGACCTGGACCGTGGAAGAGGCGGGAGTGCGTGTTCTAAGTTTAGTGTCGCGGTGTGTTTAATTTGGTAATAGTTGAAATGTGAGAAGTCTTTTAGATTAAATTAAATGTTACTTTTTCGTTCCTTTCCATTAGATAGCAAAGTTCAATAACCTATGTTAAAAGGTTAAGTGCGGTCAAACTAGATTGTGTGCGTGTGTGTGAATAGAAAAACCCGGATTAATCCACCTAGTGGTGATACTGCCTTTCTCGTCGAATATGTTATCATAATCTTTCCGTCGACGTAAGCATCCTGAATCCTATGAATACTTTATTTATAAAAGCAAGAATTTTATCCAAGCCATCATCGAGTTGGGAAACTTATTGATGGCACATATTTCCGACGTTATGTTCAATGCAGGGTTGTGCAGTTTCAGGATGATTAATGTCGAACGACACTCGCTTTAACCATCACTTCATACGACAAACGCAGTCCATCAAAACATAATCGATTCACGCATAAGCCACTCAAGCCAACACTCGTTCAATGCAGAGTCAACCACATCCAACATCAGCGATCGTCTCATGTTTTCAACCACACGATGAAACACCGAAGCGAGTTTTTGTTCTACGCCTTGCATTCATATTCAAAGGGCGTGCTGTGTTTGTGTTTGTTGTGCCATGCAATACTACTTAACAAATTGACCTTCATCCTGGCCCTTTCAGATGAGAGTCACCCAGCTGTGACTGACATAGCTCTGCGTCGGAACGACTGTTAACAAGCGTTCGGCTGCTCAGGAGATTTGCAAAGATAGAGCGTGGCGGCGACAGCCACCGTATCAATGCGCTCGTCTCGAATGTGTTCGTTAGCAACATAGAGACGGTCGGCTGTAGCGTTGATGGAGGAAGAAGACCAATGTTGATGTTGCGGCTTTTTCGTGTTATGATGGTGATAATGCACAAGACTGGTTCAATGTATAGGCAGAGCTGAAAAATATCAGTCCTCTTAGTTGACTGCCTGACCACCTTTACTATTACTGGAGGCCGATCAATACCAAGACGATAATAACAAGCTTAAATATAACTTATTTCCAAACCAAAAACAACCAAAAGTCTACGATAAACTTTTTTTTTGCACACTTAAGGCCGTATTTTATTATCATTGGTTGTTGGATTCAAACAATTAAAAAAAAAATGAGACAGTGAAATTTTTCATACTGAATCCAATTAAAATTTAAACTATATCACAGAGCGCGAGCAGCAACCAGTCGAATCAAAATTTTGCGCAGTAATTTCAGACACAAAACGGGATTGAAAAACTTTGTTGATGCGATTAAATTTCAATTTTCCCATGTAACCCCCTGTTCACGCACAACGTGAATATTGTACCAGTCTAACTGCTCGAATCAAAATGTTCTAGTGTACTCGTTCTATCTCATAGCTTTCTCAGTCTGTCTCAGCATCCGATGATGCTGCCGACAGTGATCTGATCGTAGGTAGATTTTTTGCCAATTTACTGTCCACTCATCTTCCCGCTTGACGTAAAAAAGACGAAGTGTAGATCAGATTAGTTAGTCAGTTACGTTTCGCACGCGCAATAAACCACATCACCCGAGACATAGTGTGCAAAGTGATTCTACGGAGTAATAAAGTTGTGTCGTTCCTCTAACTCCAATCAAGGGCACTGATTCCCCATCTCGAAAACCCTGATCGCGGCAACATAAAAATCTGGTCCTTCGAACCGGATCAAGGACTGTCGGGAACAGTGTTTGCGATTCGCGGTCATTTCGGAGTGATTTTCGTGTGAAAAAGTGCAAACGGACATTAGTGAAAGTGATCAAAAGACTCAAGTGACACGGACACTAGTGACGAAGATAACGTGATCAACGGTCACGAAAGAAAGTGGATCGAGAAAAGAACTTCTGACTAAAAACGAACTGTGAGCTGAGAAATTATCGAACATTCATGTGTGAAGTGCGGTTTCGGCGATAATTAGCAATAAAAGTGATAGTGAAAACCACATTTGACCCACGCGGGAACAACGTTGGATGCTGCTAACACCATCGAGAAGCGTCGGTCTATTGTGCTCCGTCCCATTGTCGTCGTTGCTGTGGCTTGGGTATCGAAAAGTGGCGTGGCTTGGGTTCTCTCTCTACCCCAACGGAGACTGTAAGTACACTTGCATGTGCATGTGACCCGAGTGGCAAGATATACCAAAAGTAAGATCAGTTCGCTGACTTACTAATTTTTTCGCAATTTTGCATGACTCGAGTGGTTTCGGACGTGAGCATTTTTTTTGGAATTTTGGGTGCTATTTGGCATTGTGAAGGCACGTGTGTGGAAACGCGGTTCACTTCGATTGTTCTAGTGCTGCTTTGTTCTATTAAATAATGGCTTCGGAACTCAAAAAGCTTACCAAGCAGGAGCGATTTTGCGTGGATTCTCTCAACAATCTTGCTAAGAATATTGGGAAATATGAGGATTCAGATCTCGCTGCGCTTGAAGGTTGGCAGGAATATTTAGAGGAAATTTATGGCGAGTTTAAACGAGTCAGGTTAGAGTTGGAGTTGTCCGAAGAATTTCGTAAAGCACTAGAGCAATCAATGCAATTGGAAGAAGGTTCATCTGAACAGTTGGATCTTACAATTAAGGCCACACGTGCTGAAGTCGAGCTCACGTATTTGAAGATAAAAGGGTTTCTGAAATCAAAGCTACAAAAACCAAGCACGTCAAACACTATTGCTACCCAACAACTTGTACAACCAGTGAACAGTATCCAGTCTAGAGTTAAGCTGCCGGAAATAAAACTTCCGCATTTCGATGGATCCATTCGGGATTGGCCTACATTCCGAGACACTTTCAAATCGCTGATTGATTCTACTCCTCAGCTCAGCAATGTAGACAAATTTTCGTACTTAGTTTCGTCGCTTTCGAAAGAAGCAAAACGTGTAATCGAAGTTATTGAGGTTACATCAGCAAACTATTGTGTAGCGTGGGAACTATTAGAAAAGAGGTACGAGAACAAATACCTCATTGTTAAAGCGTACATCCAAGCGCTTTTCAATGTCGAGCCTATGAAAAGGGAGTGCTATGACTCTCTCAACAAGCTCATCGATGAATACGAACGTAACCTTCGAATGCTCGAGAAGGTTGGTGAGCACCCGGAGGACTGGAGCACACTTCTCGTTTTCATGCTCAGTTCAAGGCTTGACATCGCTACCATGCGTCACTGGGAGACGCATAGAAGATCCACTAATGTTCCTACGTACAAAGAACTGATCGATTTCTTGAGAAGTCACAGTTTGATCCTGCAATCTGTAGCTGCTTCAAAATCTCGATCTAGTGAACCTACTCGTACAACTACCTCACCTCGTAACGCCTCCTCTAAACTAACCTCGGCTCATTCCGCCATATCGTCGTCGCAGAAATCATGCGTTTTCTGCAAGCAATCCTCTCATTCGCCCTTCCATTGCGAAGCCTTTCGGAAGATGACCGCTACCGAGCGGTTCGAAGCAACCAAAAAGAATTCGCTGTGCATCAACTGCCTTTCTCCTTCCCATCAAATGAAGAACTGTTCGAGTGGAGCCTGTCGAGTGTGCAACCAAAAACATCATACGATGCTGCATCAACGAACCAATCAGCCCTCTACTAGCCAACCAACCCAAACCCAACCATCGAAGTCGTCGTCGTCGCCTGGTTCGCAGTCATCCTTTTCGCCGTCCGCTGAAACAAACCACTCGCAGTCCTCTCATGCAAGCAGGCCCTCAACTTCGTCTATTGAGAACCAAGCCCCCACAATCTCTGCCCTTTCGGCCCAATACGCCTCATCGTCGCTCACCAAACAACATCATCGTGTTCCTTCAACGGTGCTGCTGTCTACAGCTCTGGTCAAAGTCTTTGATCCATCGGGACAATCCTTGTGGGCCAGAGCTCTGCTGGACTCCGGATCCCAGCTGAATTTCGTATCGGAGCAACTCGTCCAGAAGCTGAAGCTGAAACGATCCAAAGATTTTCTTCCTATCAGCGGTGTTGGATTGTCGTCTACCTCTTCCAAATATTCGGTCGTCGCTCGTATCCAATCCCACCATGCAGATTTCGAGACCACTTGGAGATTCCATGTCCTCCCGAGGATTACAATGGAGCTACCAACACAAGCAGTGGATGTATCCAGCCTTCAGTTACCATCGGACATCGTTCTTGCTGACCCTTCGTTTGGTGAACCAGGTCCAATCGACCTAATTTTCGGCGCAGAGAATTTCTTTGATTTGATGCGAGAAGGTCAGGTCAAAACTGGCCCCTATCAACCCAGCCTACAAAATACGGCACTAGGATGGGTAGAATCAGGGAAGGTCCAGTCAGGAATCGTACAATCTTCGGTCGTCAATCTTGCCTATTCCACTCCAACCATCGAAGAACAACTAGCTCGATTCTGGGAGATCGAGTCTTGCCAAACTAGTAGCACTTTGTCGTTGGAAGAAACTGCCTGTGAGGAGCACTTTGCCAAAACAACTACCCAGGATTCAACTGGTCGATTCGTCGTTGCTCTTCCAAAACGTGAGACAGCCTTTGCAAAACTTGGCAGTTCAAAGGTCGTTGGTACTCGTCGGTTCCTGTCCCTTGAACGTCGGCTCAACGCTGATCCTCAACTGAAGCAAGCATACACAGCGTTCATCAACGAGTACGCGGAGCTCGGTCATATGAAGCTAGTGGACAATCTAGAAACGCAGCTACCAACCTACTTTCTACCACACCATTGTGTCGTCAGACCAGACAGCATTACCACAAAGCTGAGAGTGGTCTTCGACGCATCTTGCGTAACGGATACAGGAGTGTCGCTGAATGACACTCTCATGGTGGGTCCACAAGTGCAAGACGATCTTGTCACCATTATCTTGCGCTTTCGCATTCCACAGTTTGCTATCATCTCGGACATCGAAAAGATGTATAGGCAAATTGGAATGAACCCGAACGATCAGATGCTTCAACTGATCCTTTGGAGAGATTCTCCTTCAGAACCAATCCGGACATACCAACTCACAACCGTGACGTATGGTACATCGTCCGCTCCGTACCTCGCAACAAAATGTCTGCAAACACTCGCTGAAATCGGATCGACAAGCCATCCTGCAGCAGCCGCTGTCGTGGGCAAGGATTTCTATATGGATGATCTGCTCACTGGTGTCAACAGTATCGAAAAAGGTCAGGAACTTGTACAGCAGCTACTCCAGTTGATGAATTCGGCTGGACTACAACTTCGTAAGTGGGCATCCAATTGTCCACAGATTCTCCAAGCCGTTCCTGAACACTTAAGGGATGAGCGTACACTTCTCGATCTCGAAGCAGCTTCTCCGGTTAAAACTCTCGGCCTGCAATGGAACACTCGCACGGACGAATTCTGCTTTGAGGTGCCGAAGCACAGTGATGTCTACCCTATAACCAAGCGCATCGTTCTTTCGGATATCGCTCGGCTCTTTGATCCACTGGGACTTGTTGGTCCAGTGGTAGTGCAAGCGAAGCTGTTCATGCAACAATTATGGAGAGAAGGAAAAACCTGGGACGATGAACTCAGTGACTCTGCTCAACAACTTTGGGCAGAATTTCGACAAAACTTGCAGGACATAGCGAACTTAAGCGTTCCACGGTGGGTTCTTGCTACTCCAAGTGTAGTTTCTGTTGAACTACATGGGTTTTGTGACGCCTCAACTCGCGCCTATGGTGCCTGCATCTACGTAAGGACAGTTGCATCGAACGGAGATGTCTTCGCAAACCTGCTCACTGCAAAATCCAAGGTGGCTCCACTTGGAAACTCGAAACGAAACCCAACCATAAGTTTGCCGCGTCTAGAGCTCTCTGGCGCGCTTCTTCTAAGCCACCTCTTCGAAAAGGTCGAATCCAGCACCAGTCTCCATGCCAAGAGTTTCTTCTGGACGGATTCAACGATAGTCTACCATTGGCTATCCTCTAACCCATCTCGTTGGAAAACGTTCGTGGCAAACCGGGTGTCAGAGATCCAACGAATCACTGCCAAAGGAATCTGGGCACACGTGCCTGGTCTAGAAAACCCAGCGGACGTCATCTCCAGAGGAATGCCTCCAAACGAACTTAAGGATTTCACCCCTTGGTGGAATGGACCCGACTGGCTTCGACAACCCTCTCGTTTCTGGCCATCGCTTACTGCTCCTGTTCACGAAGAATTCCCGCCTGACCAGCTCGAAGAACGTATCGTAGCACTGCCAACACAAATCATCCAGCCAAACGAATTGTTTTTGCTGTATTCATCGTTCACGAAGTTGGTACGCATCGTAGCTATCATTCTTCGGTTTCGCCACAACTCAAACCCTCAGAATCGGGACGAGAAACGAACGGGGTTCCTATCTGCAGTCGAACTAGTTCAAAGTACAGAACAGCTAGTGAAGATCGCTCAGGAAGAAAGGTTTCCGCACGATATCGCGGATGTGCTTCGCGATGGGCAGGTCAAAAGGAATTCGCGGTTGAAAATGCTTCTTCCACACCTGGCGAATGGCATATTGCGTGTCGGTGGCCGGCTGAGGAACGCTCCAGTGACGTACAACCAACGACATCCTATGATTCTGCCGGACAAGCATCCACTGACCGACCTGATCCTGAAGTTCTACCACCTCAACAACCTCCACGCTGGACCCCAGCTGATAACAGCTGCAGTTAGGGAACGATTCTGGCCACTTCGTATTCGCGACCAAGCGCGACAAGTGGTACATTCGTGTCTAAGATGTTTCCGCTGCAAACCTGACGTCATGGAACAGCTCATGGGCGAACTACCAACAGAACGAGTTACGCCTACGCTACCATTCCTTCGCTCTGGAGTGGACTACTGTGGACCCTTCTTCTATCGTACAAGCAGAAAAGGAGCTCCTACCAAGTGTTACGTCGCCATTTTCGTCTGCATGGTGACAAAAGCTGTTCATGTCGAATGTGTAGCCGATTTGTCCACAAGTTCTTTCATCGCCGCACTGAGACGTTTCGTTGCCCGGCGAGGGAAGCCACAACTAATCGAGTGCGATAACGCGCTAAATTTCAGAGGTGCCAAGCGTGAGCTAGACGAGCTCGTCCGTCTCTTTGGCACTCAACATCACCAGCATCTCGTAACCAGTAGCTGTGCTGAAGATGGTATCTCGTTCAAGTTCATACCACCGAGATCTCCAAATTTCGGTGGCCTTTGGGAGGCCGCTGTCAAATCTCTCAAGAAGCATCTTCGCAGCACTCTACTGAACACTATTCTATCGCTGGATGAATTTCTAACTCTCCTCACACAAATTGAAGCCTGTCTCAATTCTCGTCCACTGACCCAGCTCACTGCAGATCCAAACGACCTCGAGGTGCTCACGCCAGGGCATTTTCTGGTCCATCGTCCACTCATCGCAATACCCGAGCCCAGCCTGGCTCATGTTCCGATGAATAGGCTCGACCGGTATCAGCAGACCCAGGAATACGTTCGTCGGATATGGAAGCAGTGGCAGTCCGAATACCTTTCTGGACTGCAACCTCGAACTCGTTGGACTCAACAACGGGACAACATCAAAGTGGGTACAATGGTCTTGCTGAAGGACGACAACCTTCCACCAATGAAGTGGAGACTGGGACGAGTGACGCAGGTGTTCAGAGGAGGCGACAACTTCGTTCGAGTGGTGGCAGTTCGGACAAAGGACGGCGAGTTCCGGCGTGCCATTACGAAGATCTGCGTGTTACCAATCCAGCAACCCGGCGGAGATCCATCCGCTGACGAACCAGAAGGAAATTAGAACCCTTCCGACGATCGCAGTGTCTAACTCTGCGCAACGCTGGGGGGTCGAAAGACCTCCCATCCATGTAAGTCTTTGTATTTTATTGAATTTCTAAAAAGCTAATGGAATGTTTCATCCCCCATATCCGCCTGCGATGACGACGTCTGCAACCACTACGAGTTTCGACCTACTGCTGTCCAACGTTCTGATGCTGTATCCGACCGCATTCACTCTATGTCGGAGAGACGAGTGGTTCTGCAACAGGAGAAGCTAGGATCAAAGGATGCAAGGTTCGACTCGTGCTTGGACTCAACTCTAAACCGAAGGATGTCTCGTCACACTCAACCAGTGGTCCAATTCGTCCCCGAAGGAAGGTCATTCTACGATGCACAAGTACGCTCAGTAGCTTGGTGCCAACGGTCATCGTCCGTTTATCGGACCCGCGGAGGCCGGTAGCCTCCAACCCAGTTAAGTGTTGTTTTTGTTCTCAAATATTGTTGAAAAAGCCGCCTATGTTTTGTTCCAGAGAATGACCAGCCAGCGAGGGTGTCGACGAGGACCATCCACCCGTACAAGATCACGTGAGACGAAGAGACGACTCCTGCACCATCAAACAACTGCAAGCCAAGCACGGTCGAGGTCACTATGTGTTTCCGACAACGCACATGGCCATCGACGAAGATCCCACGAGCAGATGTAAACAACCCGATCGTGAGAGGATCCCGACAGCAGACGAAGTCAGACGCAGCGACCACTCGGACACTACAAGATTATCCAACAACCAGTGACGTCATCCGAAGAGTGGCGATAACGAACTTAATATCTAAAGTGAATTCCGAATAATGAATTGCAAAGTGAAATCGCTTAGATTAAGTGTAGCATAAGAACCAACGAACATTGAACTTCCATTGATAGATTAGAACTAGGGTATTAGTAGTTAAAAAGCCCCTTTTTAACGGTGGCCGGTATGTTCACGCACAACGTGAATATTGTACCAGTCTAACTGCTCGAATCAAAATGTTCTAGTGTACTCGTTCTATCTCATAGCTTTCTCAGTCCGTCTCAGCATCCGATGATGCTGCCGACAGTGATCTGATCGTAGGTAGATTTTTTGCCAATTTACTGTCCACTCATCTTCCCGCTTGACGTAAAAAAGACGAAGTGTAGATCAGATTAGTTAGTCAGTTACGTTTCGCACGCGCAATAAACCACATCACCCGAGACATAGTGTGCAAAGTGATTCTACGGAGTAATAAAGTTGTGTCGTTCCTCTAACTCCAATCAAGGGCACTGATTCCCCATCTCGAAAACCCTGATCGCGGCAACACCCCCATTCTACTATATATTTACACCTCAAGAATTTTAAAAGGTGTGATTTGATGAACCTGCTTCAGTTTTGTCAAGATTTTGTTCTTTTACACATATTTATCGCTTGCATTGATTATTTTCACTGTTTTTACCACTTTTCGTGAGATACCCGGAACCGCTTCCAAGACTGTACCAGTACCTATTGTCTCAAATATGGTCTGATACTAGCTTCTTGCTAACCGTTCAACAGGTTTTCTGAAAAACCGAAAATTGATGTGTATGCATCGACTTGATTCATTTTACATTTTGGTCATTCTGGCGGGACATACACCACGGGTTCTGGAACACTACCGGTAGTCTCTAATGTGATCTGAGAATATTTTCTTGTAAATCGATCATCAGGTTATCGAAAAAGCCGCGGTTTGATGTGTCACATGCATGAGTTTGGCTCTCATAGGCATTTGACCACTCCCGGTGGGACACCCGGAACCGGTTCCGGAATACTACTGGTTTTCCCAAATATGGTCTGAAACCATTCTCTTGCTAATCGTTCATCAGGTTATCTAAAGAGACGCGATTTGATGTGTCGCATGCATTGGCTTGGTTCACTTTGATATTTGACCTCTTCCGGCGGGACATCCGGAACCGGTTCCAGAACACCACCGGTAGTCTGATCTAGGTTGATCTAGGTTTGATCGAGGGCTACATTCCTGCTTACCGTTCTCCAGGTTATCGAAAAAACCGCTATTTAATGTGTCGCATGCATGGGTTTGGTTTAGGGTTTTGTTCACTTTTACATTTGGACACTCCTGGCGGGGCACCCGGAATAGGTTCCGGAATATTACCGGTAGTCTCTGCTGTGATCTAAGGCTATTTTCCTGCTTACCGTTCTACAGGTTATCGAAAAAGTTGCTATTTAATGTGTCGCATGCATGGGTTTGGTTCCCATCTACATTTGACCACATCCGAAGGGACTCACGGAACCGGTTCCGGAATACATTTGGTTTTCTTAAGTATGGTCTGATTCCATTTATTTGCTAACCGTTCATCAGGTTATCTGAAGAGCCGCGATTTGATGTGTCGCATGCATGGGTTTGATCTAGGGTTTGGTTCAATTTTATATTTGGCCACTTCCGGCGGGGCATCTGGAACCGGTTCCGGAACACTACCGGTAGTCTATGCTGGATCAAAGGCTATTTACCTGCTTACTGTTCATCAGGTTATCGATAAAACCACTATTTGATGTGTCGCATGCATGGATTTGGCTCACTTTTATATTTTGGCACTTCCAGCGGGATATCCGGAACCGATTCCGGAACACTACCGGTTCAGATATGGTCTAAGACTATTTTCCTGCTTACCATTCGTCAGGTTATTGAAAAAGCCGCGGTTTGATGTGTCGCATGCATGGTTTTGTAGCACTTTCATATCTGGCCCCTTCCTGGGGTACCGGTCCGGAACACCTAAATGGCCATAACTCCGGAACGGCTGAACCGATTCGAACCATTTTCAATAGGAAACAATGGGACCAGATTCCGCGTCGAATGAACCGTCGGTCATTAAAATCGGTTGAGGTTTACTGCCAAAAAGTGATGTGAGTTTATTTTGTACACACACATACTCACACACACACATACACACACACACACACACACACACACATACATACACACACACACAGACATCACCTTAACTCGTCGAGCTGAGTTGATTGGTATATGTGACTCGACCCTCCGAGCCTTCTATCAAAAAGTAATTTTTGGAGTGAACATATAGCCTTTCCAGTACACTTAGTGTACGAGAAAGGCAAAAAGGTAATTGTGAAATTTGTTGTGTGGAGATTTTTTTTGTTAAACCAGTCGAACTGCCGTTCGACGGCTTTTTATTCAGGATTTGACCGAAAGCTCGGCACACCGCACCTTTTTCGCTAAACACGCTCTCGGCCCCACGTCGCAGTGCTCAAAAGTCCCGGTTTGAGGGGAAAGCCGGAAGGGAACAACCGTTCCGACAGAGCGGCCGAAAACCCTCGTTTTTCATCGGCGTTTCTGTGGTAGCAACCATACCGATCAAGCCACCGACGACCCCCATCGTCAGCTCCGCCATCAACCAACTTTTTCGGTGATCGGAACATTCACCACCGGAGGCGGCCGAAATCCCACGTTTCCACGTCGGCCATGTGGTAGCCACCACACCCACCGAGCCATCGACGACCCCCATCGTCATCGACACCGAGAAGCAACTGCGCAGGTGATCCGGTCCGTTTAGCGACCGGCAGCGAGAAAGGCGCACTTTCCGAACCGCCGCGCACCGCGCGCATTTGGTGCAATCGTCGCAATACCACCAGTGAGGATGCGCTAAGAATAGCATTCTGCTTTGCCAAGCCGTCCGTCGACCGCCACACCGTCGCTTCTTCTTTGCCGGCGGCATTCATCAGTAGTTAAAAGGGTACCGTGAGTAGACAAAATCCAATTAACCATGCGCATGCGTTAAACTCCACACACTAACCGAGCTCGGAGAAGAAAGTTATTGGATCGATTACTGTCGATAGAACCAGAGTAGGATAACAAATTTAAACCGCACACATTAGGGAAAGCTAGAAGAAGAGAAAGCATGGAAAGGAACATGTTCGAATAAAACCTAGGTTATCAAATTGAATAAATGTTTCGTTAGTTTTGGTAGTTACCTTCAAACATGCTGTATTTTTGTGAAATGTTAGTGCTTTTCCTGTAACAGTTTTTTGGTCTTCGAGATTTCTCACGTTCGCGTCGTTCTACTTGTTTTTTTTTAGTTATTTTTGTACGCCAGGGTAGACAGCCTGGGAAATCAGACTCTCCACTCACGTGTCCGAAGCTAACAGGGAAATTTGAATTGATGAGTTCTTCCAGTGATGATACTCGTGAGTGGTGTCTTTGTGAGTTGGTAGAACGACGGTTAGCATCAACCATATTTTGAGAATCGCTTAAGGCGACCTCTATAAGTGAGATATCTCGATTAACCGTACTTTTGAGTTTTCTGTATCGTCCCTAAATCGCTATTTGGTCTCTTATAAAACAAACCCGCCCTGAGGTTGGGTTTCTTGCCAGGCAAACATAAGTCGACAGACGGTCCTCTTCGGAGGTGGCGCTTAAACCGTCTGTTTTCGGAGCCAGGGAACGAAGAAGAAGACGGGAAAACTCTTAGCCGCAATTTGCGTGCTACATGTTATTCCATAGGATCGTAGGTTTGGACCTCTAGTTTCAGAA
Source organism: Aedes albopictus (assembly GCF_035046485.1). Taxonomy (NCBI): domain Eukaryota; kingdom Metazoa; phylum Arthropoda; class Insecta; order Diptera; family Culicidae; genus Aedes; species Aedes albopictus. The sequence goes on along the minus strand of NC_085136.1, from coordinate 136,408,178 downwards.
TCTGTGCGGTTTAAAATATGTCATCTTGGGTTTTTCGATTTTTTTCGATTTGTTTGATTTTTTTTCCTATTTTCCCATACAAATGACGAAAAAAGTCATTTTAAGGTTAATTTCATCCCATATAAAAATGTATGGAAAAAAAAACCCAAGATGGATTATTTTAAATCGCACATATTCTGAATCTACAGGTCCAAAAATACGGTTCTAGCGAATAAACTTTGAGGTACATTCACTTTTCATAATACTTCCCTTTGGACATAGCGTGTGTCGACCGGCCGTCGATGAAGCCAGCTTGGTAACTTCCCACGAACTCATTTGTTTTGGGTGACAGACGATGAAAGATGATCTGGGATAGAACTTTGTAGGCAGCATTCAGAATAGTGATCGCTCTGAAGTTCTCACATTCCAAATGGTCGCCTTTCTGGGGAATGGGGCAGATTACTCCTACTTTTCACTCTTCCGGTAGCTGAATAATCCTTTGGAATACTTAAAGGAAATCCTGCAGGAATACCTGGAGAACTTCCTGCAGGAACACCCGGAGGAATTTCTGCTGGCATACCTGAAAGATTTCCTGCAGGAATACCTGGAGCCATTCCTGGAGAAATTCTTTGATGAAATCCTGGACGAATTTCAGAAGGTATGCCTGGAGGATTGCCTGAAGAAATCTTTGAAAGAATTCCTGGATGAATATCCTGGAAAAGTTCTTGGAGGAATTCATGGAGGAATGAATACCTGGAGCAATTCTGTAAGAATACCTGAAGAAATTCCTGGAGGTATGCCAGAAGGAATGTCTGGAGGAATTCCTATAGGAAAACCAAAAGGAATTCTAGGAGGAATTTCAGGAGGAATCCCTGGTAGACTCCCTGGAGGAATTTCTTGAAAAATCACAGGAGCGTTTCCAAGAGCAATCGTTGGAAAAATGCCTGGAGGAATCTTTGAAGAAATTTCCGGAGAATTTCCCGGAGGAATCTCTGGAGGAATCTCTTTAGCTGTTCTTGAGGAAATCCCTCTAGAAACACCAGCAGAAATCTCGGAAGCAATCCCTGGAGGTGTTCCCAAGTAAATACATAAACCGGTCCTGGTGGAACTCCTGTATCCTGTAGGTTTTATTTTAAAAATTTCCAAGCGGAATTCCTGAAGGAATACCAAGAAGAGTTCCTTCAAGAATACTTGGAGGATATTTATAAAATAATACCTGGAGCTGTTCCTGAAAGAGTCCCAGAATGAATTTATGAGAGAATCCCTGGAGAAATTTCTGCGGAAATGTCTGAATGATTTCTGAGAGAAATACCTGAAGGAATTGCTTAAGTAAGCAGCGGAAAATACATGGGGAATTCCTTTAAAAAAACAGGAGAGTTCTAAAAGAATTTATGGAAGAATTTCTGTTGGCAACTCAGGAAATGAATCTAAAGGAATCCATGCATGCAGTAACTTCTGGACGAATTATTGAAAGTATTCTTGGATGAGCTCCCATAAGATTTTTTGTAAATAATTTTGATGGAATTGCTGGATCAATTTTTGAACTATCTGTGGTAGAATTTTGTTGAAAGAATTTCAGGAAAAAACCTATAGAAATACTTCGAATAATTCCAGATAAATCATTGGAGAAATTCCTTTGGGAATCCCTGGAGAAATACCTGAAGGAATCCTTGAAACAGCACTTAACATATAGCAGTAGACATTCTAGTAGGAATGTCTGGTAAAATTCTTAAAGGAATTCTTGAAGGAATCTACAGTGATAGACATTCGTTGAGCCGAGACCAAAAAAAGTGTCAGGAAACTCACACAAAAGATTTTATGATAAATTTTTTTCATCGTAGTGATAGTATATCTAGTACTGTTTTATAAAAATGTGATACATTAAACTTACATATGCACTGAAACAAAACCGAGGGTAAAAATGTAATTTTTTGCCTAGACATTCGTTTAGCCGAGGTAAATTAAAAATTGGTTTTCAATAGATTTTTTGCAATTTCTTGAGTATATTTTGAGGATATACTTCAAGGCATTTAGTTTATGACGTGTTAGCAAGATAATTAACCTTAAAAGTTTAAAAGTTTATTTATTTATGAAATTCAGAGAAGTATTGCAAAAAAAAATGTCCCGATAAGGAGAAGCGATGATAAACAAATTTATTTAAGAGAAATGGTTTCTGTAAACACTCAAACGTAAGCTAGGTTAGCAGTTTCAAAAATATGGCACAGAATTATTGTTAGAAATGTTCAAATTATTGCATAAAATGTCATGAAAAAATAGAGTATATTGGTTTTTGGTTGGTTAAAGGATTGATAAAATCTAGAATAAATAGTTCTGCATTGGAATAAAGACGTGCACTAATGCCTGTGGAGTATACCTGTTTGATACTAGCATTACTAGCAAATGAGTTAGAAGACTGCAAAGTGAAAGAACTGCAAGAAGTGTCAGATTTTTTGTACCCTGTTTATTCAAAAGCAGATGCTCATACAAAAATGCAAGATATGGTCAAACAATTGGCTTATTTCATTCAATGTGAAGAAATCTATATATATAAAAATGAGTTTGAAGTCCCTTTGAGGCAACAAAACTCACAAACGGCTGAACCGTTCGGGATGACTCTTGCAGGGTTTGATTCGTATTCATGGTGGCTGTGTTTATATGTAAAAAAGGTTACGCAAATCAACTGCAAAACAGAGCAATTGTGAAATTACTGAAATTGTCATGAGTGGGGAAGAAATTCAAAACGATCGCAACAAAACCAATCTAGAGTGCGGTGCCAAAATCACTCCCCAACAGTTGTCAAACAACCTCAGTCAAAATGGCAGTACAACGTCTGCCGGGACAGCTAGTATATTATAAATGAGTCTTAGTTGTGAACCACATTCATTTTTAACATAATTTATTTGAAAAGAATGTCTAAATTATGAAACAAGTAGTTCATGCTAGAAATTTGAATACTTTCGGTGCCATTTCTCGAAATATGAGCCGTCCAATGTATGTTATTTCAGCCAGAATACAGTCTAGAAGATATTGGGAGCTATTAGAAGACGTAATAGTAGTAAACGCTGTGATTTACGCAAGTGAAACCATCATATTTCATCAAAACAATACTTAAATACGTGATTTTTAGATGGTTTACGTTATTTTTTTCTGTTAAAAACATTGTTTTTCGTAATTTTTCAACCTGTTTTGGTCATGAAACTTTCATTAGATTCTTTTGAAATACTTCCGATAAAAATAACTACATCAAATCTCAATTTGGAAACATTTACAATATTATGACATATTTATATAAGATGCATGCAAAATTAATATGGCAACACTTCCAAAAACGATCTAATTCATGATTTACAAGTCGATCTATTACTGTGTGCATTCAAAATACAAATATCAAATGCGGGAACACCAAATGTGGTAAGATTTTCTAACAAGTAACCCGATGTCAGTGGGAGCTTTTGAATCCTAGGTTGGCGGTGATATTGACTATGGTTGCCTTGTTGTCTTTGGCAACACTGCGTTACCGCATTTGAAGCGCATTTGGGCATCATTTGCATCCTGAACGCACACAGCAATATAATGCAGATCACCATACAAAATGACTTTGTTGGATATTTTTCGAAATTTGATAGTTTTTCATTATGGAATTCTCAAAATTGTACAATTCGGCTAAACGATTGTCTAGGCAAAAAATGACATTTGAAGGGTTTTTACCCTTTGTTTGTTTCAGTGTATATGTAAGTGTGATGTATCACATTTTTATAAAACAGTACTAGATATACTATACTACGATAAAAAAGTTTTTTTTGACAATTTTTTAGCCTCGGCTAAACGAATGTCTATCACTGTATGGATGAATCCATTATAAAATCATTAAAAGAAGTTATGGGAAAATTCCTGCAGGAAATCTTCGATGCATCCTTGCAGAAGTATCTGTAAGAATTTCTGAAGGAATCATGGGAGAAATCGTAGCGCATCGTACTTGTGTCCGTTGGGAGGATCTCGTCGTTTTTTTTCCTTCTAAACCATAGGGGGATAATCTGCTCAACAGACACCCTAACAGAAGGTTAGGGTAGTGTAGGTCTGACAGGCCGTCTTCTACAACAAAAGTAAAATCCAGGACTACTCTCTCCTCGTACCCACTAAACCATTCCTATGGTCGCCAAACCCTACGTCTCTCCGGAACCACCAAGAAGGTATTGCTTCAGAGAGGGGCTAGTGCACATCGCACCCACAAGGTTAGCTGCGTAGCCTGCAGCAACGAACATCGATGACTCGCTTTGGAGAGTCCATCACGGTAGCATGCTGGCGCTTAGCCAGTTTCCCGAGTGGTCCTCGCCACTCCCTTTGTCCTCGGAAGGTGGGCAGGGTCAACCCAGCCCGCGCCCTACTGCTGAGCGGACACCAAGAACTGATGCCCACATGCAACCCGATCTGACCTGCCCGCAAAGGAAGGGTATCACTACCCTTCAGGCCCTATCAGATGCATCCGTAGGTTGCTGACGGCAGGGTCTCCACCTGCCCCGACCCTTGCCGGGGACCCCTTTCCAATTGCGGGCTTGGATCCAACCCAGTAGACCGACGCAACGACAGCACCGCTACCGGGACTTCCTCTCCGCGGCCACGTAATCGCTGTAAGGGTCGATCTCGACCGCAGGGCACCGGTATGACCTACGAAGCCGACTTCGAACCCCTGGACCACCTCTTGTACTGCATCTGGACTAGCCATTCTCCGAGTCCACGCGCCACCTCCTCTGTAGCTCCCAGACGATATGGGTGATAGCCGTTGAAACGGCATTCCAGCTAATCTCATCCCTACACATTCTCTGGACCAAGTTGTCCAGAGTTGTGTCCTCCTCGCATGTGGCAAGCATGCGGTCACGCATTGTGCGAAAACGCGGGCACACGAACAAAACGTGTTCCGCCGTTTCCTCTAAACCATTGCACACTGGGCATTCGGGAGAATCCGCATGCCCGAAACGGTGTAGATACTGTCGGAAGCAACCATGACCTGTAAGGACCTGTGTCAGGTGGAATGTAACTTCCCCATGGCGCCTATTAATCCAACTATCTACCCTCGTATTTCGAAGCACTCCATGTCCTCACTGATAAGAATGCTGATAGGCACCATACCAGTAATGACGCAGAGAGCGTCGTGTGACACGGTACGGTACGCGCTCGCAACCCTCAGGCACATAAGCCTGTAAGTACTTTCCAGCTTCCGTCGGTAGCATTTAGTACTTAGCGCGGTGCCCCACGCCGGGCCGCCATACCTAAGTATGGACGTAGCAACACTAGCCAGAAGCTTGCGCTTACTGGCGTACACCGCAGAGCTATTGGACATCATCCGGGACAGTGCCGCGATAGCTGTGGAGGCTCTTTTACAGACATAATCGACGTGACTACCGAAGGTAAGCTTATCGTCGATCATCACGCCCAAGTGTTTGACGGAGCGCTTTGACAGGATAGTACACTCTCCTACACTGATCTTCGTCTGCTGCTCCGACTTCCGGTTGTAAACAACCGTCACCTCTGTCTTGTGGTGAGCCAGCTCCAGTTTCCTGGACCGCATCCAAGCCTCCACAACCTTGATCGAGTGGTTGGTAGTCAACTTTACCTCCTCGATCGTTTCACCGTAGACTTCGAGCGTAATGTCGTCGGCAAATCCGACAATCACCACTCCCACTGGATACTCTAACCTCAACACCTCGTCGTACATGACATTCCATAACACCGGACCCAGGATGGAACCTTGAGGGACTCCTGAGGTTATGTGAAAGCACTTCCGACCCACCTCCGTGTCGTAAACTAGTACACGATTCTGAAAGTAACTTCCGAGAATCTTGTACAGGTACTCCGGTATCCCCAGACGCAAGAGCGCATCGGCAATAGCAGACCAGCTGGCGCTATTAAACGCATTCCTTACATCCAGAGTCACTACCGCGCAAAAGCGAATTCCCCTCCTCTTAGGCTCGGGTGCTTTCTCGGCGGTTTTTTGTAACCGACAAGATAGCGTCTACGGTGGACCTCCACTTCCGGAAGCCGTACTGGTTACTCGAAAGACTATTTTCGCCCTCGGTGAACCGCAACATTCTATTGAGGATGATCTTTTCGAGCACCTTCCCCGCCGTGCCAATCAAGCATATTGGTCTATATGCCGACGGGTCTCCGGGTGGTTTCCCCGCCTTTGGCAATAGTACCAGGCTCTGCCTCTTCCAAGCTTCTGGGAAAACTCCCTCGTCCAGGCATTTCTGCATAGCAGACCTGAACATCTCGGGAGCCTCTGCAATAGCTACTTTTAAGGCCAGGTTCGGAACTCCGTCCGGACCTGGGGCCTTACCTACGCTAAGGGACTTAGCTATCCCCGCAAGTTCCACATCGGTGACCCTCTCCTCATCGCCAGCCCCAGTCCCCGGCTGTCCTACGAAAGGAGGCCAAGGACTAGGATCATGACGCGGAAAAAGTCCTCCAATGATCCCCTCCAACATCTCTGGAGATTGCTATGTAGGAGCCATCACCCCTCTCGTCTTGGCCATAACGATCCTGTAAGCGTCACCCCACGGGTTCGTATTGGCACTCTGATAGAGACCCTCGAAGCATGCCTTTTTGCTTGCTCTCATCTCGGTCTTGAGCACGGCTTTTGCAGCGGCGAACACCACCCGCCGTTCGTTTCGCTCTTCCTCTGATCGTGCTCGCTGCATCCGTCGCCTAGCCCGTAGGCAGGCGCGGCGCAGGTCCGCAATCGCGTCGGTCCACCAGTAAGCCGGTGGCCTCCCATTTCTAGGGTGGACTCGCCTAGGCATGGTCGCATCACACGCACGTGAGAGCACCGCTACCAGCTCGTCGCCGTCTAAACCGATTAAGTTTCGCTCACGGCGGAGCGCTTCCCTAAATACCTCTTCGTCGAAGTATGATGTCTTCCACCTACGAGGGCTTGGCCTTGGCCTAGCCGCCTCTTCTTCTATCCGCTGTCTGCTGTTGTTGTAGTCGATACTGTAGCGAACCGCCAGGTGGTCGCTGTGAGTGTAGCCATCATCTACTCTCCAGTTCGAACTACTTGTTAGGCCAGGACTACAAAAGGTCACGTCAATAATTGACTCCGCTCCGTTTCGACTATAGGTACTCTTGGTACCGACGTTAGCCAAGTCGACATCTAAGATGGCCAGTGTTTCTAGCAGGATCTGACCCCGCTGGTTCGTGAAACGGCTTCCCCATTCCACAGCCCAGGCATTAAAGTCACCCGCTATTACCACCGGCCTTCGCCCTGTTAGCACGGTCGTTAAGCGGTCCAGCATTTGCGTGAACCGCTCGATCGGCCACCGCGGAGGCGCATAACAGCTACAGAAGAAGACCCCGTTTACTTTGGCGACCACGAAGCCCTCATAGGTAGTAGACACCAACTCCTGCACGGGGTATTTACCCGTCGTCCATATCGCCGCCATTTTCCTGGTCCCATCCGAGGCCCAGTTGCCGTTGCCGGCGGGTACTCGGTATGGGTCCGAAATGATGGCGATATCCGTCTCCCACTCAGAAACCGCCTGACAAAGCAGTTGCTGAGCCGCATCACAGTGGTTCAGGTTCAGCTGCGTTACCTGCACTGTGATTTGTTGCTCACTGCGGCTTTCTTAAAGGCCGGGCACCCTGGACCACCCATCGCATGTCTGTTTTTCGAGGTTTTCCCGGTACAGATCATGCAGATGGGCGGACTCGTGCAGCTTTGGGCCTTATGACCTTCAGCGCCGCATCGCCTACACAGTTTGCGCCTGTCGGGGCCTTTGCAGTCCCACGACTTGTGTCCTGGTTCCAGACACCTGAAGCAAACCTCAGGTGGCTCGTGGAATGTCAGGTGACAAACACACCAGCCCACTTTAATACTTCCTACTTTAACGGACTTTTTAACATCCGCCACAGGTAGCTGAACCAGAGCTATCTGTGTCCCTGCTGGCCCCTTCCGCAGCCTGACGGCTGTGGCGGCCACCTGAACATCGCACTGTTGCCGCAGTGCCGTGACGAGCTCTTCCGCTTCGGTGATCTCGTCTAGGTCTTTGACCTTCAGAGTCGCCTCATGCGTAAGAGCCCTCACCTCCACTCCATCTCCAAGGACCTCTTCTGCCAGCCTCTTGTAGGCGGCGCCCTTGTGATCCTTCTGGCGCTTAAGCTCCAGGATCATTTCGCCCGTACGAGTACGTCTGATACTGCGTACGTCGGCTCCAAGACCCTCGAGCTGGTGGTCCGTCTGGCGCACTGGTAGTGGGAACCTCTGTCGGCCACGTGTATGCCCGGGCAGAGTTCAAGTACTGACGATCAAAATGTGATATTGACTTGTTTGAGATGTGGCTGGGGCACGTCGTACGAATCGATTCACCCAGCAGCAGGACCTCCGTCGACTGCTGGGGTGCCAGGCTGTGGCTTGAGTTTTCGGTTGCTGTTTCTGGCCAGTCGCCGGACCCACGTCGACACACAGATACGGGTTACGCACTGGCAACAGGACCTCCGTCGACTGCTGGGACACCAGGCAGTGGCTTGTGTTGTTGATAGACTAGATACGTTCCGGAAGTAGGACTCTAGTCGAGTACTGAAGTTCCGGAAACTAGCTTCGTGGCACCGGCAGCGGCTCAGGTGCAATGGGGGCCAGTGCACAGAAGGTTAAGCGAGATCCTTGATGGCTGGCTTGCCGGTTGTTTCGCTAGTTGATGGATCGCCAGGCGCGCTAACGACGCACGTGTGAGCCGCACGCTCACTGGCTCAGGGACGGTGGCTTGGGGACCCCTACGGGATGTGCGCTTATCTACGCGGCGACAAAAGGCACTTCACTTAATAGGTTTCTGCGGACCGGATCAAAGATGGTGGCCTACACTATACTGGGGGTTTAACGTGGTCTTTGGGGGCTGGCTTGCCGGTCGATTCGCGATGAGCTAAAGCACGCTACCGCTGCACGTGTGAGCCGCACGCCCACTGGCTCAGGGTCGGTAACTTGGGGACCCCTACGGGCTGAGCGCAGATGCTCGCGGCGACGAAAAGGGCTTCAATAACGAGCTCCTGTTCCACGTGTTCGCTAGCCTCCAGTTTGGAGTGCACTCGTGGGCTTGTGTGGCTGCGGTATGCCGGATTTTTGCACCTACCAAAAAAACCTTCGTTCGAAGGTTTAAGCCTTCGAACGGCACACAATTCCAATTAGATATTTTCCCCTATATGCAATCACATGTATTTTACCTTTTCTAATTTGCAAGGTGTCTAATCGCACTCTTGCCTATTTTGGGTTGTCGATTTCTCTATTAGGTATCACTACGGTATAGAAAGTTAGGAATTGCTACTATTTCAATACATAATGTCAAAGCTTACACTGATTTATCTGGTCGTGAAGCTCACTAGAGCACGTGTGCAGAAACGACCCTTCCTTCTAGCACTTAACTTTCAACTTTAGCTTCTCTAACTGTGAACTGTTCACTTCGAGTATCAAAATGCAAGAGACCTGATTACTGGTGGGTTGCAATGTTCGACCCCACATTTCGAAAAAAGAGTGCTCATCCGATTGAGAGTTTTTCATTTGGGAGAGAACTAGTCTAATTAGAACTGTAAACACAAAATTCACAAACGCTTCGCGTGGCCGAGCTCTATTTCGAGCAGGGCGCCTTTATAATTTTGCTCGGTGCCACTTGTGCCATATTATGAAGCACTTCGAAAATGCTGTCAGTTAATTTGGCGCACTTAATTGAATGGCCTGAAACAAACGGTTACAATAACCTGCTTATAAAAATGTTTTAGGTAGGGTAATTCGCTAATTGTTGAACAGTTAAGCATGAAGTTTTACTTTTTTTGCGATTTTTCGCCAATTCACGTAAGAAGTCGACAAAAAAAAATCGCTGAGCATCTTTAAGTAGTTGTTTTTTATAAATTCTTTTGCATTTGCATCAGTTTGATCTCAATTTTCGCTTAAAAAATTATGTTTTCCTACCATCAGTACAGGACCCAAATGTTGAACAGGTCGCCAAACTTACTTATCTAAATGTTAGACGACATTCGCAAGATGTTGAACGGTTTGTCAACACCGAATTAGCAAAAAGCAAGCACACGTCTTGTTTTACATCGGGAAATTCGCTATGCCGATCTGTATGAACAATTTCTTTCTTTTTGGAATTACATTCCTACTGGAAAAAAATCTGCACTCAGAAAAACAAACTTATACAGTTATTCGATGAGAAATTCATTCAGAAATTCTAAGATCTTACACGCCACTTGTAATCGTTGTATTCAATAAAATAAGTCATGCTGTTAGTTGTGTCTTTTTATTTTATTTCACTTTGTATTTTGCATCTTATTGGAGATTCTTCCGTTTTAAGTTACTATCTATATCATTTGCATTTTATTGTTAATTCATCGTAGTTTCGGGAGGGATACAAAAAAGCTTTTCGTCTATCCAGATAGTTTTCCGTTTTAGTTTCTGCTTCTCCAACGATCAGTTTCGAATCTGCTTCGGTTTTGCTCTATCTTTTGATTTCTTCTTAGTCACACCCTTAAACTTTTCCATTTTCTTTTTCTCTTTTTCATTCTCCTTCGTTTCAATTTCCATTTTCTTCAAAGCTCGTCGTTCTTCTAAGAGTATCTTTCGCTCTTGTTTCTGCTTTTCTATGTTCGCTTTTTTGCTGCCCTCAGATCAATAGCTTCCTGCCGTCGAATTGCTACATTCTCCTTCTCTTCCTCTTTTCGTTCAAGTTCTTTAATATGATCCGCTGCGGTCAGTATGAAATGACGTTTTTGCTTGTAGTTCCGTTTCACTTGCTTGCGTTTTGGTGTGGGCGGAAGCTGAAGAAAATTGCTGATACTAGCGCGACGATCAGCATTCTGTAACGAGTACGAAGGGTCTGTTTCAACGGAGGAGTGTGGTAGTGGTGTAGAATTGGCTGTTTGTTCATGTAGTGTTGGTTCCGGGTTCGGTGAGCGAGTTCGGGCTGTTATGATATTCATCAGACAGGAGTCTGGACCAGGTAGCTGTTGTTCAACTGAAGCGTGCTCCGCTAATGTTATGTCCGGGTCCTGTGACTGTGACACGCATGTAGTACTCCGCACTGATTGATGGTCGAAACTTGAGGAATGTAGATACAATGACGTACCGGATGCAATTGGGGAACCGACATCCAAACCCCGACTAGAACCAGCCGTCGAAATATCCGGTACGGGGGACAATGACGAATCGATCAATTTTGATTGATTTTCAGAGACCCTCTGTAAGCAACGGCTATAATCGATGGAATTTTCATCAAAAGGAAAGAGTCCACATTTTCGGAATCCAGCCCGAACAGTTGATGTTTTTATTCCGGCATTGATTGCACTTTCTAGTGCAGCTGCAAAGTGATCGATCGTAAACATGAGTCCTTCGTTCTCCATCTTCCATCGATCCATTTCCTTGGTCCACTGGTTTTTGAGAGGCTTACATATTGCAACATCACATGGCTGCATTATGTGTGTCGCGTTTGGGAAAAGAGCAACCAATATTATTCCCAAGCTTTCGCATAGCTCGGCTGCTTCGATTCCGGTGTGAGAAGAGTGGCCGTCTACAAAATAGATAACCGGAAACGGAACATCTCGTTCAACCAACGACGGATACAGCACTTCCTGGATGTACGCCAGAAAGTTTTCCTTGTCCATCCAACCTCGTTCACTTTTTCCGATGCCCCAGTGAAGCGCCCTGTACCGTCCAGGGGCTGCATTAAACACTACACGGAATGTGATATCTTTCATTTCATTACAGTCCGACACAGTTTTAATAAACTATATTGAAGTATCACAAACCATCACTTATCTTATATTACAACGGTTCACTTTTTCTTATATCATCTTAACATTATCTGTATTTCTTCACCGAACTACTAGAGACACTTCCAGCTTCTTCTTGACCCGACTACTACGTCCTACCTACAGCTTTTATTTGGACAGTATCTAGAGGTGTCCCACATGGGAGCTCAAGACTTATCCGATGTGCTGCCTGCGTTAACGTTGTCACCGAACTCTCGACAACTGACTGTTCTCTACGAACTGTCTTCACTGACTGCCCCGACTGAAGCCAAAGCCTCCGTATTTATAGCCTAAATTTCCTAGCAATACCCGAACCAGCTTGGGCGTGTCTTAAATTCCTACGATCATTCTCGTCTTGCCGAAGATGTCATGATAATTCCTAACAATGCCCGAACCAACTTGGGCGTATCCAAAACCCTACCAAATGAAAATACTAATAAGTCCAAAACCTAGACCTCTACCTATCCTACTTGTCCTCATCGTGATTAAAATCCTTCTCTTCTTGAAAACATCACGACTCTTCTATCTTGGGCGTATCCCAAGCCCTACCAAGAATATTAATACCAACGAAAAACTTAAATCTCCTAACCACGCCTGACTTGGGCGTGTTCGCACAAAACCTACTGAGAATCTTTACACCAAGGCCTACATCTTCTAGTCCCGCCTCACTTGAGTGTATACAAGGCTTGGGTGTGTGAAAGAATTGAACCAATCATCGACGTCATTATCATTCTCCCCATCATCATCATCGTCACCATCATCATCCTCATCGTCTTTGGAATTTGGCACCAAATTCTCCAAAACAAAGCACCCGCTTTGTTATTGAAGTGTACCTTACTTGGGCACAGTGAACCCTAGCCGGCCCCCGGCCGCGGATGTTGGTTGAAATTATACCCCCACATTCTTTTCTTTCAGTTTACTCGAAGTCAAAACAAATCGAGTGCAAAACAAGTCCGGCGCCGTATGCCGCCAATACGGTGTCTCAATTTCAGAACATTCCAGCTAAGGTTCACCTGAGTTCAGAACCTTACCCGGCCAATTCGGCGCCTTGATTTCGAAACAAAAATAAACAATCTTTGTTCCAGCGCGATCAATATGATGTCGCGGTTCTATATCGTTCTTTCGGGTTTATTACCCATCGTTGTCCCAAGCGTAACTGAAATTGCATCACACCGACCGGACCTAACGCGGTGCAACACGATCGCACCCGGCCACCACCGGACGATGATGGGTTATAAAAACTAGGTCAGTAACGAATGGTGCGATTTTCGTTGCTTCCAATATGCCGCGCGTGAGGTAGGTAGACCCTACGATGAAAATTGAATCTAAAATCCCCCGGGCAGCTGTTGGGAATGTGGGGTGAAAATGCATTTTTGTTTCAGTTGAATTGACTTTGAATATCGGAAGGCGTGGGAATATTTAGGTCTTTGCACCAGCTCGCTGGAAAAGATCTAACGACAGGTGTCGGCAAACGCTTGTAAGGGAGGATCGTGTCAGGCGGAAACATGTACCCATCTGCGTTGAAGGTGAACAAGACCGTGACGTTTTTCTTGGCCTCAGCTTGTTGAACCAGGTACACGTTCTGGTTTCCCTTTGACGCAATAACTGATTTGGTCACAGGATCGAACATAAAGCTTGTTTCGTCTCCGTTCAGTACGCGATGTGGGTCTTTCAGGATGTCGGATAGGTTATTATCTGTTAGATATTTTCCGATATGCTGGAACCACTTTCTGATGTCTAACTCGGAAACTGTCGCGGCAGCACGACTTATGCTTTCCGGCTTACGAATTGCCAGCGCATCGTTCATTCCACGGTGTTTCATGAAGAGCTCCAGCCACTTATAGCCTGAAAAATATGGGCTCGTCAGTAAAAAATATAAAGAGTTAAATTCATTTACTTACCGGGGGTGTTTTGCTTGAAAATCGTGATCCGTTGCGCGCAATCCAGGAATGTTTTGACCTTTGAAAATAAAGCGGCTTTTGTACAGGGAAAACCGTGCCTTTCCATCTCCTTGATCCAAGTGGCAAGTTTGTTTTCCTCGTCGGTTGTTAGTACAGGGTTGGGTCCGCGGGGTAGTTTCCCTGACCACTTTGGACTCAGTCGGAAGTGAATTGTCGCTTTGGGCACACCGTAGACTTTTGCTGCATTCCCCAACGTCATTGCCTTGCATTTCACAGCTTCTGCTGCAAGGTTGAGGTTAGCCTCCGGATACTGCTTCTGTTTGGTGCGTTTCCTAGAAACTAATTCTGCATCTTGCTCATCTGTTAAAAACAAATAGAAAATGTCGTGAATGTATGGCAATTAAATTATTGGAGCTTTTTACCTTCTGATCCGTATCCATAGTTTAAAAAGTTGAAATTTCTAGGCACCCGACGGCACGGAGATCGACCAATTATGTAAACAAACCAACGACCAAAACAAAGGTGCCAGAGGTTAATCAATGCATTGACAAAACAAAACTGCAAATTGTTTGTAATTCACACACACGCTGTTTAATCACGGTTACATCGAATATTTTATGAAAACAGGTATTAAAATAGTTATTTATGCAACAAGTGGCAAAATGATGAGTTTTCAGCACGAATCGTACATTTATCCAACGAGGCTTGCCGAGTTGGATAAATACGACGAGTGCTGAAAAAATCGAGTTTTGCAAGGAGTTGCATACAACATTTTTTGTAATTGCTAAAAATACCCATTCAGTATAATCCTTGGTATAATCTTGCTTCACGTACATGTATCAAGACGAACCACGGGTAAGCATACATGCTCGTCAGCGTGGTGCTTTTGTTTGATCAGGTAGGCTATGATAAGGCAGGTGTCAGAAATTTGCAAACTCTCGTCGTCGTCATACCGCACCATGGGCAAGAGGAAAAATAGCTTCTGCAGCTGATTCTACGCTTGTCTGCAGTATTTTTCGGCACTTTTGTTTTAGTGAAGAAAAGTAGGCCGTTTTAACATTACAACCGCGAGTGAAAAGTAGGGGAAAACGCAACGCAATTACAAAAATATTTGTTCAACTATGTATAAGCGCATATATAGGAAAAATAGTGCATTTTTTTCAACTAAGTAAAAAAAGTAAATCAGTGATTTAAAAAAAAAAATCTGGCAGCCTTGCTGATAAAAATGCGCATTTTAGGTTATGCCATCGGTCAACAAATGGAGCGTGAACATAAAGTTGGAGTGCAATAAGAAATCAATTTAATTAATAAACTAGCAACATAAAGAGAGGTTTTATCAAAGAAAAAGTGTATGTATTTTGCTTCCGAATAATGTGAATAAGCGGTGTTATTGATTTTTGCATTGAATTCTTTAGTAAACCTTATTTTGTGGCAGTGAAATCATAATTTTTTTAAAGCAAGGTGAAGTTTTTGTGCCATCGGAAAGATAACATTTAAAATATTGTTTTGATTTTTGTGTGATATGTATTCAAATCAGTGCAATAGGTTGTTAAACTTTTACAATCATCTGTTCCAGTCAAAAATTAGTGGCAAAAAAGGCTTGAGTTCACTCTATGATAAGAAACCGTTCAACATTTGGGTGGTGTTCAACAATTAGCGAATTACCCTAATTGTTCCGAACAGTAATCAATCAGCAACCGAATGCGACAACCGAGGACTATAAATGTAAGGCATATACTATCAATTTCATGAATAAATTAGATAATATATTTCACTTATTGCAGCTTAAAGGACAGACTTCTTGGAATCCCAAATTGGCCGTCACAATGGCCAACTTTGGCACCTACTCACGATTTCGAGAGCACAAATCTCTTCGTAAACAAAACCAGCACACCTGTGCTTTTTATTTTAAACTTATTACAAGTGAGCAAGTACAGAATAATAAAATGCACTGTTGTTCAAAGCTTGTTTCTTGAGATTTGTGCTTCTGAAGTTCTAATGCACTATTGTAGCGGGATTTCAAGACGTTTGTCCTTAAAAGCTGACTCGCGTTCAAGGTATAACCCTCTAATACCCAACCCCGCCTTTAGACGGGGTATAGTTTGAGCATTTTTGTAATTTCTGTTTCGTGGACAATCAAAATTTTTATATTTTTGGCTGAAATTTAGGACTGTTCTGTATATTTCAAAATGGTTTTTGGTGTCTTTCAAAGCGAATTTAAAATTTTTAAAAATCATTGAAAAATTGTTTTTTTTTTGTCACCTTTTAAAAGTCATTGTTTATTTTGCATAGATTCGCTACAATTAACATATTTTATTTTTTTTCCTAAATCATTCTATCATACACTGAGAGGAAATTACATTTTAATTTCACTGGAATAAGTCAAGTAAGAGGTTGAAAAAGATTTTCTCAGTAGGTTTACATGAACTGAGTGAAATCCGCTTGAAAATTTGGTGCAACTCTGTAGAAAAGCTATTGAAAATTTTGCACTGTATTGCATCGTAAATTGCATATGGTTTTGAAGTGGATTTTACTGCAGTCCAATGATTGCAAAAAGAAGCGTTTCGTTGTCACACATCACTAACGAAGCATGCTTGAGTGTGATGATGCAATATATCCCGTGATTTACAACGATTTCTTTTCTGTAAAGAAACCATTTGGTAAACTCCGATATTTAGGAGAAAAATCAATTTTTTGAATACATTAAAATGGACTAAAATTTAATAAACAATTACAAAATCACAATCATACTGAAAATTTACTTAAATTTCATGTAATTGTGTAGTGAAAAATTTCACTTAATTTCTATTGGATTTTTGCAGTGGAACATTTTCTCTAACCAATCGTTTAAGTTGCAAATGCTT
The DNA here is from genome assembly GCF_035046485.1 of Aedes albopictus. Lineage (NCBI taxonomy): Eukaryota > Metazoa > Arthropoda > Insecta > Diptera > Culicidae > Aedes > Aedes albopictus. The sequence goes on along the minus strand of NC_085136.1, from coordinate 136,391,647 downwards.
AGTTAGATGGAAAAAATCTACTTATGATTTCCAGTAGAATTTAAGTGATTTTTTCCTCAGTGTAGTAAAATAGTTTAAGAGAGTCGAATACACTCTAAAATTGTTTTCCTTAAAATTACACGGAAAATAAAATTTTCCATGAAAAAAAAATGATATTTCAACAATAATCATAAAATCTCAAAATGTTTTCATCTAAAAAAATCCGTATCACGAATAGACCTCCAGGAGAAATCTACAAGTGTGGGGATGTCCAGAAATAAAAATTAGAAAAATCAAAAACCGAAATTGACAAAATCGAGAATAATTATTAAAATTATTAAAAAGAATCATCTTCCAAAACATTTACATCAAAATAAAAAAATGGGTCTTCTTCTTCTTCTTCTTCTTAATGGCTTTACGTTCCCACTGGAACTTGGCCGGCCTCTCTTCCTTATTAATTGAAGGGCTTTCTTTGCCTGACATTGCATGAATTAGTACGTTGTGAGGCAAGTACAATGATGCATTATGCCCAGGGAGTCGAGAACATTTCCCCGACCGGAACGGGAATCGAACCCGCCGTCTCCGGATTGGCGATCCATGGCCTTCACCACTAGGCTGACTGGAGACCCTAAATGGGTAAAAAAAATGCTAGTTTTAGGACACATTTGGCCTTCACGAATTTTCGTAATTTTTGCACAACTCCTACAGCATTGGTATCAAAGAAACAAATAACCAAAAAACATTAGAGAATATGATGCCGTTTAAAAAAAAAAATCCAACTTATTAAGTATATTAAGGTGTTCCAGAACGAAATCTATCAAAACAATCAACTTTTAAAGGTTTTTCTGATTACATATGTGATAATTACACATTTCTCCTTCAATTTTATTGGCAAACGTTGTTCGGAGAATTTGTAGCAAACAAGTATAGCTTTCAATTTGTGCCGAAAGAATTAGGTTTTGTCAAGTTTTAGTGTAGTTATGATTTTTTGAAGTTCAAAAATAGTCGTAAAACACAAAATTGATTTGATGCACCTCCTAATTTCAATGGATTTGGCTGAAATTTTGACCAGTTACTTCTTTTAGGATGCCAATCAAAATATGGGGGTGGACTTAAGAATCAGAAAACGTTTTTGAAATTGTCCACCTATGGCCTAATAAATATCGTACCGGATAATTATGAGTTAGTAGCGAAAAAATAGCTTTACAAAAGTGGTGACGAATAGTGCAACCTTAATAAAAGTCTGGCAAGCTAAATGATATGACCGAACTAGAACCTTATTCTGTTCCTTCGAATTCCTTTGTGACAAAAATGTACACTATCTCCTAGCAAACCGATCATTAGCAACGTCCCATCTAACTAACGCAACTTTCTGCTTACAACGAAATGCCTTCCATTTAGCACTCATTAAGTTTTTATACCCCCCGCTTAATTTAACCTTCAGAAACAGCTAAAGTTTTCCCTCGTATTGTTTCAGATTCACTCAGCCAGTCAATTGCTACTAATGACTCCTATAAAAACCCCACCCACAGTTACATCAGGCCGAAGTCGAAGCCAAAGTAAAAGAATTCTTATCGCCTTCAGAATGCCAATGAGCACGGTTGATTTCGCATACACCTCGCTTTTTTCACCCCATTTACTGGGCACCACAATGTGGCCGTATCGTAGAATAGAGCGGCTTTGACTCATAACCTCTGTGTCTGAGATTTACTATGACAGAAACTTTGAAATCAAAACTAAAACCTTCACTTACCTGGTGTGATGGTTAGAACACGCTACTATCACGTCAAAAACCAGATCAGCCCAAGGTTTAGAAATCCCGTATTAACTGAGAATCACGATCTCAAACAGTTTTATAAAAATACATTTGAATTGTTCTGGTTGAAGTTCACACTGAACAAACACCACCCCATGTAACAGTACACCAATTTACCAGAGAAAGACCAACCGACCAACAGATATCACCAACCGATTACGTTTCCATTCGATTGGATTGCCTCGAATGCTTCCCACCAGGACCCAACAATGCACAGTAAAAAAAAACATGTTCCCACAAACGTTCCTTTCAACCGCTTTCACCGTTAAGAATTGATTTAATACGAAATAATGAACCATTTCCCCATCCAACCACGCACTAATGTCATTTGAGGATTGCAAATTAAAAACTTTTCTGCACTCAGTGCCAAGCCAAACCAAGCTTGATGGCCAAATCTGGCCTCGACCTTAGCAAAAGTACCGCAGTAAAACAGACCGAAGCCATGTGCTAAGCCATAAAACACCGCAATTTATTAACTTTATCCCTCTGTTATCTTTTTTTCCCTCATTTCACTTCCAACTCTCAACACCACCCACCCAAGGTGGCCAGCTCATGCCTTCGGTTCTTGTTGCGTCAGGGGAAGTCTCCTGCTTCGCGAAAGAAAAGATGAGCTAAAAGGGGAGTCTCTTGCTTGACGCCGGGGCGGGCGGGGAACCCGATGCGACGGAAAGTTGTTCATTTCTTAAGAATTTGTCAGAGGATTGAATCGAATGACTGACTGGTTGGAGAGGGTCGGGTGTTGGTGTGAAAGGTGTGCTTCCTGGAAGCTAATATGATGGGGAAACGAGCAACCAACCATGCCATGGAGGGAGGGAGACAAAACTGGGAAGTGGATGCAAACAAAAAGTTGAGCAATTTTTCTCGCCATCATCGAGCACGTCACTTTGGAGTTGGTGTTTTGTTTTTCTTTCTGCTTGTAAAAGGGTGATTGGGTGAGTTGGGGCGAACGAGGGGTGGATCAATGGATGATCAAATAAGTTGCTGTGAATAATATACTTTAGGGTAGATTCATGTTTTGTGATGATACATATGCATACATTTTATGCTCAATATCACAATTAAGATAACACAATCAGTACCTACGCTTCTATACTCGGTTCGTGGTTGTAGGGTAGGTAATCAAAATTTGAACCAAATTGCGGCTTTCTGAAGCAGTGCAAATTTTAAGTGATTTTTTCTCCCACATGGAAATAAATTACTACGGCAAAATCGTATGTACATGAAAGCCACGGGTATAAGCTTTCTGTTAAATGGTAAAAAGTTTGTATTTGCACCGAATTTCATTGAAATATTTGATTTTTCATCAACAATGATTTTAATCTTAATTTGAACCATCATAATCATAATTTGAACCAATTTTAATCTTAATTTGAACTACTGGCGGCAGCAGCTCGAGCAACTCACAAAACAGCCAATTCTATGCTAAACAATTAAAAATCACATGAATCTGCTAATTCTCATACCTGTTTTTCATTAGGCAGTGGAATCTCAACTCAGAATGTTCGAAATTCTTTAGGAATTTGGAAACTAAATTTGGAATTTTTCATCCCCCAAGAGTAAACAAAGCAACCACTAGCGCAATCTACAGGCCAACACTAGAAGCTCACCCCCGTTTACTAGTTCAAATTTAGATTACAAATGGTTCAACTTAAGATAACATTCTTAAAGTAAGAATCACTTAAATTTGATAATTTTATGACAAATAATGCGAAATATTATTCGGTTGGTCGATTCTACGATAAATAAGCTTTCATTTGACGTATTCACATATTGCGTGTGATACAATGCATGAGCTGTACGAGTGCACCGAAAATGTGCTTTCTCTTGGGGGAAATGGGTGAAATCACAGTGATTTTTCAATTGCCTGTTTTCCATAACAAAAACGCTTTTTTCAATGCTTTTAAAGTCCATGTTATCAGGTTATATTACGGAAAGCTGTTTAACATCTTTTTCGGGAAAATATTTGCCTGAAAAGTACGTCGTTTTAATGAATTTTGAAATGGTTCAAATTAAGATTACAATTTGACTAGTTCAAAGTTTGATTTCTTACCCTAGTCCATCATCCACGACCGCGTCTCCGCGTGTCAGATCGTTCTGCACCTGTTCCGCCAATCTTGGACGCCGCCCTCCTGGTCGTCTTGTACCATTCGGATCTCTTGCAAACACCAGCTTCGCAGGGTTGTTGTCCGGCATTCCCACCACATAGCCTGCCCATCATATCCTTACAGTTTGTTCCACCTTTCACCAGCGAGCTCGTAGTTTTGCGGATGTACAGTTTTGCCACCGTTAAAATGTTCTAGCAATAGGGTAAGAAATCAAACTTTGAACTAGTCAAATTGTAATCTTAATTTGAACCATTTCAAAATTCATTAAAACGACGTACTTTTCAGGCAAATATTTTCCCGAAAAAGATGTTAAACAGCTTTCCGTAATATAACCTGATAACATGGACTTTAAAAGCATTGAAAAAAGCGTTTTTGTTATGGAAAACAGGCAATTGAAAAATCACTGTGATTTCACCCATTTCCCCCAAGAGAAAGCACATTTTCGGTGCACTCGTACAGCTCATGCATTGTATCACACGCAATATGTGAATACGTCAAATGAAAGCTTATTTATCGTAGAATCGACCAACCGAATAATATTTCGCATTATTTGTCATAAAATTATCAAATTTAAGTGATTCTTACTTTAAGAATGTTATCTTAAGTTGAACCATTTGTAATCTAAATTTGAACTAGTAAACGGGGGTGAGCTTCTAGTGTTGGCCTGTAGATTGCGCTAGTGGTTGCTTTGTTTACTCTTGGGGGATGAAAAATTCCAAATTTAGTTTCCAAATTCCTAAAGAATTTCGAACATTCTGAGTTGAGATTCCACTGCCTAATGAAAAACAGGTATGAGAATTAGCAGATTCATGTGATTTTTAATTGTTTAGCATAGAATTGGCTGTTTTGTGAGTTGCTCGAGCTGCTGCCGCCAGTAGTTCAAATTAAGATTAAAATTGGTTCAAATTATGATTATGATGGTTCAAATTAAGATTAAAATCATTGTTGATGAAAAATCAAATATTTCAATGAAATTCGGTGCAAATACAAACTTTTTACCATTTAACAGAAAGCTTATACCCGTGGCTTTCATGTACATACGATTTTGCCGTAGTAATTTATTTCCATGTGGGAGAAAAAATCACTTAAAATTTGCACTGCTTCAGAAAGCCGCAATTTGGTTCAAATTTTGATTACCTACCCTAATATTAATGTCGACGCATAACAGACAAATTGTTCTGATTTCGTGAAAATTATGCCTCGGCTGTTGAGCCTGGCTCCCAAAATCGTATTTATTTTGGGTAAAAGCCGGCGAAGGATGATCTAGGATGGCACTTTGTAGGCAGCATTCAGAATTGTGATCGCTCGGAAGTTCTCGCACTCCAACTTTTCACTCTTCTTGTAGATGGGGCGAATCAATGTGATATAACATACACTTACATCACATTGGGGGCAAATGACCCCACCCTTCCACTCCTCCAGTAGCTTTTCGGTAGCCCAGATCCGCACTACTAGTAAAGGAACTGTGTCAACTGTGGTACGGTGAAGTGGCTGTAGAATTGCAGCGCGCTTTTGCCACAATAATTAACAGTGTTTGTTATCTGCTTTCTATCGAGCAACACCTAGTGACAATCAATAAAGCATATCCGCATGCTTATGTGGGACTGTTACACCAACATACATTCCATTATCGTGATGGAAATCATCGAAAATTGTTGAACATCTGCGAGTCTTCGATCGGGCATAACGATACCAAATTTGACAGCTAGCGTTCGTCTATGAGTCAACTGTGGACCAGGAGTAAAACAAACGCGATGTCACCATAGTCTGCTACCAACACTAAGGGTTTGTGCTTAAACTTGACAGTTCTCCTAAGGAAATAATTATCGAACTGTCAAGTTTAAGTAAAAATAAATTTTAATTCGCCAATTGACACAGACCCTAAGTGCATAAAGCCTGATGAATCATCTAGTGCATCTAGTTCACCATCTTCAGACATATCCAACAATAAGTTAGCTCGGATGATAACAAACCGAAACAAATCGCTGCAAGATCGGGTGGGCAAACTAGAGAATGTCGGCTGTTCGAGTCCGTATGAAGTTGATCATCAATATTAACTTCTTTTCTCGATCAGCCTAGATATAGGGTGTCCCAGAAAGTATGGGCACAACTTTGTATAGCGAAAATGCAATTATTTTCTTAACAAACAACAATTTTTATATTTTTGTATTTTAATTCAAGGTATTTTGATTGATACCTGTAAAGAGTTTATGCATTAAAAAGGGTTTTTGTATGCAAAATGTTTAAAATGAAAAAACATCTTTATAACTTCCGCACAAACTACATTTTTACGGTTTGGCCAAATATCCAAATTCGAAACATTTTTTTCGATTTTTTTTCACATGATATATACGAAAACATGTTTCCTCAGATGGTTGATTGAAATTTTTAATAAAAATATGTTTTGCCTGTGCGTACGGGTATTTCAGAATTTTGAGAAAACTGGAAAATTCGCATTTTCTATTTCTGGATAAGACATGCCCAGCCCACAGACATTCGAGTTTTTAAACATGCTTTAACGAGAATAGAAAAAATTCAATCTACACTTTATAAAGCTGGAGCATTTATTTTTCTTATAGTGCATGTTGTGATATATATTCAGAAGCTTGTTTTCATGTATGGTTTCAAAAATATCGATTTTGGTGTTTACATTCATTTTTCAGGTTCAAAAGTATATGTTTTCAAATCAAACTAAGGGTTGTATAATAGATACGCATATTGAAATACACAGAAATATTTTTTGAAATTTTTATCGAGCTCAATTTCATGTGTTGGAAACAATTTGTCAAGCGATGTTTTTGAAAAAATATAGCAATTTGTGCAGAAGCTTTAAAAGGTCTTTTAGGGAATGTTCTGCCGCTTTCAAACGAAGTGTTAAATGCAAATTTCAATGATTGGCATTTGATGTTAATATATTAAGGTAGGTTATGTGTGAAAATAAAGTTTGTTTATGCACCCATTCCCAAATGGCAGAGCTGCAAAGTTGTGCCCATACTTTCTGGGACACCCTATAGCTGTGTAGTGTCGGTAGCGATTGTCTCAATTGGCTAAGAATAACACTACGGACCGCCTGTTCCGGTGGTAAGAATCCACCAACAGGTGACCCCTAATTCATGGTGTGAAGCGGCTTTATGCTTACCGTGCCTAGGAATGAATGGCTAGGGGGGTATAATAAAAACCTAATAGCTAACGGAGCCTGTGGAGTACCAGGGCGCCCTCCACAGTATGTAGCCCTTACCGCGCTAACCGGCAATGGTGCAGTGGACCTTGTGTTTCTCCGAGACAATCAGCTGCCCTTCTTTAGTCTCACTTGAGGCTAAATAAGGGCGGGATTATGAAGATGTTGGTAATAAGTTTAAATTTTCACCTATATGGTTTCGCATTATGCGATTTACACAGTGTATTCTGTGTATCCTCGCCTTTGGCGTTTTCCAATCGATATCGATTTGGTTTTATTGTTGCTGTTCTTTGTTGTGCTGTTTTTGCGAAGAGTTTAATCTTACCTAGTTTGGGTAGTGGCTAGGGTTAGGATAGCTCAGATCAATCTTCAGCATAAAAGAACAGCAACGATCAATCTTTGCAGACTTATGCAAAATGGTACAGCCCAAGTGGCCTTGGTACAAGAACCTTACTTTCGTAAGGGAAATTTATATCTAGGAAACCTTGTGAACCCGGTGTTTGTCACTTTCAGTAAACATGAAATGGCAAACTCGCGTGTCATACCTCGAGCCTGTGTGCTTGTCAACAACGCAATAGTTGCTACACTCATCTCTGAACTAACCACCAGAGATGTATGTGCTATAACAATTGATGTATCTGTTGGAAACCTCAACAGTAAATACGTCTATTGTTCGGTTTATTTACCGCATGATGGACCATCCCCTACTGATGCTTTCAAACAAGTCATCGCATACTATAATTCAAATGGCCTTCCGCTAATTGTTGGCAGTGATGCTAATGCTCACCATTTAATCTGGGGCAGCTCAGACATTAACTTGAGAGGCTCCAGTTTGATGAAGTACTTAATTAGTACAGATCTTGCATTACTTAACATAGGCAACCGCCCAACCTTCATGGTATCTGCTAGAGAGGAAGTGTTAGATATAACGCTTTGCTCTAGCAGAATTAGTCACGAGCTGATCAATTGGCATGTGTCAGATGAAGAATCTTTTTCTGACCATCGCTATATCTTTTTTGAACATTTAAATGTTACTTCGCAAACATTGCGTTTCAGGAATCCTCGGTCAACAAACTGGGATCTTTTTACTGATTTGGTTGCGGCCAAATTTCATGGATACTCACCATCCATTGACACTCCAAGTGATTTAGATGATGCCGTTGATACTACAACGACCTTCATCATGGAAGCTTTTGAAGAAGCATGCCCTCTACGGTCTGTGAAGATCACAAGAGGAACCCCTTGGTGGAACTCTGATCTGGCGAAACTCAGGAAACAATGTAGAAAGAGTTGGAACAGACGACGTTCGGCTGGTTCGGAGGCTTTCAGGTCGGCTCGTAAGGCCTACAGCAAAGCTCTCCGGTCTGATGAACGAATCGGCTGGAAAAAACCTTTGTACAAATGTTTCCAGCTTGAGTGAAGTCAGTCGGTTAAACAAAATCCTTGCGAAATCTAAGGATTTCCGGGTGAACGAACTTCGTTTGCCAAATGGCGATCTGACTTCCTCTGATGAGGAAGTTCTGGAATGCTTATTCAGCACACACTTCCCTGGATGTGTGGATATTACATCTTCGGATGAACCTGATGTCTTTTCTTGTAGTTATGATTCTTTAGCTTTGGCTCGGAGTATTGTAACTATAGAATCGATTGAGTGGGCACTTAATAGCTTTGCTCCTTTCAAATCTCCTGGGGCAGATGGGATTTATCCTATTTTGCTTCAGAAGGGATTTGATTATTTCAAACATGTTTTGAAAAAACTACTGGTTTGCAGTTTTGCTACAGGGTATATTCCCAAATCCTGGCGGGATATTACTGTAAAGTTTATTCCGAAAGTGGGTCGTGCGTCGTATGAAGAAGCAAAGAGTTTCAGACCTATCAGTTTGACCTCTTTTCTTCTGAAATGCTTAGAACGCATTGTGATTCATCAAATCCGTGATGTTCATCTGGCCAACGTGCCTCTTCATGTGAACCATCATGCCTACCAATCTGGTAAGTCCACTGTGACTCTTTTACACAAGGTTGTTTACGATATCGAGAAAGCATTCGCTCAAAAGCAATCTTGTTTGGGTGTTTTCTTAGATATCGAGGGTGCCTTTGACAACGTGCCTTTCGATGCCATATTGGAAGCCGCACGGAGTCATGGTATATCTCCAATGATTTCCAATTGGATTCACCAAATGCTCAAAAACCGATATCTCTTCTCGACATTGCGTCTAGCAGGGATTAGGAAATTGAGTGTTTGTGGATGCCCCCAAGGGGGAGTCTTATCACCGCTTTTGTGGAATCTCGTAGCAGATACGCTATTGAGGCAACTCAGTAATAGCGGTTTTCCTACTTATGGTTTTGCCGACGACTACCTAACATTGTTAGTTGGTATGTGCATCAGCACCCTTTTCGACCTGATGCAAAACGCCCTTCAGGTAGTTGAGGGTTGGTGTCGCCAATATGGCCTTTCGGTTAATCCGAGTAAAACATCTATTGTTCTTTTCACGGAAAGGCGAAACCGTAATGGCGTTCGACCTTTGCGTCTCTTTGATTCTGAAATCGATGTGACTGAACAGGTAAAGTACGTTGGAGTCATTCTTGATTCCAAGCTTTCCTAGACACCTCACATTGAGTTCAGAATCAAGAAAGCTTGTATGGCCTTCGGGCAATGCCGGCGTACTTTTGGTACAACTTGGGGTCTAAAACCCAAGTATATCAAATGGATTTACACAACTGTGGTTCGGCCAATATTGGCTTATGGATGTCTTGTGTGGTGGCAAAAGGGTGAAGTGAGAACGGTCCAATCAAAATTGGGCCATCTCCAAAGGATGTGCTTAATTGCGATGTCTGGAGCGTTCTCTTCAACTCCTACGGCAGCGCTAGAAGTTCTCTTTGACGTTGCCCCACTACACATTCATCTCAAACAAGAAGCCCTTTCTTGCACTTACCGGTTACGGGTACTCAGTCTACTAGAGGAAACTCCTGTGAACCGCAGTTCAACACACACCTCGTTGTTTCCACTTTTGGTGAATTGGGACAAAATTGTCCTTGCTCCAAGTGATCTTACAATTGCTTGTAATTTTCCATATAGGACATTTTCCACGAAATTCCCTTCCCGGGAAGAGTGGACATCTGGTTATCTGGAAAGAAGTATTTCAGACGGCATCGTATGTTACACTGATGGCTCCCTTCTCGAAGGTCGAGCAGGTGCTGGTGTTTATTCTCGTGAGCTAAGGCTGTATCAGTCTTATTCACTTGGCAGACACTGCACCGTTTTTCAGGCCGAAATCTTTGCTCTTATGTGCGGAGTGCAATCAGCACTTCAGCAGCACGTAATGGGCAAAGTAATATACTTCTGTTCAGATAGCCAGGCTGCTATTAAGCACTTGCTTCGGCCAACTCCAGGTCGAAGATAGTTATCGCTTGTCGAACTCAAATCGAGGAGCTGAATTCAGCAAACGCTGTTCACCTTCTATGGGTACCTGGCCATTCTTCCATCGCTGGAAATGAATTGGCTGATGAGTTAGCTCGCACTGGAGCATCACATGACTTCATTGGCCCTGAGCCAGCTATTCCGATATTAAGCTTCAGATTCACACCTGGGCTGTCACTCAACACAGACAATATTGGAATAGTTTGGAGTCATGTCGTCAAACCAAATTGTATAGTGCTGAGCCATCTCTACGGGTGGCGAAGTATCTAACTAATCTGTCTAAGCAGAATTGCAGCATGCTGGTCAAAGCATTGACTGGCCACTGCCGACTCAGCTATCACATGGCGAATATTCTGCAAGCTGATTCATTTGCCTGTGATAGCTGTGAATCCGATTATGGAACTTCGTATCATTTGATATGTAACTGTCCAGTTTTCGCGCAACTGCGTTTCCGAGTATTCGGTAAACACTTATTAAGTGAAACTGACTTCAGAAACCTGAATCTTCAGGATATTCTGTTGTTCTTAACCCGCTGTGGTAAAGAGCTATAGGCTCTCTTTCGCTTTATGCGTTATTACAGTGCCCTTTTCAGGGCGCTGTTTGAACCCATTGTGGTACGCTTGTGCATTAGTACCCTCTTCCAGGGTATTTTTCCTATTTCCCTACCTGTCCCTATCCCCATCCAAATCCTTTTTCCTTCCTTTTCCCTCAGGTAGATGATGAAACAGGATGTTATTTTGGCGATAGCACAAATGTCCCAAATGGAGGATAACGTGCCTCTGGAGCCGGCCTTCTGATACCTGATACCTGGGTATGTCTGTGCGCAAAAACAGTTTACTCATTATAAGGCACTTTCCATTGGATTTCACGGATTATAGCTCGAATCGAACCGGATTTTTACAGCATTGTTTGTCTAAGAAAATGGTGCGGATCGGTCAAGGCGTTCCGGAGTTATGTCCATTTTACTGATCCATACCAGTTCCGGTGAACTAGTCATGGTGACGTAATTTATAGACGTTCCCTAGGAATCATTAACTGTTCGTTTTTGAATGATTGTTTGTCTCGCATTTTTGAAGTGATAAAAAACGAGCAGTTCAGCAGAAAAAGTATCATGCCATGCAATATTTGAATATTTGGTGTAGAGAAGATGTCCGGAGTTAAAAAATGGCGACCAGAATATGAAAGATGGCGGCCCAAAAGTCAAGCTGGAGGCCTAAAATTCAAGATGGCAGCAGTTAAAGGAGTTTTAGGCTCTAAATACATACAATATATGTACATTTGGTATAGAGAAGATGTCCGGAGTCCAAAAATGACGACTGGAATATGCCTGATGGTGGCCCAAAATCCAAGATGGCGGCTCAAAATTCAAGATAGCAGCTGTTTTAAGGAGTTACATACATGCATATATGCATTTATTTGTTCAACATCACATTTAAGATAAGACATAATCAACAAAAGTACGCAACAATACTCGGTTTGAGGCTGCCGCTTCCTCGGTCGCACCCAATGCTCGCCAGTTCACACTCCACCTGGTCCGCCCATCGTGCTCTCTGTGCTCCACGCCTTCTTGTGCCAACCGGATCGGTAGCAAACACCAGCTTTGTTGTCCAGCATTCTTGCAACATGCCCTGCCCACCGTATCCTTCCGGATTTGGCCACCTTCTGGATGCTAGGTTCGCCGTAAAGTGCAGCGAGCTCGTGGTTCATCCTTATCCGCCACACATCGTTCTCCGAAGATCGCCCTTAGCACGCGTCGCTCGAAACCTCCGAGTGCTTGCAGGTCCTCCTCGAGCATGGTCCATGTCTCGTGTCCGTAGAGGACCACCGGCTTATTAGCGTTTTGTACATGGTGTATATGGCGCGTGGATGAATCTTTTTCGACCGCAGTTTATTCTGGAGCCCGTAGTAGGCCCAACTTCCGCTGATGATGTGCCTCCGAATTGACCAGAATATTATAGATGATGGTTCAAAACCAAAGATGGTGCCGTAGTCAAGATGGCAGCTAATTGGGTTTAAAATTTTGAAAAATGTATTGATTTTTTGATTTTATACAAAAGAGCACCTTTTTCTGAGTCACCATGATTTTTTTTTAGATTTTCAGAACTTTGGTTTGGTATCTAAAATCAACGAACTTTCAAGAACTTTCTTCTGAATAACTCTATCTTGTATTCCAATGAAAGAATTGCATCTGTCGCTTACTCCAAAAATGCTATTCAGAGAAATCCTGGAGTTTCTGGTGGAGTCGTCAGTCTACTAGGGATTCCTTCAAGAACTGGATTACACCGGGAATGCCATCTGGATAATCTTCCAGGAATTCTTTTCGTAAATACTGACATGAAGGTTATTTAGGGGTTCTGCCAGAAATTTCATCTATCAACTATTTCATAAATGGTCGGGGTTCTGCTAAACCGAACCAAAGACCATTTTTTGAAAAATTGAGTTTTCTTAGCCATTAAATGAAGAAAATGATGATCTTCCTTCCATGTAAAAATCCAGTAATTCTGACAGCTCTTCGTGGAGTAAATTCAAAATTTCTGTTTGGCGGAACATACAAAACATCATTTTGCATCCAACCAGAGTGAACTGTAAACCATTCGATAGAATCAGCGAAATATTTTAGTTTTGATCCAGGTGCTGAACATTTCAAGTTCTCCTCATCGCCGTCAGATTTCTAACTTCTAACCGACTCATAGAAACAATCTGTGAGAGAAATGAACACGTTATTAGAAATATGGGTGTGGGAGGAACCAATTATGCTTCGATGGAGCTGATTGCCATTTTTCCAAATCACATTCAGCCAGACCGAACCAAGTCCACAGCATTTTAGAATCAATTAATTCCCAACAATACAAAAACCAAGTGGTTTTTAATACCAGCGTTATGTCGATACACCTCATACTGGTAATTTAACACAGGAGCCGTCATTGAACAACAAGCCTAATCAGATTAATAAAGCTTGAAAATAAATCAAACACTTGGTTCGCTTTGGCTGATCGAAAAATGGCGTTTTCACGAAAACCATCCTTGAGAAGAATGTTTAGAACTTGATTCAGACTTAACGACTGACCTTCAGCAAGGTAATATGACCTAGAGGTAACGCGCTTGGTTATCACTCAGATGATCCAAGTTCGAATCTATTTCATATTTTTGAAAACTTTTTTGTACTTAGTGCACTTTGGCAGAACATTTTCATGGTTTTCTTCGACCAGTATAAATTTGAAGTACACAAATTGCTCCACATTCCCATCTCAGGGCCTCAGAGTATGCAAGTACATCGTTTGGCATAATCACTCTTGCTCTGTGCCTCCACATGCACCGCTTATGAAGAAAAAGCATGGGTGGGAAAAGCTGAGCTGGGAGGGCTTCCGCCGTTCATATTTCAAACTATTTTGAGAGCTTAGTGCTACCATACTATACGCGTCCTTTTTGATTCATGTAAAGGATTGTGAGTGATATCGATTTCAACTTGATAGACGATGAAAAATCGAGATTTTTTTCACTATCCAACTGGTTTTACCTGAAACAAAAAATCACATTCAGCCAAACTGAACTATAAACCATTTTCTAATCTTTTAGATCAGCCAGAGTGAACTGAGTGCAAAGTACCAAGAAATAAAATGTAATTATATCAATGATTCCAAATAATTTACATGTATTCTTAATTTCTGATGGTTAATGATGGCTTGTAAGTTACATGTGTGCGGAAAAGTTTCAAATAATCTCCGCTGTTGTTTATTTGTGAGTGGTTGAACTTTAAGCTTAATTATCTCGGAATTATCTTTTTGGCGCTTAGTTCGGTTTAGCAGAACCCCGGCCAAATGCCATCTAGAATTCCTTCAGTGTTTACTGGTCAAAGAAGTTCCTTCTGATGATTCTACCATGGATGCCTTCTGTGGATTCCTCCAGAATCCTTTATGAATTTCTGCAAGAAATCCTTCAGAAGTTCTTTTAGGAATCCCTACAGCGTTCTAGTATATGATCCTGGAATTCGAAATAGGCATTTCTTCAGGAATTACAATTCCCGAAGGAAACGCAGAAAAAACTTCTTGAAGATTTCTAGAAGGAACATCTGGAGGATTCACGGAAGAAACTCCCGAAAGAATCCAAGCAAACAGTCATGGGGGATTCCCACAAGAAACACCTGGAGGACTTCTAGAAAGAGTACTTGCAAGATTCTCAGAATGAACTGTGACGGATTTTCAAACATAATTCCTGGGAGATTTCATTAAGAAATACTAGGAAGGCTTTCAGAAAAAATGGAACTCGTGGAGGATTTTCAGATAAAAGAGGAGGATTTCCAGAAGAACCTCATATATTATTCACAGAATGAGCCTTGGCATTCTCATATAGAAGTATGGAACAAATCATTTCATTTAGTTAGTTCAACATCAAATTCATGATATAATAATTTGCCGTCATAATACTCGATTTGCAGCTGCAGCTCTCCAACGTCGGTCACGCCCAACGCTCGCCAGATCACGCTCCACCTGGTCAGCCCATCGTGCTCTCTGCGCTCCTCGCCTTCTTGTACAGGATGGTTAGCAAACACCAACTTTGCAGGGTTATTGTCCGACATTCTTTCAACATGCCCTGCCCACCGTATCCGTCCAGCTTTAGCCACTTTCAGGATGATGGGATCACCGTAGAGTGCAACGAGCTCGTGGTTCATCCTTCTCCGCCACACACCGTTCTCCTGCACGCCGCGCCGCCGACGATCGTCCATAGCACGCGTCGCTCGAAAACTCCGAGTGCTTGCAGGTCCTCTTCGAGCATGGGCCATGTCTCGTGTCCGTAAAGAACCGCCGGTCTTATTGGCGTCTTGTACATAGTACATTAGTTTCTTCTGGAGCCCATAGTAGGCACGACTTCCACTGATAATGCGCCTTCGTTACTGTTAGCCGTTAGCAAGGAACTGAGGTAGACGAATTCTTCTACCACCTCGAAAATATCCCCGTCTATCGTAGCATTGCTGCCAAGGCATGTCCTGCCTCGCATGTATTTTGTCTTAGCCGCATTCACCACCAATCCGACCTTTGCTGCTTCACGTTTCAGGCGGGTGTACAGTTCTGCCAGCGTTCCAAATGTTCTAGCAATAATGTCCATATCATCCGCAAAACAGACAAATTGGCCGGATTTCGTGAAGATCGTACCCCGGCTGTTGAGCCCGGCTACACCTTCCAGGGCGATGTTGAATAGTAGGCAGGAAAGTCCATCACCTTGTTGTATTCCTCGTTAAGATTCGAATGAACTGGATAGTTCACCCGAAATCTTTACGCTGTTCTGCATACCGTCCATCATTGCTCTTATCAGTCTGGTAAGCTTCCCGGGAAAGCTTTTCTCGTCCATGATATTTCATAGCTCTGTGCGGTAGATACTTCGTATGACGTCTTGAATTCGATGAACAGCGTTGGGACCTGGTATTCACGGCATTTCTGAAGGATTTGCCGTACAGTGAAGATCTGGTCCGTTGTCGACCGGTCGTCGATGAAACCGGCTTGGTAACTTCCCAAGAACTCATTTACTTTAGGTGAAAGACGCGGAAGATAATTTGGGCTAGCACTTTGTAGGCGGCATTTGAAATGGTGATCGCTCGAAACTTTTCACACATTAACTTGTCGCCTAGTACGGGACAATTACGAATAGGAATTCCTTGAGATTTTAAGAGAACACTGAAGGACACGAGGTCAGTATTCCTGGAGAAATTTCAAGGACGATAGATCCAGCAAAATCTCTTGAATTATCCAAAATCGTTGTTCCAGAAGACTCTCCTGCACGAATACCAGGAAGAATTCCTGCATAAACCCCAAAAGGAACTCTTGGAGACATTCTTGAACGAGTTCCAGAATGATTTCCTGGAAGAGTGTCTAACGAGCTTTTCGAAGAATCCTTGAAGAAACTGTTGATGAATCCCAGATAAACTATTGTAAGAATTACAAAGCAAAACTTTTCGACGAACATCTAGAGGAATATCAAAAGAAGTTTAAGGGAAGATTCCAAAGATGATGTGTAAGTAAAAAAAGTACAATCTCGATTTTTTTTTAACAAACCAAAATTCCATTGTATCGCCCCCTTCAGCTGAAATCTGCTCCCCGATCAGAACTTTTCCACTTCATTTCATTCCCCCCCAGATGAAAAGGTGAAAGGGAAAAGGATATGACGGGTGAAATTGAAACTTTTCTGCCTCCTGCTGGCATGGCACCAAGACGTGAAAGCCACCCCCGACCATCCATCCACCCAGTTTATCCGGGTAACCTGGGGTAGACGGCATCAGACAATTCTGCTCTGATACACATTGTGGGAAAAGCCGTCTGACGTATTACCAACCGCACCACCACCACCATTCGTCTTATATCCTCCCAGCTCCTAGCTAGAGGAGGGTTGACTGAGTGCGGCTGGCGAACACTGATTGAGGGACACGTGTTTATTTATTTACGTTGAGTGTGGGGAAAACTGTTTGGTTGTTTCTTTTTTCTCCCCATTGAGTGAGCTTCTAACTCACATTAGTAGCGATAATGATCTTTGATTCCTTCGGGAAATGTTGGGGGAATGGACTTGGATGGACATACTGGAGGGAAACTTCTTCATTTTCTCGGATTGATTTGATGAACTGCGGTTGGTGGGAGAGTTGGGTGTGTTTTTTGTTTCTTCGGTTGTGATAGCACGGTTAATTTGTGGATTAATTTGTTATCTTTGCAGGACGGAATGGGTCAGCTGAAGATAGTTTCCGGAGGGATTCAACTGACGGGCCAAGCGATGGTGTTGGATATTCTGCGAGCTTCCTCGATACGATCCAAACATGGGCAGCCGATTTCGATTGGTATGATTGAAGGTATTTGGCGCTGAACTGGAAACTTATTCCAAACTACTTAATTTCGCAGAGTCATCACGCAACTTCAGTATCAACACGCGAGACTCGGAAGGGTATTTGGAGAACCAGCTCTTTCTAGGTCACGATCGGTTGGAAGTTCTGGCCAATCATTTCCGGGTAGCGGACACCCACGGTACGTCGCTGTTTGCCGTGGATCGGGATGAAGTCACCGTCGGAGCCACTTCATTGCGGGTTGAAGGAGAAGGCGGAGTCATTTTCAGGGATTCCATCCAGACACCGTTGGTCCGGGCCGAAGCCGGAAAGGATTTGAAGTGAGTTTGTACTGGCGAAGAGAAACCGATTTTATATGAATTTCATTTCTTGTGTCAAGGCTGGAATCTCCAACACGATCTCTGGAGGCACGCGCCACTCAGGAAATATTCTTGCAATCGCGTGCCGGAAGCATCGAAGCCAACTGCCTCAATGATCTCAAGCTACATTCGGTGGCGGGCAGCGTAAGTTCCGTTTGTATGCTTGGAAGAAGTTGGTCAGTAAGGCATTCATCTCTTCCTTTCAACAGATTCGCCTGGATGCCAGCACAATTATCATGCCTAATCTGCGAACCGTGCAAGCCCCGTCGTCCTCATCATCCGGATCTTCCCGAGATCACAGCAGTGGCAGCAGTTCGACAGCATCTTCGTCGTCATCGCACAGCAAGGTCTACCAACTGTGCGCCTGTTCCAACGGGAAACTGTTTCTCGCTCCGGCTCACAGTATATGCACCGCCGATGACAGCGCCATATGTAGGTAATATTATTTAATCCATCTCGTCGTAGCATCAGCCGCATTAAATCATCACCAATTGGTAGCCTAATAGCAAGTAGCAAACCCCTTGAACATAGATAGTCACAATATGAAGTGTAAATAGTAGCAAACACGTCGAGGAAATGGCTATGGAACGCTAGATACACGAACAATGATTACACTAGTTTTGTTACAAGATGAAAATGCCACACCCTCTAGGAGAAAATTACACAAATCGGAATTCAGGTTGGTTAGAAAACAACACGAAGCAATTGTTAATGAAATTTGTTACATTTATTTTACGTTGGTCATATTGTAGTGTTTAATTTCATTGCGCCTAATGGAGCCACATTCATGTGTTTCCATAGTTAGATGTTTGAAAATCAGGATAGCAAATCGATCGAATTTCATTTCCAGACTAGATCCTTCCCTTCTAGCGAAACCAAAAAACCTGTGAAGCAAAAGAGCTTATAGTCGAGATGAAATTAGCAAACCAATGATCCAGATGGTGCAAAACGGGATATGCATCGTAGTTACATTTTTTGGCTCAAAAACAAATCAAAATCCAACCAATCGATTCAATGTGCTCGAACAGCAGCAACGACACAAAAGAAAAACTAGCTTGAACATATAACTAATCAACAGAACACTAAATTTACCCGGATAGTTGAAGGGAAGGTAGTAGTCGAACAAACATAAAAAAATGTGCAAAGCAGAAAGTATAGCTCTGCGCAAACAGTCGCCAATTAAAAACGATAATCGATATCAATACACAACACGAGGATGCTCGGTCAGTCAGTTTGGGCTAGTCAGGTAGACGAGAGGTATAGTTTTTCATAAAAAATATACATATCATATACAGTAGCTATTAAGGTATGGAGGTAAAGTGCGAATAAATTAATTAAAACAGTTTATTGTGTTGAGATGTTTTTTTTAATTCCGAATTTCCACATTTTCGCGCTTTTCGCGCTTGATGACCTTTCTAGAAATTTTACCTAGGTAAATGGATTTCAAGGCAAGGAGGTTGGTAAGAAGATTTAGAAGGAGGACGAGAGGGGTCTTGCGGGGTTCCAGAGGGCTTACATAGGGGTTTCTCAGGTTGCTTTACAAGAAGTCCGAGAGGGTTTGAATCATCCAAGAGGACTTTTAAGGGGTTCCAGAGGCGTTTTCGGAGGTTTCGGAAGTCTCATGTATGTTAGACTGTTAGAGTGTTGAATTAGCCTATGTTAAATACAGAGAAATGGAAACTAAAACAAATATCGGCACCAACATTTCAAAAGGGCGTAACTGCATTTACAACCAATGCCTTCTCACAAAGCTGTGGAGCGTATCCCATCCATCTCGTGCAATCCACTAGCACAAATAGAAAGATAAAATCCTCCTCTTTCGATTAATGGATGTGAATTGCGTAAGATGAATGAAATACGACCCACAGCTCTGTGAGAAGGAATTGATTGCAAAAGCAGTTACGCCCTTTTGAAATGTTGGTGCCGATATGTGTGTTACAGGGGTTCCAACCCAAGTAACATTCTGATAGCTAATTAGTCTTGTAGAAGTTTTGACAACCGTCATAAAACCTAATGCCTTTTTTGGTTTTATGATGGTTTTGAGAACCTCTTCTAGCCTATTTGACATAAAAATGTTACTTGGGAATAGACTACAGGGAGTTTCATAAGGCTTTCAATGCCGAACCCTTTGACGGCATTTCCGGGGTTTAGGAGAATTTCAGGTGCGTAACAGGATGTGCGAGATGATCTCAGGGGGTATGCGGTGGCATTTCGGGAAAATTCGAGTGATTTTCAGTGGATTTAGGAAGTGTTACAAAAGCGTTTCCAGAGATTCCCATGTGTGTAGCAAGGGATCCGAGGCAGTGTAGGGGATTTTCAGCGGGTTTCAAAAGCAGATTTACAGATTCCGGAGGGTTTCGAGGGCGTGACAGGGGTCTTGAGGGGGTTTCAAGGGGTCCACACTTTCCTGAAAATTCTTTTTTGGAACACTGTTTTTTGGTAAGCATCAGGGTGATTTCAAAGGCGTTTAAACCGTTTTAGCTGCTGCCAGAATGGATTCAAGACGATTCAGACTAATTACTCTTGAATTTCCGGTGATATAATTCTTAAATGCACTTTCAACTCATCACTTGGCGGGAATTTGGAAGAGACTAAGGAGTGTTCGGTGCACGTCAAGCGCATTGGATTTTAGGGGTGGTGGTTTAGTTGAGATTTGTTTTAGAGTGTGTACAGCAGTCCCAGAGGCGTTTTAATCAGTTTATGTGGCGTTTCAGAAGGATTCAAAGCGCTATAGAACCGTACCAAAAACCCGTTGAAACGTCCCTGAGACCAAAAGCAAAAACTCTGAATACTCCTGGGACCTTATGAAACGTGTTCGAGACCCTCTGAAGCGCTCCTGCATCCAGCCCATTGAAAAGCCTCTGAAATTTCCTTTGAACCCTTTAAGACCCCTGAACCACCCATGGAACCCCTTGAAACTTCCTGTTGCGACAATATTGTGTATTCAGTTCAAAGATGGATTATCCCGACTGTTTGTGGAACTGTTCAGAACAGTCGTCGAATTTCGAGGGGGTTCTTGATGTATTCTAAAGAAATCGATCAATTAGCAAATTGGTTTCGAGCACATCATCATTCCAAACATTCTGGTCTTAAAAACTTAAAACATAGGTAATTATCTTGGTTATTATGTAAATTGCCTTTATTACACTTTATTTTAGAAAATACAAAACATTTATCGCGGAAAAAATATCCTCACAAATTTATTAATTGATAAACATTGCATCTGAACACCCCCCGACTTCCGCGCCAAAAAGCTGGCGGCTTGGCTGCCGGCAACAGCTGATCAAGGAATCAGTTGATGCCCGGTCAGTTGTTTCACCAATTGAATGTTTTTAGAAACGCGTTTGCGCGCGAAATCTTTCTCGCTCATTTCTGCTGTCAAATCCGTCAGCGACCGTTCACCGACCGTTTGAAACGTCGACTGTTTCAAACGGTCGTGAACAGTTTGGAACTGGACGGTCAATACCCCTCGGTTTGGGGCCGTTCCGTTTCTGAAGCGTACCTACATGCGTCAACCGTTGCAGAATAGACGTAATTAGCATTGGAAATGATAAGGAAAAATTGATTCTGTCACTATGGGAGTTTTCGGCTTTCAGTCACGGAAAAAGCGTTGATACTTCTATATCATTGCCAACGTTTCGATCCTTGGGTTGGGATCTTCCTCAGGGCTCGATCTTAATCAACTTGTGATAATCGTATTTTGCACACGATCGTTTGTCGGATTCTAAAAGACACTGCACTTTTCTCGTTCATCACCAGCACCCTAGTGGGATGTTGGGTGGGTGGTACGAAAGGGAGACACTCGAGACACGAAATCAGCGGAACACAACACTGCGGCTGTTATCAATCGCCGTTCGGATTTTACTGTTTTGACAGTAAAATCCGAACGGCGATTGATAACAGCCGCAGTGTTGTGTTCCGCTGATTTCGTGTCTCGAGTGTCTCCCTTTCGTACCACCCACCCAACATCCCACTAGGGTGCTGGTGATGAACGAGAAAAGTGCAGTGTCTTTTAGAATCCGACAAACGATCGTGTGCAAAATACGATTATCACAAGTTGATTAAGATCGAGCCCTGAGGAAGATCCCAACCCAAGGATCGAAACGTTGGCAATGATATAGAAGTATCAACGCTTTTTCCGTGACTGAAAGCCGAAAACTCCCATAGTTATCAAAAATCCCAGTCGAATCTTTCCAAAATTGATTCTGTCTGTTGGGTCATTAGCTTAATCCTAATCGGTTTGCCAAGTGCACTTCTTTATTTGATTATTCCCTAAATTTCGATAAAAATTATAAAGTATTTGTCAGCACTCGATCGATACGGTTGCTTTTTGCAATTACTCTCTGTGCTGTTCTATTGTGATTCCAACAATGGGTGGCGCACGATAAAATACGCTGGTCGTTGATTTTAGCGAGGCAGCAGAAATGCATAAGTTCTTAATCAACGAAATCAAGTTGGACGTGAAAACAGTGAAAACCCTTCAGCTACATAACATCCGTAGGAATGTTCTTATTGAGCTGTGTAATCTAGAGGTGACATAACATCTGACCGCTACGCATCATTTGAAGCACGCAATTGTGGCCGAGAATAAAAAAAAACCTCATTCATGTCTTCCTGGAGGACACAGCAATCAACGTTCGAGTGCACGATCTACCGCCAGAGATGTCCAACGCGGAAGTAGCTGAGCACATGAAGCAATACGGCAAGGTAAAATCTGTATTACGAGAAGTTTGGAAGAAGTTCTTTCCTGGGACACCAAACGGAGTTCGGGTTGTGCGCATAGAGTTAGACCACCAATAACTAACCATATTCCTTCCCACATCCAAATTAAAAATGAGAGGACAATTGTTACATACCAGAACCAGCCTGTCACCTGCCAAAACTGCGGAAACGTTCTCTTACTTTCAAGTGCTTTTCCGGCGGTTTTTATAATCAACGGGATAGCTCGGAGTTTTCGAGCGACGCGTGCTAAAAACGATCTTCGGCGGTGTGCAGGAGAACGGTGTGTGGCGGAAAAGGATGAACCACTAGCTCGCTGCACTTTACGGCGAACCCAGCATCCAGAAAGTGGCCAAAGCCGGAAGGATACGGTGGGCAGGGCATGTTGCAAGAATGCCGGACAACAACCTTGCAAAGCTGGTGTTTGCAACTGATCCGGTTGGTATAAGAAGGCGTGGAGCGCAGAGACCACGATGGGCGGACCAGGTGGAGCGTGACCTGGCGAGCATTGGGCGCGACCGAGGATGGAGAGCGGCAGCCACAAACCGAGTATTGTGGCGTACTATCTTAAATGTGATGTTGAACAAATAAATGTATGTCTGTATGTATCTTCTGAAACTCTCTGAAGCCCTATGAAACGCCTGTGGAACCACCTGGAGTCTCATCAAGTCCTCTGAGACACCCCAAAATACCCCTTGAAACGCCTCTAAATACTCCTGAGATGGCTCTGAGATTCCGCTGAGACCCAATGGAACCTCCCGAGACCCCCTAAAATCCTCCAAGAATTCCCTGAGATTCCGTGGAGCGCCCTTGAGACCCACTAGAATACCCCTGTAACACTCTGCAAACCTCCTCAAACCCTCTGAGACCTGCTAAACACCCCTGACACTCCTTAGCCCCTCGAAACCTTGAGACGTCCTTGGAAACACTTTCCACCGCCCTGACATTCCCCCAAACGCCCTTGAAACCCACTGACATTTAAAACAACTGTAACGCGTAGCTGGTATAAGTATGGCGCACTCGATGGCAGTCAGCGTGATTCCGATTCCGATTCCCGTTCGCTTCTTTTGGAGCGCTATCTCGACCGTTTTGATTACAGCCCTAATAGCGTCCACCGTCGATCGACCCTCATAGAAGCCGAACTGGTTATCCGAGAGGCCAGAGTCATCAGGATTCTCTATAAAAAAAACCATCAGCCTCGACAGAATGATCCGTTCGAACAAGTTCCCGGCGGTGTTCAGAAGGTAGATAGGTCTGTATGCCAACGGCTCGCCATATTGCTTCCCGAGTTTGGGCAGTCGAACCAATATTTGCCTTTTTCGCCTTTCCGGAAATTCGCCTCTGTCTACGCACATCTGCGCATAGTTATTCTGAACATGTCAGGCCTGAGGGTCGTCTTGATGGCACCTGCCGGGATACCGTCCGGAACCGGAGCCTTGTTCAACTGAAGCGTCTTCGCTATTGCGATGAGCTCGTCATTAGCCACCGGGGCGACCTCACTTTAGGCGGTTTGGCCTTAGGGACGGAGCCCGTGGTCTTGTATCGTGGCGCGGGAAAAACGTTTCCACGATCTTTTGCAGCCTCTCAGGGGATCGTTCTGGAGGTGCTGACCAGTTCCTCGATTTGACTGACCACGGCATCACCCCAAAAGGTCGTGTGGGCTGCCTGCAAGAGATTTTCGGAGCAAGCTCTCTTACGTGCCTTAATCTTTTTATCCAGTGCCAGTTTAGCCACCCGGTAGGCCTCACTTCGTTCCATCGTATCCTCATCGGTTCGAGCTCTTTGCGTCCTTCTTCTAGCTCATAAGCAGGATGTGTGGCGTTCTGCGATTTCTGAACACTACCAGTATACTGGCTTGCGTCTATTTCTGGGTAGGGATCACCTTGGCTTTGCTGCGTCACATGCACGGCTTAGAGTTCCGACTAGATCATCGCTAGATAGATCGTCGGTATTATCCTCTATAAGCATTTGAGGAACAATGCCGGTTTATCGAAGCGTGAGGTCAGCCTTCCCCGATGACTGTCGATGGTCTTCGGCTTCCTCCATGTTCCACCCTGTACCGAATCGCCTAGATGGTCACTGTACATGTAAACATCGTCGCCCTTCAGTCCGAGACCCGGGCTCCAAAAGGTCACAACAATGGTGGACTCTGTACCGTTCCTACAGTAGGTTTTTCTGCCACCTGCGTTCGCAAAATCCTCGATCAGTCTAGCTGTAGCTTTGAGTAGAGTCCAGCCTCTCGCGCTAGTTGAGCGGCGACCTCACCCAATCGCCAAGACGTTGAAGTCTCTACCGATGACAACGGGACTCAATCTAACTAGTGCGCTTGATAGCGAAACCAGCATAGACGGGACTGGCCTATCGGCCACCTGGGCGGACCATAACAACTGCAATTGTACAGCCCGTTGATCTTCGCTATTGCGAAGCCCTCGTGCGACGTAGATATTATTTCCTGGACCGAAAAACGACCGGCTGTACAGATCGCCGCTAGCTTGGCGTTATTCGCTACCCACCTCCCATTATCGGGAGGGATGTGATATGCATTTTGGTGCTGAGTTCCTGGCGACATGGACCTCCACTTCGCACTTTCTGCAGAGCTTTCTCCTGTCAGGGCCTTTACACGCCCACGACTTATATCCTCGCTCAAAGCGCTTGAAGCACGCCCCTGGCGGCTCGTATATGCTGAGCGGGCACACTGACCAGCCCCAACGGGGAGCTTGATCTTGGTGATCTGCGTACCTGCGGGGCCCTTCCGCAGGCGGATCGATGCACACGATGCCTCGCACTGCTGTTTAAGTGCGGCTGCAAGCTCTTCTGCGTAGATAATCTCGTCCAGGTTTTTCCACTGAAGAGTCGTCTTCGACGTTAGGGTTCTTACCTATACTTTTTCGTCCAATACCTCTTAGGGCCTGTCCATAAACTACGTAGACTCTAAGGGGGGGGGGACGGGTGGGTCTGGCCAAAGTCTACGCTCCATACAAATTTCGAAAATTTTGTATGAACAAAAGTCTACGAGGGGGGAGGGGGGGGGATCTGAGATGGCCGAAAAAAGTCTACGTAGTTTATGGACAGCGCCTTAAACTAGTGCTTTGAAGTGCCTTTCTTGGCCGCCTCGTTTTTCAGTATTAGCATCATCTCTCCAGTACTGGTGCACAACGTGTTTGCGGGCTGACTTCATATTTCTCACTTTTCTCACTACCTTCTTCCTTCCAGTCGTAATCCAAGTGTTCTCTTTCCCTTGGTACGGCTTGGTCACCGTTCCTCTTAGCGTTGGCCTCTTGGGGCTTGGTTTCCTTGTCCCTTGCGCGTTTAGCAACCGACTTGGCAGCCTGGTTACTCGCGCTGGTTGTCATTTTCTTCTTCTTTGGCTTTCCGCCTGCCTCTGTCGGACGCTTCTTGGGTCAAGTCTTCTTGCTCGCATCAGCCGCACTCCGCTCTTCGACCAGGAGATCATACTTCTTCTTGGCCAGCGCCAGCGATTTGCAGAGCATCAGCAGGCCCTGTTTCAGATCATTGCTGAGGAGCCCCTGGACTCCTGTCCCTGCTGCCCTATGTGGAGCATATGGGGAGACAGAGATGCGTATTCTATTTTTTCTTGTTTATAAATAAGAAAGTAAAAATAATAAATTCTTTGAGAATGATAAACATAATAAAAGATCCTGAAACATTCATTTTCATCTATGGTTAAGCTGTTTCAGATTTGAACATTCTACCGGTCCGATTCCATGTTACATAAAAAAAAACCAAATTAATCCACCTAGAGGTGATAGTGCCTTTCTCGTCGTATATGTTCACACGATCTTTCCGTCGACGTAAGTCAAAGTGTTCCTGAATCCTGATGTTGTTTTAAGAAAAGCAAGCATTTTGTCAAAGCCATCATTGAATTGACTTAAAACTTATTGATGGCACATAGTCCGACGTTGTGTTCAGCGTATAAGCAGAGCTGAATAATATCAGATTTCTCAGTTGACTGCTTGAGTACCTTCACTAACATTGAGAGCTGATCAACATCAAGACGATACTAACAAGCTATGATATAACTTTTTACACAATCACAGATCACTTTGCGGCCTTCGATAAAGTTTTTTCTGCACATTCTAGGTTATATTTTATTGACCGTTGAAAACAAGAACGTAGTAAGTATAGTGAGACGTCTGTTTGTATGTGGGTTTAATATGGCAAGATTTTGTTCTCTTACACAAATTTATCGCTTGCATTGATTTTATTTACTTTCGTAGTTACGGCGAAGCATCAAACGCTGGTTGTGCAACCCTACCGGTAGTCTCTAATGTGGTATGAGCCTATTTTCTAGTTAACTGTTTCTCAGGTTATTTAAAAGCCGTGATTTGATGTGTCGCATGCTTCATTTAATTACTTTCTGGAACAGGTTCCGGAACACCACCGGGTCTCCCAAACATAGTCTGAGGCAATATCATCGCTAACGTACATTAGGTTACCTAAAAAACACGATTTGATTTATCTTATGCATGGGTACAGATCACTTTTACATTTGACCACTTCCAGTGGGACACCCAGAACTAGTTTTGGGACACTACCGGTTGTCTAAAATATGGTCTGAGGCTATGTTCTTACGAATCGATCATCGTGTTATCAAAAAAGGGTCTCCAGTTGGCCTAGTTATTAAGGCTATGAATCGCCAATCCGGAAACGGCGAATTGCATTCTCGTTTCGGTCGGGAACTTTTTCTCGACTTCCTGGGCATAGTGTATCTTTGTACTTGCCTCACAATATACAAATTCATGCAATGGCAGGCAAAGAAAACCCTTTAATTAATAACTGTGGAAGTGCTCTAAAGAACACTGAGTAGAAGAGAGGCAGGCCAAGTTCCAATGCGAACGTCAAGCCATAAAGAAGAAGAAGTTATCAAAAAAGCTGCTATAGGGCACTGCACTGTTTTGATATTGTATGGGGTTTTGACGTTTCTTGGCCTTGTTGTTTACATAATTTCTGTGAGGATGAAAGAGAAGGAAAGAATTTTATGCAGTGCCCTATTTGGTGTACTGTCAAACCCCGTGAAATCATCACTCTTTAATACGACACTTTTTAATTTGTACCCCGCTCATTCGAAATTTGTTGAATTAAAAAATGATCAAATGTCACAGTGTAATACACTGCAAATACGAATGATACGATATTGTGATGTAACTCACACCCGCAGCGGCTCCTCGTGCAGCTGCTATTTTCAAAAGTTCTAATTTGGTGCTTTCCGACACCTGATCCGTTTGGTGATCAACCGCGGTGAATCTCGGAAAAATGAACAAGCTATAAATTCGTACCACCACAATATCTGTAAGATTTGTGTTCAAAAACAAATCATACATTCCAAACGAAACTAAAATAATGTTAGTTTGTCGAATTAAAAGTTTATCCAGGTAATTTGACAGCAATCATTGTCGAATTAGCGTGGTTTTATGGTACGACACGCAAGGGTTTGATCTAATTTCACATTTTACCACTAACCGATTGTCCCTGATGTGGTCTTAGACTAGTTTTATGCAAATTAATAATCAGTTTTCCTAAAAAGTTGCAAATTGATGTAATGCATGTATGGTAAGGTGGCCCACAGTTATATGAAAAACAAAAATTTCGAAAAATGCCAGGTCTTACCTCCTGAATCAGTTGTTTCGGACTCCCAGAAGCTACGTTCAAAATTTGAGCAAAATCAATTAAGCCTAAGGGGGCGCTCAAAACGCTTGAAGTTTGTATGGGAAAACTGGGCCAAATGTATGCAGAAATTTTAAGTTTTCGAATTTTGCCGCTAGGTGGCGCTGTAAGCGTTCAATAATCAAACCCTTTGGTATTATTGTAGGTGAATATATGCCAAACAACTTTGTCGAAGACCGCAAAGTGATCCAACGTCTGTGAAAAAAGTTATACCCTAGGTAAAGTGAGGATAAACTTAATTTTTGTTTTTCCAATACACGTAAAGGAATAATATCAATAATGAAATCTCAATACATTGCCTCACTTTGCCTAGGGTATAACTTTTTTAACAGCCGTTGGATCACTTTGCAGTCTTCGACAAAGTTGTTTGGCATATAGTCACCTAGAATAATACCAAAGGGTTTGATTATTGAACGCTTACAGCGCCACCTAGCGGCAAAATTCGAAAACTTAAAATTTCTGCATACATTTGGCCCAGTTTTCCCATACAAACTTCAAGCGTTTTTAGCGCCCTCTTAGGCCAATGTGATATAAAGGAGGTGTGGAGGAACTGGTCGTTCACTTGTGTTAGTAAGAATTGTAAAGTAAACAACTTTTGAGGGGAAGGGAGGTGACGTCATACAAGTTCAATAACAAACGGCTGCACTGCATGTTCCAACATACAGCGATTAGTTAGCGATTAGTGGGATCGAGAAGTACAAACTTTTGGGAGCAATACAAAATCTATAAGATCTTAAGATTACACAATTCAATCTGAAGTCTCCCCTAAGAACATTTTATATACTGAACTACGCTGGGAAAGTGCCAGAAAAGTTGCCGAAGAAATGCTCAGAGAAAACCCTCCAAGGTACCTCAAATACAATTTTAGTGGGCAATCTGGAGTCATGTAGTTTTACAGGAGTAGCTGAATGGTTTTCTGGACAAATCACTGCATAACCGTCAGAGCCATTTCTAAAAAAAATATTATGTAAAATTGCCTCGGGTAGTGAAAAAATCTCGATGAATCTTCTTTTAGCATATCAGAGAAGGTATTTCTGCCTATCAAACGACGACCATCAGTGTTTCATTGAATCTTTGCACAATGCTGCCGTAAAAAAATGAAAGTTTCAGCTCCCAGTAAATATTCGTCAATTCGTAATCGTTATTCACTACCAGCATTTCATAATCCTAAAATGAAATAAAATGGTATAAAATTAGGAATCGCTACGACTTTTCCTATCGGTGAAAAACTTGGCCTGTGTTTGTGTTTGATCAACAACATGTAAATCACCCGTAGTAACCGTAGAAAGTAGGGGTAGCAAAAATCTGGGCGGGCTTTGAAAAACGACAACAACTGACTGTATGACGTCACGCGTTGTCAAGATGCTACAGGTTGCTATGTAAAATCAAACATAGCGCACTAACACTAGCATACTGCTGTGTATTATACAAAATGATAACCTCACCTCCCTTTACAACACATTGCTCTTAGGCTCACCCGATTTTGCTCAAATTTTGAACGTAGCTTCTGGGAGTCCAAAACAACTGATTCAGAAGGTAAGACTTGGCATTTTTCAAAATTTTTGCTTTACATATAAGTGTGGGCCACCCTAATGTATGGGTTTGGTTCATTTGTGCATTTCGCCAGTTCCGGCGAGGCACTCGAATCTGGTTCCGGAATACTACTGGCCTGAGACTATTTTCTTGCTGACCGATCTTCGCTTTATCGAAGAAGCCGTTATTTTATGTGCTGCGTGAATGCGTTTGGTTCTTTTCTACATTTGATCACTTCCGTCGGGCCACGAATCGAATCGAATCGGTCAGGCTAAGGCCGGGGTGGCCTCTGCTGTACATAGTAGCCGCCTCCATTCCACTCGGTCCATGGCTGTTTGCCTCCAGTTCCGCACTCTGCGTAGGGTCCGCAGATCGTCCTCCACTTGGTCGACCCACCTAGCTCGCTGCGCTCCACGTCTTCTTGTACCGGTCGGATGACTCTCGAGAACCATTTTAGTCGGGTTGCTATCCGACATCCTGATGACGTGACCCGCCCACCGTAGCCTCCCGATTTTCGCGGTATGGACGATGGTTGGTTCTCTCAGCAGCTGATGCAGCTCGTGGTTCATTCGCCTTCTCCAAGTCCCGTCTTCCATCTGCACTCCGCCGTAGATGGTACGCAACACCTTCCGTTCGAAAACTCCAAGGGCGCGTTGGTCCTCTGCACGTAGGGTCCATGTTTCGTGCCCATAGAGGACGACCGGTCTAATCAACGTTTTGTAGATGGTTAACTTCGTGTTACGGCGAACTTTATTCGATCGTAGAGTTCTGCGGAGTCCAAAGTAGGCACGATTTCCTGCCACAATGCGCCTCTGAATTTCTCTGCTGGTGTCGTTGTCGTCGGTCACCAGTGAGCCCAAGTACACGAATTCTTCAACCGCCTCGATTTCATCACCGTCGATATAAATTCGGGGTGGCGGGCGCGGTGATTCCTCCCTGGAGCCCTTTGCCATCATGTACTTTGTTTTCGACGCATTAATGACTAATCCGATTCGCCTGGCTTCACTCTTTAGTCGGATGTACGTTTCCGCCATCGTCTCAAATTTATGAGCAATAATATCAATATCATCGGCGAAACCAAGCAGCTGAACGGACCTCGTGAAAATCGTCCCACTCGTGTTTATCCCCGCTCTTCTTATTACACCCTCCAAAGCAATGTTGAACAGCAAGCACGAAAGACCATCACCTTGCCGTAACCCTCTGCGAGATTCGAAGGGACTCGAGAGTGTCCCTGATACTCGAACTACGCACATCACTCGATCCATCGTCGCCTTGATCAACCGTATCAGTTTATCCAAGAATCCGTATTCGTGCATAATCTGCCATAGCTGTTCTCGATCGATTGTATCATACGCCGATTTGAAATCGATGAACAAGTGATGTGTGGGCACGTTGTATTCGCGGCATTTCTGCAACACCTGGCGGATGGCGAACATCTGGTCCGTTGTAGCGCGTTCACCCATAAATCCAGCCTGATATTGCCCCACGAACTCTCTTGCAATCGGTGATAGACGGCGGCATAAAATTTGAGAGAGTATCTTGTAGGCAGCGCTCAGTAGTGTGATCGCGCGGTAGTTCCCGCAATCCAACTTGTCGCCCTTTTTGTAGATGGGACACACGATACCTTCCATCCATTCCTCCGGTAATACTTCCTCCTCCCAAATCTTGGTAATGACCCAGTGTAGTGCTCTCACCAGTGCTTCTCCACCGTATTTTAGAAGCTCGCTTGGTAGATGATCTGCTCCAGCGGCTTTGTTGTTTTTCAACCGGCCAACCTCCTCCTCAATCTCTTGAAGGTCAGGGCCGGAAGTCTTTCGTCCTGTGCACATACTCCTAGATCTGTTACCACGCCACCTTCGGTACTTGCAACGTCGCCATTGAGGTGCTCATCGTAATGCTGCCGCCACCTCTCGACCACCTCACACTCGCTCGTGAGAATATTTCCGTGATTATCTCGGCACATGTCGGCTTGTGGCACAAAGCCTCTGCGCGAGCGGTTCAGCTTCTCGTAGAACTTTCGTGTGTCCTTAGCGCGGTACAGCTCTTCCATCGCTTCGCGATCTCGTTCTTCCTGCTGGCGCTTCTTCATCCGGAAGACTGAGTTCTGCCTGTTCCGCGCCTGTTTGTGACGTGCCTCATTCGCTCTCGTACGGTGTTGCAGCATTCTCGCCCATGCTGCATTCTTCTCGTTTTTCAACTGTTCACATTCGCCGTCGTACCAGTCGTTTCTGTGATTCGGAGTCGCGAAGCCTAGTGCTGTAGCCGAGGTACTACCTATGGCGGATCGGATGTCCCTCCAGCCATCTTCAAGTGTAGCTGCGCCAAGCTGCTCTTCCGTTGGTAGGGCCACTGCTAACTGCTGCGCGTAGTCTTGAGCCACTTCTACGTTACGAAGTTGCTCGATGTTGAGCCGCGGCGTTCGACTTCGACGCGTGGTGATAACTGTCGAAAGTTTTGAGCGCATGCATACAGCGACTAAGTAGTGATCCGAATCTATATTCGCACTGCGGTATGTGCGGACGTTGGTTATATCTGAGAAGAATTTACCGTAGATTAGAACGTGGTCGATTTGGTTTTCTGTTTGATGGTCGGGTGATCTGTGGATATCTTTGCGGGAGAAGAAGGTGCTTCGGACTACCATACCACGGGAGGCTGCAAAGTTTACGCATCGCTGGCCGTTATCATTCGATACGGCGTGCAGGCTGTTTCGCCCGATTACCGGTCTGTACATTTCCTCCCTTCCTACCTGCGCGTTCATGTCGCCGACAACGATTTTCACGTCACGCGGCGAGCAACCATCGTATGTTTGCTCTAACTGCGCGTAGAACGCTTCTTTCTCGTCATCAGGTCTCCCTTCGTGTGGGCAGTGGACGTTGATGATGCTGTAGTTGAAGAAACGGCCCTTAACTCTCAACATGCACATCCTGCCACCCGATCACACGTTGTCGCATCTTGCCCAACACTATAAATCCTGTTCCCAGTTCATTGGTGGTGCAACAGCTTTGGTAGAAGGTAGCCACTCGATGCCCGCTTTTCCACACTTTCTGTCCAGTCCAACAAAGTTCCTGCAACGCCACGATGTCGAAGTTGCGGGGATGTAGTTCGTCGTAGATTATCCTGTCACATCCTGCGAAACCTAGTGACTTGCAATTCCATGTTCCAAGTTTCCAATCGTAGTCCTTATTTCGTCGCGTGGGTCTTTGCCGATTGTATCGAGTCGTATTTTCTCCTATGTTATTCGCAATGGGGATTTTTACGGGTGGCTTATTGGGCCTACGCCAACACTCCTGTCTCGCCGGAGGGCCATCGTGCCAGTTCTGTTTAACGTCCCAACCAACACTGGGACGACCACGCTGATGGGGCTACCACCTTGGATCTAGCTGGGCGTGGTGCAGCGTTTCTTACTCAGCCGCTGGATGCCAGAACAGACGCTGTTTGAGCCGCACCTCCTTGGTGAACAGACACTCGGATCGTACCTCCTCAATCTAGCTGAAGTCAGAAGGACAACAGTGCCCAGGCTGCACTACCAGCTAAGCACACAACTCTTAGCTGGCGGTCTTTGTCATCACTTGACCCGTGGAAGCATGAGGTAGGAACTTGTGAGGATCAGAGCTATATTGGACGCTCTCCTTATCGACTCACCGTTTTGCAGCCCTCCGTCGGGCCACCTGGAACCGATTTCGGCACACTATTGGTATTCCAAAGTATGGTCTAAGATTTTTTATCTAGTAAACCGTTCATCAGCTTAGTTAAAAAGTCACTAAATGTGTCGAATTTATGGGTTTGGTTCTCCTTTACGTTTGACCACTTCCGATGGGGCAACCGTAATCGGTTGCGGAACACTACCGGTTGTCCCCAATATGGCTGGAAACTTTTTTTTACCAAATCAAAATCCGCGATTTATTGTGTCGCTTGCATGGGTTTGGTTCCCTTTAATATTTGACCATTTCCGGCGGGACACCCGGAACCGGTTCCGGAACACAACCGATTCAGATATGTTCTGAAAATATTTTCCTGCTTAAATATCACAGATGCCGTAAGTTAAAACAACGTAAAAAAAACTATATAATAATGTTATAACATACAATTTAGGGATAAGTTGACGTTTAGGACACAAACAATTTTGACGAACGATAAGACCCCAATGACAAAAAAACGTTAGCCCATTCTGTAAGTTACACCACAATTACAATCAACAAACTTACACACTACACATCCAGAATCCTCAGAAAAAGGACCAATAAAGGCCCGAAACGTCGGATCAGAATTAAAAAATAACGTTTTAACTGGTCTTCCGACTGCATAAGCCGAAAACCATTTCAACATTTCCTGCTTACTGTTCATCAGGATATCAAAAAAGTCACTATTTGATGTGTCGCTTGCATGGGTTTAATCTAGGGTTTAATTAACTTTTATACTTTGCCACTTCCGGCGGAACATCTGGAACCGGTTCCGATATGGTCTGAGAATGCTTTCCTGCTTACTGTTCATCAGGTTATCGAAAAAGCTGCGGTTTGATATGTCGCATTCATGGTTTTAGTTCAATTTTATATTTGGACACTTCCTACGGGTCACCCGGAACCGGTTCCGAGACACAACCGGTTCAGATATAGTCTGAGAATGTTATCCTGCTTACTATTCATCAGGATATCAAAAAAGCCACTATTTGATATGTCGCATGCATGGGTTTGGTTAACTTTTATAGTTGGCCACTTCCGGTGGGGCATTTGCAACCGGTTCCGGAACACTACCGGTTCCGATATGGTCTGAGAATGTTTTCCTGCTTACTGTTTATCACGTTATCGAAAAAGCCGCGGTTTGATGTGTCGCATGCATGGGTTTTGTTCACTTTTATGTTTGGTCACTTTCGGCGGGACACCCGGAACCGGTTCCGGGACACTACCGGTTCAGATATGGTCTGAGACTATTTTTCTGCATACCATTCATCAAGTTATCGAAAGTGCCGTAATTTGATGTGCCGCATGGATGGGTCTGTAGCGTTTTCATATCTGGCCTCTTCCTGGGGTACCGGTCGGGAACACCTAAATGGCCATAACTCCGGAACGGCTGGACCGATCTGAACCATTTTCAATAGAAAACAATGGGACCAGACTCCGCGTCGAATGAACCGTCGGTCATTAAAATCGGTTGAGGTTTACTGCCAAAAAGTGATGTGAGTTTTTTTGTACACATACACACATACACACATACACACACACACACACACACATACACACACACACACAGACATCACCTCAATTCATCCAGCTGAGTCGATTGGTATATAAGACTTGACCTCTCTGGAGAATCTATCAAATTTTCATTTTTGGAGTGAACCACCAAGGTGTACCGAAAGGCTATATAGAAGACAAAAATGACGAAAGCAACTCCATCCATTTAAGAGCATTAAAGCTTGGAGAAGACCTCTTACTTGGCTGGCCACCAATCATCGGCGAGTTGGCTTTGCCATCTGCCCGAAGCTACCTCGTGTCTCTATTATTTTTCTAGGGCAAAGTGGTGTAAAATTCTCGGTTCTAGATCAACTTCTGAGAATCTTGATAAGATGATTTAGATATTTTCGTTAATTTATTTCTC
Organism: Aedes albopictus; assembly: GCF_035046485.1. Taxonomy (NCBI): domain Eukaryota; kingdom Metazoa; phylum Arthropoda; class Insecta; order Diptera; family Culicidae; genus Aedes; species Aedes albopictus. The sequence continues at coordinate 136,356,440 of NC_085136.1, read as the reverse complement.
TTCGTCTAAGGTTTTTTTTTGTAATATGGCTCATATTGGTGAGGAAAGCTTTGGAGCTAATTTTTAGTTTAGTAGGTGTTAGAAAAGACACCATAACGAAAAGAGCAAACTTAGCTTTAATCTATTCCATGAGTCTCTTTACGAATGGATTCAAAACTATTGTTAAGTGAAGGAAAACTTTGGTTATGCTATGCTGCTTCGTCAGCATGAAACCCATATTGCAAGCCCCTAAGAGATACTTTCCTGGCAAATATCGACACACTTTTCCTTCAAATTTTTCGTAAAATCCTGAAAGGTTCATTTTCACCGAATTTCCCGGTTTAACTTCTCCACCATAGTATTCAGGGTGCAGAATTGGGAAAATACTTTTTTGTTGTTATCTTTCAGTTGGCAGACAGGCAGGCAGGCAAGCAGCACATCATACGTACGTACATTCAAACACACATCCACATGTTCACTGGCGTCGTGTGGACAAGTGGGAAAGCAAAAAGCCGGTGAAATCATTTTTCCCACGCAAGCTTGAGATTAATGAGCGCCCTGGTGGTGTGGCGGGAGGTGATGCTGATGGTGGGAGAACTTGAGGTTACCCAACAAATGATGCTTCTGCTGGTGTTGTTGTTGTTGTTGACACCACCATCCGTCGTCCGGAGGAGGATGCTTGGGTGTCTTTTCTGTCCCAGCTGGATGGCCATAACGACCTACTCGTACGTTACGTTATTACAGCCAGCCAACGAAGGAGGGCAAGACAAAAAGCTACGGTGGTTTCATGGGCTCGGCTGCTGGCGGCTGCTGTAATGAAAATTTGAGGAGGGATTAAAAACCGTAATTGTTATTGTTATGACTCGGTTGGTTTAGAGACTTTTTGGTGGTTGAAAGGCGGTCAACGAAGGCTCGAACAATTGGGTTTCCTTTGGGAAGAAAGTAATAAACTGGATGTTGGGAATATGGTGAATTGTGTGCACGCTTGTTCTAAGATGCTGTAGGGTTTTCATCTAATTTCCGTATGTGCAGACATCGCAGGCACAAACCAATAATGTACGGTTTTATTGTTGCACCGCGCCTAACGCCTCATGGCCAATTTTGTATCAATAACTAATTCATAGATTAGCTACTATAGCATGTAAAAAATATTGTAAAAGATCTGCAATTTTTTTAAAATAATAATTTTTGTTTCTCGAATAAGACGGGCTTGGTGGTCTAGTGGCTACCGCTTCTGATTTATATGCAGAAGGTCCTGGGTTCAATCCCTGGCCCGTCCCTTTCCTCCTACTTTGTATCTTTCTATATACTTTCTCTCTGCTCTCTACATATACAACTCATGTATAATAAACATGTTCATAGCCGTCGCTAGAACAGAAACGGGTTGAAAAAGCCGTTTCCCTTCCTTCCAAACTTTCACAGCACAGTGTCACAATCCTATTAGAAAAACGCCTACAAGTTATGCAATCAAGCGAGCTGTGCCGCACATCTTCACAATAATAAAAAAACACACAATTCTATCACCTTCCTCTGGTATCCACAAACCAATGTGTGAACCTTCTGCCAACCAATTCCCACCAACACTCCAACATCCGCATGAATTTGTGCTGGCGCAGAGGTATATTCGGCCAGATGTGGATACAAACGATTGCAATCATCACTTCCTTACCCCTTCCCCACATTGACCTGCAACCTGACGTGGCAGGCGCCATTGTCGCCTAAAAATAGAAGATCACCAACGCTCACACACTGAAGATGCCTGCTAGTCCCCAGCAGTTATCTCATTGGTCCTTGTGTGAGTGTAGCTGGTCTGGCGATACTGGAGTAGCATCCACGGGCGGTCAATCAAGCTCAAGCTCAATAATTTTTGTTTCTCGAATTCTGGTTCCGTCATGTCCACACCTATTTTGGGTACAACCTCATTCAATTCCCGGTAAACCTTCTACGTGACCCTATGGTACATAGGTTGGCCAAAATTATAATTGACGTAGGTAACACTATGATAATTCCCATCCTTCACCGATTTAACGGTGTATTTAAAAATTTGATAGTTGGCCAACTGGCCATCCGTTGCACTCGCATCTTTTTTGTTCGAGTTTTACGTTTGTCCACTACCGCCACCTAGTTGATGGTTGGCAAAAATCAGTCATTTTAGCATTGGGCGAACACGTTTCCGTGACTATGACTTGAATCGAAAAATGTTCGAAGTGTTACGTCTGTTTGTCTGTGATTTGAAGTGTTAATTCCAAAAGTCGGAATATCTGAAATGATCGACTATTTTCCATCTGATGTGACGGATATTAACGCATATTACGAAGTGAATGTTTACCCTATATGCCTAATAGTCATTCTTATACTCTAGGATTGAAAGGCATAAATATGAGCATTGGTGATTCAACAATTGAAAGTTGCTACTACGATGAGATTTCCCTACAGAAACTTCTGAAGAAATCCACTATCTGGAATTTTCGAGGAATTTCAGACGGAAATCCAGGAAGAATCGGTGGAAGGATTCCCCAAATGAATTTGAGCAGGAATTCCAAAGAAATTCCAGCAGTAAACTCGAAAGAAATTCGAGAAGGAAATTTCTAAGGATTTCTAGGTAAAATCAACGAAAAATAGCCAGGAAGAATCTCCTAAGGAATTCCAGGAGAAATCCCTGAGAGATTTTTAGGAGGAATTCCTCGAATTAAGTTTAGGAAGGATCCCCGAAGGTATTCTAAGAGGAATCCCTGGAGAAATTCCTTGAGGGATCCCCGAAGGAATTCCAGGAAAAATATCCGAAGAAATTAGAGACGAACCAGCCAAGGGCTGAAAGTCTCTTTAATAAAGACAAATCAATCAATCCGAAGAAATTCGAAGAGGAATTCTCGAAGGAATTTGAGAAAGAATCCTTGAAGGAAAAATTCCCCAGGTGGAACCTCCGACGAAACTCTAGGAGGAATCCCCAAAGAAACTCTAGGAGAAATCCCCAAAAGAATTCCAAGAGGAATTCCAGATAGAATTCCAAGAGTAATTCTCGAAGAAAGTTTTAGGAGGAAACCCCGAAGGAGTTTTCAGAGGAATCCCCGGAGGATTACGATGAGGAATTCTCGGAGGAATTCCGTAAGGGATTCCGTATATGATCCCGTAAGAATTCCAGGAGGAATCTTCGAAGTAATTCGAAGAGAAATCACTAAAGGGATTCCAAGTGGTAATTCCGAAAGAATTCTATATGGAATTCCAGGAGGAATTCTTGACGGTATATCAGAACATAGGAGGAATCCCCGAAAGAATTCCAGGAGAAATCTTCGAAGAAATTCGAACAGGAATCCCTGACGGAATATCAGGAGGAATCTCTGAATGAATTTTATGAGGAATCCAGAAAGAAACTACGAAGGAATTCTCGGAGGAATACGATGAGGAATTCTCGGAGGAATTCTGTAAGCGATCCCTTAGTATTTCCAGGAGGAATTTTCGAAGCAATTCGAAGAGAAATCACTAAAGGCATTCCAAAAGAAAATTCCGAATGAATTCTAGGAGGAATTCCTGATGGTATATCAGAAAGAATCACCGAAGAAAATCCAGGAGAAATCACCGAAGAAATTCGAAGAGGAATCTCTGACGAAATATCAGGAAAAATACACGAATGAATTTTATTAGGAAACCAAAACGAAACCCCGAAGGAATTCCAGGAGAAATCCACGAAGGAGTTCCCGAAATAATTCGTGGAAGAATTTCCGAAGGAATTTCAGGAGGAATCCCCGAAGGAATTCAAGGAGGATCCACCGAAGGAATTCCAAGAGGAATCTCCGAATAAAGTCATGGAGGAATCTCCGAAGACATTATAACAGAACTTCCTGCAAGAAATCCCAGGGGGATACACCGGAGGAATTCCGGAATGATTCTGCAAAAGAATTCCAAGCGGATTCCTCAAAGGTGTTTCAAGAGGAAACCCCGAAGGAATTCCTGGCCTAGAGCAAACGGAATAGGAAGTTCAGGAGGAATCCCCGAAGAAACTCAAGAAGGAATCCCCGAAGGAACTCTAAGAATAACCCCCGAGTTCCAAGAGGAAGTTCTGACGGAATCTAGGAGAAATCGTCGAAAAAATTCAAGAAGGAATTCCAGGACTAATCCTAGGAAGAATGCCATGAGGAATTCCTGAAGGATTTTTTGGAGGGATCTCCGAAGGTCAGGGATTCTGAAAGGAATTCCAGGAGAGATCCAAAAGGAGTTCCAGAAAGAATTTTCAAAGTCCTCAAAGGAGGAATCATCAAAAATATGCAGCAGGAATCCTCGAAGGAACTCCAAGAGAAATTCACGAAGGAATTCCATGAGGAACTCCTGTATGAATTTCAAGAGAAAACACCAAAGGAATTTTGGAAACAATCCTCGGAGTATTTTAGGAAGAATCCCAGAAGGCATTTTAGGAGAAATGTCCGGAAGAGTTAAAGGAGTAATCCTCCATGAAGAACCCCTGAAATAATTCTAGGAGAAATTTCCACAGGAATTCCAAGAGGAAATTCCCAAAAGAATTCCAGCACGAAACCCAAAGAAATTCCAGCAGTAATTCTCATGGATATTCCAGCAAGAATCCCCTAACGAATTCCAGTGGGAATTTCCGAGGGACTTCGAGAAAAATCTCCAAAAGAATTCTAGGAGGAATCAACAAAACATATCCAGAAGAATTACCCAGGAGAAATTCCATGAGGAATCTCTGAAGAAATTCGAAGAGGAATCACCAAAGGAATTCCAAGAGGCAACTCCGAAAGAAATCCAGCAGGAATCTCCCAAGAAATTCCAGGAGCAATTCCCGAATATATTTCAGGAGGAATCCTCGAAAGAAGTCCAGAAGGAATCCCTGAAGAAATTTCAAGAGAAATCCCCGAAGGAAATTTAGAAGGAATCCCCAAAGGAATTCCAAGAAGAAACTCCGAAAGAATTCCAAGGACGAAGTTCCGAAAGAATGCTAGTAGGAATCTCCGAATCAATTTCAGGAGTAAACCCTGAAGCAATTACAGGAGAAATCCCTGCAGGGAATCCCAGGGGGAACCCCTGAAGGAATTCTGGGAGGAATCACCGAAATATTTCTAAGCGGAATACTCGAAGGATTTTCAAGAGAAAACCCAGAAAGAGTTCCAAGAGGAATTCCCATAGGAAGTTCAGGCTAAATTCTCTAGAGGAATTCTCGAATAAATTCTAGGAGAAATCACCGAAGGAATTCCAGGACTCCTGAAGGAGTTCCATGAGAAATCTCTGGAGGAAATCCAAGAGGAATCTCCGAAGGAATTCTAAGAGAAATCATCAAAGAAATCCTAGGAGGAAACCCGAAGAAATCCATCAGGAGGAATCCATGAAGGAAGTCGAGGAGGGATCCCTGAAGGAAGCGCCGTATGGCGCGCCGCCGATACTTCTTTCGGCGTTGGCGTGGGACAAAAAGTGTCGGCAGTGGCGGCGGTGGAACCCACACTAATCACGTTTAAGATTTCACGCAACACTAATCACGAAATTCCCGGTAACAATTATGACACGAAATAACCGAAACATTAAAGGAAACCCCATTTTACGGTGCTCACATTTTCCCCTAGCATCTAGTGTCCAAGATAAAAGCAAGTCCATACTCCATTATACTCTCAATTACCTCAACAATTATTTACACCCCAGAAACGAAGACCAGGGGCCACTACTGTGCATTTCCTTCCTAGAATCAAACGAAGATGTTTTCATTTTCATTGGCTTGCCAAGTGTGAAGTGAACCGCGAACGAAAACGAATGGAACAATAAAGCTGCTGCTCTACTCTTGACGACCATGACGACGACGACGGAAGGAATTAGAGTAGATAGTGGTGGTCGATGGAAGTCATGGTGCACCCACGAGAAGAACCGCAGACAGACGAGGAGCGGTAGAAGAGATAGGTAAACGCAAATCGCTTTTCACTTTTCCGAACCGTTGTTGTTTGTCGTCCGTGTGATGATGCCGGGACAACCGGCGAACGCGGCGGAAACCACCATCAACCATCATCCAACGTTTTCTACTTACTACACGGTCAATTAAAGTTGGAAGACGACAAAAGGCACGAACCTGCGTTCGCTGTCTTTTTGTGCTGTGGTGGATTGAAGCTTTTGCGCCCCCCGGTGGATAGGATTGCTGTTTGCTGTGCTGCCGCGGCTATCAGCAACGTAGAGTTTAACGATGCCGGATGGTACGATAGGAAACCCTCCTCCCTGACTGGCTGGAGACAAACGTCGTCTGTGTGGGATCTGTGGAATTCACGTGGGCGACGACAATGGCTTTTATATTGTAAAAATCGATTTGTGTAGAAAGAAACCTTGAAAGTGTTGGCTGTTATAGCTTTGTTCAATCTTGTGCATTGAACGTGAATTTAAGTCTAAAATTAACCCTAAAAGGGATACCTTCATGGCCTTAGTTTCGGCACCTCGCTGAGTGTGTTCCGTCAAAGACGAGCTCTGAAAGGCGCCTGGGGTCCAATCCCTTTTAGGATTAAACTTACTTTCAGTCAGTGAGCAGTGTGCATGGTGGTGCAGAGGGCCAAACTGAAAGATCTGCATCCTGGGCTATTACCCTCCCGCCATCGCATTGACCTGTACGTGGCTGATCCACCACCACTTTCACCAGTTTCACTTCCGAATGTCTGTGGCTATCGGCTTTTGATAACATCAACAAAGGAGCTCCGTGTTAAAGACCCAATTATGAGGTAGCTTGCATGATTTATATAATACAGGCGTAGGTATGTAGATAAAACTTGCAGCCGTTAAGTGTTCCCAAATTTCATTGGTGTACAAAAGCACAGATTCTACGTTTGGGTTGAAAGTTTGAAGTTTTGTTCTTCAATTGGCCACCAAGATATAGGGAGTTTCCGTATTATCTACTGATTGCACTACCGTCCACCCTCGTTCGTTTGACCGCATGTAATCTGAACACTTTTTAGTTTGACCCCCTCTAATCTGCACATCGTTCAAACTAGAAATGGTTCAAACGTCATTCTGCTAATGGAACGGTGTGAAACGGAACGCAGAACCAAAACAAAACACCAAATCAGGTTGCCAGTAGTGTGTTTTTCGATGCTAACAGAGTTGCTAGATGTTCAAATTAAAAATGAACCCCGTTGGTTTGCATGAGGTGCCGTTCAAACGAACGGGGGTAGACGGTAGTAATGTAAAACATGAAGTTTTGATTGTATTAACCTCCAACGAATAAGTCTTGTTTAAGCTTATGCTATGACCTGCCGCTATGGAGAGAACATGAAGATTATCGAGCTTACTCTGCATATCGGATCACCGTTGAGCTAGGAGAGCAGCGTCATCATTTAGCTTGAAGTCATTTAGATGATTCATGGTATGTCATAGCAATGCACGATTTGGCTCACGATAGGTTTATGTCGGTGTCGGGTTAGACGTCATCAATGACGAATAAACTTTTAAACTTGCGACATCACATTTTATAGGGGAATTGTGGGTAAAATATCTCGGCACTCGGACCTTGAAACATTGGTGGGTGAAGAATGGCGAACATTCCACGAGCAACTTCCTTCGCTGAACAAAATTCGAATTCCACGATGCGTCATCGGTCCAGATTCAGTATCTGTAAAATATCACTGTTTTTCAGATGCCTCGACAGCGGCTGGGCGATGGCACAGTTTCAGTTCACCTTTTGACCTCGAAATCAAAGGTGGCACCGCTCAAGGTGCAGTCGCTACCTCGATTCGAACTCTGCGGCGCACTTTTGGCAGCTCAGCTTTGGGAAAAGGTAGCGGAGTCGCTGAAACTAGATGACCGAACTCAGTTTTGGACGGATTCGACATGCGTACTCCATTGGATAAGGTCACCACCGGGAACATGGACAACTTCGTCGCAAACAGAGTCGCGGAAATTCAAGGTTTGACGGGAGCAGATCAATGGAGACACGTTCCTGGAGTTACAAACCCGGCTGATCTGATCTCGCGTGGAATCTCGCCGAACAACATCCTTGTGAACGATATGTGGTGGCATGGACCTACCTGGCTGCTGCAAAACCCTGAAAGTTGGCCCAAACCCGTGATAAACACCCCAGAAGAAGAATTGGAGAAACGACGCAATGTGGTGGTGGAATCTGGGTTCATATCGGATTTTTTGTCATTGTAAACTCGGCTTTGGACCCATTGTGCAGTGTGGCGGCTGTATCACTTCCATCTCACAAGCCAGTTCAACACACGTCAACTGGAAGACGCTGCGGTAAAAAGGTCCTTCGTAAAAGAGCTAGAGAACCGTGTTGCGGATATTCCGGAAGGTGGATGCGTAGAACATCAATGGAGCGCCATCAAGAACGCCTTCATCCCCACCGGCCAGATAAATTTGAGTGAGCTACGCACCCGGAGAAAGCAGTGGATCAGAGATAAAACCTGGAGGAAGATAGAGGAGAGAAGGGAAGCCAAAGCCGTGAAAACACGAGGAGCCAAAGCCGTAACCCGTGAACGCCATTCGGCGCCGTCTAGAGAACGAAATGAAACGCTCATGTAGACGGGAAAAAAGAGCGAGAAAGCCGCTAACACCGGCGTCATCCGTCTCCTCTACGATGTTTCACGTCGCCTTAGTGGAACTAAGATGAATGCTACAATGCCCGTGAAAGACACGTTTGGACAGTTACTGACCGACCCGGCTGACTAGTTGAAACACTGATTCGATCACTTTGGAAACCTTTGTCAAGTGTCAGCCATACCATTAACACCTCAGGATGATCCGCCAAGGGTTCGACGCATTACCCGTGTATATGTACACCGAAGCAGCATCCGTGCAGGAGATAGAAACAGCCATCCGTAGCATGAAATCGAACAGGGTCCCAGGGGTCGTTCACATATCAGCTGAGATGCTCAAAGCTGACCCCGTAGCTGTGCCCGAAGTATCCGCACAACTGCTGAAAACTGCGACATTTGGGGTCGTCTGGATACAAGGCGTCTTAGTAAAGGTGATCTGACAAAAGGGTGATCTTACTGTATGTGATAATTGGCGGGACATCATGTTACTGTGTATCGTTCTCAAAGTCCTCTGCCAGGTGATCCTTAACCGGATACAGGGGAATATTGACACAACTCTCCGATGGCAGCAAGCAAGATTCCATGCCGGACGATCCTGTGGGGATCACATTGTCACGCTCCGTATCATCCTGGAGCAAATCAATGAATTCCAAGAATTTATCTGTCTGGTGTTTATTGATTACGAAAAAACGTTCGACCGTCTCAATCACAAAAGCCCTTAGGCACAAGGGCGTCCCTAAGAAAATCATCGGCCTCATTGAGGCACAGTAGAGGGCATTTTCGTGCAGAGTACTCCACAACGGTGTCTTGTTCTATCCCATCCGGGTCGTTGCTGGAGTGAGACAAGGATGTATACTAGCACCGCTACCCGAACAAAGTCTGAAAGCAAATTGAAAACTAATTTTGATGTTGTGATATTGCAAATTTTGATAACTCAGGTTGCTGTCGTTATGGTCGTTTTAACGGTTAAAACATCAAAAATGAGAGCAGAAAAATGTTTCTGTGACAGCAAATTGAAAACAATTTCTGCTATCGATGATAGCAAATTGATAACTGTTTTTGTTAGCAACGCAAGAAAAATGAAAATTCGTTAAGGTACCCCAAGGCAAGTGAGAATCCGGGGCAAGTGAGACCTACAGCTATATTTTTTTTATTTTTTAGTTTTAAAGCAAGCATTCCTTATAGAAAACATAGGTATCACACCCACGGATACTTTGAATTCTAAAATTTTAATGTTCTCACCATAAAGAGACCATATATGTTATTGTTGTTCATATGTAATTTTCAATTCACTAAGTGAGATTAACGTACTCTACTATAATCGTCGTTTTAAAATAGAATAAAAAATAAAGTAAAACTTTTTCGGTTTCAGGATAATATCTGGAGTGCTTGCAAATTATTTTAAGCGAAAAAACTGTAATTTATTTTCATTTATTACCTTTAGTTAACTGCTCTCACTTGCCCCAGTGCATTTCAGCATCTGGGGCAAGTGAGACCTATGAGAGTAAACAAACACAATTTCATAGTTTGATCTCGCTTTCTTCAGCCTTAGTCGAAATTTACACAAAAGTGAAGTAAAATCGGCGTCTTAAGTAAACAGACATTGAATTATTCTTAATTATTTCTATTCTGATGATGAAGCTATTGTTTAAAATGGTAAAGTCTTGAGTAAACCATATTTTTTTTCGAAATCATCTATTTTTCATATTTTCATTCAAGCAAATTCTATTTTTTTTTTTCGTTTTTCGCTGCATAATGAGTTGTTCTGAATATTGAGGAGCCGGCCATAAAGTATGAAAAAAGAGAAAAAACGACTTATTCAAAGTTCACGATCTTAAAATTTTTATTTAATGATCGTAAAATTATGTAAGAGAAAACATAACATCTGTAAATCTGGAAAAATCTTTTGGCGAGATTCATCAACTAAGTAATACGAAAAGCAAGCTTGGAAATCTTTCAGCATTTAACCTTAGGGCGCTTTTCGTTTAAATAAAATCAATTTGTTCTGCACGAGCTGCTAGAGTTAAATCATTTTTTTCTTAGTGATTCGTTATTATATGAGTTACGTAATTTATGCACGATACCGCAAAACTTTTTCAACATAAATCGCTAAACATAGTTATTCACATAAGATATCTATAATTTATGCTACCTTACATATATGCAGCAACTATATTAAGCCATTTGTACAAAAATTCAGAATAGGTCCCACTTGCCCCGTAATACGGTGTAAATGAAGATCTGCTCCACTTTTCATCATATGCATAATATACAGAAATTTAAAATTTTGAAATAGTTTTAATGCCCGTTAATAAGAAGAAATATACCTACCAACAATGTCTTTTAGAACCATTGGAATTATAAAATTATTTATGTTTAGAATTTTTTGGCTTGACAAAACCAAACTAGCATTTTTTTAGGTCCCACTTGCCCCGGGGTACCTTACCTTATTTGATGCTGCTTCGAAATTATAAGAATTTCACCATATGAAAAACGTATTTCAATTTTAATGATATTTTGGTTATTTGGGAGCAATATAAGTGGTACTTTTGAAAAATAGAACCATGACTTGTTCCTATACACTTATGCATTAAAAGTTTTACATAAAAGTCAACAGTTTCGGCAAAAACAGGGGTGTCCATTTCGCCCCGGGTGTCCATTATGCCCCTAATCCCCCTAATTTCATCCTGACCTAAAAGCCAACTGAGGAAATTTCTTCTTAACTTTGTAGAGCATTTTGAACTCGTTTAACAGAATTATTAGGAAGCCGATATTTAAATCAGCTAAGGGACCACCCAAACATAAAAATGATGAGGAAGAAGCGCAACAAATAAGATGAAACTTTCTAAATGACTACAAATTAACTTAAGATTTAGGTTTACATTAAAAAACTTTGCCATTGTAAACTCGGCTTTTGACCCATAGTGCAGTGTGGCGGCTGCATCACTTCTATCTCCCAAGCCACGTTTGTGTTGTTAATGATGGCTTTTAGCATCTCGTCTATCTATATGCAGTTACAGCATGTAGACGGGACAAAAGAGCTTGAGCGGACTACCTAGCCCACGAAGGAGAGATAGCCGCTAACACTGGCGACATCCGTCTCCTCTTCGATGTTTCACGTCGCCTTAGTGGAACTAAGATGAATGCTACGATGCCAGTGACAGACACGTCTGGACAGCTATTGACCGACCCGGCTGACCAGTTGAAACACTGGTTCGAGCTCTTTGGAAACCATTTTCAAATGTCGGTTACGCCATCAACACCTCAGCATGATCCGCCAAGGGTTCGACGCATTACCCGTGTCAACACCGAAGCTCCATTAGGCCTGGGGGTCGATCGCATACCAGATGAGATGCTCAAATCTGACGCCGTAGTATCTGCACAACTACTGCATCAATTATTTTGCAACATATGGGAATCCGCGCATGCGCGTAAATAGAGCGCATTTAGCCCCCCCAGCCGCAATGTCGAGCGCGTCTCCTGTAGTGTATGACAAGCGAGCACGACATCGCAGCTGGGGGGGCTAAATGCGCTCTATTTACGCGCATGAATCCGCGACATTTCGGGTCGTCTGGACATACGAGGCGTCTTAGTAAAGGTGATCTGTCAAAAGGGCGATCTGACTGTATGCGATAATTGGTGGGGCATCTTGTTACTGTGTAACGTTCTCAAAGTCCTCTGCAAAGTGATTTATACAGGATTTATACAGGGGAACATTGACACAATTCTCCGATGGCAGCAAGCTTTGCAAAGTTGCTTTGGCACCTCATTACCATGGAGCACTTAAATGACGTCGAACTGGCTGATGCCGTTGTTCAACGGCGCTCTGATATGCAGAGCAAGCTCGATGATCCTGCTAATCACTCCTCGGCGGCAGGTAGCTGGGTAATCAGTGGAGGATGTTGAAAGCTTCCAATATCATACATACATTTATTGGTTCAACATCACATTTAAGACAAGACATAATCAACAACTCAAGCCACAATACTCAGTTTGTGGCTGCCGCTCTCTATCCTCGGTCGCGCCCAATGCTCGCCAGGTCACGCTCCACCTAGTCCGCCCATCGTGCTCTCTGCGCTCCACGTCTTCTTGTGCCAACCGGATCAGTTGCAAACACCAGCTTTGCAGGGTTGTTGTCCGGCATTCTTGCAACATGCCCTGCCCACCGTATCCTTCCGGCCTTGGCTACCTTCTGGATGCTGGGTTCGCCGTAAAGTGCAGCGAGCTCGTGGTTTATCCTTCTCCGCCACACACCGTTCTCCTGCACACCGCCGAAGATCGTCCTTAGCACGCGTCGCTCGAAAACTCCGAGTGCTTGCAGGTCCTCCTCGAGCATGGTCCATGTCTCGTGTCCGTAGAGGACCACCGGTCTTATTAGCGTTTTGTACATGGTGCATTTGGTGCGTGGGTGAATCTTTTTCGACCGCAGTTTCTTCTGGTGCCCGTAGTAGGCCCGACTTCCGCTGATGATGCGCCTCCGAATTTCACGGCTCACGTTGTTGGGGGCCGTCCATATACCACGTGGACAGAAAATTCATGGTTTTTTACCCCCTCCCCCCTCTTCGTGGACAAGCGTGGACTTTTCATTGACCCCTACCCCCCTCCTCCAATGTCCACGTGGACATCCGAAAAAAAAATGTTTTTTTTACACATATTTCTTAAATAAACGGAAAACTTAAAAGTTTTATAGAGCTACTTCGGCACTGCAGTCTTGGGGAATTAAAACGATAGTTTTAGATTTTTCCCAACGTTTCGACTCGTATTAGAGTCTTCTTCAGGGGATAATTCTGATTAATCGTTTTTCGTTTGGGTTGACATAGAACTGTCGGTGTCTAAACTATTGAACATTGCGAAGAATTTAGTTGCTTCATTAAGTGAAATTAACAAAACTCGCTACGTTTCACTTAATATCCCACATCCAATGTTCAATAGTTTAGACACCGACAGTTCTATGTCAACCCAAACGAAAAACGATTAATCAGAATTATCCCCTGAAGAAGACTCTAATACGAGACGAAACGTTGGGAAAAATCTAAAACTATCGTTTTAATTCCCCAAGACTGCAGTGCCGAAGTAGCTCTATAGATCGTAACAGTCGAACTCTTCTTATCCGTTAAAAGTTTTTTAATAATGTTTTCTTTTTCTTCGTACTAAACGTGTGATAAAAAATTTGATATGAAACTTCGAGAAATCCAAACAGAACTTCAATGAAAACTTTCTAACTGAAACACCAACATTTGCATGGTTTACACTCCGGATTATTCCTCGATGAAAAAAAAAGCAAGTAGGTAATCAGAAGTTGTCATCATTTAAAACAAATTAGTCGATGAGACAATACCGTGATTTTATTTCCTTGAAAAATTCACGTCCAACTAAAAAACAATGTTTGGTAAAATAAAATGTAAAGAACTATTAGTTGAGAAAATCTCACCAATAATGCGACAAAATTAGTTTCGTTTGTAAATCTTTGTTTCTTAATTCACGTCCACGTCCACGTGGACATTTGAAGAACCCCCACCCCCCTCTCCGTGGACAAGCGTGGACTTTTCTCAAACCCCCTCCCCCCTCCAAGTTGTCCACGTGGTATATGGACGGCCCCTTGTCAGCCGTCAGGAAGGATCCGAGGTAGACGAATTCCTCCACCACCTCGAAAGTATCCCCGTCTATCGTAAAATTACTACCTAGACGGATCCGGTCGTGTTCGGTTCCGCCTACCAGCATGTACTTTGTTTTTGAGGCATTCACCACCATTCCGACCTTTGCTGCTTCGCGTTTCAGGCGGGTGTACAGCTCTGCCACGTTTCCAAATGTACTGGCAATAATGTCCATGTCGTCCGCAAAGCACACAAATTGACCGGATTTTGTGAAAATCGTTCCCCGGCTGTTGAGCCCGGCTCGTCGCATCACACCTTCCAGAGCGATGTTGAAGAGTAGGCATGAGAGTCTATCACCTTGTCGCAGTCCCCGGCGAGAAGGATAGATAGTTCACCCGAAACCCTTACGCAGTTTTGCATACCGTCCATTGTTGCTTTAATCAGTCTATTCAGCTTCCCAGGAAAGCCGTTTTCGTCCATGATTATCCATAGTTCTGCGCGGTCGATACTGTCGTATGCCGCTTTGAAGTCGATGAATAGGTGATGCGTTGGGACGTGGTATTCACGGCTTTTCTGGAGGATTTGGCGTACGATAAAGATAACAGTAACAGATGACGAGAGATGATCTGGGGCAGCACTTTGTAGGCAGCATTTAAAATAGTGATCGCTCTGAAGTTCTCACATTCCAAATGAGCACCTTTCTTGTGAATGGGGCAGATTACTCCTTCCTTCCACTCCTCCGGTAGCTGTTCGGTTTCCCAGATCCTGACTATCATCGGGTGCAGAGAGGTGGCCAACTATTCTGGGCCCATCTTGATGAGTTCAGCTGCGATACCATCCTTTCTAGCTTCTTTGTTGGTTTTGAGCTGGTGAATGGCATCCTTAACTTCCTTCAGCGTGGGGGGTGGTTCATTTCCGTCCTCCGCTGCACTGGCGTCGTCAGTTCCTTCGTCGCCGTGGGCTCCCGTGCCCACGCCGTTCAGGTACTGATCGAAGTGCTGCTTCCATCTTTCGATCACCTCACGTCCGCCCGTCAAGAAACCTCCGTCTTTATCCCTCCATATTTCGGCTCACGGCACAAAGCCGTTGCGGGATGCGTTGAGCTTCTGATAGAACTTCCTTGTTTCTTGGGAACGGCACAGCAGTTCCATTTCTCCACACTCCGCTTCTTCTAGGCAGCGCTTTTTTCTCCCGAAAGAGGAGGGTCAGCTGTTTCCGTTTCTGTTTATAACGTTCTGTCGAGTCTCTTGCTGCAGCATTACCGCCCTCGCTGCGTTCTTCTTCTCCAAAACCGTTCTGCACTCTTCGTCGAACCATTCGTTCCGTCGATTTCGTTCCACGTACCCGATGGTGCTCTCGGCTGCGTCGTTGATGGCTGCTTTCACTGTACTCCAGCAGACCTCTGGAGGGGCCTCATCGAGCTCGCCCTCGTCTGGCAACGCGGCCTCGAGATTCTGCGCGTATGCTGAGGCGACATCCGGTTGATTCAGTCGCTCTAGGTTGTACCGTGGCGGTCGCCGGTACCGTACATTGTTGATGACGGAGAGTTTTGGGGGCAGTTTGACCATCACCAGATAGTGGTCGGAGTCGATGTTGGCGCCTCGATAGGTCCTGACGTCGATAATGTCGGAGAAGTGCCGTCCGTCAATCAGAACGTGGTCGATTTGAGATTCCGTCTGCTGTGGTGATCTCCAGGTGTAACGATAAGGGAGGCTGTTTTGGAAAAAGGTGCTACGTAAGGCCATATTTTTGGAGGCGGCGAAATCAATGAGTCGTAGGCCGTTTTCGTTTGTCTGCTGGTGGGCACTGAACCTTCCAATCGTCGGTCTGAATTCCTACTCCTGGCCTACCTGAGCGTTCAAATCTCCTATGATGATCTTGACGTCGTGGTTTGGGCAGCGTTCGAGCTGCGCGTAAAATGCGTCCTTGTCATCATCAGTGCTTCCGGAGTGTGGGATGTGCACGTTTATTGTGCTGAAGTTGAAGAATCGGCCCTTGATCCTCAATCTGCACATTCTTTCGTCGATCGGCCACCAACCGATCACGCGCCTCTGCATATCACCCATAACGATGAAAGCTGTTCCCAGCTCGCGTGTGTTACGGCAGCTCTGGTAGATGGTATGATTACCTCTAAACGTTCGCACCATGGATCCTGTCCAACACACCTTCTGCAGCGCTACGATGCCAAACCCGCGGTCCTTCAGTACACAGCAAAAAGTAATGAAATTTCAATGGCATGTAAAACATCACGCATTTAAAAGTACATCACTTGAATCGAAAAGGTCATTTGAATATAAACAAAAATCCATGCACATAATAAAAGCATCGATATACATTGATTTTTCAATTAAAATAACTGTAAATTTCAATAATCATTTTTGCGAACTACCAGCGCTCTGATGTTGGAAAGAGTATGGCCGTCGCGTTGAATCTGGGTGCTTCTGAAGAGCTGCTCCGAAAGTTTTTTTTTCCTAATTGTTCAGTCGTGTGGAGTGTTACGAATGGCGGAACAAGAATTATCAAGGTCTTTAACAGGTAAGAAATTCATATTTCATCCATTCGGCAGTGTAACAAATGAAATATAATTCACAAAGTTGATACTTTTCAGACGCGCGCTCACTATCGGTAATCACCAGTTGAAACACCATCAGCAGCACCAAGACACCCTGAACCGAGAACCGAAATTTTGTTGCTGGATGCGGGAAGTGCTACATCATAGAAAACAAATGTGTACCTGATAGTTTGATACCGAAAAGTACAATTATTATAATGAAATAAAACGTGACAACCTTCTATTAGTTTTAATTGCTGCTTCCGACTACTCGGCGGAATATGTAAATCATGAAAACAAATCAAATGAAACAAAACACACCAACGCACTAAGGGGATTCAGGTGGCCAAAAATCGAAAATTGACTTTATTGAATTTAAGATTTACCTTCGATAGTTGAAAGTAGACTACTTGGACCAGTAAACCCTAGAATTAGTTTGCCAATCCCTATACTTATCGAGATATTGGTAGCAGAATGAGACCATTGCCGATTTTTGGTAAAACGAATGAAATGTTCAACTTTACATATCTTTGGCCTAAATGAAAAATATCATACTTTTAAAGTAGTTTCTAAAAGCTTACTTATAAACCTTTCGAATGACGTATTAGATGTAGAAATGTTGCTTGTGATACACTCATTGCACAATTATGGGTCACACACAATTATTAGTCACTTTCCACTTTATTAGATAAATACTAATTAATTGCAAGCTTTTGTTAGCTATTATCATTTTTCGCACATAAGTTGATTTGTTTTGTGTCACTATACGTATCGCACACGGGCTTATACATCAAAACATACATATTTTCAATATTTTTTTGTTCGGCGCAAAACTAGCTGTCAAAGTAACGCTTCGATTGTGAATATCGGACAGTGCGTGCGCTGCTTTCGTAAGCTCTGTAAAAGCGAGATTTAGTGATTTTCAAGTGCGAAATGGTATCGTCACCAGAACAAAGGTATAATTTACGTTCTGAATGTAGAAATTCATGTGACTGCAGCTAATTAAAGCTTATTCCTAGCAAAATTTAATTGACTCATTATTGTGCCAAGGAACACCGAAAATCACACAATTATGGGTCACTTTTTGTGCAGCATAATATTGACAGTTCTGCGTACATGGGCATTGCATACTTTAAGGCGTTTATCGGTGGTTGTGTTGAAGATATTGTCCCTATTTTAAAAAAATGATTTCAAATCGTGAAAACACGCTTCGTTAAGAGATTTGAGACCAGTTTTGGATTCTACTATAGTTGATCTATCGAGAATATGTGATCATTCATTGAAAAATAGACAAAACATTATTTTTAAGCCGATTTCTCTTGAGTGACCCATAATAGGCAACAAATTGACCCATAATTGTTACACAGCCAATTTTGACCCATTATTGTGGTTTTCATTATTCACCAACATTTTAGTTATTTTCACCGCCTAAAGTGAATTTTACAAGCAGATTTTTATTTAAAACAATAAAAAGGGGTTTCAATGAAGAGAATATAAAATAAAAATAATGAAAGTGTTATTTTTGTATGAAAAACGATTCATATCATGAAATGGTTGTTTCTTGAGTGACCCATAATTGTGCAATGAGTGTAGATCAATCATAGTGCAGTCTAAATTTGGTCTTGGATCTCTTAGCGAAGCGTGTTTTTACGAATTGAAATACAATTTGTAAATAGGAACAGAAATCCTTAAACGCCAAAAAGTATGCAACGCCCTTATAATTACATGCTGTTTGAAGCTGTCGTGCTAAAACAGCCTGTTCAACATGTTTTTCATATTTTTTAGGCATAAACCCTATAAATAGGAGCAATACATTATGAAATTGATGCGAAAATATTTTTGGCCACCTGTTTGTATGGAGCCGCCCCATAGTGCAACGGAGAACCGCGCCATGCAATGCTCACTTAAATTTCAACGACGTTTAAAATTACAGGTCGGTTCATGTTTTCAATAAATGTTAATTTCAAATGTGATTTATTTTTGTGTTCATTTTCATGTTCCAAATAGGGTGACGAAGGGTATTATCGGCAGGTTTGTTCTCTTCGTCAAGGAGGGTTTTTGTGGGTCAAATTGCCTTAAATTTTGGCATACAAATCAGCTTGGTTGGGAAGGATTTAAGGCCAACTCTGAGTTCAACAGGTTTCAAAAAACCCCCCATGACGAAGAGAACAAAACTGCCGAAAATACGTAAGTTCCCCTATGTGCATGAAAATAAACTTAAAATTACATTTTTATTTTAACTGTGTAGATCAGCGAGTATGCGGGTGCTCCCAATGAAGTTGAGAGATCGGCAATTCCACGTACCGAGTTTCCAATCGCAAGTCCTTTTTGTTCGCTGGGTTCGTTGCCGTTGGTCTCGGTTCGTACTATTCTGTTGCTGATTTTCTGTTACAATGTTTCTTTACGGATGGCTCGTAGGGCCTGACACCAACCCCCTACTTTCCGGAGGACCATAGTGCACAGTTGAGCTTAGAGTCCTTCCCTGGAACTCGGACGTAGATCAGCCGCCCCTAACATGGGGATCAGACACTGTTGTGAGCCGCTCCTCCTGGAGAACAGACGCTCAGGTTTGCCAAAGCAAAGCCCCCTTCCCTGTCAGCCTATGAACAAAGTTCCCACCGGGGTTGATTACCCGATCTTCCCTAAGGTTGCTCATAGTTTCCGGCCGCGACCACGAGGAGGTAGGGATAAGAGTTGCTGGGCAGAGGCTAGGGGATCACAATGATGGGATCTACATTGCACAGTATACCAAGCATTTACCGTGTCAGACGACGCGTGGTAAATATCCGTCGAAAGTTTTGAGCGCATGCGTACATAGTAAGGTGGCCCACACTAATATGAAAAACAAAAATTTCGAAAAATGCCAAGTCTTACCTCCAGAATCAGTTGTTTTTGACTTCCAGAAGCTACGCTAAAATTTGAGCAAAATCAATTAAGCCTAAGGGGGCGCTCAAAACGCTTGAAGTTTGTATGGAAAAACTTGGCCAAATGTATGCAGAAATTTTAGGTTTTCGAATTTTGCCGCTAGGTGGCGCTGTAAGCGTTCAACAATCAAGCCCTTTGATATTATTGTAGGTGACTATATACCAAACAACTTTGTCGAAGACCGCAAAGTGATCCAACGTCTGTGAAAAAAGTTATACGAATAAATTGTCGATTCTATTGATTTATTTTGAGTAATCAATGCTTTTAAATCCGAAAATTAAAATAAAGGTGTCTTATCAAATGCTATTTAAAATGTTATTTTAAATTAATATTTGCAGTTTCTCACGAATGATCAACTTCGTCTGCATCTGTCACAGAGCTCGCCAATGTTCGACTAAGCTCAATCTCACTGGCGCAAATGAGCGTTGCATCGACGTCAACATTTCGTTGTAGCTTTTCAGCTGAATTTCCATTCCGAAGACGCGTTCTTCAATCTGGCTGGCTGTTGCGGACAGCTGTACAGAGTGCTCTCGTAACTCTTTCAGGAGTCGTCATTCGGTGCAGGTTTCAGAAACGATCGAATATCATCCGGCGGGTTCTGTTTCACAAATTCACGTCTGTAACCTGGTGCCGCTTCCACATGCTCTGCCCAGTTGTTCCACACGAATGAATCTGCACTTACTTCGGGATGCAGTGACTTCAGCTCGTTCATCAGTCCTTAAAAAAATTTGTTACTCCAAGCTCCCGATCTGTCTGGATCTTCTGGTGCTTCCAACACGGAGAATAATGGGTCCGGTTTGAAACAACAAACAGCTTTGTTATTTTTTAAACTGGAAAAATAGTAGTTTTTAAACCAAATTTGGTTGTTCCAAACCAAACATTTTAATTTGAAACAACCACCGGTTCCAGTTGTTTCTACTTAAACGTAACAAACTCGGTAACAGTAGTTTCAAACTATCACGTTTGTTGTTTCCCAACAAAACATTAGTTTGTTTTTACTAATATCTGGTTTGTTAATTCTGATGATGATTACAAGAATCAAACCAAACAATTAGTTATTTCAAACCCAAGCAGTCGGTCGAAGCAAACTAATTTAATTTATTTATTTCGTCAAACAATAACGTAGACTACATTTTCACTTATAGCTATATTCTATGGTTTCTCAAGGAATTAAAGTATTTTTTAATATTTGTTCGAGACATGGTTATATCTATACATGCGCAGTGCTGATTATAAAGATTCATCATTCGATTTAAAGGACCAAATTTCGCATAATCTGTTCGATGACTGTTAAGAGCAAATAGATTACGACCTCTTAATGGTCTAACTGGAGTATAGAAATTGATGTTTGATAATAGATTAGCAGAGTCAATGCGATGAGATACTAAATCATTTAGAAATGATACCATGGATAATTCGCGACGCTCTTTCAAAGTTTGGATATCTATGAGCATGCATCGAGCCTCATAAGAAGGCAGTGGAAAAGTGGTCCAACCTAACTTTCGCAAAGCATATAGGAGGAACTGTTTTTGTATTGATTCGATTCGATCCTCGTGAGTTATCATGTAGGGAGACCATACAATGCTACAGTATTCTAGAACTGATCTTACATAAGCAACGTATAATGTTTTTATTGTGTATGGGTCCTGAAAGTTGTAGCCAAAACGCTTAATGAAGCCTAGTACATTAGTTGCTTTGTGAGTGATAGCGTTATAATGATCAGTGAAAGTTAACTTCGAAACTAAGATAACTCCTAAATCTCTAATTCTATTACATTTTACAACTTCTTGATTTCCTAAAAATATAGTAATTGGTGGTGTGCTATGTTTTCTGCTGAAAGTTATTGAATTACATTTTTTCACGTTTAACTGCAGTAGGCTTTTTCTACACCATTGATCAAATATGCTTATTTCTCTTAAAAAACATTCTCTGTCTTCTACATTTTTTATTTCCATAAAAAGCTTGATATCGTCAGCATATATGGGGATCTTGATGTGCTTAAGAATATACGTGATATCGTTTACAAACAATATAAAAAGCAAAGGTCCTAAATGTGAGCCTTGAGGAACTCCCGATGATACTTTGATAGGTTTTGAATTTTTTCCATCAAATCTTACAATCTGTAAACGGTCAGTTAAATACGATTCGATCCATTTCAGAAATTTTGACTCGATTCCCATTTTATCAAGCTTGAAAATCAACATTGGAATGTCTAGTTTGTCGAACGCTTTACTAAAATCGGTGTAAAGTGATTCAACATAGTTACCTCCGTCCATTGCACATAAGGTGTAATTAACAAATTCTAACAAGTTTGTCGTAGTTGAACGACCTTTGAAAAATCCATGTTGCGCATTAGTTATTCTTTGTTTTATTTGACTAAACGCACTTTTGTTTATAATAGATTCGAATAGTTTTGGTATGCATGAGATAATAGCAATTCCACGATAATTACGAACGTTAGATTTTTTACCAGATTTATAGATGGGTATAAGGAAAGATTTTTTCCAACCTTGCGGAAACTTTCCACTTTCAAGCGACATATTGTAAAGCCAAAATAGTGGTGCCGCAAATTCAGTTGCCAAGTTTTTCAAAAGAACCGGTGGAATTCCATCTGGTCCTGGACCTTTGTTTGGATCTAAGCCTTTTAGACCACTTAGAATGTCCTGTAACATGATTTGATTGATTCCAATATTGTTGGTAAAATCAGGAAAATGAGAGAAGTATTCATAGTCACGATCAGAATCCAAAAATGTACTATAAGTTTCTTGGAAATAGGCCGCAAAAAGATTGCAAATTTCATCGGGATTTTCTCCTACTTCATCATCGAATGACATTTTTGATGGAAAATTGCTTGACTTTAACTTAGTTTTAGCATAAATAAAGAAATTTTGGGGCACGATTTTATTTCATTTTCGGTGCAGTGCAGTGGAAATGGCTAGATTGAGTTGGTTGCAAATGAATAAATACTTTTCAAGGTTTTCTTGATTTTTGTGTCGTCGATAAACTTTATGAGCCTTCTGTTTCCGATTCTTCATGTTAATAATATGCCTGTTGAACCAGATTGGATTTTTAGAACCACGATTTCGTCGTTTTCCCTTCAATGGAACTTCCGAATGAATTATTTCCGTCAAAATGCTATAAAATACCTCAACAGCATATTCTATATCTTGATCTTTTAAAACAG
Source organism: Aedes albopictus (assembly GCF_035046485.1). Lineage (NCBI taxonomy): Eukaryota > Metazoa > Arthropoda > Insecta > Diptera > Culicidae > Aedes > Aedes albopictus. The sequence continues at coordinate 136,333,697 of NC_085136.1, read as the reverse complement.
ATTGCCAATTGGTTCTATTAAGTTTAAATCTAATGTTGTCATAATTGGCTTTATTATAATCATAGACTTCCTCATAGTCACAGTTATTTGAGTTTTCATTCATATGGACAAATACGGAGTACTCTATGGCGGTGTGGAACACCTCATTTTTCCATAATGGAGAGGAAGCTTCTTCCACACAGAAGTCCTCAAGAATATTGGTCAATAAAAAGTCTAAAAATCGATTCTGCTGATTTTTTACATGATTGATTTGGTTCAAACCTAAACAAGCAGTTTTTTCGAAAATCAACTGCAGCGTTTCATTTTCACCTACAACAGGAAGTAAAATACTTTCGTTTTCAGAGTCACATATGAAATCTGCATCGCGTTGATTAAAATCAAATATGAACCCTGATTTCCGGAGGAAATCGTGAAATAATTTCTTCAGCAGTATGGAAGAACAATTCATATGATGATTTGCAAGCTTGATCAGGTGGAAAATATACCGATGCAAAAACATGAGTTTCGCCGGCGATTTGTGCTTTAACCCAAACGTGATCGAATTCTTTAAATTTAGTAGAAACAATCAGCTCAGAGTTAAATTTTGTGGATATAGCAACTAAAACACCGCCACCAGACATTCTTTGGGTAAGAGTTAAATCTCGATCATCTCTAAAAAAATATTTCGTTTGAAGAAATTACAACTAATATCTTAGTTCAAAGCAAACCAATATGCATCCATCACCATTGTTGTCGAGAAACTCTGCAGGATAATCAGCATCGCTAGGATCGCGGCCCAGGTCGGATGCGTTCGACATCTAAAATTCCAAAAGCAATCAACCGAACAAAAATTTTAAACGAAGAAAAAAATCCTTACCTCGTTCTCAACCGTTTCCATTTTCACCATTTAAGATTATTGTTTACAACTTGATGTTGGCTATAATTTTGGGTTTTCCGGATCAAGATGATCGTAATAAAGTTCCATTACGCTCAAAAATTAGAACCAAAACAAAACAACTCTTAACTTGTTTACCAAACAACTCGTAAGCAAGTGACATCTCAGAAACACACGCATATCCCAAATTATCCGTTTTTTTTTTCCTGGCGACGACTCTCAAGCTGTTTGAAAGTGAGCAGCGCGTTTTGTTCGCAACGACATAGACAATATCGACACTGATTCTTCATTAGGGCCTAACTGACATTTTCGATTTCTCTTCATCGATCCTCTCTTGTGTTATTACGAAAAGTGTATTAAGTTTTCCAAAGATTTTTTGGTTGAAATACGAAGACGACGACTACATCTTGCTCTAGAAACAAAAAGAATAATGATTTTGTTTGTTTTGATAAAGTTATTAGCTAAAGAGAGAGTCGACTAGAGAAATCGACCAAATCAGTTAGGCCCTTAAGAAAAATCATAGTCGATATATTCTGTTTACTCGTTCTACCACAGGTACAATACAGACGAATCACTCCCAGATAATAACACCACAGAGTGAAATTAAAACGTGATTTTTTTTAATCTTTTTGCTTTTTATGAGCCATTTTCGAAGATAAGTTGGAATACGCATATGGCGAAATACATTCCTACCCTACCTGCTCTCAAAGTGGAAAAACTTAAAATCCTGTTCTATTTTGGCATAGCCATACAAAGCTTGTTTGTGCCATATGGATATTACCTGGTCAGGTCAAGGCAGTCAGTGGGGCAGTTTTCTCCGGTATTTTGCAGAAGTTAATATGTAACTCTTCGCGAATATCATGTCTGATGTCTTTATGTGGTTAAGCAATGTGGACGTGTATGCAATAGCCAGTGCTAAAAGTGTTGTAACAGAGAAGTCAAATCCGAGGCCGAATGGAATGCTGAAAGCACATGCACAATGCACACGGTTTCTACAATTAAAGTATACGTTCCAAAACCCTAATTTTCAACTTAAACGTCGAACCAGTTAAACCTAGTATGTATGAGTGGAGGACACTCAACAGCTGTAGGCAGTCTTGCGAATAATCGCGACCATCACGAGACAATCACTTGAACCGCTTTCTGGAGTCACCGTTCCCAAGGTGATACGAACCAGCTAGCGTGTCACGCCTGGAATGACAAACATGTTGTGGGTTCCACCCTTCGCAGCTTTGCAGCGATAGCAGTTGCTGAGTATGCTTCAGGCGGGTTGCGAGAAAATCAATCTCTCTGAGCAACGATGCATAACGGGCGAAGTGAGAGCGTTTGCCGTAGCCAGGGCGAACTGCGTGGTGCGCTCAATGTGTGCGTTTAAACTGAGCTATGCAAAACGAATAGGATTTATGACGTAGTACCGTGCTTGTGATAATACACAAGCATAGTTTTACATGCTGTTGCGCGTGCATCTGCTTGAGGCGACGGAGAGAGTCATGACACTCACATGAGCCGTATCCAAGTCAGGATGATTGTAGCAAAACAAGGGTGACCGGGTGACTATGATGGGATTCTGTCTTTTCTGGTGTTAGCGACTGTAGAGAGAGCGAATCAGAAACCGCAGAGACAGGGTGACACAAGCTTGGTGCTTATCAGCTTTTTTGTGACTTGTACGCTGATGCTTCGCGACACTGGCTGTAGGTATTCATCAACAGTATTCAATTCCTGCATGGTGTCCTCACAATTGGACTAAGAGTAAGTAAAATAACAAAATTACAATTACAAAAGAATTCTCGATGGTATGAGCCCAGCCCCCTCCTCATGACCTTCTTAAAAAGCTATTCGTTTTCCACTGCAGGGTAAGGATCCCCGTCTGCTGTCCAGACCATAATTTGCCATTACAGAGCTTTTATCATTTGCTCAGGATGCAATTTAAATCACTTATTTCACTCCCACCGACCACAAAACCAATTTTCAATGGAAGACAAAAAGTGAAAGAAGAAAATCAAAACCATTCACCTTCCCTAGAACAGCCCAGCCGCAACATAAAAAGATCATTCCTCGTAATAAAAGTCAAATAAGCGAAATATTTATGCCACCACGGCTGGGATGACCTTCCCTTGATTTTTCCCAGCGTACTTGTCCCCGAACGACAGAGTTCCCACCCTCCGGCGGCGTAACCAGAAATAAAAATCCACTCCGCCATCAGGTCGTGTACTCTGCCGTGAAATCTCCCAGCCCACATCCGACAGCCCGAACCCAAGCAGTGGAATATGAAATATAATCGCTCTCTGCTACCGTCGCATCGTCGTCGTCGCTGCTTGCTCTCGTCTTCGGAGGTATTTTGCTGAATGCAGGCAACAGGATAACCCTAATGGATTTCCGATACCATCGTCGTTTGCCGGCGACAGTCTTGCGTGGAACACCCAGCGGAAGTCCACCCAGGTATCCCACGGTAGATTCCTGAAAACGATCAGGCGGCAGCAACACTGATGACGACTGGAAAACGCCATCGTTCTCACTGCTTTCTTCTACTGGGTAGCAATGATGATAGTAGTCAAGTCATATCAATCTCCTCAGAGCTCAGACGTAGGTAGGTGGTGCCAGTCAGTGAGATGGAAAAGCGCAAAAAAATCTTTACTATCATCTTGTCTTCTGAAATAACTGCCAGTAGAGGTTGAGCACGGTGAGAAACCGAAGTGGGATGGACACAGTGGAGATATATCACAGATCATCGAAATCATTTCCATCGGTGTACGTAACTTTCCGAACTGAAGTGAGCAGATATTGCGAAAGAAAGATGTTGAGACTGAAGGTATCATCGGTGTAATCGTATATATGTATTATAGATATTTGAACAGGCAGCTCAAGGATAGCTATCGTGCCTTTTGTGCTGGCAGCCGCACAAAGGGCAAAATGTTGTCCCTTGTTCGGAGGAAGGGGAGAACTCGGTGTCGGTATGCCACCGCAGACAGGAGGCACGGTGGTAGCTAGAGACAGGCATTCCAAACAGAAGGATCCGGAGGGGCTGAGCGCAGCACGACAAAGTTAAGGTATGAGAGATGGGAAACTGCGGTTTTCTAACGTGACATTCGTGGGTGAAATGTGTGCTCCCGGAATCCACGAGCTAAGTCAAAGTCATAAGAGCAAGGAAAATTGTTTTTTGATATGATTCATTGAGTTAATGGATGGCATTTGTTGATGTTTGCGGTGCGGTTAGCCGATGTTCCAATCAACAAAATTGTCTGGGATCATTAGAGAACGTCAGGGGTTGGTTCAGAAGTCAGAAACTATAACATTAAAAATAGTTTGAACTTTTCAGGAACAATACTATTGGTTTAGTGAACCATACATATTTGAATACTAGATATTGCTCCGTAGAACCAACGCCAAAATAAGAATCATTCTCCACTGGATCCGGTACTTGGCCAATCGCTTCCAGATCTCTCAATTGTATACAGCCATCGTATGTTCAGCCCGCTACAGTGTCACTGGCCTCTACCTAGATCGGACATCCCAGGTCTAGAACTTCCAGAACCATCACAGGCGACACCGGAGTCGATCGAGACAGCATGAGCTGACGACGAGGGAAAGGTCGTTGTTGACAGAAGTAGTGCGAGAATTTCCATGCACAACCGAGAACCAATTAGGTCGAGCTACGTTAATACAACACGAAATTATTTTGGTCGATGAGATGAAACCGAGAAGACAACCTTTGTATCGTTGTTCTCCTTCCATCCTGAGCTGAGATGGATAAAGAGATTGAGCGGTACAAGAAGCTTGATCCGAACAAGGAATGTTCGAGTCGAAGTTCGGACATTGGCGTAACTAGAGAGGGGCCTGGGGGGCCAGGCCCCCCCCAGAATCCGCCAGCCCCCCCCCCCCCAGAAATTTTTCATGACTTTATATATGGAAATTATAAAAAATCTGAAAACCACTGTCGTGGTGACAAACATAGATCTATAATAGACATTTATATGGCATAATGTGTGTTCAAATTGACAGATATTGGAGACTTTTCTCAACTTGTCAAGATCATTGTTCGAAATGGTCTATGTAATTACTTAGTTTTGATTTCCAAACATTATATAACCAGAATGATATAAATAGCAATGCTTTGTTAGCCTTCTTTTTTGAATCGCTGAGAAATTAAATCTAAATGATAATTTCCAGGAATTCTTTGATGAGTATATTTAAGAATCTTTGAATTTTCTAACAGCATTACTGCAAAATATGGTTAAGTACTTCTTTGTGGAATTCAAGTATCATGTGGGAAAAAATCTGGTTGAATTTGCAATGGAATTCCAGCAAAAGTTTTTGAATTCCTACCCGAGCAGAGGAAAAAAGCTCAATAATTGCATATTTTGATATGGAGAACAAAAAGTGATATTTGTTTGTTTGAGATAAGAGGTAAAAGTACTTAATAATAATAATAGGGGGATTAGGGGCATAATGGACACCCTAAGCAAATGAGTATGTTAGGCCTGTATAACAGACAAAAACTTAACATATTATCAGTTGGCTTACAACTTTAACTTGTTTCCTACGTATTTCAATCATTTACAGCAGGTAGAACGTCATTATTGCGAAGAAATAATGAATTGTAAACCGTGTGTTTTTCGGGGCTGGCAGGAAAGGTACGGGGCGAATAATAATAATAATAATAATAATTCATTTATTTATCTTTTGATAATTTACAAACATAATTACAAATTCAACTTATTACCTATATCTTAATTTAATCCATTCTGAACATTTTCGTTTGAATTCTTGAACACTTCGTACATTTTTAATTTCATTTGGTAATTCATTGAAAATTCTAATTCCTTTATAATATATCGACTTTTGTGTACTTGTCATTTTGAACGGCACAACACGCAAATCATTATTTTGTCTAGTCCTATGTGAATGAATATTTCGTCCTCTTACAATAATATTTGTCAAGTACTCTGGCAACATGTGTTTAGTCAATTTAAAAATAGTCGTCATTACATTAAAGATTATTCGTTCTTTTATTGAAAGCCACTGCAACGCTTCCAACATACCTAATATTGGAGTGAGCTCACCGCAATTTAATATGTAGGGGGATTAGGGGCATAATGGACACCCGGGGCGAAATGGACACCCCTGTTTTTGGCGAAACCGTTGACTTTTATGTTAAACTTTTAATGCATAAGTGTAAAGGAACAAGTCATGGTTCTATTTTTCAAAAGAACCATTTATATTGCTCCAAAATAACCAAAATATCATTGATATTAAAATATGTTTTTCATATGGTGAAATTCTTATAATTTCGAAGCAGCAGCAAATAAGGTATTATGAGTGTTGGAGTATGTCCACCATCAAAACAAATGAATTGTTACCTTATCTACATGTATACGGAGATTTAGCAATGGATAAAGTGTTGTATTTTTGATCAGAATTTACTTAAAATAGCAATTTTAATGATGTAGTCGATTCGGGGCGAAATGAACACCGGCAATTACGAATGGATGTACGCGCATTGCATACTGTTAGGCGTTTTAGAGAGTTTGGAAAAAATCAATTCCATTATTTTAGCCTAAACTTTATTTAATTAACTTTGATGTTATGTAAGCTCGTCTAAGATGGAGTATTATATCTGTGACATTGATCTCCGTAGGCAGATTACTTAACTGATCGGTGTAATCAAAGATTTAGCATAAAATATGCAGGGGTGTCCATTTTGCCCCGATGGGTGTCCATTTCGCCCCGTACATTTCCTGCCAGCCCTGAAAAACACCCGATTTAAAATTCGTTATTTCTTCACAAAAAAGACATTCTACCTGCTGTTAATGATTGAAATACGTAGGAAACAAGTTAAAGTTGTAATCCAACTGATAATATGTTAAGCTTTTCTTCGTTATACAGGTCTAACTTACTCATTTGCTTATGCCCCTAATCCCCCTACCTCATAAATTTATTTTGTAACTTCTGCAACCTTTTCAAGTGCGTATCACTGGCTAAAAACAACACAGATGAACAATAGTCAATATGAGGCGCCACTAATGTTTTATATAAATATATTTTGCTCCAAAACGTCAATTGACTTTTCAAACGAATCAACATTCCATATTTTCTTGCTACTTTTTTAACTACATTATCTATATGCTCTTTAAATGACAATTTACAATCAATGTGAACTCCAAGGTATTTAAAAACATCTACTTTTTCAATTTCAATCCAATTCAGCGAAATGGACACCCATCGGGGCATAATGGACACCCCTGCATATTTTATGCTGTATCTTTGATAATATCGACCAGTTAAGTAATTTGCCTACGGAGATAAATACCACAAATATAATACTCCAACTTAGACGAGTTAACATAACATCAAAGTTAATTAAGTAAATTTTAGGCTAAAATAATCGGATTGATTTTTTCCACACTCTCTAAAACGCCTAACAGTATGCAACGCACATACATCCATTCATAATTGCCAGTGTTCATTTCGCCCCGAATCGACTACATCATTGAAATTGCTATTTTGAGTAAGTTCTGATAAAAAATGTAATACTTCAACCATTGTTAAATCTGCGTATATATGTAGATATGCTCAGGGATGGGAACACTCACTTGCAACGAGTTACATTCACTTGCTATTTTCTCAGCTCAGAAGCGTGCAATCAAGAAACGATGTATAAGCGACTTTTGCCTTGTGATTTTGTGTAAAACTTTGCCGAATAGAGTAGGGGTCGCACACAAATCCCAAGGTCGTGACAGAGCTGTGAAAGCGACTCTCCATGAGGTGAGTGTAATTTACATTCACCTCGTGGAGAGTTGCCTTCGCAGCTCCCTCACGACTTCGCTATGCATGTGCAACCCCTACACTATTCGGAAAAGTTTTAGACGAAATCACAAGGTAAAAGTCGTCCATACATCGTTTCTTGATTGTACGTTTCTGAGTTGAGAAAACTGCAAGTGAGTGTAACTCTTTCCAAGTGAGTGTTCCCATCCTTGGATATGCTAACATTTTATTTGTTTTATGGTGGACACACTCAATCACACGTAGTACCTTATTTGTTGCTGCTTCGAAATTATAAGAAATCCACCATATGAAAAGCATGCTTCAATTTCAATGATATTTTGGTTATTTTGAAGGAATGTAAATGATACTTGTGAAAAACAGAACAATGACTTGTTCCTTTACACTTATGCATTAAAAGTTTTACATAAAAGCCAACGGTTTCGACAAAAACAGGGGTGTCCATTTCGCCCCGGGTGTCCATTATGCCCCTAATCCCCCTAATATCTCAATTTTACTCCTGGATCATCATCATCATAGCACATTTAGCTCTTGGTAAGATCTAACCAATAGCAGTGAGCTATTTGATTGATCTTCAATAGACCGGCCCACATTTGTATGGCGAGAAAGAAAAGTTGGAAAAATTTACGGGGCACCCTCTAGAAACGTGCCTTTGGATGAGAAGAACAATCTGTGAAAGATTCAGCTCAATCAGTTTAAAACTGAGCTGGCGCAAATGAGTTGAAGGTTTGTATGGGATTTTCAGTCCAAATATATGGGAAATTGGATGACCTCCAGTCTCTCAATCAGTACGCCGGTTGAACGAGTTCGATTTAGCTCAGAATTGAAAGAATGGTAGTTGATACCCTAAGGAACAACTTTGTAGAAGACCATATCATGATAAAACTTAATATAGTTGCGGTTTCAGCGAACGAAACCAAGATGAGAACATCTTCCCCCGTTTACTCTCGGTTGTTACATGCAGCACGTGTTTGTCGGTCGAAGCTTGCGCACTACATCATAGGCAGCTATGTAATTCTTCATTGTTTCGATACCCGCCCACGTGCGTGAGCAATTGAAATAAAGGACAACATAGCCGCCTATGATGTTGAGCGCAAGTTTCGAACAGCAAACACGTGCTGCATGTAACAACCGAGAGTAAACGGGGGAAGATGTCCTCATCCTAGTTTCGTTCGTTGAAACCGCAACTATATTAAGTTTTATCATGAAATGGTCTTCTACAAAGTTGTTCCTTAGGGTAACAACTACCATTCTTTCAATTCTGAGCTAAATCGAACTCGCTCAACCGGCGTACTGAGTGAGAGACTGGAGGTCATCCAATTTCCCATATATTTGGACTGAAAATCCCATACAAACCTTCAACTCATTTGCGCCAGCTCAGTTTTAAACCGATTGAGCTGAATCTTTCACAGATTGTTCTTCTCATCCAAAGGCACGATTCTAGAGGGTGCCCCGTGGAATTTTTCGACATTTTTGTATTTGGGCCGGTCTAATCTTCAAATATCATATTTTGCTATTGGTTAGATGGTTCAAGAACAAATTTTTGCTATTATTTTCAGTACATACTTTTACCTCATCTCAAACAAACCAATATCACATTTTGATCGTCAGTACTTGAACTCTGCCCGGGTAGTGAGAATAGATGTTACATAATAAGAAATGATCCATGTAGCTCAAGCGGAAACGCGAGTGTATTCTTTAAAACCATGCTGGAGGTGATTTCTAGTCGGTCACTAATATCTTTTATTTCGTGGGCCAGGGGTATTTGTGTGTCTATCAAACAATGAATGTGTGCAAAAGGCCATTGATGAAATTTTAATATATATAAATGCAAGGGGTAATCTTGAAGGTATTCATGATTGGATTCCTTAAAGATTTCTCGGAGATAATTGTGAAAGAATTCCTTAATGACTACTTGGAGAATTTCTTGGCTTCTGTCTCCCTCTAAAATTATCCAAAAGAATTCCAATACAAATCGCTGGAGGAATTCCTCTAGAAATCCTTCAAATTATGCAAAAAAATCTACAAGTAATCCTAAAAAAACCTTGGAGTGAATCCGTGATAAAGATTATGAACGGATTACTGAAATTTTTAAATTTGTCGCTGAATAATTTTTTGAAAAAAAATCCAGAGAGAAATTTCGGAAGAAATCATTACAGGAATTTTCGGAGCAAAACCTGCAGGAATCCCTGGAGAAATTTCTGGAAGTATACTTGGAGGAATTCCTGGATGAATTCCTGGAGAAATCCAAAGAGCAATTATGTGAAAATTTCAGGAAAAAAAATCTGAAGAATCCGCATTAGAAATCCCTGTAGAAATTACTAGAAAAAAAAAATAAGATGAATCCTTGGAGGAATCTCTGGAGGAATTCTTCGAGAAATCACAGGAGGAATTCCTAGATATATTTCTGGAGGAAATCCTGAACAACCTTCTGGACAAATTCCATGCGGAATCCCTGAAGGAGTTCCTGGACTAATGCCTGGAGCATTAGGGGATTTTTTTATTATCGTACAAATTGGTACGAAATCCTGGAGGATTTTCTGGACAAATTCCTGGTGAAATCTTTGGAGAAGTAAATGGAGAAATTTCTGAAGAAGGCATCCCTGGAGAAGTACCTGTAGTAATGCCTGGAGCATTAGAGATATTTCTGATGAAATTTCAAGATAAATTTCTAAAAGAATTCCTGGAATTCTGGAGGAATTCCAGGAGAAATTCCATGAGGAATTCTTGGAGGAATTCTTGGAGGAATTTCTGGAAGAATTATTGGAGGGATTTCACGGAAGAATCCTTAGAGGAATCCCTGAAAGAATTTCTGATATATTCCTGGTGGAATTTCTGGAGGAATCCGTGAAATAACTCCTGGACGGATTTCGAGAGGAATCTCGCTCTCTTCTTGGCGTAACGTCCTCATTGGGACAAAGCCTGCATCTCAGCTTAGAGTTCTATGAGCACTTCCACAGTTATTAACTGAGAGCTTCCTCTGCCAATGACCATTTTGCATGCGTATATCGTGTGACAGGCACGAAGATACTTTATTTACAAGGAAGTCAAGGAAATTTCCCTTACGAAAAGATCCTGGACCGACCGGGAATCGAACCCGTCACCCTCAGCATGGTCATGCTGAATACCCGTGCGTTTACCGCCTTGGCTATATGGGCCCTTTCTAGAGGAATCTCTGGAGTTGAGATTCTTGGGGTAATTCTTAAGAAACCTCTTGATGAATTCCTGGAGCATCCTTAAAGGAATTTCTAGAGAATTACTTGGAAGAATCCCTGGGGGAACTCTTGGAAATAAACGAATACCTTGAGGAATCCCTGAATGAATTCCTTGAAGAATCTCTAGAGAAACTCTGGTAGAAATCCATGGAGAAATTTCTGAAGGAATTCCTGGAGAAATTTTTAGAGGAATTCTGAAAGAAATTTCTGGTGGAGTTCCAGGAGGATTTCCAGGAGGAATTACTGCAGGGATCATCGGTGAAATTTCTGGAGGGATCCATGAAATATTTCCTGCACAGATCGAAAAAAGAGTGTAGAATTCTGTGACATATGATGCACATAATTGGAGCGTGGGATATCACATAAGTTTACATGATATATCATGTAAAAGTCATAAAATATCATGTAAACTTCTATTATATGTCATGTAATTCAGCATGACTCTGAGTATTTACATTACATATAACACAAATTTACATGATATATCATGTAAACCATCATAACACTAAGTTTACATGACTAAAATTAAGTTTACATGACGTGTAAATATCATTATTTTTATCTGTGTGGAGGAATGTGTAGCAGAAACCCTAGAGAACAAATTCCTGGATTAATTCTTGGAGGAAACCCTGGAAGAATTCCTGGATTCATTCTAGAATAAATTCCCGGAGGAATTCCTGAGGAAATACCTGGGATAATTCCTGTAGAAATTCTTGGTAGAACTCTTGCAGAAGTCCCTGGAGAAATCTATATATATAAAAATGAGTTTGAAGTCCCTTTGAGGCAACAAAACTCACAAACGGATGAACCGATCAGGATGAATCTTGCGTGGTCTGATTTGTATTCATGGTGGCTGTGTTTATATGTAAAACAAGTTAGGAAAATGAACTAAAATGTAAGAAAATAGACAAAATGCTGATTTTTCATGAGCTGGGAAGAAAATCAACACGATCGAAACGAAACCAATCTAGAGTGCGGTGCTGGAATGACATTAACGATTATCAAACCAACATAATTTGGCAAGACAAAGTTTGCCGGGACCAATGTGATCTAAGTAAGGTGTAGAGATCGTTTTGTGTAATACACAGATCTTTGCAGGTGTTAGTGCGCTGTTTTTTTATTTAACATAGCAACCTTCAGCAACCTAACGACGACTGACGTCATACAGTCTGTTGTTGTTGTGTTGTGAAGCCCGCCTAAATTTTCAGCTGGTCCGCTTCCCCTACTTCTACTGTTACCAAGGGTGATCTGCATTTTGTTATTCCATTTAAACACAAAACAAAGGTAAGTTGGCAGCGTTTGGAAAATTTGCAGGATTTGCAAAATTTTCAACATTTCTTTCTATTTTAGGATCAAATGCAGATGGTGTATTGTTTTATAGTTTGACAAACACTTCAATCAAGGGGAATACTGCAATTGACCAAGGAAAATTACGGAAGTTAGTGCCCTAAAAACGACGATTATTCTGCGACACTTCGTTACCCGTGGCCGCAATTTGATAGGTTGGGACAAGGGGTAAAGGAATATCAATTATTCCAAAGTTTTACACTCAAGCTGCTCCAGATTTATGTATTTATTGAGAGGATTTGCCCATTGGAAACCGGCGGGAGTTTTCAACTAGTTTTGTTCCAGCTGATTGTTTCGCATCGCATAAATCGGCAAGGTAGAATAGGCACGCTTGCCAAACGTACATTACTTATGAACTTGTATGACGTCACCTCCCCTCCCCTCAAAAGTTGTTTATTTTTATTCCTCACTAACACAAGCAAACGATGAGTTCCTCCCCACCTTTATTATATCACATTGTGCCGGGACAGCTAGTGCCTGATAAAATCCTAGAGGATTGGCAGGAGGAATACCTGGAACAGTTCTTGAAAAAAAAATCCGGGAGGAATTTCCGAGGGAATTCGATTTCTGAGAGAATTCTAGGAGGAGTTTCTGATGAACTCTTAGAGGAAATACTGAAGAAACCGCTAAAATTCCTGAGGAGATCCTGAAATCCTGGGTTAATTCCTGGGGGAGTTTCTGACGGAATCCCAACAAAAGTTCTTGCAGGCATTTAAAAAAAACCGGAATTCGTTTTTGAAAGAATAACAGAAGAAATTTCCGGTGAATCCCTAGAGGAACTCGAAGTAACTTCTGAAGAAACACGATGAGCAATCCCGGAAGCAACCCCATGAGGAACTCTATGGAATATCAGGAGAGCTTTCTTAGCGAATACCTGGAAGAATTTTTTAGGAATATTCCTGGATAAAAAAATTGAAGAAATCAATATCTGCAGTACTAGGATACTAGGATCCCTAAAGGTTTTTTTTTTTGTACATTTTTTTTTTCAAACAATTCTTGGAGTATTTTTTAATAATCTCTAAGTAAAATTTTCTAAAAGATTTTCTGGAATACATTCCTGCAGAAATACTTCGAATCATTCCAGATGTAATTATTGGAGCAATCTCTAGTGGAATTCTGGAAGGCATATATGGAGAAATCCGTGTAGAAATCTCTGAATACCTGCAGAAATACCTTAAAGGATCTTGGAGAAATTCCTAAAGGAAACCTCGAAAAAGCACTTGCTGGAAAAAGGAACAATTGCTGGAGGAACCTCTAAAGATATACTAGGACAAATCCCGGAAAAAAGTCTAGTGGAATCCCTAGATGAATTCTTGATTCAATTTCTGGAAGAAGCCATGATGGAATCACTGAAGCAAGCTATGAAAAAAAAATCTTGGAGAAATTGTTCGTACTCATATAGTTTACGAAACTATGAACAAATCTAAAACAGTCATTTTGATTACTCAAAACTACAATACCAATTTGCATATTCACATATCGGGCGCCCATCCCGCTTAAAATTCATCTCAAGTCAGGCTCCCCCCCTGGGCCCCCTCTAGGAAAAAATGCTAGCAACGCCAATGAGTTCGGAAATCAAATGGGAATATCAGGCTATGTTTGGACTCGAGACGCATCAATGCAATCACCAATTCGTATCCCATGAGGGACATGAAAGGTTTTTTCATCGTCTGGAAAGCGCGAATTATTTTTCGATGATCGACTTGAAGGATGCGCCTTGAGAACGTCAAGTCAAGTCTAGTCTGCCCATTTGGCCTCACGAACGCACCTTTTACCATGTGCCGCTTAATGGATAAGGTAATTGGCTTTGATTTAGAGCCTCACGTCTTCGTATATCTAGACGATATGGTGGTGGCTACTAAGACATTGGCGGAACACTAAGGGCTGTTTAAGGATTGTTGCAAATTGATTGAAACAGGCTAATCGTACAATCTCGGAATTGTGACGGAATTGCGATTGATAATTCGAAGATAGAACCCATTCTAAACTACGCCGGGCCCAAATGTGTCAAGGATGTACGCCGCTTACTTGGGCTGGGAGGATTTTATCAGCGTTTTATCTAAAACCATACACACTTAGAAAAAATCACCAACTTCTGTAATATTTTACCGAAATCTCAACCGATACGTTTTTTACCGGAAAAATTCGGTAACGTTTACCGAACTTCGTTAAAATTTGACAGATAAACGAAAACATTTTACCGAAATTTTGTAATTTTTACAGAATTTTGGTAAAAAACCATTACCGAACGCGGAAGAATCGTTCCAGGAGCTGAAGACGGCCTTAGTGTCAGCGCCCATCCTAGCTAATCTGGATTTCCCGTTGCCTTTAGTGATCGATGTGGATGTTTCCGATAATGCTGTTGGAGCTGCATTGATACAACACATTGAGGAAGAGCCACGCGTGATTGCTTATTTTAGAAAAAATAGTTAAGCAGTTCGCCACAGAAGTACGCGAGTGTCGAAAAAGAGTGTTTGGAAGTACTCTTAGCGATTGACATCGAGCTAGAGTACCGGAAGGAAAAACAAAATATCGCGGCAGATTGTCTCTCGCGTTCCGTCGATGCTTTATCGTTGATGTCAATTGATCCGTAGTACCGTAAACCGGGGTCTAATTGATCTCCGAGTCGAAATTGATCAGACGTTTTTCTATTGGATAAAGCATACTTTAAATAATTTCCTTTCACGTATCATGCTGTTCGAATCTGATACTAAACGATATTTGCCAGGAAAATATTTCAAGTATGCTTTATCTATCAGAAAAACTTCTGATCAATTTCGACCCGGAGATCAATTTGACCCCGATTTACGGTACCTTATAGAGCAAGTCACGAAAAATCCGCACAAGTTCATAAATTTGAAAAAAGTCAGAAAATGCTAGAAGATACGCGTTTTAGTTGGAAACAATACTCGCCTAAACACGAACGTGAGGAAATAATTCGAACGATTCGAAAAGGCCCACCTAGGATTTATAAAAACACTAGCTGCTGTTAGAGAAAGATTCTTTTTACCATTAATGAGTTCGCAGATAAACGAAAAGTGCTTAAATTGGTGGCCTTACAACACCAATGTCAATACGACTGCCCCTTTAAAGGTCCAACGAAAGATTGCTGAGTTTCTTTGGCAATTCATTACAATGGATTACGAAGGCCCATTACCAGCCTCCGATAAAGCGATGAATTCCAACGACCATTTTAGCTGTATAAGAGTGGAACAAACCACTCTTGAGCAAACTTTAGCTTAAGAAACTGTTGCTCAGCTACTTCTGTTTCTTGGGATACTTGTCTGCTAGTAGTTACTGACGTATTTAGCTAGCTAATGCTCATACAACCGTTTAGGCAAGCTACGGCTGAGTCTCTAGTTCCTTTTGTGAAAAGCATAGTGGTTCAGCTTTTCGGAGTTCCAGAGGTCGTACTAACGGACAATGGAATGTAGTTTGTATCCAAGACATTCCAAGACCTATCAAAAGATCATGTAACCCATTGGAGAACACCAAGTTACCACCCTCAAATTAACCTTTCAGTACTCGCGCCAATTTTTGTAACGCGAGCAGTCGCGCGTTGTACTTTGTACAACATCCATACATTCTGAAATATCTCAGGATCCTGATTGTTTAGAGGAGGACGGTCTTTGGCAAAGTTGTTGTAAATTTCATGGGCTACTTGATGCTGACAAAGTTGATTCGTAATACGTCCACTAGGCGGCGCTAGTGAGCAATATCATGTTACATCTTATATCTCAGGATCCTGATGTCTTAGAAAGATGGTGTCTTCGCCAAAGTTGTTTGGTAAGTCAACGGCTTACAGATTATTGGCCGTTTAATTGGAAATTCCACCACTAGGCGGCGCTAGTGAGCAAATAAACTTTATATCCTATGTATCTCGGGAACCTGATAACTTAGAAAGATGGTGTCTTTGACAAAGTTGTTTGGTAGGTCAAGGACTTACGGATGATTCGCAGTTTAATTTGAAATTTCACCACTAGGCGGCGCTAGTGAGCAATTTCATGTTATATCTTATATCTCAGGATCCTGATGTCTTAGAAAGATGGTGTCTTCGGCAAAGTTGTTTGGTAAGTCAACGGCTTACAGATTATTGGTCGTTTAATTGGAAATTCCACCACTAGGCGGCGCTAGTTAGCAAATAAACTTTATATCCTATGTATCTCGGGAACCTGATAACTTAGAAAGATGGTGTCTTCGACAAAGTTGTTTGGTAGGTCAAGTACTTACGGATGATTCGCAGTTTAATTTGAAATTTCATCACTTGGTGGCGCTAGTGAGCACGTAAATATTATATATTATGTATCTCTGGACCCATATTACTTAGAAAGGTAGTGTCTTCGGCAAAGATGTTTGGTATATCAAGGGCTTATAGATGAGTGACAGTTTGATTTCAAATGCCACCACTAGGAGGCGCTAGTGAGCATGTAAATTTTTAATCTCATGTAGCTCAGGATTCCGATTAAAAAGGCACCGGACACCGTCTTCAGCCAGAGTCTGTACAGACTGAACAGAACTTAACACTAGACCATGGACACGACATACATTACATTCACCAGTGGATAGCATGGTGTGGTTACACGCTTGGTAACGCTAACCGAACGGCCACGAAGCTCCACTTTACTCAGAAAGATGGTGTCTTCGGTAAAGTTGTTTGGTAGATCAAAGACCAAATGGAGGAAAAGTTACCTCTCGTATCGACCTTCTAAAAGATCGAAAACTTACAGATAGTTGTCCGTTTGAATCGTAATTTCATCACTAGTTGACGCTAGTGAACATAGAAAATGTATGTGCAATAGTTCTCAGGATCCTGGTTACTAGAAGAGAGATGGTGGTTTCGGCAAAGTTTTCAAATAAGTTAAGTGCATTTGGTTGATGGGTCGTTGAAATCAATATTTCGCCAGTAAGTGGTGCTATTGAGTATGCAAACTTTATATCTTATATATCTCCGAGTCTGATTACCTGGGAAGTTGATATCTTTGGCAAGGTTGGTTGGTAGATCATGGGCTTTCAGTTGATTGACCATTTGATTCGTGCTTCTGCCACCAGAAGACGCTAGTTGTAAATTTGCATGAGCATGAACGTGTTATTATTCATCTAGAAAATAATCAACAAGCTGTAAATTTTTATACTTCCGAAAGTTTTCAAAATTTGAAAACTACACAACTAGTTGACTATAATTTGTTTAAATTTGCACTTGATTGATTAATTTTACATGAAGTTAAAGCGCTTAGTAAAATATTCAATATCTGACCGTCGTATTTCAATATACGGGATAAGTACATCCATCCTTTATCCATCAAACAACAATGTCGAAGACATCATCTTTCTAAGTAATCAGGATCTTGAGATATATGAGGTATAAAATTGGAATCCTCACTAGTGCCACCTGGATGTGAAATTGCACGTCATATTTGTCTTCATCAGTTTCATCAGTTAGTGTTTGATCTACTAAACAACTTTTCAGAAGACACCATCTTTCTAAGTAATCAGGGTCCTGAGACATATGAGTTATAAAATTTGAATACCCACTAGCGCCACCTAGATGTGGAGTTTCAAATCATACGGCTCTCCATCAGTTAGTATTTGATCTACTAAACAACTTTGCTGAAGACATCATCTTTCTAAGTAATCAGGATCTTGAGATATATGAGTTATAATATTTGAGTACTCACTTGCGCCACCTAGATGTGAAATTCCACATCATACTTGTCTTCATCAGTTAGTGTTTGATCTACTAAACAACTTTGCAAAAGACACCATCTTTCTAAGTAATCAGGGTCCTGAGATGTATGAGTTATAAAATTTCAATGCCCACTAGCGCCACCTACATGTGGAGTTTCAAACCAAACGGCTCTCCATCAGTTAGTGTTTAACCAACCAAATAACTTTGCCGAAGACACCATCTTTCTAAGTACTCAGGATTCTGAGTTATATGGGATATAAAAATTACATGCTCACTAGCGCCGCCTATCGGTTGAAATCTGAATTTCTCAGTTCACCTCGCGAAGGCCCTTGATATCCCAAGTAACTTTGCCGAAGACACCATATTTCTAGATCATTTAGATTTTGAAATACACTAATTCACATTCAACTGTCTATCTTATCTTAAATATAGTATGTTCTTCATATTGCGATTTTCAATTTTCCGCATTATAACGAGTTATACTGTTTTCAAAAAAGGTCTTAAAATATTCCAAATAAGATTCCTGTAGAATACATATGGGGTTGACATCGATAGAAAAGATGGTTTCAAAGTAATAGTCGATAATTCTCATGTGTTGTACAAAGTACAACAGCGCGATTAACGGAAGGTTAATGATTTGGAACGTGTTAATCGAGTTTTAACAACCGCGATACGAGCTACTATCAAAAAGGACCACGAAGAATGGTCAAATTACATTCAGGCTATCGCTAGTGCTATCCGGAACTCTGTACCCGAGGATACAAAAAAACACCCTATTTTGTGATGTTTGGTCGTAATATGATATCGGACGGAAGAGAGTACAGGCATCTGAGAGACACCCCCGAAGAAACTGGGCCAAACGAAAGAGAGAAATTGTACATATACCGAGATCCGTGAAAATGCTTTGACATCCATGTGTACAACAGAAACAGGTGGTGGATGAACAAATTGAGATTTGAATTATGAAAAGAAATCCACGTACTCCGGTTAGACTCGAACTCACGACTCCCAATTCGCTGGACAGGCGCTTCTATTCCTTCAAGCTACGGAGTCACTCGACTATCTCCGTCGCCAGTAGGCATATAACTGAACTCGATTCCACAGTCGCACATGGTTAGCTTCTTATCACAATCCAAACCTCCATCGGATGGGACGGCTTCATCTAATCCCTTGTTTATTTCCATCCGAAGGAGGTTTGGATTGTGAAAAGACAAAGCAACTATGTTGCACATAAGTATGACTCGCCATTCATAAGGGCCTCCTCGGATTCCGAGTTGAGCAGTCCCACAACAACAAGATTCACTACTGGTGAAGGCAGCAATTAGATGAGGAGCTTCCTGGCGATGCCCGCAGGGCTAGGCGATTACTAACCCGCCCCTATGAACGAAAGTGAAGTGGAACAGTTAAGAAAATTAAGCGCGTCAATAATCGCAAGGGTGCCGCCTACAAAAGTCTGGCGAAAGAGGTCCTTGGCGAAGGGGTCGAGGTGGGAGCTCTTGCAGCGGAGACTCTGAAGGTAAAGAGCCTAGACGAGATCACCGAAGCGGAAGAGATCGTCACGGCACTGCGACAACAGTTCAAGGTGCAGGTATCAGGTATCAGTAGGTCGGCTCCAGAAGCACGTTCTCCTCCATTTGGGAAAATTGTGCCATCGCCATGAATACGAGCCTATTCATTACCTAAGGGAAAGGGAAGGGAGGAATACAAGATGGGCTAGGAAAGAAGCATATGAAGGAATATGATCGACATAATCGCATAAGGATACCACACCGGGTTCAAGCAGCGCCCTGAAAAAGGCACAGTAGAAAACGCATAAAATGTAAAGTAAGCCGGTAGGTTCTTACCACAACGGGTTCAGAACAATAGAATATCCTGAAGATTCAGGCTTCTTAAGGACTGTTCAATTTATAAAACGGACAACTTTACAAGGCTATAAACAGAAGACGCGTAGTTCAAATTTAACCACCCTTGCTTCGTTGTTCAGTACGTCATCTCTCATTATAGTAATCATTTTTGAATCGAATAAAAAATAGTTTTATTTTAAAGAAAATCGACCAGGTGTTAAATGAGATGAATTTTTCGATTGCTGAAAATTGAAAATATATATAAAATTACTGCTCCAATATGTTATATCGTTTTTAATACCAGAAAAGTATGTGCCATGCTGCAGCAGCATGAGTAATAAACATTCTGGCAAAATTTAAACTCAATTGGAAAATTAAGTGTTGAGATATTAAAGTCTCAAGTGAGATTGGATTTTTTGAATAAAATTCAATTGTAAAGCAAAAAAGGCATGAATATATTAAATTTTCAATTTTTTTATGCATCCAGTCGAAAGTGGGAATAATGTGGTTTTAAACGCAGAAAACTGCTTCTTAATAGCATTGCTGGTTTGGTTACTGTGCGCAATTACAGACACCGTAATCAAAACAGTTTCGTTCTCTGAAGATTCTTCCAAATAACCATGCAACCTAATGCAAATTTTGCATAACAATGATGTTGGAAATAAAAACTTTGCATCCGATTATTATTAAATAAGGTGTACGATAACATAGGACCAACTTTGTTGAAAATAAATAATAACAAGATTCGCTAGAGTCCAAAATCTGTATCAATGGAGCAAAAAATATGAAATTTTTTAATATGACCATCTTTACGGATTAAAAAATGCAATTAAAAGTAAGTTTTTCTTCTGTATCATTCAGAGAGCAATATTCTACTACTCTGGATAAATTTTTAGCCGAATCCGTGATGCTATTGCAACACAGGACTTAAATGAACATTTTTTAATCATTTCTATGAAAACAAGGCAACTCACTATATCAAGCCGGAGAATGCTTGGTGTTTTATAACTGACCAACTATTGAGCTTTACCTTTAGTAGAATAGTATAAGATTCCAATACATAAAAAACTTCATGAAAATGTGCATGTTAAGTATGTGGAAAGTTATGTCGAATTTTGAGAAATGGGTTTTTATTGATATTTTACGAAAACCGCTTCAGTTACACAATAAAGAACATTTTGCCTAATGTTATATTTTTCCCACATTTAAGAATAGCTACAGAAAGTTATGCAAAAAACTGATAATGATTTTATTGAAAAATAAAAAAGATATCACACAAGCAAGTTGTCCGTTTTATAAATTGAACAGTCCTTAGGTCAGTTTCACACATAACAAGTGTTTACCGAGTACTTGGAAACGCAGTTGCGTAAAAACTGGATATCAAATGCACAAACACTAAATTTCCTTATCGTTGCTCGACGTAATGCCGAGAAGAGATTCGGTTTTTGAGCATTTGGTAAATCCAATTGGAAATCATTAAAGATAAATAGGGAAATCCGCGCGGTTTCCAATATGGAATCGAAAGGTATGTGGTCAAAAGTATCTTGGAAATTCAATAAAACACCCAAACAAAACTGCTTTTGAGAGAATCCTTCATCGATATCGTAAACAACATTGTGTAAACGAATCACAATAGACTTTCCACTATAGCCCTATCTTGTGCGGTTTTTGTCTTCGCTAGCGCTTCTGTGTGTGTGTGCGGGACTCGTGGCGCAATCGGTCACATGTTTGCTTCATAAGCAGATGGTCAAGAGTTCGATCCCAGCCCGGCACTTTCGTCAGATGCTTTTTCCCCCTGAGAGCAACTGACACTGACCCTCTTCTGATCCCCTGGCGCAAATGGTCCCGGATACTTGGACATCGGCGTACGGCAACCCATAATGTGGACCCCCAATCGGACTGGAA
Organism: Aedes albopictus; assembly: GCF_035046485.1. Lineage (NCBI taxonomy): Eukaryota > Metazoa > Arthropoda > Insecta > Diptera > Culicidae > Aedes > Aedes albopictus. Next base: position 136,312,046 of record NC_085136.1, on the reverse strand, counting down.
AAAGGAAAATCAACATCCTCGTGCTTATCATTCTACCATGATAGGGTAGAAAGTGAAAGCAGCGCAACGGCAACCAGTTCGATATAGAAGCATTAGAATAGAATACATTTAGGCGCTGTTCAAACTGTAAGTACAGCTTCCAATTGGAATCTCTCTCGCAGTGCCCAAGTGGACAAAAAGAGCTGTAACTTACACAGAGAAAAAAATTTACTCAGTGGCTGAGTTGGTCTTACTCAGAAATCGAAAAATCCTTTGTTTTCTTACTCAGTTTAAGTTAAAAGTGGGAGAACCCATTGCCAATGAAGGAATTTAGAAGAAAACAAAGGATTTTTCGATTTATGAGTAAGGCCAACTCAGTCATTGAGTAGAATTTTTTCTCGGTATAGGTTAAGTGGTTGAAGAATAAAAAAAACCTTGATTAATCCACCTAGTGGTGATAGCGCCTTTCTAGTCGAATATGTACTCATGATGTCGACGAAAGCCGAAGTGTTCCTGAATCCTGAAAATACTTTATTGAGAAAAGCAAGAATTTTATCAAAGCCATTATCGAATAGAAAAACTTATTGATGGCGCATATTCCGACGTTATGTTCAACGTATAGGCAGAGCTTAAAAATATCAGAGCTCTCAGTTGACTGCTTGACCACCTTCACTGTCATTGGAGGCCAATCAATATGAAGACGATGATTACAAGCTAAGATATAACCTTTTTCACAACCACAGATCACTTTGGGGTCGTCGACAAAGTTTTTTCTGTACACTTCAGGCTATATTTTATTATCGCTGATTACAAGATCCATGTAAAATTGAACAAAAAAATGCAAGCAAGTGAAATTTCCCAAACTAAATCCCAATCAAATTTCAACCACATTACAGAGCGCGAGGGTGCAACCAGTCACATCAGAATTTTGTGTAGTAACTTTAGACGCAAAAGGGAATTGAAAAAAAAAATGTTCAAGGTTGTTGCGATTAAATTTCAATTTTCCCATACAACGTTGACTGTAAGGATGAGTAGGAATCTGAAATGGTGTGATTTGATGAGTTCTGAGATCACTTTAGTTTTGTCATGATGAAGAGAACAATCACACATATCTATCGCTTGCTATGATTTTGCTCACTTTCGTAGTTCCGGCAAAGCACCCAAAGATGGTTCTGTAATACTGCTGGTAGTCTCTAATGTGGTTTGAGCCTATTTTCTTGCTGACCGGTAATCAGGTTATCAAAAAAAAGCCGCGATTTAACGTGTGGCATGCATTAGTTTGGTTAGCTTTTGCATATGGCCACTTCCGGCGGGACACCCGGAACCACAAACACTACCGGTAGTAACTTATGTAGTCTGTGCCTATTTTCTTACTAATCGTTGATCAGGTAATTGAAAAGGCCGTGATTTGATGCACCGAATGCATGAGTTTGGTTCAATTTTACATTTTACCACTTACGGCGGGACATCTGGAACCAGGACAGTACCAATTGTCCCAAATATGGCATGAAACTAGTCTGCCCATATTCGCATAGGTGACGTAAACGCCACATAGGTCAAAATCCACTTTTTTAGCTTAACATATCCTACACCATGTATAGCATATGCTCCAATTATTAAAAAAAATGTGTTTGTTCTAAAACATGTGAGTATATTGAAAAGAACGTTTTGACGTAACCACCATGTGGTCGCAATACTGACGTCTGTGTACAAAAAAACTAAAATCTCCCCATAAAACGTGATTGAACATAATTGATTGAGATAATTTATTGACATAAACATAATTTATATTTGAGATATCTAATTATTTGATTTCAGATGCCTGAAAATAATTTCAATATCAACAACTTTCATAGTGAATATTATCAATTATGTTTAATACTTATTATGGATGCAATGTAGATACTGAAACATTTATGATGCTTTGACAACAACATGCGAATAATTTAACAAATTGATACTTGATAGCCTACAACTCGTAATGGTGAGTCTACGCCGAATGAAGTAATCGTTTCCACTGGTCTTGGTCCTGGATCAATCGCTTCCAGTCGTCCTGAGATTTTGGAGCCGCTTAGGGCCGCAAAATGCAGTTGAGGAAGACCTAAAAGGCCAACGTGCGCGCCCTACCACGAGGCCAACGGCTCCTTCCTGGTTCTCTGCTAATATGGTATAAGATTGTCATTTCTCTGGCATACGAGCTACGTGCCCAGCCCACCGCAGCCCGCCGTGTTTTATCCGCTTCATTACACATCAGTTAACCGATTTTGTCAGCCTGTTTCGGGGACACGTTTTTGTTCTCCTTAAATATCTAAATAGATTTTTAAGCAGTAGTTTAGTTTAGTGATTGAATTAGTTAAAGTTTGACCGTAAGTTAATGAGAGCAAACAATTTGTGGGGCTGCCAAAATTGGGTTCATACTGTATCGATTTATTTACATACTTGGTACAATTCGTAGTTCATGCATCGCCGTCATATGCCGTGATCTTGGTTAGCAGCGAGTATTGTTCGCAGTTAACGTGCTTACTTTAAATTACTCTTGAATGGGTGTTTGTCAAATCTCCTAAGTATAGAATCCAAACACCTCATGTATGAACAGTTATATTTTCTGCAGGGTCGTGCAATTTCGAAAGGAAAACATGACGTACGACGACTGTAGCAAATCGTTTCCCATGCGAACGGACTGCTGTGATGCTTCATCTCTCACCCAGCAACACACTCATTCGTTGCTGCTACAGAAACAAGTGTGTATGAAACATGGGATGATACACTTGAATTTTCGTTTCATTTATGAGTCATTGAAATACTTCAACATGCCAAAAACACTATTTAAACCACATTTTTAAATAGTGGTGTACGCCAATAGAATGATAATTATGTTTTAACAAATTCGACCACTTAAATCCAATTAACCGGCGCCCGTAACCATTGAAAGACTAGCGTGCACCAGTGAGACACTAAAGCTCTGACGGATGAAGCACAAGCAATGCGACCGGGTGGGAGACTACCGAGTGCTACGATGAGTGGAAAAGTTTTTTTTAACGACCGAGTCATTGAAAAAATGTATGAAACACTTGAAGTGACTCATTCAAATGTTGCATGAAAGTGTATCATTGAAACGAAATTGTACGCCCCTGATTTTCTGTATGAATAGTTATGGTAAATCTCTATCGCTTCCTCTGAATTACGACGTAAACTCCTCAAACCCCCTTTCAACTACTTACTAAGTGCTTGAAGCAAACTCACTGAAACCCGAAACGTGAGTTTTTGTGGCACCTCATTGATTAATGAAATAGTAAACTCATGGTTAGCCACGAGTAAAATCATTCCACAGCAAAACTATTATAAGTTTTACGTTTTGTTTCAAAACCATCATTGAAACAATACTACTGAACTGTTGTGGCTTTTCAGTCTAACAAAAGTGAAACGGTCAGGAGTTTGGAATAGCCGTTTTAATCCTGTTAGACTGAGAAAGCCACAACAGTTTAACATTTCTTCCCAGTCGTAAATATCCTCCAAAAATAAGATAAATTAAATCCATACCTATCTGATTAGGCGTTGGGTGTATGAGCTTTTGATGTTTGATAATTTAATTGTAAAAACTTAGTGTAGAGGAATAGTACAAGGTTATTAACATGAAATTAGTTTCGTAACATTTCGTAATTTGTCGAATATGAGAAAAAATAAATGAGGCCTGCGGGTGACACTTAATGTTTTAGTTTATCAAGTAAATCTCAAAAAATTGTAAATATTACTAAAGTATTTCTTAATAAATAGTTACCGTAAAACGGGGTATCATTGATCAGCGGGGTAACATTGATCGGCTTGACCGAGCTCATGAAATGTTCAAACAAGCATTTTACATTGAATCAATTGCTACTACCGAATGGTATGTCGTAATCTGCTACCATTTAGCTATTAAATGACATGCAATTCATGAAAATTGAATTTCATAAACATTGAAATACAGTCAGGTTTTTTTGTACGCGGAGGATACGTACCGCGTAAAAAAAAAAACTCAGTTCAAAATTCGAAAAACCGCGTAAAAAAAGTCTCACCATTTCTCGACGAATCATGCAAAAATAAGACGATGAAAATTTGTTTTATATGGAGTTTTCATTTACGCGGCCGCGTAAATGAAAACCGCGTAAAAAAAGACCTGACTGTAAATCGATTTTTCTATAACTGTGTTTCGTAACGCAATGAGATACATTGTCAAACATTCATGCTTGGCGTGAATACTAGATACAATATGAAGTTTGAAATCACTGTATTACTTCAATATGATATCCTACAGTTAAATTTAATTAACGAAACTTTTTTGAAAATGCTCTTTTTAGATAAAATTCACGATTTATTAAAAGTAAACTATCAATTCCTTAAGCCATTGCCTACCTTTAGGCGTTATTCGCGGTTTTGAAGATTTTAATCCTGAAATAACTCAAAAAGTACATAGGGGGATTAGGGGCATAATGGACACCCTAAGCAAATGAGTATGTTAGGCTTGTATAACAGACAAAAACTTAACATATTATCAGTTAGCTTACAACTTTAACTTGTTTCCTACGTATTTCAATAATTTGCAGCAGGTAGAATGTCATTATTGTGAAGAAATAGTGAATTGTAAACCGTGTGTTTTTTGGGGCTGGCAGGAAAGGTACGGGGCGAAATGGACACCCATCGGGGCATAATGGACACCCCTGCATATTTTATGCTGTGTCTTTGATAATATCGACCAGTTAAGTATTTTGCCTACGGATATTAATACCACAGATGTAATACTCCATCTTAGACGAGTTTTCATATCATCAAAGTTAATTAAATAAATTTTAGGCTAAAATAATCGGATTGATTTTTTCCAAACTCTCTAAAACGCCTAACAGTATGCAACGCGCGTACATCCATTCATAATTGCCAGTGTTCATTTCGCCCCGAATCGACTACTGCATTTAAATTGCTATTTTGAGTAAGTTTTGATCAAAAATGTAATACTTCATCCATTGCTAAATCTGCGTATACATGTAGATAAGCTAACAATTCACTTGTTTTTATGGTAGACACACTCAAACACTCGCAATACCTTATTTGCTGCTGCTTCGAAATTATAAGAAATCCACCATATGAAAAGCATACTTCAATTTCAATGATATTTTGGTTATTTTGAAGGAATATAAATGGTACTTTTGAAAAATAGAACAATGACTTGTTCCTCTAGACTTATGCATTAAAAGTTTTACATAAAAGTCAACGGTTTCGGCAAAAACAGGGGTGTCCATTTCGCCCCGGGTGTCCATTATGCCCCTAATCCCCCTAACTTGTATGAATTTGGACGACATATTCGAAATCAGCGACCCCGAATTTAGTAAGTTAGGGTATTTTCAACACTAACGAACATTGATCACTGACATGATCAATGTTACCCCAAATCAACAAAATCAAAAATTAGATTAAGGTGAAACGGGACGCCGCGTTATTTTTCCTATCTTCCCTCTCTTTCTAACAATTCGCCTCGCGATTTTGAAGATGGTAATCTCGATTTCTATCGCTCAGATGAGGCTGAAAACAATCAGCATATGCATTGCAAGTGAGCATACACAATGATAGATTTTTGTTCCATTATATGAAGTAAATTTTGAGATTACCATCTTAGTAGCCACAGAGCAATGGCGGATATTTCCTCGACCGTCCCGTTCGCCCTTAAAAAGCCTTAAAGCCTATTTAAACATTTTTTAAAGCTTTACAATACTTTTTCGAGTAGCTTAACACATACTCAGAGAGCCAGTACTTGTTTCAAAAATATAAAACATGCAACGTTTGCTTTAATAAGAGAATTATTCAAGAAAGATTGAAAATTCTGATCAATGTTACCCCGGATTACGGTACGCACAACACCATATTTTGGATAAGGCATAGAATGACCTTTTCAACATAGACTGCCTTAATTGCAAGGTGCATTGGAAGAAGCTGTTAGCGTCCATCGCAGAGCCTGGAGATTAATGGTAATTCCGGTATTTTGCACACATTAAACGAAATAAGAAAACTTGTCAGCGAAAAGTCAAATTGGACTAGGCGATTTTTTAGACAGGTAAAGATAAGCCAAGGAATCATAGTATTTCAAGAAATAATGCACTTGCTTTGATATCCCAATTTCTTGCAGGACATTTTCCCATTATCATTGAAAAACAGTTGGTCCGGTCTGATTTAAAGCCGACCAACTGTGAATCTTACTACGATGCCCACGCTTTATGGTACGCTCGACCGCACCTGAGAGAGAGGAGACAGCTGGCTTCGATTGCGTGCTACCTAATGTCAAGGAGGACCTGTCACAAACTGTCACCGAAAACTGAGCTAAAATTGCACATTGGTGGTGCGTAGTGGCCAAATATCCAAAAGATTTTATTAAAATTTGGCTCCGTTTGTTGTGATCGCATATGTTAAAATAATGATGGTCAGTTTCCCTCAATCAGCGCAAAGAATCCATTTATTTTCCATGCTTTGTCGCAGCGAACTCAATATGCAAATCATTTTTGACCAACAATATAAGTACCGTAATCCGGGGTATCATTGGTCAGCGGGGTAACATTGATCGGCTTAACCCACCTCATGAAATGTTCAAACAAGCATTTTACATTGAAACAGTTTCTGCTATGGAATGGTATATCGTAATCTGCTATCATTTAGCTATTAAATGACATGCAATTTATGAAAATTGAATTTCATAAACATTGAATTAAATCGATTTTTCCATAACTGTGTTTCGTAGCGCAATGAGATACATTGTCAAACATTCATGCTTGGCGTGAATGCTAGATACAATATGAGGTTCGAAATCACTGTATTACTTCAATATGATATCCTAGAGTTGGATTTAATAAACGAAACTTTTATGAAAATGCTATTTTTCAGTAAAATATACGATTTATTAAAAGTCGGCTATCAATTCCTTAAGCCATTGCCTACCTTTAGGCGTTATTCGTGGTTTAGAGGATTTTAATCCTAAAATAACTCAAAAAGTACATAATTTGTAAGAATTTGGACAACATATACGAAATCAGCGACCCCGAATTTAGTAACTAAGTGTATTTTCAACACAAATGAACATTGATCACTGACATGATCAATGTTACCCCAAATCAACAGAATAAAAAATTAGATTAAAAAACTTATTTAAACATGTTTTAAAGTTTTACAATACTTTTTCGAGTAGCTTAACACACACTCAGAGGGCCAGTACTTGTTTTAAAAATATAAAACATGTAACGTTTGCTTTAACAAGAGAATTATTCAAGAAAGATCGAAAATTCTGATCAATGTTACCCCGGATTACGGTATTTTCAAACCATTGTGCGGCGCACAAAATTGTAAAAAGAAGTAAGAAGAAAAATGTAAACATCGTGGCTGTCAGTGAGCTGTCTCCTTTCTCTCAGGACCGCACTATCAGATAGTTCACATTTTCAGAATGTGACGTGTTAGCTTTTTTCTGAAACCACGGTTAGTACCGTAATCCGGGGTCAAATTGATCACTTTAAAACAACTTTTGCGGATAACATCAGTGCCTGTTCAAATATTGCCAAAAGAATTTCTGTAAAACCAGTACCCAGTGGATCTCCATGGAACCATGTGACAGAATTTTCTTAAACAAAGTTAAACTTTAAATTAAATAACTTCAAATATCAAAATATTGGAAATGCTACTTTGGGGCGAAATTGATCAGTATACAATTAATCATCGGTTGGAAAGGAAAATTTCCTTCGCCGCTTAATTTTGCTCTTCTAAAACCGAATAACGCGTCTAAAATCGTACAACTAGTGAATATAATACTCTAAATGCAAAATTAAATTTCGAAATTTCCCTCTAAACGCCTAAAGGTAGGCAATTTCATTTGAAATAAGTGATTTCTATTACAATAAATGACTATTTTCTCATAAAATTAACTTTTTATAACAATTTCATGTTCTGATTAGCTGCATAGAGTAGTGTGCGGTAGTTCGGCAGCAGCAAAGTTTTGCGCGCTCGCTTTACTAGATTTTTGCGATTTTTTTCCCCTTCTCTCTGCGGGGCTCCGACGACGGGATGCCAAGCAGTCAGTAGTGTGCGGTAGTTCAGCAGCAGCAAAGTTTCGCGCGCTCGCTTTGCTAGATTTTTGCGATTTTCTTTCCCCTTCTCTCTGCGGGGCTCCGACGACGGGACGCCAAGCAGTCAGTAGTGTGCGGTAGTTCGGCAGCAGCAAAGTTTTGCGCGCTCGCTTTACTAGATTTTTGCGATTTTTTTCCCCTTCTCTCTGCGGGGCTCCGACGACGGGATGCCAAGCAGTCAGTAGTGTGCGGTAGTTCAGCAGCAGCAAAGTTTCGCGCGCTCGCTTTGCTAGATTTTTGCGATTTTCTTTCCCCTTCTCTCTGCGGGGCTCCGACGACGGGACGCCAAGCAGTCAGTAGTGTGCGGTAGTTCGGCAGCAGCAAAGTTTCGCGCGCTCGCTTTGCTAGATTTTTGCGATTTTCTTTCCCCTTCTCTCTGCGGGGCTCCGACGACGGGACGCCAAGCAGTCAGTAGTGTGCGGTAGTTCGGCAGCAGCAAAGTTTTGCGCGCTCGCTTTACTAGATTTTTGCGATTTTTTTTTCCTCTTCCCTCTGCGGGGCTCCGACGACGGGACGCCAAGCAGTCAGTAGTGTGCGGTAGTTCGGCAGCAGCAAAGTTTTGCGCGCTCGCTTTACTAGATTTTTGCGATTTTTTTTTCCTATTCCCTCTGCGGGGCTCCGACGACGGGACGCCAAGCAGTCAGTAGTGTGCGGTAGTTCGGCAGCAGCAAAGTTTTGCGCGCTCGCTTTACTAGATTTTTGCGATTTTTTTTTCCTCTTCCCTCTGCGGGGCTCCGACGACGGGACGCCAAGCAGTCAGTAGTGTGCGGTAGTTCGGCAGCAGCAAAGTTTTGCGCGCTCGCTTTACTAGATTTTTGCGATTTTTTTTCCTCTTCCCTCTGCGGGGCTCCGACGACGGGACGCCAAGCAGTCAGTAGTGTGCGGTAGTTCGGCAGCAGCAAAGTTTCGCGCGCTCGCTTTGCTAGATTTTTGCGATTTTCTTTCCCCTTCTCTCAGCGGGGCTCCGACGACGGGACGCCAAGCAGTCAGTAGTGTGCGGTAGTTCGGCAGCAGCAAAGTTTTGCGCGCTCGCTTTACTAGATTTTTGCGATTTTTTTTTTCCTATTCCCTCTGCGGGGCTCCGACGACGGGACGCCAAGCAGTCAGTAGTGTGCGGTAGTTCGGCAGCAGCAAAGTTTCGCGCGCTCGCTTTGCTAGATTTTTGCGATTTTCTTTCCCCTTCTCTCTGCGGGGCTCCGACGACGGGACGCCAAGCAGTCAGTAGTGTGCGGTAGTTCGGCAGCAGCAAAGTTTCGCGCGCTCGCTTTGCTAGATTTTTGCGATTTTCTTTCCCCTTCTCTCTGCGGGGCTCCGACGACGGGACGCCAAGCAGTCAGTAGTGTGCGGTAGTTCGGCAGCAGCAAAGTTTTGCGCGCTCGCTTTACTAGATTTTTGCGATTTTTTTTTCCTCTTCCCTCTGCGGGGCTCCGACGACGGGACGCCAAGCAGTCAGTAGTGTGCGGTAGTTCGGCAGCAGCAAAGTTTTGCGCGCTCGCTTTACTAGATTTTTGCGATTTTTTTTTCCTCTTCCCTCTGCGGGGCTCCGACGACGGGACGCCAAGCAGTCAGTAGTGTGCGGTAGTTCGGCAGCAGCAAAGTTTCGCGCGCTCGCTTTGCTAGATTTTTGCGATTTTCTTTCCCCTTCTCTCAGCGGGGCTCCGACGACGGGACGCCAAGCAGTCAGTAGTGTGCGGTAGTTCGGCAGCAGCAAAGTTTTGCGCGCTCGCTTTACTAGATTTTTGCGATTTTTTCCCCTTCCCTCTGCGGGGCTCCGACGACGGGACGCCAAGCAGTCAGTAGTGTGCGGTAGTTCGGCAGCAGCAAAGTTTTGCGCGCTCGCTTTACTAGATTTTTGCGATTTTTTTTTTCCTATTCCCTCTGCGGGGCTCCGACGACGGGACGCCAAGCAGTCAGTAGTGTGCGGTAGTTCGGCAGCAGCAAAGTTTCGCGCGCTCGCTTTGCTAGATTTTTGCGATTTTCTTTCCCCTTCTCTCAGCGGGGCTCCGACGACGGGACGCCAAGCAGTCAGTAGTGTGCGGTAGTTCGGCAGCAGCAAAGTTTTGCGCGCTCGCTTTACTAGATTTTTGCGATTTTTTTCCCCTTCTCTCTGCGGGGCTCCGACGACGGGACGCCAAGCAGTCAGTAGTGTGCGGTAGTTCGGCAGCAGCAAAGTTTCGCGCGCTCGCTTTGCTAGATTTTTGCGATTTTCTTTCCCCTTCTCTCTGCGGGGCTCCGACGACGGGACGCCAAGCAGTCAGTAGTGTGCGGTAGTTCGGCAGCAGCAAAGTTTTGCGCGCTCGCTTTACTAGATTTTTGCGATTTTTTTTCCTCTTCCCTCTGCGGGGCTCCGACGACGGGACGCCAAGCAGTCAGTAGTGTGCTGTAGTTCGGCAGCAGCAAAGTTTTGCGCGCTCGCTTTACTAGATTTTTGCGATTTTTTTTTCCTCTTCCCTCTGCGAGGCTCCGACGACGGGACGCCAAGCAGTCAGTAGTGTGCGGTAGTTCGGCAGCAGCAAAGTTTCGCGCGCTCGCTTTGCTAGATTTTTGCGATTTTCTTTCCCCTTCTCTCAGCGGGGCTCCGACGACGGGACGCCAAGCAGTCAGTAGTGTGCGGTAGTTCGGCAGCAGCAAAGTTTTGCGCGCTCGCTTTACTAGATTTTTGCGATTTTTTTCCCCTTCTCTCTACGGGGCTCCGACGACGGGATGCCAAGCAGTCAGTAGTGTGCGGTAGTTCAGCAGCAGCAAAGTTTCGCGCGCTCGCTTTGCTAGATTTTTGCGATTTTCTTTCCCCTTCTCTCTGCGGGGCTCCGACGACGGGACGCCAAGCAGTCAGTAGTGTGCGGTAGTTCGGCAGCAGCAAAGTTTCGCGCGCTCGCTTTGCTAGATTTTTGCGATTTTCTTTCCCCTTCTCTCTGCGGGGCTCCGACGACGGGACGCCAAGCAGTCAGTAGTGTGCGGTAGTTCGGCAGCAGCAAAGTTTTGCGCGCTCGCTTTACTAGATTTTTGCGATTTTTTTTTCCTCTTCCCTCTGCGGGGCTCCGACGACGGGACGCCAAGCAGTCAGTAGTGTGCGGTAGTTCGGCAGCAGCAAAGTTTTGCGCGCTCGCTTTACTAGATTTTTGCGATTTTTTTTTCCTATTCCCTCTGCGGGGCTCCGACGACGGGACGCCAAGCAGTCAGTAGTGTGCGGTAGTTCGGCAGCAGCAAAGTTTTGCGCGCTCGCTTTACTAGATTTTTGCGATTTTTTTTTCCTCTTCCCTCTGCGGGGCTCCGACGACGGGACGCCAAGCAGTCAGTAGTGTGCGGTAGTTCGGCAGCAGCAAAGTTTCGCGCGCTCGCTTTGCTAGATTTTTGCGATTTTCTTTCCCCTTCTCTCAGCGGGGCTCCGACGACGGGACGCCAAGCAGTCAGTAGTGTGCGGTAGTTCGGCAGCAGCAAAGTTTTGCGCGCTCGCTTTACTAGATTTTTGCGATTTTTTTCCCCTTCTCTCTGCGGGGCTCCGACGACGGGACGCCAAGCAGTCAGTAGTGTGCGGTAGTTCGGCAGCAGCAAAGTTTCGCGCGCTCGCTTTGCTAGATTTTTGCGATTTTCTTTCCCCTTCTCTCTGCGGGGCTCCGACGACGGGACGCCAAGCAGTCAGTAGTGTGCGGTAGTTCGGCAGCAGCAAAGTTTTGCGCGCTCGCTTTACTAGATTTTTGCGATTTTTTTTTCCTCTTCCCTCTGCGGGGCTCCGACGACGGGACGCCAAGCAGTCAGTAGTGTGCGGTAGTTCGGCAGCAGCAAAGTTTTGCGCGCTCGCTTTACTAGATTTTTGCGATTTTTTTTTCCTCTTCCCTCTGCGGGGCTCCGACGACGGGACGCCAAGCAGTCAGTAGTGTGCGGTAGTTCGGCAGCAGCAAAGTTTCGCGCGCTCGCTTTGCTAGATTTTTGCGATTTTCTTTCCCCTTCTCTCAGCGGGGCTCCGACGACGGGACGCCAAGCAGTCAGTAGTGTGCGGTAGTTCGGCAGCAGCAAAGTTTTGCGCGCTCGCTTTACTAGATTTTTGCGATTTTTTTCCCCTTCTCTCTGCGGGGCTCCGACGACGGGATGCCAAGCAGTCAGTAGTGTGCGGTAGTTCAGCAGCAGCAAAGTTTCGCGCGCTCGCTTTGCTAGATTTTTGCGATTTTCTTTCCCCTTCTCTCTGCGGGGCTCCGACGACGGGACGCCAAGCAGTCAGTAGTGTGCGGTAGTTCGGCAGCAGCAAAGTTTTGCGCGCTCGCTTTACTAGATTTTTGCGATTTTTTTTTCCTCTTCCCTCTGCGGGGCTCCGACGACGGGACGCCAAGCAGTCAGTAGTGTGCGGTAGTTCGGCAGCAGCAAAGTTTTGCGCGCTCGCTTTACTAGATTTTTGCGATTTTTTTTTCCTATTCCCTCTGCGGGGCTCCGACGACGGGACGCCAAGCAGTCAGTAGTGTGCGGTAGTTCGGCAGCAGCAAAGTTTCGCGCGCTCGCTTTGCTAGATTTTTGCGATTTTCTTTCCCCTTCTCTCTGCGGGGCTCCGACGACGGGACGCCAAGCAGTCAGTAGTGTGCGGTAGTTCGGCAGCAGCAAAGTTTTGCGCGCTCGCTTTACTAGATTTTTGCGATTTTTTTTTCCTCTTCCCTCTGCGGGGCTCCGACGACGGGACGCCAAGCAGTCAGTAGTGTGCGGTAGTTCGGCAGCAGCAAAGTTTTGCGCGCTCGCTTTACTAGATTTTTGCGATTTTTTTTTCCTCTTCCCTCTGCGGGGCTCCGACGACGGGACGCCAAGCAGTCAGTAGTGTGCGGTAGTTCGGCAGCAGCAAAGTTTTGCGCGCTCGCTTTACTAGATTTTTGCGATTTTTTTTTCCTCTTCCCTCTGCGGGGCTCCGACGACGGGACGCCAAGCAGTCAGTAGTGTGCGGTAGTTCGGCAGCAGCAAAGTTTCGCGCGCTCGCTTTGCTAGATTTTTGCGATTTTTTTCCCCTTCTCTCAGCGGGGCTCCGACGACGGGACGCCAAGCAGTCAGTAGTGTGCGGTAGTTCGGCAGCAGCAAAGTTTCGCGCGCTCGCTTTGCTAGATTTTTGCGATTTTCTTTCCCCTTCTCTCTGCGGGGCTCCGACGACGGGACGCCAAGCAGTCAGTAGTGTGCGGTAGTTCGGCAGCAGCAAAGTTTTGCGCGCTCGCTTTACTAGATTTTTGCGATTTTTTTTCCTCTTCCCTCTGCGGGGCTCCGACGACGGGACGCCAAGCAGTCAGTAGTGTGCGGTAGTTCGGCAGCAGCAAAGTTTTGCGCGCTCGCTTTACTAGATTTTTGCGATTTTTTTTTCCTATTCCCTCTGCGGGGCTCCGACGACGGGACGCCAAGCAGTCAGTAGTGTGCGGTAGTTCGGCAGCAGCAAAGTTTTGCGCGCTCGCTTTACTAGATTTTTGCGATTTTTTTCCCCTTCTCTCTGCGGGGCTCCGACGACGGGATGCCAAGCAGTCAGTAGTGTGCGGTAGTTCAGCAGCAGCAAAGTTTCGCGCGCTCGCTTTGCTAGATTTTTGCGATTTTCTTTCCCCTTCTCTCTGCGGGGCTCCGACGACGGGACGCCAAGCAGTCAGTAGTGTGCGGTAGTTCGGCAGCAGCAAAGTTTCGCGCGCTCGCTTTGCTAGATTTTTTCGATTTTCTTTCCCCTTCTCTCTGCGGGGCTCCGACGACGGGACGCCAAGCAGTCAGTAGTGTGCGGTAGTTCGGCAGCAGCAAAGTTTTGCGCGCTCGCTTTACTAGATTTTTGCGATTTTTTTTTCCTCTTCCCTCTGCGGGGCTCCGACGACGGGACGCCAAGCAGTCAGTAGTGTGCGGTAGTTCGGCAGCAGCAAAGTTTTGCGCGCTCGCTTTACTAGATTTTTGCGATTTTTTTTCCTATTCCCTCTGCGGGGCTCCGACGACGGGACGCCAAGCAGTCAGTAGTGTGCGGTAGTTCGGCAGCAGCAAAGTTTTGCGCGCTCGCTTTACTAGATTTTTGCGATTTTTTTTTCCTCTTCCCTCTGCGGGGCTCCGACGACGGGACGCCAAGCAGTCAGTAGTGTGCGGTAGTTCGGCAGCAGCAAAGTTTTGCGCGCTCGCTTTACTAGATTTTTGCGATTTTTTTTTCCTCTTCCCTCTGCGGGGCTCCGACGACGGGACGCCAAGCAGTCAGTAGTGTGCGGTAGTTCGGCAGCAGCAAAGTTTCGCGCGCTCGCTTTGCTAGATTTTTGCGATTTTCTTTCCCCTTCTCTCAGCGGGGCTCCGACGACGGGACGCCAAGCAGTCAGTAGTGTGCGGTAGTTCGGCAGCAGCAAAGTTTTGCGCGCTCGCTTTACTAGATTTTTGCGATTTTTTTTTCCTATTCCCTCTGCGGGGCTCCGACGACGGGACGCCAAGCAGTCAGTAGTGTGCGGTAGTTCGGCAGCAGCAAAGTTTCGCGCGCTCGCTTTGCTAGATTTTTGCGATTTTCTTTCCCCTTCTCTCTGCGGGGCTCCGACGACGGGACGCCAAGCAGTCAGTAGTGTGCGGTAGTTCGGCAGCAGCAAAGTTTCGCGCGCTCGCTTTGCTAGATTTTTGCGATTTTCTTTCCCCTTCTCTCTGCGGGGCTCCGACGACGGGACGCCAAGCAGTCAGTAGTGTGCGGTAGTTCGGCAGCAGCAAAGTTTTGCGCGCTCGCTTTACTAGATTTTTGCGATTTTTTTTCCTCTTCCCTCTGCGGGGCTCCGACGACGGGACGCCAAGCAGTCAGTAGTGTGCGGTAGTTCGGCAGCAGCAAAGTTTTGCGCGCTCGCTTTACTAGATTTTTGCGATTTTTTTTTCCTCTTCCCTCTGCGGGGCTCCGACGACGGGACGCCAAGCAGTCAGTAGTGTGCGGTAGTTCGGCAGCAGCAAAGTTTCGCGCGCTCGCTTTGCTAGATTTTTGCGATTTTCTTTCCCCTTCTCTCAGCGGGGCTCCGACGACGGGACGCCAAGCAGTCAGTAGTGTGCGGTAGTTCGGCAGCAGCAAAGTTTTGCGCGCTCGCTTTACTAGATTTTTGCGATTTTTTCCCCTTCCCTCTGCGGGGCTCCGACGACGGGACGCCAAGCAGTCAGTAGTGTGCGGTAGTTCGGCAGCAGCAAAGTTTTGCGCGCTCGCTTTACTAGATTTTTGCGATTTTTTTTTTCCTATTCCCTCTGCGGGGCTCCGACGACGGGACGCCAAGCAGTCAGTAGTGTGCGGTAGTTCGGCAGCAGCAAAGTTTTGCGCGCTCGCTTTACTAGATTTTTGCGATTTTTTCCCCTTCCCTCTGCGGGGCTCCGACGACGGGACGCCAAGCAGTCAGTAGTGTGCGGTAGTTCGGCAGCAGCAAAGTTTTGCGCGCTCGCTTTACTAGATTTTTGCGATTTTTTTTTCCTCTTCCCTCTGCGGGGCTCCGACGACGGGACGCCAAGCAGTCAGTAGTGTGCGGTAGTTCGGCAGCAGCAAAGTTTTGCGCGCTCGCTTTACTAGATTTTTGCGATTTTTTCCCCTTCCCTCTGCGGGGCTCCGACGACGGGACGCCAAGCAGTCAGTAGTGTGCGGTAGTTCGGCAGCAGCAAAGTTTTGCGCGCTCGCTTTACTAGATTTTTGCGATTTTTTTTTCCTATTCCCTCTGCGGGGCTCCGACGACGGGACGCCAAGCAGTCAGTAGTGTGCGGTAGTTCGGCAGCAGCAAAGTTTTGCGCGCTCGCTTTACTAGATTTTTGCGATTTTTTTTTCCTCTTCCCTCTGCGGGGCTCCGACGACGGGACGCCAAGCAGTCAGTAGTGTGCGGTAGTTCGGCAGCAGCAAAGTTTTGCGCGCTCGCTTTACTAGATTTTTGCGATTTTTTTCCCCTTCTCTCTGCGGGGCTCCGACGACGGGATGCCAAGCAGTCAGTAGTGTGCGGTAGTTCAGCAGCAGCAAAGTTTCGCGCGCTCGCTTTGCTAGATTTTTGCGATTTTCTTTCCCCTTCTCTCTGCGGGGCTCCGACGACGGGACGCCAAGCAGTCAGTAGTGTGCGGTAGTTCGGCAGCAGCAAAGTTTCGCGCGCTCGCTTTGCTAGATTTTTTCGATTTTCTTTCCCCTTCTCTCTGCGGGGCTCCGACGACGGGACGCCAAGCAGTCAGTAGTGTGCGGTAGTTCGGCAGCAGCAAAGTTTTGCGCGCTCGCTTTACTAGATTTTTGCGATTTTTTTTTCCTCTTCCCTCTGCGGGGCTCCGACGACGGGACGCCAAGCAGTCAGTAGTGTGCGGTAGTTCGGCAGCAGCAAAGTTTTGCGCGCTCGCTTTACTAGATTTTTGCGATTTTTTTTCCTATTCCCTCTGCGGGGCTCCGACGACGGGACGCCAAGCAGTCAGTAGTGTGCGGTAGTTCGGCAGCAGCAAAGTTTTGCGCGCTCGCTTTACTAGATTTTTGCGATTTTTTTTTCCTCTTCCCTCTGCGGGGCTCCGACGACGGGACGCCAAGCAGTCAGTAGTGTGCGGTAGTTCGGCAGCAGCAAAGTTTTGCGCGCTCGCTTTACTAGATTTTTGCGATTTTTTTTTTCCTCTTCCCTCTGCGGGGCTCCGACGACGGGACGCCAAGCAGTCAGTAGTGTGCGGTAGTTCGGCAGCAGCAAAGTTTCGCGCGCTCGCTTTGCTAGATTTTTGCGATTTTCTTTCCCCTTCTCTCAGCGGGGCTCCGACGACGGGACGCCAAGCAGTCAGTAGTGTGCGGTAGTTCGGCAGCAGCAAAGTTTTGCGCGCTCGCTTTACTAGATTTTTGCGATTTTTTTTTTCCTATTCCCTCTGCGGGGCTCCGACGACGGGACGCCAAGCAGTCAGTAGTGTGCGGTAGTTCGGCAGCAGCAAAGTTTCGCGCGCTCGCTTTGCTAGATTTTTGCGATTTTCTTTCCCCTTCTCTCTGCGGGGCTCCGACGACGGGACGCCAAGCAGTCAGTAGTGTGCGGTAGTTCGGCAGCAGCAAAGTTTCGCGCGCTCGCTTTGCTAGATTTTTGCGATTTTCTTTCCCCTTCTCTCTGCGGGGCTCCGACGACGGGACGCCAAGCAGTCAGTAGTGTGCGGTAGTTCGGCAGCAGCAAAGTTTCGCGCGCTCGCTTTGCTAGATTTTTGCGATTTTCTTTCCCCTTCTCTCAGCGGGGCTCCGACGACGGGACGCCAAGCAGTCAGTAGTGTGCGGTAGTTCGGCAGCAGCAAAGTTTTGCGCGCTCGCTTTACTAGATTTTTGCGATTTTTTCCCCTTCCCTCTGCGGGGCTCCGACGACGGGACGCCAAGCAGTCAGTAGTGTGCGGTAGTTCGGCAGCAGCAAAGTTTTGCGCGCTCGCTTTACTAGATTTTTGCGATTTTTTTTTTCCTATTCCCTCTGCGGGGCTCCGACGACGGGACGCCAAGCAGTCAGTAGTGTGCGGTAGTTCGGCAGCAGCAAAGTTTCGCGCGCTCGCTTTGCTAGATTTTTGCGATTTTCTTTCCCCTTCTCTCAGCGGGGCTCCGACGACGGGACGCCAAGCAGTCAGTAGTGTGCGGTAGTTCGGCAGCAGCAAAGTTTTGCGCGCTCGCTTTACTAGATTTTTGCGATTTTTTTCCCCTTCTCTCTGCGGGGCTCCGACGACGGGACGCCAAGCAGTCAGTAGTGTGCGGTAGTTCGGCAGCAGCAAAGTTTCGCGCGCT
Organism: Aedes albopictus; assembly: GCF_035046485.1. Taxonomy (NCBI): domain Eukaryota; kingdom Metazoa; phylum Arthropoda; class Insecta; order Diptera; family Culicidae; genus Aedes; species Aedes albopictus. The sequence goes on along the minus strand of NC_085136.1, from coordinate 136,294,262 downwards.
CGCTTTGCTAGATTTTTGCGATTTTCTTTCCCCTTCTCTCTGCGGGGCTCCGACGACGGGACGCCAAGCAGTCAGTAGTGTGCGGTAGTTCGGCAGCAGCAAAGTTTTGCGCGCTCGCTTTACTAGATTTTTGCGATTTTTTTTCCTCTTCCCTCGGCGGGGCTCCGACGACGGGACGCCAAGCAGTCAGTAGTGTGCGGTAGTTCGGCAGCAGCAAAGTTTTGCGCGCTCGCTTTACTAGATTTTTGCGATTTTTTTTCCTCTTCCCTCTGCGAGGCTCCGACGACGGGACGCCAAGCAGTCAGTAGTGTGCGGTAGTTCGTCAGCAGCAAAGTTTCGCGCGCTCGCTTTGCTAGATTTTTGCGATTTTCTTTCCCCTTCTCTCAGCGGGGCTCCGACGACGGGACGCCAAGCAGTCAGTAGTGTGCGGTAGTTCGGCAGCAGCAAAGTTTTGCGCGCTCGCTTTACTAGATTTTTGCGATTTTTTTCCCCTTCTCTCTGCGGGGCTCCGACGACGGGACGCCAAGCAGTCAGTAGTGTGCGGTAGTTCGGCAGCAGCAAAGTTTCGCGCGCTCGCTTTGCTAGATTTTTGCGATTTTCTTTCCCCTTCTCTCTGCGGGGCTCCGACGACGGGACGCCAAGCAGTCAGTAGTGTGCGGTAGTTCGGCAGCAGCAAAGTTTTGCGCGCTCGCTTTACTAGATTTTTGCGATTTTTTTTCCTCTTCCCTCTGCGAGGCTCCGACGACGGGACGCCAAGCAGTCAGTAGTGTGCGGTAGTTCGGCAGCAGCAAAGTTTTGCGCGCTCGCTTTACTAGATTTTTGCGATTTTTTTTTCCTCTTCCCTCTGCGGGGCTCCGACGACGGGACGCCAAGCAGTCAGTAGTGTGCGGTAGTTCGGCAGCAGCAAAGTTTCGCGCGCTCGCTTTGCTAGATTTTTGCGATTTTCTTTCCCCTTCTCTCAGCGGGGCTCCGACGACGGGACGCCAAGCAGTCAGTAGTGTGCGGTAGTTCGGCAGCAGCAAAGTTTTGCGCGCTCGCTTTACTAGATTTTTGCGATTTTTTTCCCCTTCTCTCTGCGGGGCTCCGACGACGGGACGCCAAGCAGTCAGTAGTGTGCGGTAGTTCGGCAGCAGCAAAGTTTCGCGCGCTCGCTTTGCTAGATTTTTGCGATTTTCTTTCCCCTTCTCTCTGCGGGGCTCCGACGACGGGACGCCAAGCAGTCAGTAGTGTGCGGTAGTTCGGCAGCAGCAAAGTTTCGCGCGCTCGCTTTGCTAGATTTTTGCGATTTTCTTTCCCCTTCTCTCTGCGGGGCTCCGACGACGGGACGCCAAGCAGTCAGTAGTGTGCGGTAGTTCGGCAGCAGCAAAGTTTTGCGCGCTCGCTTTACTAGATTTTTGCGATTTTTTTTTCCTCTTCCCTCTGCGGGGCTCCGACGACGGGACGCCAAGCAGTCAGTAGTGTGCGGTAGTTCGGCAGCAGCAAAGTTTTGCGCGCTCGCTTTACTAGATTTTTGCGATTTTTTTTTCCTATTCCCTCTGCGGGGCTCCGACGACGGGACGCCAAGCAGTCAGTAGTGTGCGGTAGTTCGGCAGCAGCAAAGTTTCGCGCGCTCGCTTTGCTAGATTTTTGCGATTTTCTTTCCCCTTCTCTCTGCGGGGCTCCGACGACGGGACGCCAAGCAGTCAGTAGTGTGCGGTAGTTCGGCAGCAGCAAAGTTTCGCGCGCTCGCTTTGCTAGATTTTTGCGATTTTCTTTCCCCTTCTCTCTGCGGGGCTCCGACGACGGGACGCCAAGCAGTCAGTAGTGTGCGGTAGTTCGGCAGCAGCAAAGTTTTGCGCGCTCGCTTTACTAGATTTTTGCGATTTTTTTTTCCTCTTCCCTCTGCGGGGCTCCGACGACGGGACGCCAAGCAGTCAGTAGTGTGCGGTAGTTCGGCAGCAGCAAAGTTTTGCGCGCTCGCTTTACTAGATTTTTGCGATTTTTTTTTCCTATTCCCTCTGCGGGGCTCCGACGACGGGACGCCAAGCAGTCAGTAGTGTGCGGTAGTTCGGCAGCAGCAAAGTTTCGCGCGCTCGCTTTGCTAGATTTTTGCGATTTTCTTTCCCCTTCTCTCAGCGGGGCTCCGACGACGGGACGCCAAGCAGTCAGTAGTGTGCGGTAGTTCGGCAGCAGCAAAGTTTCGCGCGCTCGCTTTGCTAGATTTTTGCGATTTTCTTTCCCCTTCTCTCTGCGGGGCTCCGACGACGGGACGCCAAGCAGTCAGTAGTGTGCGGTAGTTCGGCAGCAGCAAAGTTTTGCGCGCTCGCTTTACTAGATTTTTGCGATTTTTTTCCCCTTCTCTCTACGGGGCTCCGACGACGGGATGCCAAGCAGTCAGTAGTGTGCGGTAGTTCAGCAGCAGCAAAGTTTCGCGCGCTCGCTTTGCTAGATTTTTGCGATTTTCTTTCCCCTTCTCTCTGCGGGGCTCCGACGACGGGACGCCAAGCAGTCAGTAGTGTGCGGTAGTTCGGCAGCAGCAAAGTTTTGCGCGCTCGCTTTACTAGATTTTTGCGATTTTTTTCCCCTTCTCTCTACGGGGCTCCGACGACGGGATGCCAAGCAGTCAGTAGTGTGCGGTAGTTCAGCAGCAGCAAAGTTTCGCGCGCTCGCTTTGCTAGATTTTTGCGATTTTCTTTCCCCTTCTCTCTGCGGGGCTCCGACGACGGGAAGCCAAGCAGTCAGTAGTGTGCGGTAGTTCGGCAGCAGCAAAGTTTCGCGCGCTCGCTTTGCTAGATTTTTGCGATTTTCTTTCCCCTTCTCTCTGCGGGGCTCCGACGACGGGACGCCAAGCAGTCAGTAGTGTGCGGTAGTTCGGCAGCAGCAAAGTTTTGCGCGCTCGCTTTACTAGATTTTTGCGATTTTTTTTTCCTCTTCCCTCTGCGGGGCTCCGACGACGGGACGCCAAGCAGTCAGTAGTGTGCGGTAGTTCGGCAGCAGCAAAGTTTTGCGAGCTCGCTTTACTAGATTTTTGCGATTTTTTTTTCCTATTCCCTCTGCGGGGCTCCGACGACGGGACGCCAAGCAGTCAGTAGTGTGCGGTAGTTCGGCAGCAGCAAAGTTTCGCGCGCTCGCTTTGCTAGATTTTTGCGATTTTCTTTCCCCTTCTCTCAGCGGGGCTCCGACGACGGGACGCCAAGCAGTCAGTAGTGTGCGGTAGTTCGGCAGCAGCAAAGTTTCGCGCGCTCGCTTTGCTAGATTTTTGCGATTTTCTTTCCCCTTCTCTCTGCGGGGCTCCGACGACGGGACGCCAAGCAGTCAGTAGTGTGCGGTAGTTCGGCAGCAGCAAAGTTTCGCGCGCTCGCTTTGCTAGATTTTTGCGATTTTCTTTCCCCTTCTCTCTGCGGGGCTCCGACGACGGGACGCCAAGCAGTCAGTAGTGTGCGGTAGTTCGGCAGCAGCAAAGTTTTGCGCGCTCGCTTTACTAGATTTTTGCGATTTTTTTTCCTCTTCCCTCTGCGGGGCTCCGACGACGGGACGCCAAGCAGTCAGTAGTGTGCGGTAGTTCGGCAGCAGCAAAGTTTTGCGCGCTCGCTTTACTAGATTTTTGCGATTTTTTTTCCTATTCCCTCTGCGGGGCTTCGACGACGGGACGCCAAGCAGTCAGTAGTGTGCGGTAGTTCGGCAGCAGCAAAGTTTCGCGCGCTCGCTTTGCTAGATTTTTGCGATTTTCTTTCCCCTTCTCTCAGCGGGGCTCCGACGACGGGACGCCAAGCAGTCAGTAGTGTGCGGTAGTTCGGCAGCAGCAAAGTTTCGCGCGCTCGCTTTGCTAGATTTTTGCGATTTTCTTTCCCCTTCTCTCTGCGGGGCTCCGACGACGGGACGCCAAGCAGTCAGTAGTGTGCGGTAGTTCGGCAGCAGCAAAGTTTTGCGCGCTCGCTTTACTAGATTTTTGCGATTTTTTTTTCCTCTTCCCTCTGCGGGGCTCCGACGACGGGACGCCAAGCAGTCAGTAGTGTGCGGTAGTTCGGCAGCAGCAAAGTTTTGCGCGCTCGCTTTGCTAGATTTTTGCGAGAGTGAGTTTTTGGAGGCAAAGTGTACAGGCCGCGTTTTCATTCGGTCGTCGTCGTCGTCTATTTGACTGCTCATCTTCGTACGGGGCGATTTATGATACGATAAATGCAACAAACAACATTTTTTGCGATTTTAGTCAACAGACATTGAAATGTTCGTCACGTCAAGTGTCGGCCCAAGTTCCAAAGCCACGTTGGTTCAAATCACTTTATTTTCTCTTTCGTTAATTTTCGCACTTCGAAAACTATCTGAATGGTTCGTCATCTTCGATGTCGGCATGTGTTTTGTTTTAGTCCAAATGAAAATAAGTGGTTTGATATTATTAGGGTTGCATGAATCACTCCACTTACCAAAGTGAACTCATATCATGCGCCCTTTCCCCTCCCCACTAACAAAAAGTCCTTCCCAAGACAGACGTGGAGACGCAGAGGTGATCTCGGTCTTTAGTAAGCAACGCACGTCATAATAACATTCCTTTCCTTCCTCGATGACCGTAAGGACGTGGCCGGCGCCGTTATTGACCTAATAAAGTTTGGAATTCTCGAAGATGCACATTGAGGACGGTAAGCTACTCCCAAGCTCCGTCTGTTGGTTCCTTGTGCAACTTCGATTGTTCTGGTCAATCACGGAGTAGCAACTACGAATAGTACGGTCATCTATGCTCATGCTCATGCTCAATTTCATGTTCTGATTAGCTGCATAATATCCCAACCAAGGCTCCACAAAAATGTTAAAACAGAGAATTCACGGGAAGTCCTATTAGCAATTGATTGTTTGACAGTAATGATTTCAGCTAAATGAGAAATACATCGCAAATTCCTTGAAAAATTAAAACAAAACTAACTTTTTTCTAAAAAATTAAAGTCTACACTCATCTCTAGACATCTACGAATCAGGTGACGTAAAAAGTTTAAGATCATTACGACGCTTAAGAGTTCCTAGTATGGAATTACAATGTAGTATTCAAATGATCAATTTCACCCCGCCGATCAATTTCACCCCGGTTTACGGTACATCTTCTTTCGTGTCGGGACTGCTGCTTATCAACAAAGAATGTATTTAACGCACAAATACGGACATTCAGCCGGAGACCCGGGTTCGATTCCCGTTCCGGTCAGGATTTTGTTTTCGACTCTCTGGTCATTGTGTATCATTGCACTTGCCTCACAATATACAAATGCATGCAATGGCAGGCAAAGGAAGCCCTTTAATTAATAATTGTGGAAGTTCTCAAAGAACAAGTTGAAGCGAGGCAGGCCAAGTCTCAGTGGGGACGTAGAGCCATATAGAAGAAGAAGAAGACGGACATTGCGGAAAAAAATCTAACACGTGTTCAGAAAACGGGTACCGTAATAGCTAACATAACGGTCATAGCAATCTGGTTGTTACGTCAACTTATCCGTGTAATCATTCATCAAAACGACTGAATGGTCGCATAAATTGACGTACACGTTTTAAATATGGAAAAATTACATGAAACATCTTAAAATCATTGCGGCTCACTTTTTATAGCTGTAATCCACGAAACTGACAGATTATTTCATTCAAATAGTCGGTGCATATGTAAATCCGGAAAAATCTATAAAATCGTGTTTTCCCATCAGAGCAGACGTTGGTGGTTACATCGACTATGCGAATATGGGCAGTAGTTTCCTCTAACTGTTCACCCGATTTCCTAGAAAGCCACGAATTGATGTGTCACATGCATGGGTTTGGATCATTTTTACATTTTACCAATTCCAGCAGGACACCCGGAACCGGTTCTGGAACACTACCGGTAGTCACTAATGTGATCTGAGACTATTTTCTTGCTGATCGTTCTTCACCCGGAATCGGTTCTGGAACACTACTGGTTTTCCCTAATGTGGTCTGAGATATTTTTTGTTCACCGTTCATCAGATTACATAAAAAGCTGCGATTTGATGTGTCGCGTGCATAGGTTTGCTCCACTTTAATATTTTAATACTACCGGTTCAGATATGGTCTGAGACTATTTTCCTGCATACCGTTAATCTGGTTATCGAAAAAGCCACAGTTTGATGTGTCGCATGCATGGATTTGGTTCACTTTTTTATTTGGCCACTTCCGGCGGGACACCCGGAACCGGTTCTGGAACACTACCGGTTCAGATATGGTCTGAGAGTATTTTCCTGCATACCGTTCATCAGGTTATGGAAAATGCCGCGCTTTTATGTGTCGCATGCATAGGGTTGTAGCATTTTCATATCTGACCCCTTCCTGGTGTACCGGTCCGGAACACCTAAATGGCCATAACTCCGGAACGGCTGGACCGATCCGAACCATTTTCAATAGGAAACAATGGGACCAGATTCCGCGTCGAATGAACCGTCGGTCATTAAAATCGGTTGAGGTTTACTGCCAAAAAGTGATGTGAGTTTTTTGTACACACACATACACACATACACACATACATACACACACACATACATACACACAGACATCACCTCAATTCGTCGAGCTGAGTTGATTGGTATATGTGACTCGACCCTCCGGGCCTTCTATCAAAGTCATTTTTGGAGTGAACATATGTATAGCCTTTCCAGTACACTTAGTGTACGAGAAAGGCAAAAACATGTTTACCCAGTTTGATGTTGTTAACGTGTTAGGTGTATTCTACCTTTCCAATTCTGAAACTCCCAATCAAACATAACCCAAATGTACATTCAGTGGATTCGTTGGAATCGGTAAAAATACCACGAATAAAAATATCGAAATCTCGACATACAGTCTTATTCAGATTCCATAACCACCACAACCATTTCGTTGAGCGCAGAAACATCCACCGAATTCATCGCAACGGACTATTTTGCAGAGATCTGGCCCACCCGAAGGTAAACTCCAGGCAATCCGCCCATTTCTGTTACAAAACGAAGCTTAACCTAAAACATAAAACTTAATTGAATTTCTTCAACAGAAACTTGTTCTGGTCACGCGTAATTTTGCTAAGCCCTAGGCTAAGCCTAAATAAACATCCCTCGACTGTTATACAGGCCCCCCGTCCTTGCACCGACGCGAAACTCTCCGAAACGTCATTTGACATCCCAAGCTTTGTGTCTTGGGCACCCTACACACTACTCAAACGGTTTGACCAACATTGACTCCGCCCCCAGGTTGGTGGTTGAGTTGGTGCTGTGTTTGACCGTGTGTGATGCTGTTTGACGAACCGATTTGGTAGTTCGTCAAACCGATTTGACGGTTGACGGTTTGGTCGGCAAAAATCAAACCAGTTTGATTTTACTCAAACCAACGGTGGGCGGAGCCAATGTTTGACGAACCGATCGTACCGTGTGTAGTGTTGTTGCACAAACATAGTGCGATTTCAAATGGGGGATGATGTTGGTGCAACCAAAGTGACATGGTGCAACACGATTTGGCAGTTCGTCATACGGTTGCAGAAACATTTGCTGGTTCGACCAACCTGGGGGCGGTGGCAATGTTGGTCAAACGGTTTGAGTAGTGTGTAGGGTGCCTTACACATTTCTATGAGTGTGTTCGTGTGAGCGGAGACGACTCGGGGGACGAGTTGAGCTGCGTTCTCAAAACCGTTAGGCTCTGTTCAGTTTATGAAAACTTTTGTTCGGTTCGGTTCGAAGTGTAAAAAGTTCCGCGGCTTCCTTTAGTGTAAAATAAAAATCTAAATATTTATTTATTGCGAGTGAGATTTGCGGATTTGTAAAGAGGATTCCGGTAGCTACGAGCACCGCCCAGCCACGGGTTGTATGCATTGCCGGCCGCTTGATGCCGGTTCAGCGTCTGCTGCGGGAATTTGCCAACGAGAAGCAGCGTGAGTAGGAAAAGTAGAGGTTATGTCGTCAAAATTGGGAATTTTAACTGTAGTGTGCCTAGCAAAAACACCCGCCGAAAATAAAAAAAAAAACACCCGTAGAATGCCGACAGAATACTCGAAATGATGAAATGATCGTATATTAGTCAATTTTCCATCGATTTCAAATTTTGTTAGCTCATTCAACTCAGAAACTCATTGTCTATCGGGAAAATATTCGGTTGGACCAGTCCGATGACCGTGGGTGCCGGAAAATCCGGATTCCCGGGCACATATTTTTACACAATAGAATTCTCGAGTCCGGGATTTTAGGAGGCCCGGCAGCAATAATATGATTATCAAGCACCTTATTGCCTCAGCAGAGAGTAGGTATCTTTTATATCTGACCTGTCTCGGATCACAAAAGGTGTTGACTTCGATATTTATTTCGGAACAGGATTCCCGTGGAGCAATGACTGACAATAACTACCAGGCTTACGTATAATTAATAAACTACAATTACAATTACAATACATATTTAAAGATATCCTAACCTCAACAATGTGGGAGCCCCTCCCTTCGACCCTCTTCACTTTTAATTTCGGTCGACTCCGCCAACTCCACGAGTTCTTAGATTTAGCAGAGTTTCAACTTCCTACTATCAAAAACCATTAAAATATCGAGAATAGGAATCGAAAAAGGTACCCGCGTACCCTGCCGGACACATAACGGTTAAAAGGGAAATATCAGTTTCCTATCTGCTTAATTTTCAATTGATTGTCATTTTTACCTATAAATCAACTTTCACTAGGTACACGGTTTTTTATAGACAAGTTTTTCTGGAACGACTAAATCACTAAAATACGAAATGAAATTGCACAAAATATAACCTCTCTTTAGAAGGCCAATTTTGACTAGGTGCGATTGCCTCTACCCACCAAAAATCGGGTTAGAATTTCAGCAAAGTGTTTTCCGAATAACAATCAGCAAACACCTATTAAATTATCAGTACACGGTAAAAAATCTGCACTGTGGTATGAACGGATCGGCACTTGAATTCGCACTACTGTTTAATCAGTTTGTTATCAATTAAATATCATTGGAAAAGGAACATCCAATGCCTCTTCAATTTTAATAGACCTTCACTTCAATTCGTTGTTGACAATGTTTTGAATTCGAATATAGAATTTAAAAAAAAAAAAGTGCTGCTAACCGCACCCAGATTCGATACCAGGACCTTGAGATTTACGATCATCTGTTTTACCACTACACTACTTTACATCTGTTAGAGAGGTTCGATTCGAAGCGAAACACTTTCTACCACCTGTCATCTATATTTACTTTCATACCCAAAACAGTCATTATCAAATCAACAGCTTTTCACTTTGGATCGTACTGCTTTGTACACTAGTGCAAATTGAAGTGATTTTTAGTTGATTTCTCCGCTGGGTTTGTTTTGGTTATCAAATCAACACTGACAGCATTGCGATTTCAAAGGAAAAGCCTTTCTGATCATGCTGATTGGGATGTTGAATAGTTAAGGGATTTTTCCCTTACATTGAGCGTGCAGAATTTTTACCGTGTAGTTTCGATTTGTCAGCTGAAACACAGCAAACTTCTCGAGTTTACTGAAGTTCCAGCAAACTCGTCCGCCATCAACGACGTCGGAAAAAATAAAAAAAAATAAAAGTAAAAATCAATGTTGCAGCGAAAAGTGTGTATTATTTTGCCACATTAATTGAAAGTGTTAAAACTTAAACACAGTTTTGGTTTGGTTTGTAGATAATGATTCTGTATTTCATTTGTCAAGTCGTTACAAGTGGTCAATGTTCTATATCGATATGGCTAATTCAACTTTATAGTTCAATATGATTAATATGCTAATCTAACAGAATTACTCGCAACACTGGATTCAAATAGGATGTCACCAGAACATTTGTAGGGTTTCACGTACAACATTGTATGCAAGCTCCCATTGGATCACGTTGGGCATTATTGGAAATGTCATGTTGTACGTCATTGATCCGTCAATGCCGGATTGTTGTTGTTTTGATGTAATCTGGTCGTCGCGATTGCCTCACGATAAGTACGTGATATTTTAACAGAAAGATAGTGCGAAATGTGTTCAGATCTTGCAATCACACCTTTTGGCACATACAAGTACAATGTAGGCGAAAATGTAGGTAAGTACATTTATAATAAATCGTCTTTAATTCGCTATGCCAAAGTATTCTTTCCATGAAATAGGTAAGAACACCAGCCATAAAACGACCACCACGAAGAGACACTGAAGTACCCAAAGACGCCTATAAGTTGAATAAATTCACGAAACGGATTCCAAACTGTGTTTTCGTTGTTTATTAAAAATGTTTAATCATTATTTTCATTATTTTGATCCATTTTGCTGAAACTATTCAGTAAAACGCTGCCAAAATCAACGGCGGTCGAGTTTACTGAAAATTCAGCAAAACAATTGCTGATCATTCAGTAATCCGTTGACAACTACGATGACAGTTGACATTTGCAGAAAGTTTCAGTAATTTTGTTAATGAATCGTTTGCTAAAATTTCAGCTCGGCAAAATTCAGCAAAACTTAACTGATTTCCAGTGAAAAAAAATTGGTGTGAGATTGCATCAGCTTGTGTGAAATCGATTGGTCAGATTGTTTTTTTTTATTGTTTCAGGAACCACAAATGAATTACTACAACATGCTAGGAGTAGCCAAGAACGCCGTTGCCGTTGCCATTGCCGGCGTTATCGCGCGCAGTCGGACTCGGGCTGAAATTATATTTGAAAGAAAAGAACTCCGTTCTACTCATGGATACATAATCGAGTGAAGGATCTGCTGCTCCGTCTTTCCGCAGGCGGACAATGGAAAGTACTGAAGGTGGGCGAAACCCGGAGGTATTCAGACGGACTGGAGGTTGGCCAACAAAAGGCAATTGGCTTGGTAAACATTAACTAATTGGAACAATCTCTTTAATAAAGATAAATAATAATAATAATTGGAACAAGCAAATCATTTGTAATTTTATTGAAACGACAAAGAGGTTATGTTATGTGAAGAGATGTTTTTCAAATTTTCTGCTCAAACATACTTCTACCGGTGAATTTCCACTGGGAGACGATGGCTCATGTTCCTAGACAGTAGCTGTTGTCAAGAGTGAGCCAATGTGATTTCCTTTGCAACCCGTCGGTCCACTTCCGTTACGTGAAGGCTGACCTCGAATGTCAAACAAGAACTGTATAGCATTATTTTATTTTCGAATTTAACAACTATTCTGTCATTGTTTAAGTTCGGAAAAAAATTATTGAGATCAGAATAGCATGCTTTTTCGTGTTATACAACATAATCGGGAAATAGTTATTTATGTAACGAGTTGCAAAATGTTGATTTTTTCAGCACGAGTCATACTATTTTTCATTATGCAACTTATTTCAGTTGCATAATGAACCAGTGCGGAAAAGTTGGTCATCATGATACTCAAATGAGTTGTATACAATTGAAATTATGATACTGAATTGCATAAATATTTTTTTTTTTCATTTTAGGAGCCTATTAATGCTTCACATCGTGGAATTGAATGCTTCGTGGTTTCATTTACAGATGCTGCAACGTGGGACCTATCTATCTATTCATCTACCATAATAAGAGCGGCGTATGACAGGGAAAAACTGGAAAATTGAATTCGAACGAAACCTATGTGACCTGATGACTGTGATGACGTATGGCTGTCACAAACTTTGGTCGACTGACTGCTATAAACTCTACAAGGATGATTCAACAACACCGTCGACTTTATGGATAAGGGTCAAACAATTATTTATGGAATGGAACAATTTGCTGCTACACCGTATTATGGATTGACTGGACTACGGATATTTTGCACACTGACGAGACTACACAAACAGGAATCATCAATGAAACAGTGAAAGTGTAAATACGGTATCGTGCTAAGACAAACTAATAGTAGAATTTAAGTGCTATTTTAGGAACTACGGTTACTTTACTACTACTTTACTATTACTCTTTTCCTATCCCCGCGTCACTAGACTTGCTAGAAGCGTTTCCTCGGTTTTTCAGTCAATCGTTGCTCAAGTTGAGGTTCATAGCTGTAACGGAGATCTTGCTAGACGAATAGGATAATATTGTGCACTGACACCTAGCTCATTCATAAGGGTTATCACCCTGCCTCTCCCGCTTCTGCGAGTGCTCTTCAAAACATTTTTGGCTACCGCGGGAGGGGGGGGGGGGGGGGGTGGTCGGTTGGTTGCTACTTCGTTACCTTTACTTTTACCAGTTCTACCGCTGCTACAGTCTTCACGAGTTACACGTGACCTTGCTTGGCATCGTCTATCGGCTCACAAATTCGCAACAGGGCCGTTTTCAAGTCGTTATTTATGTTTGATTTCGTGGACGCAAAGTCGATGATCTTGCCAAGCTGCTGCTCAGCCACTTTGATTGCGGGCAGTCCTGCTCTCTTTTGGTTGATGGCTCTCAATGGATCGAAGCTCCCACGCTGGAACTGCGCACGCAGCTTCCCGCTCTTACCTCCTCGCTTCTCCCTAACGTAGACTTCACCAACCCACTCCTTGCGAAGGGATTAACCACGCCACTACCACTTCATCCTACGATTTGATTTGTGTTATTTGAATTTTTCATGATTAATCCCACGAGTAGCACGGGAAAAGAAGTCCCCCACGCCAGGGCCTTGCATTAACGAGGTATGGGACGAAATACTGTGGAGGTGTCCAGTTACCGTTAATGATCGAGCATCTTTTTCACCTCCTCGATTATTCACCCTAAAACGAAACAACACAGGCTTGTGTACAATGTACACAGATTTGTGTACTACTAGATCAGCCTCCACCCCTGTGTCAAATGTACACAGTCACTTTTCTGGCTCTAGCGCGGGTATGGGAGCAAAGTTCATAACTAATTTTCTCTGAACGATGACATGCATTATCAGGAATCGATCAATGCAAAAATAATTGTTAATTTTGTTTTCATGCCAGCGCTGGAGCCGGAAAAGTATCTGTGTACATTTGACACAGCGGTGAGGCTGATCTAGTAGTACACAAATCTGTGTAACTTCTGTAACCGTGTTCATTACTCGGCACGAGTCGATAGACACTATGAATTAGGGTTTGTAGTCTCATTCTTAACCGGCGGCTACACGGCTTACTCGCAAGCGGGGGCACTTCACTGCCGACCAGCCAAAAATTCTTATAGAGGTGAGAGTGTCAGGTATCAGAAGGTCGGCTCCAGAGGCACGTTCTCCTCCATTTGGGAAATTTGTGCCAAAGAGGTGAGAGTATATGCTTGATCCATGGATAAAACTTGACCTTCTTTTTTCGCATAATCTTATCCAGTTGTCCCCTATTTGATGCACCATTAGTCAATTTAACCTACATACATTCTAGCACTTTTAGGTATCAATTGTTATGACTTGGCCTTCCCCATCTTCCACAATATACAAAGCATAAATATCCTCATATGTAAATGTTTTCCTTCTGCACCACTCCCACAGTATAGGATTCTTTGAAATTTCAATTATTTCACCCTTACGCCTCATTTCGCCGCCGATTTTATTGTTATCAAACCAAACGAACCATGCTCCTTCGGCTTTCCGGGGGAAAGCGAATCCTACCACAGCTCTTTTGTGCGTTTTCATTCGCCCCACTCCAAAACTTCATCAGATCATCAGTCGCCTCATGGTTGGTAGATGCCGTGCCGGTTCCGCCGTATCGTACCTTATCAAATCCTTCGCGAACGTTTCTTGTCTCCTCCGTCTCGCGCTCATAGGGTCCCACCCTATGAGCGTCAGGAAAACAGTCGAAACTTCAGATTTAATTAAAACAATTGATTTCCATTCCACGCCAACGAAAGGGCAAACTTCTTTTGAAAAACGTCAAGCAAACTCCGAAGTGGATGTTCCGTACCCTAGTAGGTATGTATCGTACGAAAAGGTATTTCCGTCGCGTTGCCGTGGGGGATTTGCTTTTTTCCTTCACGTTGTCGTCGTCGTCGTCGTAGTCGGCTCGGGTCATGGGGAATGTTCGAAAGTTTTTGTTAGAGGTTAGAGGTACAACAGGTACAGGTACAGGTATCGAACGTACGATTTTTCATTTCGATCCGGACTCCGGACTTTGCCTTTTCGAAGCGGATGAGAGGTATGCAAAGGTTGAAAGGCACAGTTTGACGGTGCATGCCAGGATTGATTTCACTTTATTGGAAAACTCTCGTAACGAAAAGACGGAGCGGTCTTTGATTGAACCGTCTAGTTTGATACGTTGTTTTGGACCTATTGAACCTCTTTGTAATATAAATCAAGGGAGAAAAAAATGTTCGAATTCTATTGCCTCAACGATAGATGAGCTTAATCCATACATGAAAGGCTATTCAAAGGCGATTAGGCACAAACAATTTTCGATATTCCCACGAAAATGAGATTTTCCTATTAAACCATAAAATGTTAGGACAGCGCAGTGGTAAAAGCGACCGGGTGACATTCACGTGTCCCATCGATAATCCCACGGGTATTCAATAAGACCCACACACATATACGCGCACACGGTGGCCTTTTCATTGCAATTGATTGCGATTGAGCGGTTATATGGATTGCGATAGATCAATAACAATAATAGGTCCACGTGACATGGAGAGCGTGGACAACTTTAGTAAAATGCGTAGGCTTTTTGGCTACTGCCGGTAGGGATGCTCGAGGCCCGATTTTATGATGATTGCTATGAATAATAATTATTGAGAATTGAACTAGATGATTATTATTACAGTTTGTTTCGATTGATACATATGTAGAAAAATAAAAAGAGCTGCTTGATTCGGCGCTACAGTCTTGGGAAACCAAAACTGTTTTAGATTTGTCCCGACGTTTCGACTCTGTCTCGAGTTAATTTCAAACGTGGAAATAAGGGAAAGCTCCATAAAACTAGCACTTTTCGACTTACCGCAACAAGAAAATTGACTAGCTTAATGCAACGAGGTTGCAGACAGCTTTTTCGATCTTCAAAATACTTCATTTCAACAGCATCTGAATCACTGAGAGGTAACTACTACCGTATGGTCTCGTAGAGCAATCCGCAATCAACTTCAGTCAAAACGTTGTGCTAAATACTACACCTACCCAAGTTCCCAACGGCAAAATGCTTCTTCCAAGTTCGGAGCCGAAGTTTTCTTTGCCAGAAACAATACAGTATGTTACTCTATACCACGTCATGCCAGACGTTGAGTCCATCCCGATGTGGATTTATCTTGGGATTTACCCATAGGTGTGGCGATAGGAAACGCACCTTATTTCAGTAACAAATTTTGAAAACGACGTATAATGAATGCTACACCATTGATTATACGTCGTTTTCAAAATTTGTTACTGATTTGACCTTATTTTGATAGGATTCGTATGCGCTTCAATTGGATTACGGGGTGATGACGATAACTATGGCATCGGTGGCTAGGGGACTTTTATGAGAGAGCAAGGAGGTTGCAGAGGCGTTCCAGGGTATCAAAGAGTTGCAAGAGGTACCAATGGATCTCTGAGGCGTTTCATAAAGGACCCAGGAGATTTCAGGTGCGTGTCAAGATGGTCAGGGAGTTTCAAGAGGTCTCAGGGGCACTTCAAGTGGGAAATTCCAGAAGGTCTCAGGTACGTTTCAAAGGGTCTCAGGGAGTTCCAGGGTTATGTCAGAGGGACTCATTGGCGTTTCAAGGGGACCACAGAGGTATTTTAGGGAGTTTCAGGGACAACTCGGTGATCTCAGGGGCGTTCCAGAGGGCTTCAGGAGGCATCATGAGATCTCAGGGGTGTTTCCGGGCCGTTACAACGGGTGCAAACAACCTCCAGGGACACTTCTAAAAGTCACAAGGAAGGTTCCAGGAGAGTTCCAGAGGGCTTTAGGTATGTTTTAGGGGTCTCATAGGGGTTATAGGGGGCCTATAGTATGCTGCAAAGAGTCTCAGAAGCTTCCCAGGAAAGTCCAGCAGGTCTCAGGGGTGTGTCATGGGGTTTCAAGGGGTACCAGTAGATCCTGGTACTCCTAAAACTCTGGCACCCCACCTAAACCCATTGGGCATGCCATTGGGATTCACTGAAAAGCCTCTAAAACTTCATCGGACTCCTTTGAAGGTCTCTGAAAACAACTTGAAACGCCCCTGTGTCCTCCATGTACTCGTATCACTTGGACCGGCTGAAATGTCCCTGAAATCTCCTGATACCCCCCTGAAACCCCGTGGAACCACCTTGAAACGCCGCTGAGATCTCTGGTACCCTCTGAAACTCCTTCAAACGCTACTGAGACCAGGGTTGTAAAATGTCACGGAAATGTCATGAAAAAAAAAATGTTATGACATTTTCCAATTCTACCATATCTAATGCAAATTTTCATCCGTAAACAGAAACCTTCAATGTTGTTTAAGTTTTAGTGAAATAACGATATCGTCGATAAACATTTATTACTGGGGACAGTGAAAAAGGCAAATGACCAATTTACTTTTTTTCACATTTTACAACCCTGCCTGAGACCCTCTGGAACTCTCCTGGAACCCCTCTGAGACCCCTTGAAAGACCCCAGAGTTCATCTGAAGCGCCTCTGAACCCCCATCGGATCCCCTTGAAGGTCTCTGTAAATTTCTGAAACGCTCCCAAGATCTCCAGATAGACCCACTGAGGCAGCCAGACACACCTCAAAAATCTCCTGGCACCTCCCCTGAAATCTATTGGGTCCCCCTTAAGGTGCCCCTGAGATCTCCTGGTACTCCTCTAAAACGCCCATGTAAGCTCCCTCTGCTCTCCCCTATAATCGCCCCCTGGCCGCCGATGCCACAGGTACCGTCATGTTCTTATGCACAATATTTGTGCTCATACATACATTTATTTGTTCAACATGACATTTAAGACAAGACATAATCAACAATAGTACCGTGATTTCGGGTGAAATTGATCAGTTGGGTGAAATTGATTGACGAGAGGTCCATTTTTATTTGCTAAAAAATAACGCTTTAAACTTTAAACAATTTGTGGAAAAGGGCCATCACTTTGCTCAAGGGTTATTGAATGATGATTTTACATATTTTACAGGCAATTAGTTACATATTTCGGTATTAAAGTCAATATTTTCCGAAACTGCGTGTTAGGCGATCTTCATAGACACATCCAAACTTTTGTTACCGTAGTTGTACCACACATGTGATGAATGTTCGAATGAATGTTTATAGCTGCCAAGTGTTCGTTAAACCCGATTTTGTCATCAAAAGTTCTATAAATATTGTAATTTATGCATAAAATTGCACTTTTCCGGAAGTACGATATTGATACATATAATTAGTGAGAAAACTGCATACTTTTAGGCGTTTTCTTCCGATTTATTTAACTTTAAACTTAAATAATTAAAAATTTAGTAAACTTGTAACAGTTTTGCATAGCTTTTCGCATTCTAGGGTGGTTAATTTAGATGGAAAAAAAATTTCAGCATTTACAAAGGCATTTAACTGACTGATCAATTTCACCCCGCAAGTAAATTTTTTGATTTTTTATTTAAAATGATATTTATTATAATAAAATGATTTGCTGTAAAAGTTTCAATCTCGTTGACTGATGAAAACCATGGTCGTACTTGTTTTAAAGCATTGAATTTAACCATATCGACAAACATTCAAAAATTAGACGCAAAAAACTGCGAAAAGTGATCAATTTTACCCGAAATCACGGTACGCCACAATACTCGGTTTGTGGCTGCCGTTCTCCATCCTTAGTCGCGCCCAATGCTCGCTAGATCACGCTTCACCTGGTCCGCCCATCGTGCTCTCTGCGCTCCACGCCTTCTTGTGCCAACCAGATCAGTTGCAAACACCAGCTTTGCAGGGTTGTTGTCCGGCATTTTTGCAACATGCACTGCCTACCGTATCCTTCCGGCTTTGCCCACCTTCTGGACGCTGGGTTCGCCGTAAAGTGCAGCGAGCTCGTGGTTCATCCTTCTCCGCCACACACCGTTCTCCTGCACACCGCCGAAGATCGTCCTGAGCACGCGTCGCTCAAAAACTCGGAGTGCTTGCAGGTGCTCCTCGAGTATGGCCCATGTTTCGTGCCCGTAGAGAACCACCGGTCTTATTAGCGTTTTGTACATGGTGCATTTGCTGCGTGGGTGAATCTTTTTCGACCGTACACACTATACGCTTTTAGCAATATTTTGCTGAATTTTGCCGAGCTGAAGGATCCAGCATTTTTTTTGCTGAACTTTAGCAAAGATTGCTGAAATTCAGCAAAACGTTACTGGTGATCAGAAGAGTTTTCTGAACAAATCAGCAAAATTTTACTGAATTTCAGCAAATTTTTTGCTGAAACCTTCAGCTCGGCAAAATTCAGCGAAATTTTGCTGAAAACCTCAATCGATTTTTGGTGTGTAGTTTCTTCTGAAGCCCGTAGTAGGCCCAACTATCGCTGATGATGCGCCTCTGAATTTCACGGCTCACGTTGTTGTCAGCCGTCAGTAAGGATCCGAGGTGGACGAATTCTTCCACCACCTCGAAAGTATCCCCGTCTATCGTAACATTACTACCCAGACGGTTCCGGTCTTGTTTGTTTCTGCCTACCAGCATGTACTTTGTTTTTGAGGCATTCACCACCAGACCGACCTTTGCAGCTTCGCGTTTCAAGCGGGTGTACAGCTTTGCCACCGTTCCAAATGTTCTGGCAATAATGTCCATGTCGGCCACAAAGCACACAAATTGACCGGATTTTGTGAAAATCGTTCCCCAGCTGTTGAGCCCGGCTCGTCGCATCACACCTTCCAGAGTGATGTTGAAGAGTAGACATGAGAGTCCATCACCTTGCCGCAGTCCTCGGCGAGATTCGAATGAACTGGATAGTTCACCCGAAGCCCTTACGCAGTTTTGCACACCGTCCATCGTTGCTTTAATCAGTCTGGGAAAGCCGTTTTCGTCCATAATTCTCCATAGCTCTGCGCGGTCGGCACTGTCGTATGCCGCTTTGAAGTCGATGAACAGGTGGTGCGTTTGGACCTGGTATTCGCGGCATTTCTGGAGGATTTGCCGTACGGTGAAGATCTGGTCCGTTGTCGACCGACCGTCGATGAATCCGGCGTGATAACTTCCCACGAACTCATTCGTTTTAGGTGATAGACGACGGAAGATGATCTGGTATAGCAATTTGTAAGCAGCATTCAAAATAGTGATCGCCCTGAAGTTCTCACATTCCAAATGGTTGTCTTTCTTGTGAATGGGGCAGATTACCCATTCCTCCCATTCCTTCGGTAGCTGTTCGGTTTCCCAGATCCTGACTGTCAGCCGATGCAGACAGGTGGCCAACTGTTATGGGCCCATCGTGATGAGTTCAGCTGCGACACCGTCTGATTTGTTGGTTTTGAGCTGCTGGATAGCATCCTTAACTCCCCTTCGCGTGGAAGTTGGCTCATTTCCGTGCTCTGCTGCAGTGAGGGGCTGTTCATAAACCACGTAGACCAAAATTTGGCCATCTCAGACCCCCCTCCCCCCTCGTAGACTTTTGTCCATACAAAAATTTTGAATTTTGTATGGAGCGTAGACTTTGGCCAGACCCCCCCCTCCTCCCCCCAAAAAGTCTACGTGGTTTTTGAACGGCCCCTGACGTAGTCGTTCCCTCCGTTACCGTGGCGTCCCGTGCTTACGTTTTTCACACCATACAGGTGCTCGTCGAAGTGCTACTTCCACCTTTCGATCGCCGCACATCCGTCCGCAAGAGGCCTCTGTCCTTATCCCTGCATATTTCAGCTCGTGGCACGAATTCGTTGCGGGATTCGTTGAGCTTCTCGTAGAACTTCCGTGTTTCATGAGAATGGCACAACAGTTCCATTTCTTTGCACTCCGCTTCTTCCAGGCGGCGCTTTTCCTCTACAAAATCGCTCTGCACTCCGCGTTGAATCATTCGTTTCGTCGAATCATTTCAACGTATCCGCTGGTGCTCTTGGCTGCGTCGTTGGTCATTGCTTTTACTGTTCTCCAGCAATCATCTAGAGAGGTCACATTGAGCTTGCCCTCGTCTGGCAACGCTGCCTCGAGATGCTACGCGTATACTGAGGCGACATCATGGTTGTACCGTGGCGGTCGCCAATACCGTACATTGTCATCAGGTAGTGGTCGGAGTCGATGTTGGGTCCACGATAGGTCCTGACGCCGATAGTGTCGGAGAAGTACCGTACGTAAATCAGAACATGGTCGATTTGGGATTCCGTCAGCTGTGGTGGTCTCCAGGTGTCACGATAAGGAAGACTGTGTTAGAGAAAGATGCTACATATGGCCATGTTTTTGGAGGCAACTTTCCAATCGTCGGTCGGAATTGCTCTTCTCGGTCTACCTGAGCGTTTAGATCTCCTGTGATGATCTTGACGCCGTGGCTTGGCCAAAGATTGTACTCACGTTCAAGCTGCGCATCCTTGTCATCATCAATTCTTCCGAAGTGTGGTTACGCTGAAATTGAATAATCGGCCTTTGATCATCAACCTGCATGCACATGTTATCGTTGATCGGCCACCAACCGATCATGCGCCTCTGCATATTGCCCATTACGATGGAAACTTGCGTCTGTTGGCGCAGCCTTGGTAAAAGGTATTGTTGGAGCCACCCTAGAGTTAAGTCCAATTTGTTCTCTTCAACTACTCTCATGTAAATACTAAAATTAACGATACCAATAGCCATCCCATTTGTTCCAATGTCAAGGTCATAATAGCCAGATATCAGTCTTACTTATCACTAGCCTTCGACTAGTGAGAGAAGTTCGATTTTGATCTACGTTCGGATAGGTCTTTTAGATTCTATTTCTACTGAATTTCCATATAATGCTATATACAAACCAGAATCGAACCGCAGAACAGAACACATCTGTATATTTTCGTTCGTCGCAATAAAATTCGTTCCGCAGTAGTCCGTCCCCAGTAAACGTGTCGCGTCGGTTTAAGTGCGGTGAAAGAACGATCCCAAACACTCCGTCGGTCTCCCAAACTCCGCCGCGGTTACATTTTTGATCCTTCGAACCGGATCAACCGTTTAAACCCGCGAAAACGGTAATCGATTCGGACATTTCGATTCGCGGTTCGGTGTTCTATCGAGGAGTGAACGTTCGCGGCACGTCACGTGACGTCCTACAGTGACTACAAGTGACTATTGCAAGTGAGATTGCGAAGATTGCCTGCCCCAGAGCAGCATAATTACAGTGCGCGTAAGATCGATCGTTAATTAACATCGATCTCGTTAGTGTCGTTCGAGGATAAGCTGCGATTCCCGAGGTGCTGCAATCCAACGTGCTTCCAGCGTGCGAGCAAACCACGCCGGCTTGGCTTGGGTCTGCATTGTGCTGCACCGGACAATAGGACGTCGGTCAACGGCGTCAGATCGCCACGCTACTGTGAGTAGAAGGGTTCTTTGGTTGACGAATTGATATTTTATTTGCGAGAAAACTGATAGTGGCTATTGCTTCGTTGCTTTCATCCCGGGTGAGCGTTTTTGGTTGGTAGCTAGGTGTTCTGGTTTTCAAATTGGTCGGTCAGTTGTCAGCTAGCACTCGATCGATACGGTTGCTTTTTGCGGTTACTCTCTGTGCTGTTCGTATTGCCAATCAGACCTAAGGCAGCAGAAATGCATAAGTTCTTGATCAACGAAA
Source organism: Aedes albopictus (assembly GCF_035046485.1). NCBI lineage: Eukaryota > Metazoa > Arthropoda > Insecta > Diptera > Culicidae > Aedes > Aedes albopictus. The sequence goes on along the minus strand of NC_085136.1, from coordinate 136,272,761 downwards.
TTAAGTTGGACATGAAAACAGTGAAAACCCTTCAGCTACATAACATCCGTAGGAATGTTCTCATTGAGCTGTGTAATCTAGAGGTGGCCCAACATCTGGCCGCAACGCATCATTTGAAGCACGCAATTGTGATCGAGAAAAAAAAATTTCTCATTCCTGTCTTCCTGGAGGACACAGCAATCAACGTTCGAGTGCACGATCCACCGCCAGAGATGCCCAACGCGGAAGTAGCTGAGCACATGAAACAATACGGCAAGGTAAAATCGGTATTACGAGAAGTTTGGAAAAAGTTCTTTCCTGGGACACCAAACGGAGTTCGGATTGTGCGCATAGAATTAGATCATCATATCCCTTCCTACATCCAAATTAAAAATGAAAGGACAACTGTTACGTACCAGAACCAGCCTGTCACCTGCCAAAACTGCGGAAAACGTGCACATACCAATTTAAAGTGCTCCGAAGTACCAAAAACAAAACCTCGAGTTGAACCTGAACCGTCGCAATCTAATGGAGCACAGCTGCAGCCAGCAGCTACGGAACAAAACAGTAGAGCTGACAACAATGCAGGAGCACGAGAGCCGAAAAGAAAACGTGATTTTTGTTCGGATACATCACCAAGCGGAACGAATGGGACAAGCGCAATGGAAGTCACCACTGAGAAGGAGAATTTGGATGAATGTGGTTTCGATAAAAACACTGCTACAGGGGAAGAATGGTATACTTATACCAATAGGAAGCTCGATCGTGCAATTGAGAGAAATAATGAGTACTTAAAAAAATGTGACTTAGTTATAACAAAGAAATAAATTATCAGAGATGAATGCCCTTTTAGGGTAAAATCTCTTTAAATTAAAAAAAAAAATGGTCGGTGGGTTTGTTTTGAGCATAGGTGAGGAGTCGAGTTATTGGTTTCTATCATCCAGGTGTGGAAAATGTCGCCGAGCTTGAGGACACTTTCCCGCCAAGAGCGGTTCTACTTTGACACCATGACCAATTTGAAGCATTTTGTGGAGAATTTTCCGGCTGAGCGCGATAGAGGACAGCTCGAAAGATGGAAGCAACGAGCGGAGGCTTTGTATAGTGACTTTCAGGCCAATCGATTAAAAATTGAGCTGTACGGCGATGAAAGCGATAGGCTCGAAACGGATGAAGAAGGCATGAGAGTTACGGAAGAAGCCAATCGCGTTATTCGGCAGGGGTTCGAAAACGATTTCATACGGGTCCACAGTTTTCTCATTAGAGAACTTCGTAAATTTACCGCAGTAACGAAATCAATTGTCCCCTTCACCTCCAGAGGCAGTGTAAATGTTACCGAAAAAGCCTTCTCTCGTATCAAGCTCCCAGAAATTAAGGCCGCACGGGACGACGTGTAATTTTTCCTATCTTCCCTCTCTTTCTAACAATTTGCCTCTCGATTTTGAAGAAGCAAATATCAATTTCCACTGCACTGACGTAGCTGAAACTTTAATCGATTGTGCACCACAAGTGAGCAAATGAACGATCAAATTTCTAGTCAATAATATGAAGTAGAAGTTGAGATTTGCATCTTACAAACAACAGAGCAATGGCGGACGATTCAGCCACCGTCTCGTCCGGCCTTAAACTCCCAACATTCTCTGGGTGCGTTTCGGAATGGATCACGTTCCGAGATACTTTCAGATCTCTCATAGACTCGAACCCCCAGCTATCGCCTATCGATAAGTTATCGTATCTTGTTGCTTCCCTTTCCAAAGACGCTAAAAGGGTTATCGAATCCGTCGAGCACACTGCAGCAAATTATTCTGTCGCTTGGACCTTGTTGGAAAGGCGATTCGACAACAAGAAATTAGTCGTGAAAACCTACATTGATTCCCTATTCGCGATCGAGCCTATGAAGAGAGAGTGTTACGAGTCTCTTATGCACCTGGTTGATGATTTCGAGCGAAACCTGTGCATGATAGACAAGATGGGCATTCCACGTTGTCCTCGTTCGGATGGGTTCTGGCAGCTCGTATTTCGTCGCTGATGCTCGGTGTCACGTCTTGAAGAAGATAACCAGAGAACTGCCGGTCAGATGCATCGACACTTCGCCATGGAACATCCCCTCGAATCTCACCTTAGCTGACCCTCAGTTCCTTGAACCCGGACCCATCGATCTCCTGATAGGAATGGAGATGTACTACGACCTGCTTCTTGAAGGTTTCATCAAACTGGGACCTAAAAGGCCGATCCTGCAGAACACCGTCCTTGGCTGGGTAGCATCCGGGAAGGTCGGTTCCAATCAAGCATCCGAAGGTACTCTAAAGCTCGCTCATGTCACCAGTGTAGATTCTCTCGACGAACAGCTTTCTCGTTTCTGGGAAATCGAATCCTGCTGGACCAACAGCACTCATTCGGTGGAGGAATCCAAATGCGAAGAGCACTTCGCCGCCACTGTCTTTCGCGACCAATCGGGTCGCTTCGTAGGCACCCTTCCCAAGCGCCCACTGGTTCTCAACCAGTTAGGAAACTCGAAAGAGATTGCTGCTCGAAGATTCCTCGCTCTCGAACGTCGGCTGCTAGCCAATCCCAAGTTGATGACCTCGTACTCAGCCTTCATCGATGAATACCACCAGCTAAACCACATGCGGGAAGTGTGCGAAAAAGCAGCATTGGCGAACTGTACGTCGTACTATCTACCGCACCACGGCGTTGAAAAGGCTGACAGTACCACTACGAAATTGCGGGTAGTATTCGATGCTTCCTGTCCCACAGACAGCGGAATCTCCTTGAACCAAGCGCTGATGGTTGGCCCAGTCATCCAAGACGACCTGCTGGCAATCATTTTGCGATTTCGGATGCATCGATTTGTCATAATAGCGGACATCGAGAAAATGTTCCGCCAGATCCGTATTAACCCTGCGGACTACCCTTTGCAGCGAATTCTGTGGCGTGATTCTCCCTCGCAACCTCTACGCACCTTCGAACTCACGACAGTGACGTATGGCACCGCATCCGCCCCCTATTTGGCAACTAAGTGCCTTCAGCAATTGTCCAAGGATGGTTCCGAAGAATTTCCTCTCGCCTCGTTGATCCTAGCCAAGGATTTCTACATGGATGACATGCTGACCGGTGTTGACGACGAGGACGAAGGTGAAGAAACCTGTCAGCAGCTTCTGCAGTTGCTGAATTCTGCCGATATGAGCTTGCGGAAATGGACGACGAATTCACCAGCGATTCTCTCAAAAATACCGTCAGAACTTCGCGATGAACGAACCACACTTTCGCTGGAATCTCCTTCTGCTCCGATCAAGACGCTAGGGTTGCAATGGCAGCCAATGGATGACGAGTTCCGTTATTCCGTTTCCACGTGGTCTCAGGATGGACCAATATCTCGACGAATCGTTCTGCTCAGCTGCAAGAAACCGTATCGTGGTGGAATGGCCCGCCATGGTTAAGCCAACCGTCAAGATTCTGGCCGCCCTTAACTCCACAACCGTCCATCGACTTACAGCCGGAACTCCTAGAAGAAAGAGCAGTATCGCTTCCGGTACAGGTGCATCCTCCAAACGAAATCTTCTCCATCCGATCGTCATTTCCAGCGCTCGTTCGTATCGTTGCTCTTCTTCGTTGCTTCTTCCATAACAGCAAGCCTTGCAATCGCTCTAATCGGCGGACCGGGTTCCTCCAGACGTCGAAGCTAGCGGAAGCCACCAACAACCTAGTTCGACTAGCGCAACACGAAACCTTTGCCAAGGACCTCGCAGCTGTAGCCAAACACCGTCAGGTTGATTCAAACTCTGATCTACGTACTCTCGCCCCAATTCTCGTCGACGGCATCCTCCGACTTCGTGGCCGGCTCGGGAATGCGGCCATCTCCGAATGCCGAAAGCATCCCATCATTCTGCCCACACGACATCCTCTAACAACGTCCATCGTATCGTACTACCACCTCAAGAATCTACACGCCGGACCTCAGCTACTTGCGTCATGCGTCCGACAGAAGTTTTGGCCACTTCGTCTGCGAGACCTAGTCAGAGGTGTAGTTCATTCCTGCGTAAGTTGCTTCCGCTGCCGCCCTCGCAATCTCGAGCAGCTCATGGGAGATTTGCCGCCAGAGCGAGTTACTCCGACATTGCCCTTCATCAATACCGGGGTAGACCTCTGTGGACCGTTCCAGTACCGTAAATCCAGGAAGGCACCTCCCATAAAGTGTTTCGTAGCCATCTTCGTGTGCCTTGTAACCAAGGCAGTTCATGTAGAGCTAGTCTACGACCTCTCCACTGCGGCGTTCATAGCAGCGTTGCATCGGTTTATTGCTCGAAGAGGAAAGCCGAGCCTCATAGAGTGCGACAATGTCACAAACTTCAGAGGAGCAGCGCGGGAGTTGAAGGAACTGGCCAAGCAGTTTCGCTCTCAGCAACACCAAGGTGAAGTAGTCGACCGCTGCGCAGATGAAGGCATCATCTTCAAGTTCATTCCGCCACGTAGCCCAAACTTTGGCGGGTTGTGGGAGGCGGCTGTGAAGTCCTTCGAACAGCACTTTCGTCGAACCGTCGGGAACTCCGTCCTCTCTCAGGACTATTTCGTAACTTTGCTGACCCGCATCGAAGCGTGCCTAAATTCGCGGCCTTTGACACTGCTCTCAACCGATCCGAACGACTTGGAGGTGTTAACACCAGGCCACTTCCTCGTTCACCGTCCGCTTACTTGCTTCCCCGAACCCGACCTCTCTGATGTACCCCGAACTCGACTTGACCGCTACCAAGAGAACCAAGAACTCCTCCGGCGAATCTGGAAACGGTGGTCAACCGACTACCTCTCTGGTCTCCATCCACGCACCAGGTGGACTCGCGTGCGGGACAACGTCGCTGAAGGAATGATGGTTCTCCTGAAAGAAGACGGTCGTCCCCCTGAAGTGGAAGTACGGAAGGATCTCCAACATTTTTCGTGGGGATGATGGCAACATCCGGGTCGTAGACGTCCGGACAGCTGATGGAGAATATCGGCGTGGAATCGCCAAGATCTGCGTGTTTCCCATTCGTCAACTCACAGCCGAACCAGCTGGGACCAACCCTGAAGAATCACCGATCGCAGTACACTAGTGCTGCGCAACGATCGGAGGCCTTAGGGCCTCCGTACCCTGCTCCGACCTTTCAACAGGGGCCGGCATATGTTGGAGCCACCCTAGAGTTAAGTCCAATTTGTTCTCTTCAACTACTCTCATGTACTAAAATTAACGATACCAATAGCCATCCCATTTGTTCCAATGTCAAGGTCATAATAGCCAGATATCAGTCTTCCTTATGACTAGCCTTCGGCTAGTGAGAGAAATCCGATTTTGATCTATGTTCGGATAGGCCTTTTAGATTCTATTTCTACTGAATTTCCATATAATGATATATGCAACCCAGAATCGAATGTATAAGATAGTATATTCTTCCAAGAAAAGAATTCTTTTAGATTCAGTAAACTCAACCAGCTTTAATGCCTTCTGATTTACAATACAGGGTGTTAGGTTCCTGAGTGCAAACTTTTTAAAGGGTGATAGAGGATTATAAATGGTGAAAAAAATTGTTCTACGCATATGGTCAAATCTCAACCGTTACGTAGTTATTGAACTCCCTATGTTTTTGACTCTTATTGTCTTAACTGGCTATAACTTTAAAATGGTCAAACTTATTGCAGTTTTTTACCCTTATTCAAAAGATTATTGAATTTTCTATCAAATGGCATCTTTCAACCGATTGGTTTAGTTGAATAACTAAGTTTTCTAGAGCAAATAGCTTAAAAGTTGTGTGTTTTAATTTGTTTTTGTCAATTATCTTTGAAACATGCGTAATAAATTAAAATTCTTTCTTTGGCAAAGTTGTGGCCCCTGTTTCACTCTACAATTCGTTCTTTTACATCAAATTTCTATCTCTTATCGTTTTCTTGCAATTTCGATTTAAACGTCACATTTCAGATCATAAATTTGCAATCGTCATGGTAAGCACCTTTTTGCGCACTGTGCCGCACATTTAAATCAAAATTGCAAGAAAACGATAAGAGTTAGAAGTTTGGCGTCAAAGAACGAATTGTAAAATGGAACAAGGGCCACAACTTTGCCAAAGAAATAATTTTAATTTATTACGCTTGTTTCAAAGATAATTGACATAAACAAATTAAAACACGCTATTTTTAGCTATTTTGCTCTAGAAAACTTAGTTATTTAACTAAACCAATCGATTCAAAGATGCCATTTGATAGAAAATTCAATAATCTTTCGAATAAGGGTAAAAAAACTGCAATGAGTTCGACCATTTTAAAGTTAAAGCCAGTTAAGGCAATAAGAGTCAAAAACATGGGGAGTTCAATAACTACGTAACGGTTGAGATTTGACCATATGCGTAGAACAATTTTTTTCACCATTTATGGTCCTCTATCACCCTTTAAAAAGTTTGCACTCGGGAACCTAACACCCTGTATATAATTGAATTTAACTGACATCCCTAGACCAAGGTCGAAAGGAGCAACATACTGCTGTCCGAACATTGCGAATGTGTATAAATTTACCAATCAAATAACCAGCTAGTACACAGCAATTGAATGGACGGCAGCCGGGCAGCAGGCTGGACCGCCAGCAAACGAGCTGAGCCGCGCTCTATCCCTTAATTCCCCACTGACTGAACTGGAGTGCCGGACGAAGTGGTCCATTCGTTTTCAATGGCCGCGAAAAAAAAAGCAGTGGATTCGCATACCATTCAATCAAATTGATTAATTTTATTTATCTCTCTCCGTTCGATCGTATTAATTATGAAAATTAAATTTACCTCGAATCGATTTTATCCATTTGACAAAGTGCGCCACGATTCACTTTTATCGCATGAAATGACTCAGATTTGTATCCACTAAAATGAAATTTAGACGGATGCTGATAGATTAAGAATTTATCCGATATTATGATCGGTACAAAACACTAAGTATTTGTTCAATGAGCCATTGCAAACAGCTAAGTGCGCAGTTCAAAGCGCCCACTCAACCCTACTTAATCGGGTAAAAACTTGTCCCACTGAAAATATAGACAATACGGTTTTGTTCTAAGCAGCTTACATTTAATTGTTTCGGTAAGGATTTCCTGCGCTGTAGGTATGTATGTTTAGTCCAAGAAGTTTTCTCAAGAAAAGTGCTCCCCGGAAAAACTTGGGCATGCTGTGCTGATGCTGACGACAATGAAAACGAGACGGCGAAACAGCAATTTAAGAAGTATCCAAGTGGTCTCCGAGGCGATATGAACCACGACAAGTAGGCGGTCGAGGAGGAAGAGGAGGAGGTAATCGTTTGGGAAAATTTTACACAAGAACGAAAATGTGTCCACCGAGGGACCGACTGCGCCGTTGTTGGTTGCGGTCCGTCTGCTTCTAATTCTAATTGTTTCCCGCAAAGGGTAGCCTGGCTAGAGCAAGTGGGCTTGGACCAAGGAGGACTGATGACTACAATCAGCTTTTCTGTGGAACAGTTCCGGATCGGTTCATAAAATTAAGCGCATCTTAGCAGTGATGAAATGAAACTTCCCTTCGGTGGATGGAATTTTGGAAGTTTCAATGATCTGAGGAATTCTTGGTTTTATGATATTTTTGCCATTGGAAATCTATTCAACTTGTTTAAAAATACTTTAAAATCCAACGATTTATTCTATCCTGCCCGACGTTTCGGCCATGGGATGTGGCCTTGTTGGCGCAGCACATGAACGGCGTCACCCTGGCATCCTCAGCCGCAGCAGCGGCGCAGCAGTGTATTCAATTCGGCTAGTTTTATCTTTTCATTATTCTGTTGCTAGCAGCGAGCAGCCCAATGGCATTATCATTGCTGTACTGGGCTGCGTGTTGCTAGCCCTTAGCGCATTGCACCTTTGTGTACATTTCTCCGTACTATCACTGTCGCCTATAAAAGCGGCAGCGTGATCTACATGTAATTAGTTGTAAGAATCGAACCACCACAGAGCAGGACCACTGCCTCTCTGTGGTGCGCAATAAAGTTCACGTAGTAAGCAGAAAGTAGTTCGTCTTCCTCTTATCCCCGGGGAGAAAAAATCACACAACGTAGGAGTCTATTTAACCGCTGGACGAAACAGGCCTTTTTCAAGGGAAAAATTGGTCTATCGTTTTTGTCCTAAAACACATCCCATGGCCGAAACGTCGGGCAGAATAAAATAAATCGTTTGATTTTCAAGACTGAGAGTGCCAAATTCATCCGATCAACCTAATTCCAGTCGTTTGCCGAGAACAAATTAAAATCTCAAGAAATCTTTTAAACTCATTCCAGTGCTGCCGCAATTCTGCAAAGTGACGTAAGCGACATTGATAGTTTTGGCCCATTTTTTGGTTATTATGCATAAAACTCTTGCTTATTCTCTAAGTTTCATTACATAGATGATAGATTGGAGAGTGGTGATGGCACTTTTCTCCTCATAAAGAAAGCGAGGCTAATGTCACCGGAGTCGAATTCAAGGATCTCGATGAGATCACGAGATAAGAGACGTCTTGTACTGACCGTGAAGGTGCAGTCAGTGTAGCCTAGATGTACCGATGCAATTTCGAAAATGATTAACCCAGAAAAACAGTATTTTAAGGGAAAATGGGGCGAAACTGGCAATTTCAGACTAACGCATAGCGCGAGGTGTATCCCATATTTTTTTTTTTTTTATTTATTTATTCTCCGATAGCTTAAGACTAAAGTCTTTTAAATGCTACACAGCTTTTTGGCATGGATTTGGGCATCACTAATTTGATCATAATTATAATAAAAATAACACATTATAATACACCCTTTCTTCTTTCCTTATCCAATCCTGACTAATCAAAATACTCTTGACATTGCTTCTTGAACACAAATATAGACCGTTGCTTTTTCATGTAGCTTGGTAATGAATTCCACAGAACAACGCCTCTAACAAAAAATGATTTACCGTACATAGAAGAAGTGTGAGTGGGTATGAAATAATCTCTAACTCTCGAACTGATGAATGGTCTTAGTTTGTCGTAAAGATACCCCGGAATTTTAGTTGTAGAGATTTTGTGCAAACATACAGCAACGAGCTTCAATAAAACTCTGAAACGAATAGCCCAAAAGTATCGGTTGCAGGTGCGAAACAGGATCTAACCTTCTTAGATTAAAGACGAAGCGGATACACGAGTTTAGGGGCTGTCCATAAACCACGTGGTCATTTTTTTGAGACTTTTCAAACCGCCCCCCCCCCCCCCGCGTGTCCCCCCCCCCCCCCCAAGGGTGGTCATTAGTCCATACAAATTTTTTTATTTGTCCATACAAAATGGTCATTGGCCGAAACCCCCCCCCCCCCCCCCCCCCCCCTCTTGACCACGTGGTTTATGGACAGCCCCTTAATGCTATTCTCAGTCGATTCAACTACCATTTGCGTACAATACGCGAAGACAGCCGTAGATTGTTCCGCATTGCTTTAATATATACTTGTCCTATTTGAAGTTATTCTGAATTATGAAACCCAGGACGTTAGCTGAATCTACGAAATCAATGTTATCATTGCCGATCTTCAAAGCTGGTTTTTCGATACTGGTGCCACGACAAATCAACATAGCAAAGGTTTTCGTTGCATTTAACTTGAGGGAGTGACCAGCTACGAATTGCTTCAAGATCGGTATTGATCATGCTTGTAATTTCTTGAATAGTTTAGTTGGTGCAGTCAAGGTACATTTGGACATCGTCTCCGAATAAGTGAAGAGAGCAGTATTTGACGACACTCGATAGATCATTTATATAAAGACTAAATAAGATAGGGCCTAAAACGGAACCTTGCGGTACTCCTGAGTGAACTGGAAGAAAACTAGATAGAACATTGTTACAGAAAACTGCTTGTTTGCGATTTTTCAGATAAGAATGGATTAAAATAACTGCGTTTGTATAAAAATTATAGAGATCGTTTAATTTTCGACACATTATTGAATGGGATATCGTGTCAAATGCTTTTGAAAAATCTAAGAGCACTAGAATGACTTTACTACCTTTGTCTAAAACTACACCTATATCGTCACAGACCTTCAACATTGCAGTTTTAGTGCTATGACCCGGGCGATAACCAGATTGAAAAGGAGACAGCATGTTACTTTCATTTATGAAGGAGCATATTTGATTTTTCAGAATTCTCTCAAAAGTTTTGGGCAATGCGCTGATTGATTATGCTTATAGCACAGAGAACAGACATCCAAGTCTATAGAAAATTTTCTCGAATGCTGTGTAAAGATTCAATTTTTTTAGCGTTGACAACACTAGCGTCACCTATGCGGCAAATTGCCACAGTCAGTGGTGAGTACGCACATCTAGATAAGTTTTATACTCACCACCGACAACAGCGTGGAAACTTTGCGACAGCAGCGCCACCACGAAGTTGCCACTTGTGTTGCCATTTCAAATGACCGTTAAATTCCTTACACAGCTTTGGAACTGAACTTGGATGTCTGTTCTCTGTGCTTATAGGTCGTAAGTTATCCAAAGATCTAACGTTTGACTTTTTCCTTAATGGGATTATTTTCGTTAACTTCCACCACGGAGAACAGACATCCAAGTCCAGTTCCGAAACTGTGTAAGGAATTTAACGGCCATTTGAAATCGGCAACACAAGTGGCAATAGCGTGGCGCTGCAATCGGTTAATTTCCCATACTAATTTAATTCACCACTTGAAATGTTTCAATTCACCACTGACTGTGGCAATATGGTGTTTGGTGGCGTTAGTGCTGTCATCGTGTATTGGTTTGCAACCTTACTCAAGTAAAGATTCAAATCCTTACACAACTTTCCGAATGAAATTTGTTCTAGCCTGGATGTCTGTTCTCTGTGCTTCCACGCTTGAGGATAAATGCATGAATCAATTATGTTATTAAAAATGTGCAACAATGGAGCCAAGAGCAACGGTAAAATACACTTGACAAATTTTATTGGAATTCCATCAAGACCAATTGCATTCGACTTAACTGCGTAAACTGCATTAATTATTTCAAAAATTTGCACCGGACGGAAACCGAATCTACTATCATTATTAACTGTCGATCCTAAACCGAACGTACTGGTGCTGAGAAATGTCGTTGAAATGATGCATTCACTTCATCGGGATCGAAATCACTTTCGATATTCGCCTTTGGCTTATTCAATCCTGTTTGACGTATTCTGTCCCACCCAAAACTCTTTTGTGGACATTTCACCCACAAATTGTGAATTGTAGTAATTCTGCTTTGCTTGAGTCACCAGTCGATTCGATATGTTTCTGAGGATTTTATAGCGTTCTAGATCGTTAACATTAGCAGATTTTTTCCATTTTTCATAGGCGCGATCTCTATCAATCATAGCGATTTGAATTTGTCGATTATACCAGGGATTTACCTTCTTCTTGAATTTTTTAATTTTTCGCAACGGAATACAAGTTTCATGAAGTTCTTTTAAGATGTTATTAAATGTTTCAACGAGCGTATTTGGATCTGTATTTGAATAAAATTGTTCCCAATCATATTCATTAAACTTATCAAGAACGATTTGTGGATCAAATGCATTATAGTCTCGATAAAAAACAACATTGCTAATCGATATAGTGTCATAATCCAACGATGCAAAGATTAGATCGTGATATGAGATGTTGGGAACACTGATGTGGTTAAATCGAAGTACACTTTCCACTTTGTTTGTTCCATAGTATGCATGGGTCGATTCTACATCAGGGAAACTTTATTGATTAGCTGCAATCAATTGAAACTATGTTTAAATCCAGAAAATCCGTAATTTAGGGAGAATGGAGCAAAATGGGCACCACCACCCAAAGAGACAGAACGAGGTGCACCTGAAAGTATGCACCGGTTAACTCTACATCAAGTAAAAATGGATTGGTTAGCCGCAATCAGTTGATACAATTGTTTAATTCAGAAAAATAATATTTCTAGGGGAAAATAAGACAAAATGGGTACTTCCAGTCAATGACACAGATCAAGGTGTGCCCCAAGTATGCGCCAATTAATCCAACATCAGGTAAAAAATGGTTGGTTAGCCGTAATCAGTTACAACAATTTTTTAATCCAGAAAAACAGTGGGAAAATGGAGCAAACTGGACACTTCCAGTCAATGAATGACACGGATCGAGGTGAGCCTCATGAAATCTTCATCATCTTCATTCTTCATTATGGGCTCTACGTCCCCACTGGGACTTGGCCTGCCTCACTTCAAGTTAGTGTTGATTAGTTTGAGCATTTCCACAGTTATTAATTGAAGGGCTTTCCTTTGCCTGCCATCGCATGAATTTGTATATTGTGAGGCAAGTACAATGATACACTATGCCCAGGGAGTCGGAAAATTTTCCCGACCGGGCGGGAATCGAACCCACCGTCTCCGGATTGGCGATCCATAGCCTTAACCACTAGGCTATCTGGAGCCTCATGAAATGTACCTGTCAATTCTATATCAAGAATAAAATGGTAGGTGAGCAGCAATCAGTTGATACTAATTTTTAATTCTGAAAAATAGTATTTTTAGGGGAAAATGAGGCAAAATGGGCACTTCTAGTCAATGACATATATCAAGGAGCACCCCAAAATATGTGCCGGTTAGTTCTACATCAGGTAAAGATTGGTTGATTGGCCGCAATGATTAAAAACTATTTTTTAATTCAGAAAAACAGTATTTTTAGGGGAAAATGAGGCAAAATGAGCACTTTCAGTCAAAGACACAGATTGAGGTATGCCCCATAAAATGCACCTGTCAATTCTACATCAATAAAAAATTGGTTGGTTAGCCGCAATCAGTTGCAACCATTATTTAATTCAGAAAACAGTGTTTTTAGGGGAAAATGGGGCAAAATGGACACTTACACTCAATTCCGGTGAATGAAACTATCACCAATCGATTCCTTGACATTTTTCCATTCGGGAAAGATGGACTTCAAAGATCGCAATCAGCCGCAATAATTAGGTGCCTTTTTAGGTCGGGTTTTCCCCACTGTGCGGTGGTGCGAATAAATCGTTAGTATTTGAATCAGCGTATAGTTTTCTCTCGTCGTCTGGAGTCCCGTCGGTTAATAAAAGTACACAGCGTAGGGCCGTTAATACATCCTGGCCGCAACAGGTAGTTATCCCTCAAAATAAAGCACAGTATTTAATGCCGGTAAATTGGAGCCCAACCAGGCGGGAAGAAAAGCAGGGCCCGCACCGGATCGAAAGAACAGAAGGTTGCGATGATCCTCGAGCTTTTGTTTTCCTTCTAAACCATAGGGGGAAAAATCTGCTCAACAGACACCCTAACAGGAAGGTTAGGGTCTTCTTCTTCTTCTTCTTCTTGGCGTAACGTCCTCACTGGGACAAAGCCTGCTTCTCAGCTTAGTGTTCTATGAGCACTTCCACAGTTATTAACTGAGAGCTTCCTCTGCCAATGACCATTTTGCATGTGTATATCGTGTGGCAGAGACGAAGATACTCTATGCCCAAGGAAGTCAAGGAAATTTCCTTTACGAAAAGATCCTGGACCGACCGGGAATCGAACCCGTCACCCTCAGCATGGTCATGCTGAATACCCGTGCGTTTACCGCCTCGGCTATATGGGAAGGTAAGGGTAGTGTGGGGTTAAGGTCGTCTTCTACAACACTAGTAAAAGCCAGGACTATTATCTCCTCGACCCACTAAAACATATTCCTATGGTCGCCAAACCCTTCGTCTCTCCAAAACCACCAAGGGCTAGTGCACATCGCACCCTCAAGGTAAGCTGCGTAGCCTAGCAGCAACGAACATCGATGACTCGCTCTGGAGAGTACGGTAGCATGCTGGCGCTTTGCCAGTTTCCCGAGTGGTCCTCGCCACTTCCTTTGTCCTCGGAAGGCGGGCAGGATCAACCCCGCCCGCGCTCAACTGCTTGGCAGACATCAAAAACTGATGCCCACGTGCAACCCGATCTGACCTGCCCGTAAGAAAGGATATCACTACCCTTCAGGCCCTATCAGATGCACCCGAAGGTTGCAGACAGCAGGGTCTCACCTACCCCGACCCTTGCTGGGGACCCCTTTCCAAACGCGGGCTCGGATCCAACCCACTAGACCGACGCCACGACAACACCGCTACCGAGACTTCCTCTCCACGGCCACTTAATCGCTGTAAGGTTCGATCTCGACCGCAAGGCACCGGTGTGATCTACGAAGCCGACTTCGAACCCCTGGACCACCTCTTGTACTGCATCTGGACTAGCCATTCTCCGAGTCCACGCGCCACCTCCTCTGTAGCTCCCAGACGATATGGGTGATAGCCGCTGAAACGGCGTTCCAGCTAACCTCATCCCTACACATCCTCTGGACCAAATTGTCCGGGGTTGTGTCCTCCCCGCATGTGGCAAGCATGCGGTCACGCATTGTGCGAAGTCGCGGGCACACGAACAAAACGTGTTCCACCGTTTCCTCTAAACCATTGCACCCTGGGCATTCGGGAGAATCCGCATGCCCGAAACGGTGTAGATACTGTCGGAAGCAACCATGACCTGTAAGGACCTGTGTCAGGTGGAATGTGATTTCCCCATGGCGCCTATTAATCCAACTATCTACCCTCGGTATCAACATATGGGTCCACCTTCCTTTGGTGGAACTGTCCCACGCGCGCTGCTATTTGACCATAGAGGCCATCCTGGCAGTCCTGCGTATGCCTCTTGTACCGCGCATTTCGAAGCACTCCATGTCCTCACTGATAAGCATGCTGATAGGCACCACACGGTGTCAAAGTTTTGATTATTATTGAACTTTCATGTACCTCGGATTTTTCTTCATAGAATGTTAGAATTTCGGCTATAATGTATAAATGCAAAATTTGAAAATATTCTGTCGGGGAAAATTTGAGTTAGCTGAGTTTTTGGCTATTTTCCATACTAAAAATCAATAATTACTATTTTAGCCCAAAAAACGTTCCATACAAAATGTATGGAAAAATTTTCGCCGATGAAATATTTTTTAGTTTTCCGATTATGGATATATAGCCCAAATACTAATCATTTTTGAATAAAAATCCGAGGTACATGAATGTTCGATAATAATCGAAATTTTGACACCGTGCACCATACCAGTAAGTAATGACGCATAGAGCGAATAAGACGATCACAACAAAACGGAAATACGATCGTATCGTTGCTAGAACCGCCGACTGGTTCCATTCTATCACGTCATCGCCGACATCGAAAACGTCTTGATCTCCACTCCGGATCGATCGGTTCGAGATCGTAATCGATGTGCAGCCACGAATATCTTGCAGAACTACATCCACAACTTCGAGAGTACAGCCCAGGACCCTTTAGCTACCTTTCTGTCACGTGCGTGCAAGATATCCAGGCGTTTTAACAAGGAAAATCCCGACATTATCATCACTGAATCCGACAAGGGTAAACAAACCGTGGTGATGTACGAGGCGGATTATGACAACAAAATGCTAGGATTGTTATCGGACACCAACACCTACAAGATGATCAGCAGAGATCCAACCGAGGGTTTCCAGAAGAAAAACAACAACATCGTCGACAGGTTGCTGATACTGGCCTCATCGACATCGCTACATCCTATCGTCTGCGAGCACACTCTTCTCAGTGCCCGAGGATCTACGGATTGCCGAACACGCAGAACTCGATGTACACAGCGCAACGAGTAACTTTCACGCAGCGACCGAAAAGACAAAAGAATTTTCACGCAGATTTGTGTAACACCGGATCAACACAAAAAATGTGCTGATCCAGTGTTACACAAATCTGCGTGAAAATTCTTTTGTCTTTTTGCTCGCTGCGTGAAAGTTACTCGTGCGCTGTGTTGTTTCATTTAAGGGTGTACCAGAGGGATACGTGCTTGTTTCGTTTGACGTTGTCTCTCTGTTTACTTGTATTCCGAGAGAACTAGTCTCCCATACAATAATACAATGTTGGGGAGAAATCAAGCAACACACAGACATAAATCTCGATCTATTTTTAGAGATTGTTATGTTCTGTGTTGATTGTAGCTACTTTTCGTATCGAGGAAAATACTACAAGCAAATATAAGGCACAGCAATGGGCAACCCTTTGTCTCCCACAGTCGCTGACTTGGTCATGGAAGCACTAATGGATAATGTCATGGCCAAAATTGATTTTCCGGTACCAGTAATAAAAAAGTATGTTGATGATCTGGTGATGGCCTTACCATTAGAAAAAGTTTTGGAAGTTCTGAACATATTCAATAGCTACAATCCTAGCATACAATTCACACATGAAACAGAACACAACAACAGACTTCCATATTTAGACATGGTGATGGATCGACCTTCGGATCAATCTATTAAGACGGAGTGGTACTGTAAACCCATGGCCTCCGGCCGTTTCTTGGACTTTTTCTCGAGTCACCCGTTACACATGAAAATGAATATGGTGTTCAATTTCATGAATCGTGTTCGGAGACTGAGCACCAATCTTCCTCCATCAAGAATCAACAGCATAATCGATCAGCACCTTAAAACAAACCACTATCCAAAATCAATCCGGAACAGTCTCATCAATCAAGCGATCAATGTAGACAGAAGAAGAAGGAACAACGTTGATGTCACCTACAAGCCGATGGTGTACGTAAAGAACCTCACACCTCGACTGGCGAAACTCCTCAAAACAGACTTCCCAGACATCGTATTAGCAACGAGGAATGAATATACGATCAAGGGTTTGTTCACACAAACGAAGGATCGCATCCCAGCAGAGCAGCGCAGCAACGTTATCTACAAAATTCCCTGTGGAAACTGCGCTGCCAGCTACGTCGGCCTCACCACAACCAGCCTGAAGAAGAGAGTACAGAGTAGCCCACCACAAGAGCGACATCAACAAACTGGACAAGCTAGTGAATGAAATGGACGAAAACAACAACAACGACAACGAGAATGAGCGCTTGCACGCTGACGTCATCATCATCTCCTTCTCTTTCTTTCCTTCGGCGTCGGTCCATAAAGCCGTCCTTGCCCTCAAAAAAAAATTGAGGGCAATGTTTACAAATCGTATGGGAATTCGATGAGGTTATGTTTTTGATGCAAGCCTCTATTACAACAGCTATGAACTCGGCCGCCTAAAAGAGAGAACGGCTCTCTTGCTGCATTCGGCCGACAACAACCATCGCTTTGCCCTACACGCAGAACTCGATGTACACAGCGCAACGAGTAACTTTCACGCAGCGACCGAAAAGACAAAAGAATTTTCACGCAGATTTGTGTAACACCGGATCAACACAAAAAGTGTGCTGATCCAGTGTTACACAAATCTGCGTGAAAATTCTTTTGTCTTTTTGCTCGCTGCGTGAAAGTTACTCGTGCGCTGTGTTGTTTCATTTAAGGGTGTAGATAGAACAGAGATACTCGACAGTCACCGACGGTACTCTGCTCTCCCTATCTTGGGGGTTTGCCACATCGTAAACACGGACGAGACGGTAAACAAACGAAGCGATTGCGACGGTCTTAGTAATATTTATGCAGG
The DNA here is from genome assembly GCF_035046485.1 of Aedes albopictus. Lineage (NCBI taxonomy): Eukaryota > Metazoa > Arthropoda > Insecta > Diptera > Culicidae > Aedes > Aedes albopictus. The sequence goes on along the minus strand of NC_085136.1, from coordinate 136,255,309 downwards.
AATTTTACACACACTCAAAACCAAAACAAACCGCACAGATACACAGACAAGAGATAACCAGACAAACCTGAATGACAATGACACACAATAGCTTATTTGACATAACTTGCATACAACAATTAATTTCCTCCACAACTTTCATAGAATGACTACAAAATGACCGTTTAAATGTACATAGTTTTAAGACGAAGAAAGATAGTGTTGTCCAGTGTCCAATTTTCTTCCCGTTTCGTGTAGTAAATCCAATAGTAAGTAACTGTTTTTGTCTGTTTTATGTAGTTCAAATTGTTAAATCGTGATTTTGATTGTGATATTTTAGGAAATTGATGAACCAGATTATGTTGACAAGTTTTCACGCAAAGATTGAACCTCCAGACGAAAAACGAAAAATATTCTTGTAAGACTGTAGTTTTTTTTGTATGAAAAAGATGGCATAGCCCATTGAAACGTCGGGCGTAAGAAAGATATTTTCGTTTCAATCGCTTAACAGACTGAAAGCCGAAAAATCCCCTGTGCAGAGAGCGTCGTGTGGACATCATCCGGGACAGTGCCGCAATAGCTGTGGAGGCTCTTTTACAGGCATAATCGACGTGGCTACCGAAGGTAAGCTTATCATCGATCACCACGCCCAAGTGTTTGACGGAGCGCTTTGACAGGATAGTGCACTCTCCTACACTGATCTCCGTCTGCTGCTCCGACTTCCGATTGTTAACAACCATCACCTCTGTCTTGTGGTGAGCCAGCTCCAGTTTCCTGGACCGCATCCACGCCTCCACAACCTTGATCGAGTGGTCGGTAGTCAACTTCACCTCTTCGATCGTTTCACCGTAGACTTCGAGCGTAATGTCGTCGCAAATCCGACAATCTCCACTTCCACTGGGTACTCTAACCTCAACACCTCGTCATACATGACATTCCATAACACCGGACCCAGGATGGAACCTTGCGGGACTCCTGAGGTTATGTGAAGACCCACCTCCGTGTCGTAGGCTAGTACACGATTCTGAAAGGTAACTTTCGAGAATCTTGTACAGGTACTCCGGTGTCCCCATACGCAAGAGCGCATCGGCAATAGCAGACCAGCTGGGGCTATTAAACGCATTCCTTACATCCAGAGTCACTACCGCGCAAAAGCGAATTCCCCTCCTCTTAGGCTCGAGTGTTTTCTCGGCGATTTTTGTAACCGACAAGATAGCGTCTACGGTGGACCTTGCCCTGGGTGAACCTCAACATTCTATTGAGGATGATCTTTTCGAGCACCTTCCCCGCCGTGTCAATCAAGCTTATTGGGCTATATGCCAACGGGTCTTCGGGTGTTTTCCCCGCCTTTGGCAATAGTACCAGGCTCTGCCTCTTCCAAGCTTCCGGGAAACTCCCTCGTCCAGGCATTTCTGCATAGCAGATCTGAACATCTCAGGAGCCTCTGCAATAGTTCCTTTAAGGCCAGGTTCGGAACTCCGTCCGGACGCGGGGCTTTACCTACGCTAAGGGACTTAGCTATCCCCGCAAGTTCTACATCGGTGACCCTCTCCTCATCGCCAGCCCCAGTCCCCGGCTGTCCTACGAAAGGAGGCCAAGGACTAGGATCATGACGCGGAAAAAGTCCTCCGATGATCCCCCGAACATCTCTGGAGATTGCTCTGTAGGAGCCATCACACCTCTCGTCTTGGCCATAACGATCCTGTAGGCGTCACCCCACGGGTTCGTATTGGCATTCTGACAGAGAACCTCAAAGTAGGTGATTGAATCGAGATATGTCGAAATGATATTTTCAGCACAAGTCTAAGTGCACAACAAGTGCAGAAACGCAGCCAAATCTGAATCATGATTTGTGACAGTAGTTGTGTGGGACCGGATATCGCCATCATAGCGGACCAAGAACCTCCGGTGACGGCAACTGGGCCGCGAAAGGGCTCAGAATAATTATAGCGATATGAACGGTGGGGAAATGCATCGCACAGGAGAAGGTGTCAACTTTTTAAGGTGGCTTCAAGGTCGGTAAAGTAAACGGGGTCTTTTACTGTAGCTGCTATGCGCCTCCGCGGGGGTAAATCGAACAGTTCACGCAGATGGTGGACTCTATGAAGACCGAGCTGACAGGGCGATGGCCAGCGCGGATGATTTCAATGCCAGAACCGAAGAAGATTGAGAAGCGCAAGTGGCTTGGAAATGCAAAGAAGAAGGGGTCAAGGCGTTCAGATGCAAAGGAGGGATGGTCAGAGGGATTTCAAGGGAGTTTTAGGGGGAGGGGTCAAAGGTGCTTCCAGGCGTTTCAGGAGGCTTCAGAGGGCTTTTAGGGGGTATAATATGCTCTCAGGTGAAATTCACGGGAGTTTCAGAGGCGTTTGAAAGCGTTTCAAGGCGTTCAGGAGATTTCACAGGGCGGCTTCATAGGCTCTCAGGTGAATTTCATTGAGGTTTTATAAGGGGTTTAGAGGTGTTTCAAAGCTTTTCAAGGGATTTGAATGCGTTGCAGGGTGTCCCAGAAGATTTTAGAAGGTTTTAGGGGGCCAGATACTCGCAGGTGAATTTCCCGCAGGTTTCATAGGGGGTTTCAGAGGCGTTTCAAACAGTTTCCAAGCGTTTAAAAGCGTTACAAGGCGTTTCAAAGCGTTTCAAGAGGGTTAAGGGAGCCTCAGAGGATCATGGGGGTATTGGAGACGTTTCAAAGCGTTTCAAGGTGTTTCTGTGCGTTTCAGGGCGTTTCAGGAGGTTTCAGAGTGTTTTCAGGGGGGGGGGTTTGGTCAGGACTCTCAGGTAAGTTTGATGAAGATTTCATGGGGGTTCTAGAGGCGTTTCGAAGCGTTTTAAGGCATCTCAATGGTCTTCAGAGCGGTTTCAGGGGAATACAGAAGCCCAGATATTCGTATACAATCATAGAACCCACCACTTGATAGAACATAGATGCCTGGAGCTCATTCTTAATGCTCAACTAGTAGTATATATATGCTTAGTTAGATTGACTATTTTCAACCATCTTTAGACGCATTTAGCTGATTAACTTCACAGTTTCGTCAGACGATCAACACTCGTAGATGACCTATACTCAAGAGAGCTCTTGGAGACCCTTAACCCTAAAAGGGATACCTGGGGTCCATTGGACCCCAGACGCCTTTCAGAGCTCGTCTTTGATGGAACACACTCAGCGAGGTGACGAAACTGAGGCCATGAAGGTATCCCTTTTAGGGTTAATGATTCTTCAAACTCAAAACTTGAAAGATTATAGTTACCTGAGGTTGTGAGAGTATGAACCTTAGTCGTAAATCTCTTGGAGACAACCAAATACCGTTATAGATCCAATAATCCATACTCAAGGAAGTTCTTGGAGAACCTTAAACTGACAACAAATTAAGCCAGCCAAATGGGAGGAGCTTCAACTGCTAATCAAATGGTATAAAGGCTGTGTCCTCTGTTTTCTATTGTCATTTTTGTTATTTTCGGTGGCATTCAGCACTTTGCGCGGAGAAAACATACAGGCATTGCGTGGCATGATGAATCCATGTCATTTCTAAAATCTTCCATTCAGGACCACCGAAAATTATTCCTCAAAAATTATGAATCGGATTATTGAAAGCGACAGACAGAAAGCTGGGTAGTTCAGCAACAGTGAAGCTTACCACTGGGGGCTGTCCATAAACCACGTGGTCATTTTTTTGGGACTTTTCAACCCCCCCCCCCCCCCCCGCGTGGTCATTAGTCCATACAAAATTTTTTATTTGTCCATACAAAATGGTCATAGGCCGAACCCCCCCCCCCCCTCCTAATGACCACGTGGTTTATGGACAGCCCCTAATTGTTCTTTCCAGATGAAAACAACGTATTTTTGATTGATCGTTTATCTTCGAAGTGAAATAACTTTTGAACTAGTCAACATCCTATGAATGCGTTCAGCGAAAGGGATAACACAACAATTTTACTCAACACATTAGTCCACCAATTTGTATTTTTTCCATCATGCCTTTTACATTACTATAAAAATATTCATTGTATTATGAGAATATAAAAGCCGCAATCTCGTTCCAGCCTTTGTTCTACGTCAACTTTGCGGTTATGTCTCAGCCATTGCCAACTTCTAGTTTTTTTTTTGTATTTCCGCAGTCGTTCCTCCTGGTATTTCTCCTACAGTTTTTGCCCGGAATAACCCCTAGAGTTCCTCTAGAGGTTTGTACCAACGTTCCTGCTGGGATTTCAACCAGATTTCCTTGCAGACTTTGTTCTTGTGTCCATCGTGGGCATTCTCTCAAATGGTTTTCTGGTATTTCCATAAGGATTTCTTTTCAATTTTTCCTAGAATTCCTGGTATTTCTCCCGTGTTTTTTTTTTCTGAGGTTTTTTCGGAGTCTTCATGGATTTGCCCGGAATACTTTTGCAGCATTTTGCGAGTATATCTCATATCTCATAGATGTCTCACGGGATTTTCCCTACACAAGTAACATTTTGAAGACCAATTAGTTTTGTTGTGGTTTCCAGAACCGTTTTTAGACCTTATAATTTTATTGTAGTTTTATGATGGTTTTAGTACCACTTGGAGTCTATCTGACTAAAACTTGTTACTTGAGTGAAGTTTTTTACGGGTTTTTTTAAATGTTCATCCTAGGATTTTCTTGAACTTTCTGAAGGAGTCTGAAGGAAGAATCTCTGGTAAAACCTTTGGGAGGAGCTTTTGGGAAAATCCTCAGAAAACCTTGAGATCCTTGAGAAACCTGTCAAGAAGCATTTGAAGATGTATCTTGCAAACCTTTGGAAGCAATTGCAGTAGAAATTCCTAGGAAATCCCAAAATGTTGGGAGGAACCGTAGCGTGATATCCCGGAAAAAAAATTGGGAAACCTCGGAAAGATCTGTTAGAGAAATCCCAGGAAGGACTCTGTCAGGAGTATCAGAATAATGTCTAGGTTGAAAAATCTCAAGGACTCCTATTGAACACGTTCTAACAAGCAAAGCCGAAGGATAGCATAAAAAACTAGTATAATAGCTGTCATTCATGATCTTACATATTAAGGATAAAATATTTCTCAACTTCGAATTTTGTCAAGTCTGCACGAACGTTAAATGAAATATCAGGGTCAAAACGTTGAGCGATCCCGACAAACCATATGTTGAGAAGCCGCAATAGTTAAAAAAATAAGATTAGTAAAGTCATTGAACAGGCCTAAAGCTGAACAGCTGTATTAGTAGTGGTAAAGAGGGTAGTGAGGAGCAAATAGTGTTGTAGTTGAGATGGTTGAAGGAAATGTAAATAGAAAACAAATAGAGTATTTTCGCCGTTGTAAACCAGCAAAGTTAATTTGGAGAAAAAGTGAAATTATCTATTGAATTCTTTATTATATTTTTGCTCAAAATCACCCGGTTGTGATATAATCGTAGTATCTGGCAGTGGTTGACCGGCGAATACCAGCGAAGAAATCGGTGGAAAGCAGCGTAGGATCCGTGGTAAATTGCCGCTGCGGTGACCTAGACTAGCAAAACATCAACCCATTCGCTAGTGCAGATAGGGTAGTTGTACCAGTGTTCGACTTCCACATAATTCGGAGAAATATTTCGAAGACCAAAAGGAAACCGTTTTATTGTAAGTAGACCAGATAAAATTGATGGAAATGTGTAACTGATAGAAAATAAAATTTTAGTTTGAGCGTCGCCGAAAACCAGTCGGCTGCTGAAGAAAAGTGTGGTTTCCCTTCGGGAACACCATAAGTTTGTCAAAGATTGACTATTTGTTTGGATATTCACCTACCAAGAATTATGAAGATTGATTTTGTCTGCATTCCTGGTCGCCCAAGTGGTTAGAACGTCCCGCATATAGATACAAATAGAAAACAGATTCCGATACAGACACAACCAGCCCTCATGCAATATATTTCAATATTCCGGATGCAGTCCATATTGCACACCGGACCCCGGTTGTTTCGTGGCAATGCAAATGCAAACGAGCGTAGAACGGGAGAATCCGAAAGCAAAACAGATAGGTACCATGCTACTGGCACTGACTGGTGGAAATCGTTTTCCATCCCATCGAAAACCTCGGCTCACCTCAATATGAATATTTATGATTCTCTTGTTGAACATCCGAGTCAGGTTGACCAATTGCCACTCGAAGGCATTCCAGCTGGCGGATGATGGTCATAGTGGGGGGAAGGTGAGCCGTAGCCGATGGGGGATAAACTCGAATCAAAGCAATGGTATAAATTTGTCTCGTTCTTTGATTTCGACTCGGTGTGGATTGATGGCTTCGATAGGGATTGAAAAGCGGTTCAGATGATTTCGGATTTCTCAGTTAATATAAAAATAAACCATAAGTCCACAGAAGCGTTGATGGTTAGAATTTTGTTATTTTCAGGTCGCGCTAAAAGAGAATTACCATACAAAAAGTTGTGCATTTCTTACAGCATGACAAACGCCATTGGGCCAACGAAACAATAGACCGGCAAGACACGAAATTGACAAATAGGTTTCGCTTCCAATTGTCTTTTCCCGAAGCAGGTCCCATTGTTTCGCGATGATAAACGAAAACTTTCCAACTTGCTTTCAACACAAACCCGTAACGTAAAGTTTTGATAAATAGAACCCGGAAAGCCAGCTGGTACCCCACGTGACGACGATTTCCTAGCTATATCGGTGCTTCTTGTTCACTCGGCTCTCCTAGTCTTGGTGCCAAAATCACGGGACAAAACTGCAATAAAAACCATCTGGACGTCAGTACCAGAAACGTGACTCCAACTCTCCCGGTTCCCTAAAGTTGTTCTCCTTCGGTACCTTCATCAGTGGGTTCATACTAACTGTAGCTTCAAGCGTGAGGTATCTGTCTACGGCTAGGTGGAGGCGGTTAAAGGTGGCAGGAATCGAAACTCTTTTCATCAGTTTGTAGATGGAGCCACCTGAAAGCTGGAAAACTACCACGCCGGTCGGAGGGACGCAAAAAGTACACTCCTTAAGATTTTAGCATAACATCTCTATAACTCCATTTCGAGTCCAGAGAACCCTCAGATTTCCAGTCGAAAACCGCAAAGTTCAACAAATTGAGTGGAAAATCCACCCCCGACCCCATCGGAAAAGAGTACCTCCAGGACCCGGACCTTGCCTAAGAGCTGACAGAAATTTAGTTTTACTTTGCTGCGGTATTATGCAGAGCACCCCTGCATTTCCCTCCCCCACTCGAGAAACTGGGAAAGTGGGATAAAAGATTCAATCAGGTGGTTGGTTTTAAGTCTCCGGAAAAGTCAGATAGCAGATTGAGAACTTCTTTGGCCTCGGGAAAACTTTCGGTCGGTCAACAATGGAGCAAACTGGAGGTAAACGAGTTCGTTCGGCGTTGTTTGTTGCAACAGTGTTTGTCAGGTGGTTGATAACTTTTCCGGTTTCGAACGGGTGGGAGTGGGGCTCTAGCCTTCGGGCGTAAGATGGAATGAAGTGTGAATTATTTATTTCAGGGTTTAGGTGAATGTGTCGAACTTATTGATATTGAGTTTTCAGTTGACAAATGTGTGACAAAGTGGTTGAGAGAAGTATTTAGACACTGTATACTGGCGGTGTCCAAAAATGCGAAAAATCACGAGGTTAACCGCGGTGAAGTAATGATATTAAAACTCATGCGAATTACCTCACTGATCTGCATTTAAATTATATAGTAAAGTGTTGAAGAAAACATACAATGACATAGTTTTCCTTGATACGTGGTAATCTGGATTAAGCAATTCTTCGGCCTCCAAATATATGAAGTATGTTCTGAACTGTCGCACGAGCATGATCCACTCATTACTACCTACCACTTCAGGATTATCATGTTCGATGGCAACGTAGCACTCTTGGAAGGGACATGCGAAAAGCGGGACCTTTTAATAGATACGGAGTTGAATGAGACCCGACGCTTTGGCAGCTGCATCCCAGATCAACCACATTGTCTCAGATTACATCTTCAAGAGCTTTGGGTTGTCGGTTTTCCAGGCAAGCCCAGTTTTGAATCCGGTTTGTAGGGTGTAGCTCAAATCCAACGTGATATTCATTAAACCAAGAACAGTTGTTAAGTGCTGTTCCTTTGAATTCCACAAATAATTTGCATCATTTCACAGATAAGTATTTACACCTCAACTGTAAGGTCGTCTTCAGTGTCTTGTACATGACTCGACTACACTGAAGACGACCTTACAGTTGAGGTCGAAAGGCTTGGGCACTACGCGTCGGAGTGTTCACAGAATTCATGTTTCCGGAGCACGAAAAAGATGGCACTTTTGGCGTGTAAGAAGCGGAACTCCCTGGACTAGTGGATATTGGACCATGGAGCCGGAAACCAGATGTGCAGAGACGAGAGTGTACTACTTGGCACCAAGCAGGTGTGACAGTCCATTTTTGTGGCAGATGCTTCCGAGATACCGGTTGTGGCCACGGGAAATGTCGAGCTGGATGCTGATGTGGAAGGTGAGTACTGTGGACTAAATATCTCAAACGTGCTCTGTGCTCCAGACCTCGCAGGTAATCTCCTTTCGTGAGTTGCATGTGCAAGCAGGACTAGTGCGTGAAATTTTCGAGGGAATCGTGTGTGGTCAATCTGGTCATGGACGTAGCATCGAAAGAAGTTATCGCCACGGGCCGCGAGAAGGACGACCTCTACCAACTGGACCAGATTGGTCAAACGAGTGCGTGTGTGGCACGACCAGTCTCCAGTCTAAATATTTGGCATCGGTGACTGGGGCGCCTTAATGTGGACAGCGTAGGTGAGATGTTTTAGCATCTGGTACCCCAGTTCGTCTGGTCCTGCTGACTTACCCTTGACCCTGCTCAGAGCGTAGTTGAGTTCCGCCATGGAGAAGGGTTGGTTGAAGAGTTGACCTTGATCGGGGGTAGTCGGGAAGTCGACTATACTGAACTGTGGGTTAGGACGGCGATTTAAAAAGGCTGGCGGGTATTTGTCGAAAGGGCCCATATAGCCGAGGCGGTAAACGCACGGGTATTCAGCATGACCATGCTGAGGGTGACGGGTTCGATTCCCGGTCGGTCCAGGATCTTTTCGTAAAGGAAATTTCCTTGACTTCCTTGGGCATAGAGTATCTTCGTGCCTGCCACACGATATACACATGCGAAATGGTCATTGGCAGAGGAAGCTCTCAGTTAATAACGGTGGAAGTGCTCATAGAACACTAAGCTGAGAAGCAGGCTTTGTCCCAGTGAGGACGTTACGCCAAGAAGAGGAGAGGAGGGTATTTGTCGATGACGGATATCCCATAAAAGTATTCCGCGAGGGCATCGGCGATCGCCTGTGGGTTCCGAGTGGTTACTCCGTCGATCTTGAGGGAAAAACCTTTCAATCGGCGATTGCCCTTAATGCTGTTGATTCTCCTCCACAGTTCCCAGGATGACTGGTCCTCGTTGATTGTGTCGAGAAAAACGGTCCAGCCTTTCTCTTTGGCTTCCCTAAGGATTTGCCGGCAGTCGTTTCTGGCGGTTTGGTAGCGTTTCTTGGCTAGTTCAAGACTGTGGTGTTCAACGGGCAGGTTCTTCTGAAACTTTTTGAGGGCACGCAGGGCCTTTCTACGAGTTTTCGTGGCCGTCTTTGTTTCGGGAGACCACCAATAGAGCGCCCTTCTTCCCGGGTTAGGGCTAGTCTTCGGAATAGAGGTTTCTGTCGATCCAGTAATAAGGGCAGTTAAGTCCGCGATTGAGCATTGGGGAGTTTGTTCAATACCGGAGTCAATGTCGAATTGGAACTGGGCCCAGTCGGCTTGGTCATAAAGCCAGCGGGGTCGACGAGAGGTTTCCGGGTTGACTGAATTGTTGAGCTTAAGCGTGATTGGGTAATGATCGCTTCTCCGGGTATCCGTTTCCACGGACTAGAGAAGGCGGCTAGTGATGGAGGCGGAGGCGAGCGACACGTCGATGGCCGTTTCTGCTTGCCCGCGGATAAACGTGGGGGTGCTATCATTCAGGATCGCCAGGTTGTTGTTGCATGCGACGTCGACGATACATTTTCCTCTGGTATTGTTGTTTCGACTGCCCCATGCTCGGTGGTGCCCATTGACGTCACCAAGGATAACCATAGGGCTAGGGATCTTGAGTAGGACTGCTTCTAGCTGGTTTTTTAAATTCGGGAGTATTCCGTTCGGTAGGTAGACGGAAATAACCGAAACGGTGAAGGGCCAGGGGAGTTTGACCGCAACAATTGGGAGTTTGGTATCGAGATCAATCTCTTCGGCCGTGATGTCCGTAGACACACCGACTGCTACTGAATGGTAGATGTTAGCAATAGTTTTAGTGAACCACCAGTATATTTTTCCTAAGGTGTTGTCCATCGTCGCCGGGGAGGCACGGTGTATTTCCTGGATGGCCAAGGCAACCGGTTGAACGTCGTGCACCAGAGCTTCCAAATCCGGCAGGTTGTGGTGGAAACCGTTTATGTTCCACTGGACCACGAGAGTAATAGGGCCTTGAATAGTGGGTCGCCTGGAGGTGTTGGTATTCAGACGCAAATGGAGCTTACCGCCCGGACGACGCCGTCCGGGGTGCCCAAGAGGATCCTGTTCGAAGTCGTGGCCAGGTTTTGGGTGGGGCTTACCGCCTGGACTAGACTGTCCAGGGTGCCCAGCAGGACCCGGTTTGGGGTCGGGAGATGGGCTTGCATGGTATGTTGTCGGTGGTTGAGATGAGATGGGCCTTCAGTTGGCAACGATTGGTGGTCGCGCTTTTTGATCATCCGGTCGTAGTATGTAGTTCGCGTTCATGGCTTCACGCTCCGTGAGACGGGGCGGAAAGCTGTTGTTAGTCTTGACGGTGTTGGTTGAACTCGAAGAAGTTGGGCACGAAGAAGTTGAATTCGTAGGCAGCATGCTGATTCCAATTCCTCCAGTATCCTTAGAGGGACGGGTTTTTACACCCTTATGCGTCCCTCCTCCAGACCGCAGGGGATGACAAGGGTAGTCTGCAGATTCCGGTACAGAGTTGGCTTCCGGTCTGTCGGGGCCTTGCGTCCCGACCGTCCTCTGGGAATTGCGGGGTACAGGTTTTTACACCTTTGTGCGTCCCGTCAGCTGCAGAGACACTCGGGCGATGGGGGTTGTCCGTCAGTACCGGTTGGGCCGCATCTTCCCGAGGCTCCCGCTGGTGATGAGTTGGTTGTGGGGTTGTTCGTGGATGGATTCGGCGGTATGTCGTTGCGGAGTTGGTGCTCAGTCGACTCCTCTGAATAACAGGTCTCGGGTTGGTTGTTCTCAGTGAATTTTGCTGTATAGGAAACGATCCATAGGTGTTGGGGTCGTGGATGGAAGGACTGAGCGAACGACTTGTCTAGGATGTGGGGGGCTCTTACGTGGCTCTTACGGTGTCTTCGGTTAGAGCAGCTGGGTCCCTTTGTAGGGGAGTCAGTGCCATCAGGGATTTGGTGGCCGCGTTTAGACGGATTCGTGGTGGAGGTTGTGTTGATGATTTTAGCGGCGGAAGCGACGCTAGTCTCTTCGTCGCTACTGACTCGATGATGTTGTCTGACTCGATGCTGTAGTCGATGATTATGGTGTTCTCGTGTGATAGTTGTTCCTTCGAAATAAATTGGTTGTTGCCAGTTTGGGTGCTGTTTTTAATCCAATACAGAAGATGGAGTTACTGGGGGATACTACTTGGTGGCTTTTTTCGATGAGAAGTTTTAATGAACGCATCTTTCTTCGTCAGGTTATCCTGAAGTGATCTAACTGTGGCGGTTAGTTCGGCCACCTGCCGTACTAATTTTGCCATGGGACTATGATCTTTAGTGCTTTCTAGCCGAGCGCTGATGCTGCATCTTTCTAGCGCATGTTCAAGTTCGGCGATACGCTTGTCCTTCCTTTTGGAATCTTCTAGCAGATTCTTTACCATCAACTTCAATTCGTCCATTTCTGAGTCCTTGCTGGCGTTGACAATGCCAGCAAAGGAGTCATCTGTTTGAGGGTTTTTCTTTTTGGCCTTTTTGGCACTTCCCGGGCTTCGTAATCCCGGCGGGCTGCTGGGTACGATATACCGAGGTCGACCCGAAGGTGTTGGATAGCATCCTCTTTCTTGTAAACCGGGCATTCACGGCTGGAAACGGGATGTTTCGTGACGGGCTTTTGATTCTTCTCACGTTTCTTGTTCCACTTTTCGCAATTCTTACAGTGGGCGGGTTCGTCGCAGTTTATCCTTCCTCTGGATACTTCAAGTGCGGTTGTTCCTTCGGTTATGTCGGTGATGAGCTATTCGTGAATTTTGCTGCACGTGCCGCAGGTTCGATGAGTGGCCGAGCACCGCTTGCCGGTGTGACCAAACGTCCAGCAGCGGAAACACATCATCGAGGATAGTAGTTCCTGGTTCGGCATCTGGTCCACCCGAAATCGATATGTTCAGGGATAACCGTGCCACTGATTGTCCATATGATGACCGGGGAGTTGACAGGTTCGCCCTTCGCGTTGCGGCGCTTGATGCGTCGCACCTCTTTGACGTTCTGGTCCGCCAGGTTCTTAACCAAGTACTGGTCACTAAGACCCACGATGTCGGGATTAGTGACAACGCATCTGACCTGATTTAGAGACGAATGTTCCTCGATTGTGACACCAGTACCGTCGCAAAGTTGCTTCATCCGTAACAACTGTTTGACGTGTTCTTGGCTACGCACTTTTAGTACGTACGTCAGGCCGCGGTTTTCCTTGAATGCGCCGGCGATAGGGCCACCGATGTGTTTTTCGACTGACAGACGAAGCAGAAAGGGGTCAGTTGGAATTTGACCAGATGTTCCAGACATCTTCAGGTAGTGAAGCTGTCCTAGAGTACCTTCAGGATCCATGAAGGAGGGTACTAATGCCCCTGTGTACTCTCCGTTTTTTCGGTTAGTGATAGCACTGCCGCCACCACCGGGGCCCCCTGGGTCCCCTGAGCGGAGGTGAAGGCCGTTCGACGGCATGACGCCGCCGGGCCGGAACTACGATGATCTAAAGATCTCCCAGTCGACCGGCTTGTAATTCACAGCTCAAAAACTAAACTCCTAATCGGGAGCACTCACTTCTGTGAAAAAATTTTCTAATAAAAGCACAACAATTGAGTATGTTCACTTCTTGATATTTTCACACACTCGGGTCTCGGAACCACACACAGATGTAGGCTTCGATGCACGACAATAAGCCGGCGCCAACCACACAATGCAGTAACGGTAGGTATTCACCGCAAGTTCACACTCGGGCAAAGATCTTTCACTGCTGTTTTCGCACTAAACCTCACCGATTTTGATCGGGTTTTAAGTGAAATCACTTGTTTGCACCCTTCACTAATTAGCCGCAGCCCAATCGGTACGAACGATCGCGAAAAAACACCGCCGATCGAAGAAAACTTACGAGCGCGTACGTGTTGCTAATGATAACAACAGTGTCCCGACTGAACTGAGCAATTGGAATTCATTGCCAGTTGAACTACCACATATTGTATCTCCTTTGGATTTCGAGAAAGCATTTTTACACCAAGTTTACCAATCCATTTGTCTCCAGCTGCAAAATAAAAAATTCAAAATATTACCAACAGCCCAATTCTCAACAGAGTTTCACCAAATTTTGAACGCAGACTCGCACAACACTCAAGTTTAGGAAATATACGAGCTCAACATTTTCCTGGATTTCTGCACAAGGCAAGGCCGGTGGGTTACTGGGTCAAGTCGGGTAAAAAAAAGACCAAGTACGATTTACACCCCCATAACTGTCATTTTATCGAAGTATTTCAATGGGAGTTTGCATATTCCATTGATTTATTATTGTTGAAGTTGCTACAGGTTCGAATTTAAGATTTTTCGATAGATTTCTTGGGATATTCATCATTTTTGAACCATACAAGTCTACATTTACGTTTATAGTTTTCAAATGAAATTGAACACGAGATTATTTCATAACACGAGATTATGGACCCCATAGGTCATCAGAGACATCTTCAGGATATGTGTTGACCTTGTACACAGTGTTGGTAAAATCACACTCAAAGCACACTCATGACCGGCTCCTGCGTCAGCAAACTCGCGCGCGATTCTGAATCATTTTCTCACGCGCGAGATTTTCGTGCAAAATCTCGCTTTCACGAGCCAAGCGCCAAAATCTCGTTCGCTTGTAAAACGAACCCACATCAATTTGAACGGCAACCAATGTTGATGTACGATAGGTTTGCTTTTGTTCTATCATATAATCCTAAAAACATCGAAGTAAGTAATAAGAATACCAAGAAATAAAGCAATGAGTGAAATCGCGAGTCAACTCATGCATGATTTTTTCGGCGGTGAGTTTGGCGAGTCAAGAATCGCGCGTGAAACAACTCAAGCATGAGATTTGAGAATTTGAGTTTTTACCAACACTGCTTGTACATCCGTTCATATTTTCTGAATATCTCGATGGATTGTTCGAATGCGTCATTATATGTGATCATGTTCACTCGAAATAATCTTCCCGGGTTATTTTCAAATGTTGTTATCGCTTTTATTTGTACCAATACTTAATAATCTGTGTATTGTTTGTTATATCAACGAACTGCGGAAATTTTCTGATTGAATCTGATCTGATAAAGTCATACTTGAGAAATTTATTTTATTCGTTGTTTTCCATGTGCAAAAGAAAACTTATTGTTGTTCTAAGGATGAGAGAGACATAGGGGTATTAGGGGCATAATGGACACCCTAAGCAAATGAGTATGTTAGGCTTGTATAACAGACAAAAACTCAACATATTATCAGTTGGCTTACAACTTTAACTTGTTTCCTACGTATTTCAATCATTTACAGCTGGTAGAATGTCATTATTGTGAAGAAATAATGAATTGAAAACCGTGTGTTTTTTGGGGCTGGCAGGAAAGGTACGGGGCGAAATGGACACCCCGGGGCATAATGGACACCCCTGCATATTTTATGCTGTATCTTTGAGAATATCGCCCAGTTAAGTAATTTGCCAACGGAGATCAATACCACAGATATAATACTCCATCTAAGACGAGTTTACATAACTTCAAAGTTAATTTAATAAACTGTAGGCTAAAATAATCGGATTGATTTTTTTCAAACTCTCTAAAACGCCTAACAGTATGCAATGCGCATACATCCATTCATAATTGCCAGTGTTCATTTCGCCCCGAATAGACTACAACATTGAAATTGCTATTTTCAGTGTGTTCTGGTCAAAAATATAATACTTCATCCATTGCTAAATCTACGTATACAAGTAGATAATCTAACAATTCATTTGTTTGTATGGTGGACACACTCAATCACTCGTAATATCTTATTTGCTGCTGCTTCGAAATTATAAGAAATCCACCATATGAAAAGCATACTTCAATTTAAATAATATTTTGGTTATTTTGAAGGAATATAAATGCTACTTTCGATAAATAGAACAATAACTTGTTCCTTTACACTTATGCATTGAAAGTTTTACATAAAAGTCAACGGTTTCTTCAAAAACAGGGGTGTCCATTTCGCCCCGGGTGTCCATTATGCCCCTAATCCCCCTACTAATTGACATATGATAGAATCAGTGATGCCACATACACAGATTTACCTAGAATTACACAAATTTTTTCCCATTTTCGCCTACAGATATCTGTGATCACAGATCAAAGATTTTTGCAATAAAAAAGATTTTTAGGATTATTATTATTATTATTATTATTTTTCTTTATTATCGAGATTTTCAGCCCTCGGCTGGTTCATCTCGTAGATTTTTAGGATTTTTAAAACAATGACAATGACTTTCGAGAAAAAAAGCTTTAGTATAATTTTCAGGTTCTCAAATTTAAATAATAGAAATTAAATCTTCTAGTTGGATGGCCTAGGCCAAGCCTCAGGCGCATAGTTTTCGTCGTTCTTGTGGTTTCTGATGATGTTCAGATGCAACCTGGGAGTGTTTTGGACGACGTTATTCTAAGAATTTTTTTTCCGTTTTTTTTAAACAAATTGTTCAAAAATATTCGATTTTGGAGACATTAACCTATCACAGATTTTTACTAAGATTTTCTGAAATTTACTACAGATGAAAAAGATTTTTTTGGCCAAAATCACAGATGAAAACCGAAAAAAATGTGGCAACACTGGATAGAATATGAGTTAATGTCGTGGTGGCAGGGGTACTCGTGCTGGTTGATCCTCCATGTCGGCAAAGTCGAGAACGATTTGTATGCCCCTGCGTGGCAGAAAATTAACTCTTTGTTAAGGTTGAAGTTTCCGAAGAAAACTTCAACCATTTCTGAAACTCTTTTAGTGGATTGCGAAATCGAACTCTTTAGTGGATTTAGGTATCAAATTCTTTAGTGGATTTAAGAATCGAGCTCCATTGTGGATCGGTATTCCAAATTCTTGCAACGCTACCAATCCCAACCATATCATAAAATCACAAAATTTGTGGCTATTAATGGCGAGGGAAGGCAGGTTGCGGTGGATACAATGGCTCGTACCTTTGGCTTCTCTGCACTAGATCCAATCAGCGCACAAATTCCGAAAGGTGGGTGGCGATGAAATCGCACGCTGCTCCGATGCTCCGTTCGCTAGTCGCGCACAACTGAGTTGTTTCACGCGCCCCTTCTCCAAGAGGTGGCTTCGTGGTCGTGCGGCTAAGGTCACCAAGCCTTTAATCGCATCGTGCTAATGAGCGCGGGTTCGATTCCCGCCGCAGCTGTCAGGAAAAAGTTTTCGGCTGTGCCACTGGGCGTTGCATGCTAGTCCGTTGTCTAGTGTCGTGCTTCCTTCAAAGAGCAAATAGCTCATTGGAAGCATTAAACGTGTCCGTGTCTTTAAAAAAGAGGTGGTAGCGTGGGTTGCTGCTGGATGGGACGTCCGTTCGCTTTGCCGTACGTTTTGTGAATGGCAAGAGCGAGTAGTAGTAGTAGTAGTAAAATTGTAACATTTATTCTTGAATATGATTTAAATCTGGATGTACGGGAAATAAAATTAACAGTGTAATGCTTACACAGAAAAAAAATCTTAAAATTAACTCGAACTCAAATAGAAGGTTCGTGCAAACAATCATCACGCAATCGTATTTATAATGTAAAATTAAGCATAAAGTAATGCACATGAAGTGAATGCTATATCTGATTTAATTTTAAATTATTATTTGAGCATTGTTACAAATTTCATCACAACTTTGCGCAATGTGTCTAACTCTCAGCTAACTCTCCCATAAATTTACACGTTCTCGTGTAAACCAGACTGAACCTAGGACTGAACCAGCGATGCGCTCACGTCAGATTGTCGTCGTCCGTCTGCCATAGAGCTTGCTGACGTTTATTCACCTCTCTCTTTCAAGCTTGCAGGCGGAATAGGATTTGTTTTCATCGGGAAACCTTTCCTGATGACAACAAATCCTATTCCGCCTGCATGTTTGAAAGAGAAAGGTGAATAAACGTCAGCAAGCTCTATATTCGTTTATTATCACTCGCGAGAAAACAAAACAAAACATCTCACTCCTCCGAAAAAGTACAAACTGGAGCCGATACTATTTGTAATTTGCAGTTAAATTTGCATAAGTTATACATTCCACAAAAATCTCATCGTACTGTTGGAGTGGTCCCGCCGAGTCAGCCTTCAACTAGCTGGAAAATGGATTGGTTATTTTGGTCATCGTTTGAGGCTACCGCTGCTGCAGTAAGGGGCTGTCCATAAACCACGTGGTCATTTTTTTGGGACTTCTCAACCCCCCCCCCCCCCTGTTGGTCATTTGTTCATACAAAATTTTTTATTAATACATACAAAATGCTCATAGGCCGAACCCCCCCCCCCCCCTCATGACCACGTGGTTTATGGACAGCCCCTAACAGCAATCGCCTTCAGCCTTCAATCATCTTTATTTACCTGCATCGCACCATATGGATGATTGATCCGGAGCAGAGCACAACGTATTCTAATTCTTGCTCGCTGGAGGAAACAAGTCGATAGGTGAAAAGAAATGCTGCAGAGGGCTACAAAGGAAGCAAGTACGAACCGACACTATCGATGTGGGAAAATCCACGGGAAGATTCCTGTTTTGTTGAGATGGAAATCTGCGCTATTTTGTTATGGCATGTATTTTCGCATGTAGGTTATTATATTTCCATCAAATAAAGTTGACAATCGGTTCCTCCTTTTTAGCTAAAACCTTTCAACCATTCGTCAGACCCAGTACATTTGATTTGGTGTCTAAACCAAGTGGCAACCGGCGAAACAACTATCGTTGAGATGCAGACGGTCCTTGTGATTCAATGGAATGCTTCACGGAACGAGGTGATAAGGGTCAGCTGCTGTCGATCAAACCAGCAGGACAAACGGTGTAAAACAGATGACGATCAGACCGGAACCAAATAATGACTGAAAAGGAAATGTAATGCTGAGAACTTCTAAACTTGAAGTGGGTTCCGGGTCATTTGGCCGAACGCCATTTGACCGAATGCCGTTTGGCCGAACGCCATTTGGCCGAAAGGGTCATTTGGCCGAATGTCATTTGGCCGAATGCCGTTTGGCCGAAAATAAATGATGAACTTAAGTGACCATGTCACTATTCCTCGCATAAGTATAACTCGAAAGAACAGCCTATGATTCAAAGAAGGAAAAATCTTTGATAAAATATTGACAGGTTCAACGCCAATTCATCTCTGAATGCCAAAACTAGAAAGAATAGCCTATGATTATAAGAAGGAAATATTTCTGATGATCATTATGGTAGTGGGAATGTCAAAAACTTCCTCTGAATTCTTTTGAACATAATTCGGCCAAATGACATTCGGCCAAACGACCATTCGGCCAGATGGCATTCGGCCAAATGGCGTTCGGCCAAACGGCATTCGGCCGAATGGCCGGACACCCTTGAAGTGCTATTAATGAAAACAGTGATAATTTTAAAGGTGGGAGAAGGTTTGTGACGTGGAACAAAATGTACCTAACGAGAATAAAAGTCTAAAAAGACACTAAATATAAGCATATTTATTTATATGAATGTTGATTTATGCCAGTGGTCACCAAATTGCGGCCCGCGGGCCGCATGCGGCCCTGGAGAAGGTTTAGTGCGGCCCGCGATCTGATTTAGAAATATATTAGAAAGATTGCCAAATCTAAAACAAACATTTTTAAAAAAGCCCTTCTAAGAAGTAAGGAAATAATTCCCAAGAAAAAGAAATAAATAATCAAAAAGCTGTTTTGAATTGGTTTAAAATCAGTATAGTTAACTTTAAAAAGAATTTTCATTTGCAAAAAAAAAAATATGACTTTTTCATTTTGACTCTGAAACATTGCTCTGTAGAAAATAAAGGATGACTTGTATGTCGAAGTTGAATCCTGAAACTTTATTAAAATTTGATCAAAATAAATTCTCAAATGCCTGGCGGCCCGCAGCCTTCTTGTAAAATTCAATTGTGGCCCGCGTAGACAGTAAGCCTGAGAAGCCTGGCACAAATTTCCCGAATGGAGGAGAACGTGCCTCTAGAGCCGACCTACTGATACCTGAAGCCTGAGGACCACTGATTTATGTGATTATTCCGAAATGATTCACATTGATGACATAACCTCAATTGTGCTCATATTGATTCAACCGGATATAGTGTAAAAATGTGCGTGGTTCAGCTTTCAGCTTTCATTGTGTGAAAACACGATAAGTAGTACGTGTAAATTTTAGCGTTCGTGTAATACTACACCAATATTAGCATTCCCTTTATGTGCATGCTATTTAGCTTAATTTTACAGATAATTTTGATACTGTGTATGATACACTTTGACCTCTTTTGCAACTTGCGCGCCATCTCTTGCCCTTTCTGAGACACCTGAAGCTTTTGCATAAAAAAAAGTATCGATAGTTTGTCTCGCAAGTTTCCGTGAGTGCCTCCATGGATCTCATAACTGACCACAAAAAGTATTTCAAAAAAACCCCTAATTGAACTAATCCTAGAGGCTAGCCAAATATCCGCTACCTGCTTGTATAACACAATACTAGCAAAGGTAGAATGAGATCGATAGCTTAGAAACGTTTAAGGCAAAATGAGATGGGGTTGTTCGAAATTGCGTTCGACAAAAATAGGTACGCAATAAGGGGGGGTTTATAAAAACTAAATTTTCCGATTGACATTTTATTCTCGTGCGATTCGTCAAGTTTTCTAAATCGGTGAATATTTCAAATTACCAGTTAGCCAAGTCAATAGTGATTTTGGGAAGACAAAATTGTAATAATCAGTGATCAAAACAGTTAAACTGATTATTTTACAATCTTTGGTAAAAACTTATTTTAATTGAAAACTAGTGGAAAACCTTTAACTTTTCTCGAATAATTTTCGTAGATTAAGATTAAGCCAGGACAGCCATTTTGAAAATCACTCTCAGTGTGACTAAAATACCAGATCATAAGGGTAAGATGAAGAATTTTGATCTCTTTAAAAGAGTGAAATGTGAATTTGTCCTTCTAATCGATTGACCAGGTGATTCCCGCTGGTCATCGCGGGTGTTTATCCGGAGTCGCCGACTTCTAGGAATATCAGTTCGTTGGCTCGAACCAGCCCTGCGACCGGACCACTCTCATGCGAGCGCCCATCAACCGCGCAACATCCGAAAGCTTTCCGCAACGTTTCTCGTCGCAGCATCGGCAAGCTCATCCCATAATTGTTGCCCAAATCGTCTCACACCGAAGCATCGCACAATCGGCAAGCGTTAGGCACAGAAATTTGAAGAAGTACCACCTGCGGGTGAGTAGCCGAAACTGTGTTTACACGCATAGCAAGCAAACGAACGGTGGAAACGGTTGCGTATGGATAGTTGTGTTGCGGATCGACCCCTGCACACGCTAACGCCGCTCAGCACTAAAGTGCATAATTTCCAGACTACACCAAAAATGTGTAACCCTTGCACATTTACAAAATCAGCTCCAGTGTCCGCAAAATCGTTAAATTCGCAAAAATTTTTGTTCAGAATTCTAGCGAGGATTACTAGTGACCTTGGAAAACAAAAAAAAAATCAACATTTTACATCTAGACGAGTGTACGAGCTGTTTTTTGAGAATGTGTAACTGTCACACATTTTTGTGTGGTCTGGAAATTATGCACTTATGAGTAGGTCTTACACATTTTAGTGCTGAGCAGTTTTAGCGTGCATGTGGAGTGTGGAACCTCGCGAAACAAAAAAAGTGCATGCGCATGCGATTCAAGGTCACGTGAACGTTTGAATCGACGTGATAGGATTGTTCAACAGATCCTGGAAAGTCGAACGACGTGGGACCTGCTCGTCGGAAACTGTGAATGGTTTGCAGCTAGAAAGGTCAGATCTTTTTATTGTACATATTTTTTCCTCGTTTTTAGCTTGTAAGAACAAATTAAAATTAAGCTCAAAGAGTATTGGTGACGTCACCTTCACGAAAGCTAGGCCTATGTAAATTGCGAAAACTTTTGAATAAACTGGAATTGAAAACTATATGGCCTCACCAATTCGAAGGTTGACGAGTTATGCGATTTGAATTTTCTTCCAATATTTCCTTTATTTGTCTCATTAAGCTTTATCCGCAAATTAACTTGCTGTTTAGGTAAATTTTGATAAATTTGATTGAGAGTTAAGTTAGTTCAGTTGGGTGAACTTTGAAGCCTACCTTGTGGTTAGCTAAAGTGATCGGTGTTTGAGGGAATAACCTACCCGCCCTAGAAAAGTGCCTCTGCCGGGCCACTAACAGCCTCAGTAGTCTCACGTTAAGTGAGTGGCGCTGTAGGTCTCGTACCCTAAACATTCGTTACAAAATTCTTTTATATTCAGTTTTCTTTTGTGTTTTACGAATAATTTGAATATTTTGATTGTTTTCACCTACGGTTTTGCAGCTCTGGTGTGGTTAGTCTGTAGTGTTAACAATATGTGAAGTGTGTTTATTTTGCATTAGCGTATTTGTATATCTGTCATGAAGTGACAATTGGTGTTGGGGTTTTGATAACTTGATAACCTACTTATTAACTAAATTTGATAACTTATATACACACGGCCTCTAGAGAGGGACCAGCTCCCGTATGGTGGCTTGATCAGATAATATGCAGCGGTCTTTGTACCGCTGGATAGCTCCCTGAAATCTCACCGCCAATGCCTCCATTACTGCCAGACGGTGGATCTCAGAATTTCTTGTCTCGGAGGAGAATTCAGGATCATACGTAGAAGCTTATTCTGCACTCTTTGGAGCTTTAGATGGTGTGTTTTTGCACAGCTCTCCCAGACCGACATGCCATAATCGATCACGGGGAGGATGATTTGCTTGTAGACAGCAAGCTTATTCTTTATAAATAGCATCGACCGTCTGTTGATCAGTGGGTACAGCAGTTTGAACAGAACGTTGCATTTGGTAACGGTCTTATCGACCTGCTGCCTGTAGATAAGCTTGCTATCACTTAACATTTAACATTAGGGGTACTCACTAAACAGATTAAAATTCTGCGTAAGCCATGATTTTCTGCTTATTTGAAATGTTTTATGATTTTTCGAATGAAATAATCGAAGATCGCGACTTTTAATCAGTTTAATCAGTTTACGCTGTTAAGTGAATGGTCCACTGCACGAATTTATGCTGGCCTGCTTACTCTCACACGAAATTTGACGTTTGAGAGGTGTTGGCACCGCTCAAACATCAAATTTTCCGTGAGAGTAAACAGGTCAGCATAAATTCGTGCAGTGGACCATCCCCCTATTTATTTATTTGTCAACAGGTAAAAATACAGACCCAAATGACACAGCTATTCCAACATAACTGGCTACCAAAGGTAAGCTTATCGTCGATCATCACCCCAAGTATTTGACGGAGTGCTTCGAAGTGATAGTTCAATCGCCAGCACTGATCACCGCTTGCTGCTCTGACTTTCGGTTGTTCACAACCAGCACCTCAGTTTTGTGGTGAGCCAACTTCAGTTTCTTGGATCTCATCCAGCCCACCTTGATCTGTCCTACACTGCCGTGAACCGCATATCTGTCCCATTTGCATAGGAAATCCAGCAAAGATGGGACTGATATGCGATTCACGGCAGTACAGGTAGCTGCACAAAGGCTGCCTGTGCCCCTGCCGTAGCCGATCTGGCTGTTGCCAGATACACCTCGCACTATTGCCGTGACGAGCTCTTTCGCGTCAGTGATCTTGTCTAGGTTTTACACCTTCAGAGTCGCTATCGTGTGGAAGCCCTCACCGCCAGACTCCTGCAACAGGAGCCCTTGTGCTGTTTGTCGCACTTAAGCTCGAGTATCATTTCAATTGTACGAGTATGTCTAATATCGCGTACGTCGGCTCCTAGACCACCGAGTTTTTCATCGCCTTCAAGACGGTCGAGTACTAGGACGTTTCAGTCTTCATGGCGAGCGCATCATTCTTCTCACACTTGGCTCTTGCTTTTCTTTGACCCACCCTTCCCAGCTTTCCAGGGTGCCTGGCAGGGGTCATACTTACCGGCATTACTGCCAAATTACGGGGTTAGCAACATTCTGGCCTTGCGAGCGCCGTCTTGTAGCTTCTCATCTGACGGCTACTTCACACGTCCTTCTAGGGCTACCCGCGAATGCGAAGACCGTCGACACCTTCAGAACGATCCTCTACCAAAAACTCAACGCTTCTCGGATAGACTATGTGCCACGATCTGAAGTATGCAGAGAAAATGACGAGAGCATTCTGATGGGCACAACGTATAGTTGAAAGGTGGAAGCTGCAGCAGCAGTAATTCGACGAACACCAGAATGGCGTGGAGTACCAAGACAGTAGATGTAATGAATACATGAGCTAAAGTAAACTGTCACGTTCTTTAAGGTGCGTCCAATAACTATAATAAGATGATGGACTCTCAATTACCGCAAATCAACCTGTCGTGAAAAAGGCGCGTAAATCGCTTCGTTTACATGCACTCGTGAACACACTATCAAAACTCTCAAATTTATTACACTTATTGCTTGTAGGCGTAACTGCATTAAAAACAACATTAAACCCACGTTGACACAACAAAATCCTCATGCACATATTTAAATTTCAATTGACTTGCATCGTTTTCTCAGACATCGAGCTCAAACGTCGGTGTTCGATATCCAAACGAGCGACACTGATCCAGCGGTGTTTTATGCTTTATATCTCGTTATTTATTCCAGCCTTTCACCTATATTTTGAAGAGATCCTTCTTGTGCATCAGCCGGCACACCAGCACCCTTCCTCTTAAGCCAGACATGGCTTCTGTCAATTTCCGGTCCATTTACAATAACGAGAGCGACGCCGGCGACGACGACGGCTAGCTTGCAACTTTGTCGTTCAGTAGGATTGCCGCCGTCGTTTTTTCCGGTCGTTTTTCTTGCTTGGCCTTCATTCAGCAGACTGGGGTATCTGTCTCGCGAGCTGCCTTAGGGATTTGGAAGGGATTTTCCGCTACTCGGAAGCTAATGATAGCAGGCTGGCAGGGCATGTCAGGTCGGTGAATTGTTGGTCTCATAAAATGCATAACATAAGCATGAGGTAATTTAAGGTGTTTTGTGAACAGGGATGCCATATATACAGACTTATCTGTATTATACAGATTTTTGAGCAAGAGTGCATGTTTTTTTTTGTATGAGGTACAGATTAATCCTCCATATTTTGTATGGGATACAGATTAAAAAAAAGTGACACAGATTTTTCAAAAAAATATCTGGCATCCCTGTTTGTGAACAACTAAATTTGTGTCAATGAATTGAATATCTGAGCCATCAATAATGACTTAAAATTTCGTTTTCATGATGTATTGCAATACATACTTCATTTTATGAATGTTAATAACACCTCACGGTGTGTTGAAACAGGATTATTATCGCACTTTCATGAACCTAAAATATTGTTTCGTTATAAGTTAGCCTTAGCGATCGCTGCTATCGTCGAGAACAGACGGAAACAAAAGTGTTCTCTCCGGTTTGTTTTATCAACAGCTTACGCTGTACGCGCATTTGCTTTCAAGTGTGCTTTGTGTGTCGGTCATTCACCGTGACCTCATACGTTGGTTTGCTTTCTGTGTCGTTCGGAACAGCACCAATTAGGCGAAATGTGTGAAATTATTAACACCGCACAATTTCGCTTCCCGATGGGTAGCCCGCGGCCCTCCTGGATGGAGATCGCCAACTTCATACAGCAGTTGGAGACGGACGTTATGTCAATGGAGGCGGTGTATAAAACCGCACAGGACCGGTCAATTTTTATAAAATTTACGTGCTTGGAAGCAATGATGCAATCATTGAGAAAGAATGCGGAACCAAGAAAATTCGTGTATGCAAATGGGGCGGCGGTAGAAGTAAAAATGTGTATCGCTGGAACCAGATATGTTCGAATCTTCGATTTACCGCCGGAGATAAGTGATGATCTGGTGTCTTCGGTACTCGGTCAATACGGAAGAGTCGAACGGATTGTCCGGGAGAAATTTGCAACGGATTCGGGACTAGGACATCTTCACAATGGCGTGCGTGGGATGTACATCGGTATCAAAAATGATATACCACCTGCGGTTGTCATCGGAAATTGGAAGGCAAGGATTTTTTATGATGGATTGGTAGACACGTGCTTCTTTTGCCGAGCGGTAGGACACCGAAAGGATGCTTGCCCTCAACGTCAAACACGGAAGAATGAAAGGAAGAACAAGCACGAAGAAACAGGAATCAGCTCTTATGCTTCGGTTGTGTCTGGAACAGCAAAACATCCATGTGAACAAGAAGGGACGGAAACGTTGGAGGATGACATAATCGAGGTACTGGAAGACGATGATCAGCAATCGGATGCTATTGAAGAGGAACAACCTCAGCCAGTAAATTGTAAAGCTAACGAAGATATGGAAAAAGAAAAACGACGGAAGGAAAGTATGGAACAGCTGGAAGAAATGGCCAAAGCGATCAAGGCGGCACTGACAACGCCAACTGCCAGTCAACGTCGTGCGCAATTCGCAGCATCTGGTTCCAGCTCAGGCTCCGGATCGCGCCCGACGAAAAAGTGCGCCCGTAGGACATTTTATTAAAAATGTTAATGTATTTGCTTTAGAATAACAAATTAATTGTTCAGACTATCGGCTCCGTAAAGTTTTTCATAAAACAAATGAGCCAAAATAAATAAATCATTGGAAAAAAAAAAAAGTTAGCCTTAGCTGTATATATTAAGATTCTGGAGGTTAAAAAATCTTTCATCGGGAAAATAAAAATAAATTCGATTTTAGTAGTTTACCTCTTTTCTCATATAATATGGTATTACGCAAATCTGATGAACCTAAACTCCGCTAGAAAAAGTCCCCTTTCTCATAATAAATTTGAAACCATTGAGAGAGAAACATATGCAAAAGTCTTTACAACGAGTTTCAATTTGTTTGGCGTTCGTTTCATGTGTCCAGCCCACTAGAGTCTGCCGAAAGTCATGAATCATAAAAGGCTACATTCCTTCCATATGTCTGGTACATAGATATTTGTAATGGAGGTAAACAAATACTTTCCATTAGTGCGACTCATACGTTTGAGGAAGCATCATACACCTGTGACTCATACCATTTGCAGCACATACATGAAATGGTGGGTATTGGTTGCACATACTTTGCATGTCAAACCGCATTGTTACTTATAAAATGATACCTTTGGGGTTAAGTGAGCTGTTGAGTCTCAAATAACAAAAAGTTAACACAAAATACACAAGATTGGTGTTGTCATGTTATGTCAATGCATTCAAAAATGATTATTCAACATTTGGTTTGAAATAAGACACACCGGGGCAAGATGAAACTAGTCATGATAAGCAATTTGAATATTTGAATGTTATAACATTTTTTTAATCAAACAATGATTTGGTCGAGGATAATTATACAAATTGTATTGAAATCTTTTTCAAAACATCACAAGTTTTTATTAAGAATTCACCTTTCCGAATGCAACGCATGCTTGTCAATGTGAATGATAATAGTGAAAGCCTAAAATACAGGGTGTTAGGTTCCTGAGTGCAAACTTTTTAAAGGGTGATAGAGGACGACAAATGCTGAAAAAAATTGTTCTACGCATATGGTCAAATCTCAACCGTTACGTAGTTATTGAACTCCCCATGTTTTTTACTCTTATTGCCTTAACTGGCTATAACTTTAAAATAATCAAACTTATCGCAGTTGTTTTACCCTTATTCGAAAGATTATTGAATTTTCTATCAAATGGCATTTTTCAACCGATTGGTTTAGTTAAATAACTAAGTTTTCTAGAGCAAATAGCTTAAAAGTTGTGTGTTTTAATTTGTGTTTGTCAATTATCTTTGAAAAATCCGTAATAAATTAAAATTCTTTCTTCGGCAAAGTTGTGGCCCCTGTTTCACTCTACAATTCGTTCTTTGACATCAAACTTCTATCTCTTATCGTTTTCTTGCAATTTCGATTTAAACGTCGCATTTCAGATGATAAATTTAAAATCGCCATGGTAAGCATCATTTTTCACACTGTGCCGCACATTTAAATCAAAATTGCAAGAAAACGATAAGAGTTAGAAGTATGGCATCAAAGAACGAATTGTAGAGTGGAATAGGGGCCACGACCAGTCTTGCGAATAATCGCGACCATCACGAGACAATCACTCGAACCGCTTTCTGGAGTCACCCTTCCCAAAGTGATACGAACCAGTAAGCATGTCACGCCTGGAATGACAAACATGTTGTGGGTTCCACCCTTCGCAGCTTTGCAGCGATAGCAGTTGCTGAGTATGCTTCAGGCGGGTTGCGAGAGAATCAATATCTCTGAGCAACGATGCATAACGGGCGAAGTGAGAGCGTTTGCCGTAGCCAGGGCGAACTGCGTGGTGCGCTCAATGTGTGCGTTCAAACTGAGTTATGCAAAACGAATAGGATTTATGACGTAGTACCGTGCTTGTGATAATACACATGCATAGTTTTACATGCTGTTGCGCGTGCATCTGCTTGAGGCGACGGAGAGAGTCATGACACTCACATGAGCCGTATCCAAGTCAGGATGATTGTAGCAAAACAAGGGTGACCGGGTGACTATGATGGGATTCTGTCTTTTCTGGTGTTAGCGACTGTAGAGAGAGCGAATCAGAAACCGCAGAGACAGGGTGATACAAGCTTGATGTTTACCAGCTTTTTTGTGACTTGTACGCTGATGCTTCACGACACTGGCCACGACTTTGCCGAAGAAAGAATTTTAATTTATTACGCATGTTTCAAAAATAATTGACATAAACAAATTAAACGCTATTTTTAGCTATTTTGCTTTAGAAAACTTAGTTATTTAACTAAACCAATCGATTCAAAGATGCCATTTGATAGAAAATTCAATAATCTTTCGAATAAGGGTAAAAAAACTGTGATAAGTTTGACCTTTTTCAAGTTATAGCCAGTTAAGGCAATAAAAGTAAAAAACATGGGGAGTTCAATAACTACGTAACGGTTGAGATTTGACCATATGCGTAGAACAATTTTTTTCACCATTTATGGTCCTCTATCACCCTTTAAAAAGTTTGCACTCATGAACCTAACACCCTGTATATTGGAAACATATCAAATCGAAAGTAATCTGATAAATTCCAATAATAGTAGTCTCGTGCAGTGATTTTTTTCTATGTTCGTCTGGGTGATCTGTAGTTTTATTTTATAAGACAATTTGGTCTTGATAAAAACTTCATGCAGTTTAATGGTTTCAATAATATGAAAGCATAATTTTATTTTCTAAACTAAAATTCCTTCTTTTTTGCAAAGTGAGTTCGACAACAGATGGGGAGAAATGTCACTTCTCCAAAACGAAATAAAAAGGAATAGTGAATAAAACGACTAGTCATAAAACTGAAAAAACACTGCACTTTACTTACAAAGTGGAAACTATCCATTAGAGTTGAATTAGAGTTACCCGTACACTCGATACCTTCCAACCATTTTCTATGTGTTACAACTACTTAGCAATCAAAATTTATCCAATGATTCCGAAATGAAGCATACATAAAATAACTAATGAAAACTCTTAAAAAGTTGTATTGAAACCTCAAATTGCGTCAATCTTGCCTGACTCTGCACATTACTGTTTGTTGTTGTTTTTTTATATTTTATGACATTTCCAGAACATTGATGTCTTCTTTATCTTGTTCTACATTTTCAATTTTCGTTTTACCTGTAAATTTAGTCAAATTCGATCTCAGCATAAACAACAATGAACATACATATCTAAAACTAAGTAAGTAGAAAATAAAGGAACAGTACATTCCTCTTAATTGCACTACGATTTTGCATTCTTTGACAGATACGTATTTCGATCTCAACTGTTAGGTCATCTTCAGTGTCTCGTACTTAATCCGATATTCTTTTTACGTACATGTATTATGCAAACATGCCCAATTTCATCATCATCATATCTATAACTGTTTCAATCAAACATTGATTGATTTCACAATAAAAAAAAATGATTACATATGCTGACCTTGAAGTACGTGTATCAAGGGCGTGTTCCGAAAGAGTAATTAAAAGCTATTCTCTAAGGGCAGATTTCTTCACCTCGAATTAAACGGTAAACCAGGCTTACCCAGTTTGTTAAACCTAGTTTAACACTTAAGTCAGGGTGAATAAATCGGCCCTATATGTCCAACATGCGAACAAAAGTATTCATAGGATGAACTTTCACTTGTTAGTAAAACATCGAGCCCTAAAAAATCAGAGCACAATATACTTAGAAGTTCTTATTATATTCGAAGAGCTATCAGTATTTCTGCTAAACTCGTTCAAAACAACATAATTTACAATTAAAATCAATGTTAAAAATATGCGTGAATAAGTCACCATAGGGAAGTGGAACCATCTCGGCAGGGGTCCTATTTTGGGCACTTTTCTGCTTTAACTCAGCCAATTCTGAACCAATTGACACAATTTTGGAATGCGATGATATACGTAAATTAGCTAGCCGTGTACAAAATTTCAAGTCGATTGGTTTGGAATTGACTGAGTTTTAACGAAGTTTGCCCAAGTGGTTTGCTACCCTATTTGTTTAATGATTTCTCAATCGAAGCATCTTTCGTGGCCGTGTGATCGTCGTTTAGGTGTATCATTACATGGTTTGGCATGCAAAGTATGTGCAACAAATACCCGTCATTTCAGGCAAATTAGCACATGAAGAGTATGTACTACAAATGGTATAAGTCACAGGTGTATGGTGCTTCCTCAAACGTATGAGTCGCACTAATGGAAAATATTTGTTTACCTCCATTACAAATATCTATGCACCAGACATATGGAAGGCATGTAGCCTTTTATGATTCATGACTTTCGGCAGACTCTAGTAGGCTGGACACATGAAACAAGCGCCAAACAAATTTAAACTCGTTGTAAAGACTTTTGCATATGTTTCTCTCTCAATGGTTCCAAATTTATTATGAGAAAGGGGACTTTTTCTAGCGGAGTTTAGGTTCATCAGATTTGCGTAATACCATATTATATGAGAAAAGAGGTAAACTACTAAAATCGAATTAATTTTTATTTTCCCCGATGAAAGATTTTTTAATCTCCAGAATCTTAATATATACAGCTAAGGCTAACTTATAACGAAACAATATTTTAGGTTCATGAAAGTGCGATAATAACCCAGCCAGCAATTTGGTTGCTATATCGAAATTGCAACTGAAATAGTCACACATATATAGCACCAAAGAAATCGTATTCAATGCACGAAACAGGCATATACATACTAAAGTGGAGGCCATATCGAAACATATACACGATTACTGCGATTTCGTCCAACATAATTTACGATTTTTCGAAAAATTTCTACGATTTCGCCGATTTTATCCGTCTATAAATACGATTATGCATGATCTTATTACGATTGATAGTACTAATATACGACTCAAGATTTTCAAACAAAAAAACAATTGGTGTTCAGTGGGAATCGAACTTAGGTCCTTTGATTGAGAACTGCGCGTTTTCTCTATTGGCTATATTGCCAAGTTGAAACTAGAGAGTTCAAAGTGAATGGCATGAAACGAATGAAAATTAGCATGATACGTTGCGCGACTTGTGGTGGGAGCGTTGTTGTTATGCATTGAGTGGCACCTAAAGTGGTGCCGTGCAAGAGGCCCGGAATTTACATCGGTGTTGGGATCTATACATCACTTATTGTAAGTCATCTGCTAGTATGAAAACGAAAACCTATAAATTTGATTGAAATTATTGCTACCATGGTTAGAATGTGTCAACAACAACAACAATACAAATTTGTGAAGAATATCAATCTTTTTCTCCATCATACAAATATGTAAACAAAACCATATACGATTTCCGAGATTAAGATTCGACTATTAAAAGTGCAGTAACAATCATATGCGACTGTGAAAATGAATATACGATTTCTACGATTTCATTCACTTCGTATACGGCGCAAGTGTGACGCAAACGATCAATATACAACATTGTTATAGTTGTTTACGATTTCACCGATTTTCATCATACCTTTAGGTAGCAAGCTCGATTTCGCAGATTCATATACGATGTGAAGCGACGATTTCCACGATTCAACGAAATCATATATACGATGCTAGCGAACTTGCAGCTTGACACTAAGAATGTATGTTTTTTTCACGATTCTATCCGATTCTGTGCGATCCTACCGATAGTATCTCGCACCTTTTATGATCGGAGGCGACTTTATTAAACAAAATCGCAATTGAAATTTAATTTGGCATGAAATGCGATTATTCGCAATCATTGTCAACAAATATACATAATTATATACAATTCTGATTCAATATATGAAAATATACGATTTTTTCCACACAATGATTAACGATATGTGGTTGGCTGGGAATCCTGTTTCAACACACCGTGCACCTACGGACCTCGAACAGAAAGCTTTCATTGGACCATTTTGCACATATTCGTGAAGATCATTTATTGTCACAAAAACCTTCTACCATTTGTAAGTGCTGCTCGCCGCGCCGCCGGTTGGAACTGACAGTTGATACACCGAAGAAGTAAGTACGGCAGACGCTATGTCGAGGAGTGAGTGGTGTTGATTTATTTATTTACCGGATTATCTTGAATGTCTTGCTGGGATGTAATCCTTCTAGATCAGGGTGATTGTAGTTGAAGCCACAATGACTTCTAACCTGCCGCAGTTTTGTAGAATCGTCCGCTGCAGTGTGGGATGGCGGTACGGAATGTTAGTATAACTAACCAATAAAGTATTCATTCCAAAGTCATGACCAAATACATTGTATGAAACAACGGGAAAAGGATGTTTCCGAAAGTTCAATTTATCATCAACGTCCCTTCATCATATTAGTTTTTGAACAAATTAATATTTAATTAAAGTTTTACCACACCTTCCCGAGTATCCGGTGTCGCACCGAAGAAAGATGGGGCCATGTTGACACTAATCTTATTATCGTTCGGATGTGTCCGGTCGTCCATGGGAAGCTTTTCCGAGAAAATCCGCTTGACTAATGTTGTTTGGGGATCTTTCAACCTTCGTCATCCTTCTGGTTCTGGTCATAATTAAATCATGATGGTGATGTAGGTGACTTTTAACTAATTTATAGCAAGCGGTTGCGGTGGGGAGTTATGCCCCTGAATTAACAGCTCATTTATTATTTAAATGATATTTGGTAAGGATGAGCTAACTCCATACATCAGTAAGATTAGCTAAGCGTAAAATCTACGAGTTACATCGAAAGTACCTAGGTAGGTTTTCTTCAGAATGCAATAAGCATAAGCGCAACATAAACAAATAATGGAATATCCACTAGTTGACAACATGTAGGACTAGGGTTGCGTTTTGGTAACGCATCACGGGCGATATTCAACCAAGTGTTCGGCATCTTGTCGTAGTCCCTGGCAAGATTTGAATTAAGCTGAACAGTATACGTAATTTTGTACACCGTGCTTCCGTTTATGATTTTCCACCGCTCTGTGTGGTTGACACTACCGTATGACGCCTTCGAGGTGTTACTGTAGGCAGGGATGGGAACACTCACTTACAAAGAGTTACACTCACTTGCTATTTTCTCAGCTCAGTAGCGTGCAATCAAGAAACAATGTATGGACGACTTTTGCCTTGTGATTTCGTTTAAAAGTTTGCCGAATACAGAAGGAGTCGCACACGCATACTAATGTTGAGAGGAAGCTGCGAAAGCAACTCTTCCGAAGGTGAATGTAAATTAAACCCACCTCGTGGAGAGCCGCTGTCACAGTTCTATCACGAGTATTGTAAGCGTGTGCGACCCCTACTCTCTTCAGCAAACTTTAAGACCAAATCACAAGGAAAAAGTCGTCCATACATCGTTTCTTGATTGCACGCTTCTGAGCTGAGCAAATAGCAAGTGAATGTAATTTTTTGCAAGTGAGTGTTCCCATCCTTGACTGTAGGATCGAAAATTAACGGCATTTTTTTTTTGTTTATCACACGGTAAAGATCTAGTTCACCCAACTAACAATCACTCATTTTACAAGCACCTTAACGACAAATTGATTCAGCATGATGCTGAATAACTTTTGGATAATTTTCAGGCACAACCTTTGTTCGGGTTTTGTTCACACAAATTTGGAGAAACTATAAAGCATAATGTTGTGTACCAACTGAACTGTTTGTTGTTAAATCGCTTTACAATTATATAGTAAAGCTGTTATTCAGCTTCAGCAAAAATGATTAAAAATAAATGAAATGCAAAATTTTTCAATTTCCACGAGAGTTTATGATTGGAACTTAATGCTGTGAACAAATATTGTGAAATAATAACTACACATAAATTTACCTAATTACAAATTCAAACTCGAGACCCGTCGATTGCCAGCCGCATGCCTTCCTATCTGCGCCATCCTAGAGATGATGAATTGCAGCGCTCAAATCAAAACATAAACTTCCCGTGGTTTAATAATGATCAGATTTCAACTCCTACTCAGCAGTGGTGAATTACCTCAGACATTATGGTTAACGACTGAGCAACAGATTAATTCAGCTGTTGTTCAGTAAAAAACACGTGTTTTTTCATCACGTGCTCTAAGTCGAAATATGATGGATCGAAAGCGCTTATTTGACTTGTGAAAAACAAATTATACAGATACATGTGCTAATTTTCACATGAACTTAACAAGAAGCATAAAAAAGTCTTGTTAAACAATATTGTAAAGGATTTACTGTGAGTCGAATAAAAATATTATTAAACGCTTGAAAAGTGTTTTAAATTATCATTGTTAATATCAATACGAAAATTTGAACATTGGCTACCTTTTCAACTGAAATAGCATTTGTACAGTAATGTGTACAGCATAATTTTAGTTCAGCTATAATTACTATTATAAAGCAACAATTCAGCATGCTTGCTTGTTTGCGGCTGGTGATTGTTAGTTGGGCATCTTGGGGATGAGAAAGATTCCTTCAGCCGAAATAAGCTGAACTGCTGTTTAACATCGTTTGTATATCGCCAAACGTGCTTCCTTGATCCTTACTGCAGTATTACCGCCAGAGATGCCTTATTCTACACTTAAACTTCCCGATAGTTTTCGTCAAATCAAATATGCTCTCAGTTGCATCATGGATGGCGTTTTTTAAACATTTATATTACCCTAACCTGTGGCGTGTGGGTGTTGGGTTCATATATGAGTTATTCTCCTGGTAACTTAGGCCAAAAATTTAGATTTTATTATTGATGTTATTCCTTTACATGTTCAATGTTAAGCACAACCGGGAAATCTTTGCGTTATAACTTTTTTCACAAGTGTCGGATCACTTTTCGGTCTTCGGCAAAGTTTTTCGGCATATCCTAGGCTATACTTCAACGTCATTAGTTACATGGTATTGGACAAATGAATTCAACTTATGAGTAAAATGCAAAAATGTACGTTTCTCCATATTAACTTCCATACAAATTTCAATCGCAATGCGGAATACGGGGACGCAACCAATCGCTCTCAAATTTTGCATAGTTGTTTTGGACGCTAAAAGGAATCGAAATACCTTTGTTCCGAAAAATCGACTTTGTTCACCCAGTCTAATACTCACTGCTACAACATCTTGGCGTTGGCCCACACGGTTACGCACGGTTGCAATAGCCCTACCGTGGACGATACTGGAATGATCGTGCCAAGAGAGGACTCTCCTTGATAATTAGAGCCAAGGGCCCCACGGACTCGTCCGGAATCGGTCGGAGGGGTGTCCTTTTCGTTTAGGCTTGGAAGCCATTTTGACTTTCGAATCGACCCGTGTGAGGACCGTATTTTAAAATACGGCAGAAGGTCGGTATTTAGTAGGCCGTTGCCTTAGGCAGAGATGGCATGGCGCACATCATACTGACACACTCTAACACATCATCCCTAATTTCTCTGTGCTTAGATTTCTCTTTCTCTTCTGTGCACAGGGATGAGAAATGTACCGGAAAAAACGGTTACCGGCTGTACATTTGACATTTTTCCACACGAACATCATAGGCCCAGCCAAACTCAAACTGTTCGAAAAATAAATGTCATAACATTTTTTTTCCTGCAGCCTTCTTCCTCGAAACGGTTTCCAAGCGCGAGAGCGACAGTACTCGAGCACAACGACGACCAAAATTTCTGTCTCTCCCGTTTTCGCATTTTTCTGCGTTTCAAACCGCTTCTAGACAAACTTCTTTACATGCATCACAAAGCTAGGAGTGTGCTCTAGCTATTTGTGCAAATCGATTTAAATTATTTATTAAAACAAGCGAGTTATTAGCAGTTGAAAATATTTGACATTTTTCGCAATCACCCGCCTCAGCATGACTGCTCATAAATAATATCGTGGGGAAGCGAAAACCATCAAGCGTCTGCTTGACTGTCGTCGGCGCGGCGTCTGATAGTATTGGTGCTGCCGTTGTTTTGTTTTTATTTTACTGCCAGTATCGATGAACGGAAAAGAAAAAAAGTATTTTTGCCATCCCTGAGTCACGAACAACCTTGCCTACGTTGAGCAAGTGTCAAAATGTGTGTGCAACAGGAAGAGTTTGCGTGAGTACTGCTGTACTGTACACTCAGGCAAATAAACCTAAGATTATCATAAGGTCTAACTTATGAAATGGCCTTTAAACAATTCATAACGACTAGAACGATTTTCATAAGGTCGGTCTATGACGCAGAATCTACTCACAGTTTAGCTTTTATACATATTTAGCAACACGATATTCTCAAGCGTCGATAGCCGAGTGGGTTGGGCACGAGCTCAGTGATCTCGACGTTCATGGATCGATTCCAGTCTGCATCATTTTGTGATTTTTTCTGCTCTTTTCATAAGTTTATCTTATGTAATTAGGTCATAATAAGCATGTTCTATTTTCATAAGGTATTCTTATATTGTTAGAGATTACTTTTGTTGGGCCACCCTTTTGTGGCCACCCAGGCTTTATCCTGGGCCTCAGGGTCGTTACAATGGCTCCGAGAAAGAATTGGGGGTGAGCGGAACGACTTCCCTTTAGAAAAACAAAATGGTCGACGTTGTCGAACGTCTTACCAGAATCAAGGTAGAATGTTCTAGTGAAAAAAGTTAGATTTAGGGCTTAGCTTGCAAATTAAAAGAAAGCTGATAGCAAAATTTCATATTCACATCTAGTTCAGTATAATTCCATGCTTTTGAATTTAGGTTTTATAATATAGGAAAGTTTGATCAAGGGATTACACACCTTTTGGTATCCAACGGGAATGCGGCTGCCATCGGGTCGGGCGAAGAAATGAGGTTTCGGAGGTCCATGGTCTTCAAACCTGGGTAGTTTTGCGTGGATGGAACGGGCCGGCTGGGCCAAATCGTGGCACACCAGCGGCTCCCTCGGTCGTCCTTCGGCTCTAGATGGATGATACGGGCCGGCTGGGCCAAAACGTGGCACGCCAGCGGCTCCCTCGGTCGTCCTTCGGCTCTAGTTGAACGATACGGGTCGGCTGGGCCAACACGTGGCACACCAGCGGCTCCCTCAGTCTTCCTTCGGCTCTAGATGGATGATACGGGCCGGCTGGGCCAACACGTGGCACACCAGCGGCTCCCTCGGTCGTTCTTCGGCTGAATTTAGATGATACGGGCCGGCTGGGCCAAAATGTGGCGCGCCAGCGGCTCCCTCGGTCGTTCTTCGGCTGTATTTAGATGATACGGGCCGGCTGGGCCAAATCGTGGCACACCAGCGGCTCCCTCGGTCGTCCTTCGGCTCTAGATGGATGATACGGGCCGGCTGGGCCAAAACGTGGCACGCCAGCGGCTCCCTCGGTCGTCCTTCGGCTCTAGTTGAACGATACGGGTCGGCTGGGCCAACACGTGGCACACCAGCGGCTCCCTCGGTCGTCCTTCGGCTCTAGTTGGATGATACGGGCCGGCTGGGCCAAAAACGTGGCACACCAGCGGCTCCCACTGTCGTTCTTCGCTCCTTTCCAGAAAGCGCACCGGCTCCTGGACAAATTCACGAAATTCCTCAGCTGTGGGCACTAGCAGGGTCTTTCAGCTGACCGGAATCAACCAGTCCTGGACACCGTCTTCCACCTCTTCACACGCGATATCACACGTTTTTATAACAATGGCCGACTTTCGGTTCACTAATAGCTGCGGCTTCATGGTGCAAAGCCGTTTTGTTGCCTCGTTCGGCGATCGTCTCGCGGTCGGCGTCGGCGTCGTCGGCAACTCATCGGCGCCGAACATAGTGGTGGTGGTGCGTTATGCAAAAGGGTTTAGGGATGGGCAGGGTATTTTGGAAAATTCGATCATTCTTTAATTTCATTAATTTTCTTTTCCTTTTAATTTCAAACTTTTTTTTGTGAATGCAACTCCAATTCTGTTAAAGATTAAGTAGTAAGCCAATTTAATTATTTTAATAATAATAATAATAATATTAATAGTGAAATTAACTAGGAAAATAAAGTTGAAGAAATAATATATACAAATAGATATTTACAAAAATAATGGGACCTTTTTGAAGGTAACAATATCATCCATACTTTACAGTTATGGCTAAATTTCATAAGGTATTTTGACGAATTTCAATAGTTTATTTCGCTGAGTGTATGATGCTTTCTGCGGGCAAAGATCGGGAGAGTATGAGAATACATGCTTATGTACTGAGAAACATGAAAGAGCTAGCTCTGCGCTCGCCCTTGTGTTCATGCTCATGTGCGCAACACGCTGTAGTGTATACAGCTCACTTATTTAATTTTCTCTCTGACGGTCTGATGAAGATATACCTATGATCAGTACATAACTGTCGGTCTACTCGATTGGATCTGTGGCGGTCGGTGTGCGCTGTTTTTAGTTTTCGTGCGCAAGTTCGATATCATTTAAAACAAGAATGGAAGAAAAAAAAGCTGCTTGGTGAAGGAGAAATCGAACGTTTATTTGTAAAAAAAAACAAATCGTTGATGGAACCGAGAAAACCGTGTACCGTAGTTTGTGCAATTTGTGTGGGGAGGAAGATAAACCATTTTTGTGTACCACAAAGTTCAATTTAACTCGCCATAAACGCCTAAGGAACCGGCCAGAGTGGACGCGCAACGCGGCGCGGAAATTTGCACGCAAAGGAATAACAATCCATAATAAGGAGCTGTCAAATCGTATAGGTAATCCGCGTCACGTCGCGTGACGCGTCCACTCTTGCCGTCCCCTTAAGCATAAGGATAAAGCCGAAGAATTTGGATGCACTGTCGATACCGAATGTTCCGGTGTTAGTAGTGCCGTACCGAAGAAAACGGGAAAGGTGACCATTGAAATGAATAAAAGTTTGTTCATTTCTTCTGTAGTGGCGTCTGTGTAACAGAAAGTTATGGGGCAAATCTAACAAGAGGTGCGGGGCAGAATGGTATGTATCAAAGCAGACATTGCTACCCGTAAGGGAAGAAATGTTTTGGAGATTAATTCGCAAATGATAACGAATGACAAAGTGATAGTTCGCACACTTGCCATGGTTGAGCGGTTCGGCCGTAAGACCGCTGAAAACATCATGGAAGAAATTATAGAAGTGCTTGAATAGTTCGATATAAAAATTGGTAATGTCTATTCAATCACAACGGACAACGGATCGAATATGATTAAAGCGGGACGATAGATCCGCGAAGCCCAGCGTCAGCAGCTGAAGCGATCCAGCGGAGCTGTCAATATAAGCTTCGGAAACAAATCCGATCCTGTGGACAGCGAAGATCACGAAGAATTACTGGAAGACGAGCTGGAAGTTGAAGAAAAAGGTAAGCTTTTTTGTAATAAATATAATTTGATCAACATTGTTCAGGGAAACAAAAGGACGCTCGAATTTGGTTTACTCATGTAAATAGATCTCCAAAGGTGCCTTCAGAATTATCCTCGGCGCCGTGCACAAACTACGGAACACTACAAAGGGAGGGGAAGTATGATCGAGCGTTACGGCCCATACAAAAAAAAAGGATTTTCATACAAATATGTAAGCGTTACGGAGGAGGAAGGGTGATCCATAAATGTCGATTTTAGCGTTACGCAATAAATAAATGCTGCCATAGATATTATCATAGGGCCCATATGGCCACATCTGTAAAGGCATGAGTATTCAGCATGACTATGCTGAGGATGACGGGTTCGATTTCCGGCCGGTCCAGGAACTTTTTGTAATGGAAATGTCCTGAGGCATAGTTTTCAGTAGGTCTGTTCCAGATGCACGTTCTCCTCCATTTGGAAAAATTGTATCATAGAGCATAGTTTCCCAAACTGTGGGTTACGACCCTGACGGGGATCGCCAGTCTTCAACAGGAGGGTCGCGTGGGACAGTCTCACTTTGTTGTAATAGGAACAACTACATAATATACTGTCATAACGTTATGTTGGTTAGAAGTTATACAAGATTTGTTTTAGGCTTCAATTTATCAAAAAATATTCTCAGACTTACTAAAATTTGCATGAACGCCAAAGAACAAAATCAACGTTTGAGAATATCGAGAATATGAAGACACGATGCATAAATATCTATCTCATTATTGATCAAAGAGTCGCTCTTCCACAATGATTTGACTTGAGCTTTTTGATCTGTAGTATAGGGTAAAAAATATAATTTGGACATGTAGGGAAGTGAAACCATCTCGGCAAGGGTCCTATTTTGGGCACTTTTCTGCTATAACTCAGCCAATTTTGAACCAATTGACACAATTTTTGGAACGCGATGCTATACGTTTAGTATGTAGCCGTGTACAAAATTTCAAGTCAATTGGTTTGGAATCGACTGAGTTATAGCGAAGAGTGCCCAAAATACCGGCCGCTGCCCAAGTGGTTCGCTACCCTATGTAATTTGGGCATGCACGGCGATGTATGTCTTGTTCCGTAGAGCTAATAAAAGTACATACTTCTCAATATCAATTATTGGATCAAACAGACCCTATTTTGATGAATTACGTTGAAAATACGCTTAACAATTAAGAATTTACTTCAAAATGATCGAAAATTTATATTGTTTTACTAAAACTCTTCAAATGCACAGGTATGCAAGACGACATACACTTCACAGTCACATGCAATATTCACCTCTAAATCGTTGAATTAATAATTGTAAGAAATTTAAAAGCCTTATTGCAATGAAAAATGTTCAATAAATAAGCATTAGGCAGCCAATCTCTTAACATTAATCTAGAAAGCTTAAAATAGGTGGTGTCCAAAATACATTACAAGTTTTCTACTGTGAATATTTTTTGGTCATTTAACGAACTACATTAGGATGCTGTGCGATTGCATACTTGGAGGCGTATTCTGTGGGTCAGGCGATATTTCCTTGATTTTAACAAAAACTGTAATAGTTATCAAAATAGATAGGTACCTGTTAATCGAAAAAAAAAAAGATTATTTGCAAGAAAAAAGTTGCTTAATTATACTACTTCCATGATTTAGCAGTATTCATGGCTAAACATTGAGATAATTGCCCTGTCCAAATTGTATACCTGAGGGTGTCCAAAACATATATTCGGTGTCCAAAATGCAATTCTAACAGGCGATTGGAAATTTTCTCAGCTTAAAAGGCTTTCGATAAGGTTTTTGTCAGGAACGCAAAGTACAATCATATTATAAGCGAATAAGTAACTTTGCAAAATAATCAATTGCTTTCTAAGGAAGCTAGGGGACGATTTTTCCAGCGTTGTCCTCAGCCTGTCCAAAAAACAAGAATAACCCTAATTATTTTTGTTTGAAATCCACTGTGACTCTTTTACACAAGGTTGTTTACGATATCGAGAAAGTGTTCACTCAAAAGCAATCTTGTTTGGGTGTTTTCTTAGATATCGAGGGTGCCTTTGACAATGTGCCTTTCGATGCCATATTAGAAGCGGCACGGCGTCATGGTATATCGCCAATGATTTCCAACTGGGTTCATCAAATGCTCAAAAACCGATATCTCTTCTCGACATTGCGTCTAGCAGGGATTAGGAAACTGAGTGTTTGTGGATGCCCTCAAGGGGGAGTCTTGTCACCGCTTTTGTGGAATCTCGTAGCAGATACGCTACCGAAGCAACTCAATAATAGCCGTTTTCCTACTTATGGTTTTGCCAACGAGTATCTTAAATTGTTAGTTAGTATGCGTATCACCACCGTTTTTGACCTTATACAAAGCGCCCTTCAGGTAGGGTAAGTGCTCCGATTATGGTTATAGTACCAATCATTCGCCATAGTGGATTTTCACCCTTTAACGGTGTAAACCAACAAGAAAAAAATTGTGAACAACAGATCACGTTCACAAAAGATGGTTGCACTCATTTAAACTCCACATTTCGCTCAAATTATGGTAGAAATAAATCATTTTCCTTAAAATTTCGGCTTCCTTGCACCCTTTTTCGCCATAGTGTACCAGTTATGGCTAATCGCATAAGAAATGCATGTAAATAGTGCGAAAAGGAACCGAAGTTAAAAAATGTAACCATAATTGGTACAGGGTTCCTATCATTGGCACACGCTGTAATAAATACCAAAAGTATGTAGATTTGGCTCGGTTTCTATATTTTTCCTGTAAAGTGTGGAAACTTAGCTATCTTTTAACATATTGATGACATTCGTTGGTCTTCTCGTTATTTTTGTATAAATAGTTTTCCTTAGTAGTGCCATAATTGGTACATCCGCCCTAGTTGAGGATTGGTGTCGTCAATATGGCCTTTCGGTTAATCCATTCCATTCTATTCGGTTTCCATTCCATCTATTTTTTTCGGAAAGGCGAAACCGTAATGGCATTCGACCTTTGCGTCTCTTTGATTCTGAAATCGATGTGACTGAACAGGTAAAGTACGTTGGAGTCATTCTTGATTCCAAGGTTTCCTGGACGCCTCATGTTGAGTTCAGAATCAAGAAAGCTTGTATGGCCTTCGGGTAATGGCGGCGAACCTTTGGTACAACTTGGGGTCTTAAACCCAAGTATATCAAATGGATTTACACAACTGTTGTTCGTCCAATACTGGCTTATGGATGTCTTGTGTGGTGGCAAAAGGGCGAAGTGAGAACGGT
Source organism: Aedes albopictus (assembly GCF_035046485.1). Taxonomy (NCBI): domain Eukaryota; kingdom Metazoa; phylum Arthropoda; class Insecta; order Diptera; family Culicidae; genus Aedes; species Aedes albopictus. Next base: position 136,212,977 of record NC_085136.1, on the reverse strand, counting down.
CCAATCAAAGTTAGGCCATCTCCAAAGGATGTGCTCAATGGCGATGTCTGGAGCGTTCTCTTCAGCTCCTACGGCAGCGCTCGAAGTTCTCTTTGACGTTGCCCCACTACACATTCATCTCAAACAAGAAGCACTTTCTTGCACTTACCGTCTATGGGTACTCGGCTTACTAGAGGAAACTCCTGTGAACCGCAGTTCAACACACCTCGTTGTTTCCACTTTTGGTGAATTGGGACAAAGTTGTCCTTGCTCAAAGTGATCTTACGATTGCTTGTAATTTTCCATATAGAACATTTTCCACGAAATTCTCTTCCCGGGAAGAGTGGACATCTGGTTATCTGGAAAGAAGTATTCAGACGGAATCGTATGTCACACTGATCCGAGAACAAATGCAAGACCACTAAATGGTCTTGCAACACTCGCTATTGTGTTGGAGGTACATACATCACCATAATGGCAACTGCATATAGCTCCGGATGAGTGGTCCGCCGAATTACAAAGTGTTGCCAAACGTTGTGTGTGGTAGGTTGCCGTTGTTCTAACTCAACAGCTTTCACTTGCTGCTGGAGTGCTGAATTTGAATTACACGGAACATAAAGTGCAGCACCGAACATCTCCGTAATGAAGTCATCTGTGTCATTCGTTTTTTTTTTTTCATTCGGGTTGACATGGTTTTCTTTATCGTCCCCCGCCTTAGAAGCATCAAACCGCTTGATGCGTTCCCATGTGCAGATAATGAAACGCTGAAACTTGTGTTATATTATCAATTATTGAACTGGTGTGGCTTTCTCAGTCTAAGAGCATTGAAACGGCTAGTTTGGCATAGCCCGACGTTTCGGTCCCGTGTATTGGACCTTTTTCAAGGGATAAGCAGTCAACCGTCTCTCGTTATGTGGTTTTTGAATGCAGTTTGAGAGTTGGAGCTTCTTGTAATGCCATTTAACATAAAACACATAAATTTTTCATGTACTTTTTGGGACAACTTGCACTGTAGTGTGCAGTGCAAGTTGTTGCGGTATACACTGCAACTCTGTTGAAGATCTATCATCAAACAGTTTCGACTTTGGGTTAGTAGTAATTGATTATTCACGAGTTGAAAAGTACGCAACAAATTTAGTTTCTGTTTTGTCTGCAACAAAAAATTTCGAGATCATGTCATTATCTGTTACCAGTAGGGATAAAGACTAATCGTCACACCTTCTTTGTTGCTTGTTTTGTGCCTCTTTTGTCTGACAATTCTCTTCACTGATAAATTCAAAAACTATTCAGGTCTGGAGACCAACAGTGAACACCCCAAATACTTGAAATTGCATTTTCTTTTACATGTCGACCCTATGAAGGTTGATTGTGGTATGTATTTTATTTTTTTTAAAATCTGAATAATATCTTTGAAAGTGTTCATCATCATAAATATTCCGTTCCAACGCGTTTGGTTCCACAAGTGAGGTGTTGAGGTCTATGGTAGTTGAAATTTGTCTCGTATTCAATACTCTTGCAGCGCTTTGTCACCTCTGTTATTTGCTTAACCAAGGGATGTGATTTATCGATAACATCAAGGCTGGACAGCTACAGAGTGTGAACAGCACATCGGATCAAATTCAATTGATCTCGTGGTTGGTCATGGAACTCGTTTGATATCTTTTCGGCCACTTCGTTTGAAATATCCCTCATGATCTCTTCGTCATCCTCTGGCTGTATCATCGATGATTCCAGTTCGTCCTTCAGTTTGTTTACACATGACAGCATTTTGGCACCATTGTCGACGGTAACAGCAGAAATTTGGTCCAGTTTAATTCCGTATTGTGCCAACAGCTCCAGTACTGTAGACTTAAGGAATGCAGCAGTCTGTCTGTCTTTCACTTCAACCATACCTACAATAGAATACAGAATGAATGTCAGTTGAAGCCACTGATTTTATTATGCTTACCCAGTGTCCTTGTGACTACTTTTTCCCGAAGTACATATTGCACACCAATTCCAATCAAATGATGATTCAAACGAGAAGCTGAATCAATCATCAAGCTGATCATTCTTGACTTCATTTCGTCAGCCAGTGTAGCTCGAATCCTTTCCGCGGCTTGCTTGATATGTCCTTTTACAATAGAGTGTAATACCGACAGCTGCACACATCGTATTATAGACCATTGCCAAACCTCTCCACCCGAAACTCGTTAGTGGTATATTATGAAAGCACACGTTTTGAATGGCCGAATCAACTAGAATCTGTCGATCAACAGTAACCGGCCTTTTTGGGTTGTTCCGTGCTTTCTTCACCGGCCTCGTTTGATCAGCCATCAATCCATGCTCCTCAGCAAGTGCTTACTCTGGTGAATTAGCATTAAGTTAAAATTCACAAATACAAAGAAACTTAAAAAAAACTTACTCTGGATCTGGGACTCTGGATGTAGGTGCAGCTGGTTTCTGCAATCCGGCAGCATGCTCTATCGCCTTCCCTCTGAATAAATTGAATGACGATTTCGGAGAAGTTTTTCGAATTTTCGTTCCTTTTTTTCACAACTCATTATGAACTCGGTACGCACTTTGCCCTGTACCGCCCAATCAATTGAAATATTATCCGACGATCAAATCAGAAATTATGTTTCTCAATTGACAGGTGAAATGACAGAGGCCATCATCGAGTTTGTATGATGGCTTACAATGAATAAATGTTCATTTGAATGAATTACTCGATGATGGTTGGCAAACCAAGTGTTGAATGAACCTTCGTTATAGTCCATTTCATGATGCGATTTTATGAATGAAATTTTGACAGGAGGTAGCGTCCTAACCCGTGAAAATCAATATCATCATCAACATTGTTGTCATTTCGTAAGATGGCTCATTGTCAATTCAGGTGGCAAGCTACTGATCGTTCCAATGACTGTAATAGTTGCCAGAATGTGTTGAAAGTTTGTGTTTACTCGATTTCAAATATATGAATTGAAAGTTTGCAACACTAGGTGCTGGTGTTTAAACTCGTGAGCTAAGGCTGTATCAGCCTTGGTAGACACTGCACAGTTTTCAGGCCGAAATCTTTGCTGTTATGTGCGGAGTGCAGTCGCAGTGTGCAGTGCAGTGGGGTTTGACCAAAGTCTACGCTTCATACAAATTTCAAAATTTTTGTATAGACAAAAGTCTAGGAGGGAGAGGGGGGGGGTCTGAGATGGTTAAATTTTGGTCTACGTGGATTATGAACAACCCCATACTTCTGTTCAGATAGCCAGACTGCTATTTAAACACTTGCTTCGGCCAATTCCAGGTCGAAGATAGTTATCGCTTGTCGAACTCAAATCGAGGAGCTGAATTCAGCAAACGCAGTTCACCTTGTATAGGTACCTGGCCATTCTTCCATCGCTGGAAATGAAATGGCTGATGCGTTAGCTCGCACTGGAGCATCACATGACTTCATTGGCCCTGAGCCAGCTATTCCGATATCGAAGTGCTGGGTAAAGCTTCAGATTCACACCTGGGCTGCCACTCAACACAGACAATACTGGAATATTTTGGAGTCATGTCGTCAAACCAAATTGTTTTGTACTGAGCCATCTCTAAGGGTGGCGAAGTATCTTACAAATCCGTCAAAGCAGAATTGCAGCATGCTGGTCAAAGCATTGACTGGTCACTGCCGACTCAGCTATCACATGGCGAATATTCAGCAAGCAGTAAAAGTGGGAACTAAAAGTTTGAGCAGCTCCTTCTCAGCTACCCATAAACCGATTTTCTATTTTCTTTCAGAAGTCTTTTACCAAATTTTTCTACTCATATTTTCTACAAAATCCATGTTTCTAGAGATGCTCTTTGCTCCTGCAGAAGTGAGTGAACGTCCGCTGTAGATGATTTGTTTTGTAAATATCACAGACAAACAGACGTAACTCTTAGAGGAAATTCATCGAAAACTTTTGCCCGGTGTCTTTTTCATGAGCACACTGCCAGAGCACTGGTAGAACCGCGCGAGACACTGTCGGCCATGATGGATTTTTATTTGACATTTGTCTTACACGCACACTACTACACAAATCGCCTGTAATTCGTTTGCATCATTCAGCAATGTGTACACTGGCAAACGTCTAAGCGATCGAACACTAGCGCCTCTGGTGGAAGGATCGCGGAGATCAAATGAAATGTGTAAAGGGTGATACGGTCAAAATTTGGTCACACAATTTTTTTCATAACTTTAGACTGCGTACACCAAAACAGCTGATTTTTGGACCAGTAATGCTACATTATATGTAGCTTATACCATAAAATTTTCATCAAAATCGATTAAGAATTGGTTGATATATAAATAAAACCATCGACCTACCTTTTTGAAATTTTGTACAAAGGCGCTCCATAGTAAATTTTCGGAAATTTAAGGTCAGTAAAGCATAATTTTGATTATAGAACTACCAATACTTCTCCGATTTTTATCAAAATTTTACAGTATAATACTATTATGAAAATGTGTTCTTAGTAAAATTTTGAGCCATTTTGTATGAATACTTTCAAAGTTGTAGCAGTTTGAATATGAAAAAAACTGACCGGGTGCCACTTAAGCAAATATAACTTTGTAACGGCTGGATCAAATTGAATGAAATTTTTATACAACATTTTGATATGCATACTTCACATACAGAAAAATTTTCATTGAAATCGGTTAAGTATCTCTGGCTCTATAAATAAAACAGTAAAAATGTGTGAATCCTCTTTGCACAAAATTTTAAAATTGCAGATCTCAAGGTTCAACAATATCTCCGCAAATACTGGACCGATTTTGATGAAAATTTTATGGTACAAGCTACATATAATGTACCATTACTGATCCAAAAATTAGCTGTTTTGGTGTACGCAGTCTCAAGTTATGACAAAAATTGTGTGACAAAAATTTGACTTGACTTGACAAAATTTGACAAAATTTGATCACTTAAACAAATATAACTTTGCAACGGCTGGATCAAATTGAATGAAATTTTTACACAACATTTTGATATATATACTTTACATACAGAAAAATTTTCATTGAAATTGGTTCAGTATTTCTGGCTGTACAAATAAAAGAGTAAAAATGTGTTCCTATTTTTTAATCCTCTTTGTGCAGAATTTTAAAATAGCAGTTTTCAGGATTCACAATATCTCCGCAAATACTAAACCGATTTTGATGAAAATTTTATGGTATAAGCTACATATAATGTACCATTACTGGTCCAAAAATCAGCTGTTTTGGTGTACGCAGTCTCAAGTTATGAAACAAATTGTGTGACCAAATTTTGACCGTATCACCCTTTATTGATCGTTAAATGCATGTGCCAAGCCGTTTTGAAGAGTGTTACGTCTGTTTGTCTGTGTAAATATACCGACTGGCCATTGGTTTCTCGAGTAGCTATACACTGAAACCTCTATTTAAGTCGATGCATGGCTGATCGAAAATAATTTTTACCGCATAGGCAATGACTAAACTATACAGTTTTATATTTTTTGACAAATCTCCTTTGTTATGCGAAGTGCTAAAAAATATAAAAGTCTATAGTTTTGTCATTGCCTGCATGGTCAAAATTATTTTCGATCAGCCATGCATCGACTTAAATGGAGGTTTCAGTGTATCTCTAAAACGGCAAGAGATTCCATTTTGCCGTTGAAGAATAAAAAAAAAGCGCATTAGTTTTTTAATTTAGCAATATTTTGTTTGTATCTCCCAGCTCGAACAACGAATTACGCACTACATGACCCTGTACGGTATATGTCGTCACGCTTTAATGAGTACTACGTAGTGTTCGATTTTAACTGCTCTACCCTAAGCTTCCGACATCGGATTGAACGGCTGCTGCATGAGGAGAATAGACGTCAGCGTTGATTATGATAGTTCGTAAGATATTCTTAGTATTTTAATTATTTGATTATTGTTATTGTGCTTGTGTATTGTGACTACTTATGGTGAGATTTTTTTTTCCTGTTAATGTCAATGTTAGGAGTTTTTTTTATTATTATTATTTTTATTACTTTTTCATTAAGACATATTGTCAGATGAAACATATAAATAAACATAAACATAAACATAAAATAATCTATGATACAGACGATACTTTTAATGGCATTTTTAGACATTTTTGGTCAATGGTGAAAAATTTCCAAAGAAATTATTTTTTCAATGTTCTTCTTCTTCTTCTTTATGGCTCGACGTCCCCACTGGGAATTGGCCTGCCTCGCTTCAACTTAGTGTTTTTTGAGCACTTCCACAGTTATTAATCGAAGGGTTTTCTTTGCCTGCCATTACATGAATTTGTATATTGTGAGGCAAGCACAATGATACACTATGCCCAGGGAGTCGAGAAAATTTTCCTGACTCGAACGGGAATCGAACCCGCTGTCTCCGGATTGGCGATCCATAAACTTAACCACTAGGCTAACTGGAGACCCCGATGTATTTTCATTAGATTGCTGAGGAAAAGCGTCAATTTCACCATTAAAAAGTTTATTCTACGATACATAGTTTTTGAGATATGATTTAATGAAGTATGAAGCGTTTGTTGTATAGATATTCCTTGTTTGCAGGCTGGCGGAAGCCTCAAGGAGGTAGGGATGGGATTTGCTGGGAAAAAGCTAATGACCCCAATAGGGTCAATATTACGCGTCAACCAGTCATGCCGTGTTGTTCAATTCGGCGGGTTCCTTGGATCTATTTCCGGTCGGTCTAAGATCATATTGCTATAAACAATTCTTGAGAATTATCTAGGTGCCGTCACGAATACATGCAAAAAAGTGGTCACTGGTATGTAAAAAATCTCAGTTATTGACTGTTGAAGTGCTCAAAGAAGCAGGCTCGGTTCCAGTTGGGATTTCATACAACAACAAAAGAAGAAAAATAAAAAGTTTACTCGTTGCACAAACTTTATCGTTCAGCTCTAATCCAACCGAGACGATGGTGACTTTTCATACATCATCCCCCGGAACATACTGTACAGTACTCGGTTCTATCGCCATAATTAGCGTCCGTGGCCGCAAGGTCAGACGAAACTACATATTTCCAAATAGTTGCACCACAAAATTTGCCACGCAGCGTGACAGTTTTATGTGTGCCATCAAAATATTTATACACGCGATGGCGGCAAAAGAGCAAACACTGAAATAAATTTGCCGCTTTCCAAAATAGCTGCCTCAATATAAAGACATTTGTTGCAGCTGTTACCGGCTATCATGGCTCTCTGTAGTTTGGTGGAAGTAGGTATGTAGGACCGGCAGCATCCGAGTCGAGTGAGCATCATATCCCAAGTGGCATCCAGAGATTCGTTCACTCGGTCGCTGGCACTCGCCGCTATAGTTTTGGAGAAATGGGATAAAACGTGAAATGAAAAATCGTTTAGCATATAAAATTTCTATTTCCATTTTGGGGTTATTACTTCTGTTCACCTAACATCAGCGATTTTTTTTTCGTCTTCTCGAATTGTATGTAACCGGATGCAGAAACTGTTTGTTTCTGTACGGTCGATGGCCTCCAACTCGGAAGCGAAGAGTGAGTGACATTCGTAGTTTGGATTCGTTGTTGCTGGATTTGATTCACCGAAAAATCAAACCATTACTGATATACCTATTCCTGAAGTACAATTTTCAAAAATCAGTACGAAAATTAATGGATTGGATATGTCTCGAAACGAAAGTCTCTTTCCCAAACGATTATAAACGGCTGCCACTATGTGATTACATCGAACATACCTACCTTTTTACAAAGCCAATAACCTTCATGTCAAGTTTCTCCATTCCGCCCCTCCCCCTCCTTTTCGCAGTTATGTTGCTAAAGATGATATGACAGGAAACGGAAAACAATTTCTCTAAATGGCTTCTTCAACCTCAGAACACAAACAGGTAGGTAGAAGTTTCAATAACGACCCACTCCCGCTCAGTTCTGCCAACGGCTCCACCGGATCCGCAACGGAATGGATATACGTAGGTAGAAGGGAGTTACACCGACCAAGTCTTCCTGTGCCGAGCCCAGTCAAAGTCCAAAGATTTTAAGAGCCCACATGAGAAATGGGCATCGGTTTAATCTTGTGTGCGTCTTGTTTTGGCTGGACGTGGATTTAATGTCACCGGGAGCCAAGAGTACTGGGGAAAAGGCTGCTGCTCTGCCCAGCCGAAAGACATACACGAGAAGTACATTTAAAACGTCATAAAAGTTGAATCTTGTGCTGCCGTATCTGCTTGAATCGGTGTATCTGGATAGTTGACGTTCGTCGGAAAGGATAGAATACAAGAACGACAGTAGATACAGGACTCACCATCCGTTTGAAGATATTTATCATTTATGAGTGTGATGAGCTTATGAGGATATTACATCCAAGTGAGTAAGACGTTTATTGCATCATAGATGATAAAGCTTGAGATTTCCGTAACGGTTTATTGAAATAGTGTGAGACAAGTTGAACCCGGTATACTGAGACAACATAAACCAACTTTATTTGTACACCACAGAGAAGAATTATAATAACAAATATTCAATACCTGGAAACTAAATCCGAAAGGAAAATATTGGCCCTTGATAGGAATGCCACAATTGAATGAGTCGAACAGTTGAGCAATTCAAAGGGGTAAAGCCTCTTTGATATTTTTTTTCTTCTGAGAAGCGTTCAGGTACATATTTCCGAAGAATGCGAATCAGTAGCTTCCAGCTCGATCCGATTTTCCTAGCTGACTTTCTACGGTTCCTCCAGGCTGGGAATAGTCGATTCCTATATATGGCTATAAAAATGTGCCATAGCGAAGAAGCTACAACAAAAAAGGATTAAAAGTTAGTTTTTCTTTTGTGCCAGACGATTGGTGCTTGATCCTTTTTCATCCATCCACCTTCCGGATGAGAAGTCGTGGAAAGGTTGGGCAAACATACTTCAAGTTGTTTGGTGGTTTCTTTTTGGTTCCGAATGAAAGCTTGGATGATATTTTCCAGAAAGAAATTCAACTTACATGAAGTTCAATCCACATCTCTTTCGATGACATTAGAGCGATTCCAAGCAACAGCATCAAAATTAAGGAAAATTTTTAATTCATGATTTTCTATTGAACTGAAACTTTGCACAGTTTTTCAGTTCCATCTAAATCGCCATTTTTCGATATCAAATTTTTATTTAGAGCCACGACTAACTTTTCAAAAGGGTGTATGTGAAAATGGTTCAAAAATATTCAAAAATATGCACAGCAAAAACGGATTGTTCGATTGTTATGAATTTTTCAGCAAAGTTAGATAGCTAAATGGTGATTTCTAAGAAAATATACACTGTGAAAAAAATCTATTTTATCATTGAAAAACATCATTTTTGTCACAAAAACTCAAATATCTCAAAACCCTATCTTTTTACCAACTTGAATTTTTTAGGGAAAACGGTCCATTGTATTAGCAATCTACCATAAAAATTTGGTGATGGTAAACTAATAAACAAAAAAGTTATAACATTTCAAAAATTTCACAATTTTTACATTTAGTAAAAAAAAATTTTCTGTGTAAATTATTTCGGCCGGAAATCGCGATTTAATGCTGATTTTATTGTTCAGCAAAGTTAGATAACTAAATGGCGATTCCTAAGAAAATATACACTGTGAAAAAAATCTTTTTTAACATTAAAAAATATCATTTTTGTCACAAAAACTCAAATATCTCAAAACCCTATCTTTTTACCAACGTAATTTTTAAGAGAAAACGGTCCATTGTATTAGCAATCTACCATGAAAATAAACAAAAAAGTTATGACAATTCAAACATTTCACAATTTTCACATTTAGTAATAATTTTTTTTAGTGTAAATTATTTCGGCCGGAAATTGAAGTTTGATGCTGATTTTATTGTTAATGGCCTTGCGTGAGTAAAACAAGTTGTTTTTATTATATATTATATATACATATAATATAATATACTATGTACCGTAATGTTCCGATTTTATCACGCCCTCCGTGCATTAGTCGTTTGTTTATTAATTTGCTGTTACATTTGAGGACAAGTGTTTTCCCTCTTCTTCAAGATGAATGTTGAAAGCGTGTTTTGCAACGTTAAAAATATTGAAATGGGTATAGATGTTGAAGAATATTACAGGGCATTTTTGAAAAGGGGCGTAATTAAATTGTTTAAACAGATGTCGCTGATGGCAATTTCTCAGTTGTTGTCGTTTTCGAACTTCCTGCGCCCTGCTTTACCGATGATATACAGATGGCTCGTTTGTCAAATTCTAGACGGCAGGACGTGCAAATGCGTAATTTTGTACACAATGTGGACATTTGGGCATAACCAGTCTCTTTCAGTTTATCTATGGTGCTTTCGGTGAGATTTCGTAACTCTTTTGAACATTTTTTTTCATCAAACGGTCTACAAGAGAGCGTTGAGTTGAAGACCTTTGAGAAAGCGACTGTTCATCTTGTTCGTTAGATTATAATAAACAAAATCACTTATTAATTTTAACTTACTTGTTTGGTGTTGGTGGCTGAAGAAAAAAAATACTATACAATTTTTAATATTCATAGCGGTAGTATTTTTTTGTTTTTTTCGTGAGCATTGTCAGGTATGTATACAGACAAACAAACGTAACACTGGCGAAATTTTCATTGACCACGCCTTCAACGATCATTTTGAATCTTGGTTGTGGCTTTCATAACAAGAAGAGCGCCCATCGTTTTTCTTTGCGTTTGACGTTTCACACTAGCGCCTTCTGATGACGATATTGCACAACGCAGTGTTTCGTGAAACATTTCCACCAGGTGGTGATAGTGTGAACTATAGATAGTAGAGTAAACATAGATCCGTCGATGATGAATCCGTTGTATCCAAACGAACTGTCAAAATTTGTATCCAAACGAGCATGACGTCACGATTCCAATAACAACAATGGAGCGCATGACGTCATATTTAACAGTCGCACTCCTGCAAAATACTATTCGCACGCTTGAAACATTTCACTCAGTGATGTCCGCAGATCTATGTTTACTCTACTATCTATAGTGTGAACTGGGTGATGAATTTTCACTAAAATTGTTCTAGGCGTTTCGTCTGTTTGTCTGTGGTATGTACCTCTTATGCATTTGTTGTTGTTGAAGTTACTCGCATTCTTCCGATCATAAAGTCTGTTCTCTACACACTTAATTTTGATTACCGAGTTCGGTAATTTTTTGACGAGATTAAAACTGCTGAGCACCGAACTCGTTCAGCAAAAATGCATTGTTTACCTTTTCCATACGATTTTGACAGTTGTTTTACTGAGCCTCAGTAAAATCGATTACCGAAACTACCGAGATCGTACTGCTGTTATAATCTCGTCAAAAAAGTACCGAACAGGCAATTCAGAAATAAGTGTGTAAGAGGGATTTTTTTTGCGGATAAACTAGACGTATACGCGTATAAAAAAAACTTTTATTATACAGCTTTTGTCTTAAAAATAAATTCAATTCCATTTTTCTTATAATCAACAGCTTTTCAACACTATCAAGGGATTTTTCACCAGTCACGTACAATAAAAAGTATGACAATCTCAATATTTTTGATCACAACACTGGATAGCGTCTAAGTTTCAAATAGATACTATAGTAATTACGAATAATCAAACTAAAGTATCATGAAAACAACTTGTTTAATTCAGGCGGTAGCCTTTACAATAAAATCAGCATCAAAATATAATTCTCGAAATAATTTACACAGAAAAAAATTTTTTTTTGTTACTAAATGTAAAAATTGTGAAATGTTTGAAATGTCATAACTTTTTTGTTTATCAGTTTACCATCACCAAAATTTTATGGTAGATAGCTGATATAATGGGCCATTTCCCCTAAAAAATTGAAGTTGGTAAAAAGATAGGGTTTTGAGATATTTGAGTTTTTGTGACAAATATCATATTTTTTCAAAGTAGAAAAAGAAATTTTTTACAGTGTATATTTTCTAAGGAATCATCATTTAGTTATCTAACTTTGCTGAAAAATTTATAACAATCGAACAATCCGTTTTTGCTGTACAGCTTTTAGAATATTTTAGAACTATTTTCGCATACACCCTTTTGAAAAGTTAGTCGTGAGTGAATATGAAGGTTTAATATCAAAAAATGGCGATTTATATGAAATTGAAAAACTGTGCAAAGTTTCAGATATTTTTGAAATGGTCGCTCAGGATCGACTGACATGACTCCGTGGAATTCCTCATTAAAGGACCAAAATTATGCATTTTTTTTTGGTTGCAGCTGTAACCAGGTTTTTACAGATAGTTCTATAAAGTGATAAAAGCTTATTCAATTTGAAACGGATTGATTGATTGGGAAATTAGAAATTGAAATTAAGTGTAATTAACTGTAGCCACCTTTGAAAAGCAAGATTAAAGGAAGCAAAGTAATGCACCGTCGCCATACAGTCCAACATCTGCATGAACTGCTTGATTGACCGATCACCGTGGAGGAGTATAACAGCTACAGAAGAAGACCCCGTTCACTTTGATGACTACGAAGCCCTCTGAACTCCTGACTTCTTGTATCCTTAGCCGGCAACTAAGTACACGGCTGACTCGAAGAAGGGGGGATTCTTCAAGACCCAGGACTAATGTCCCAGTTCCACTCTGGCTGGTGGAATTGGAGAAAGGAAATCGCTGGATAGGAAAAAAACTTCGTAGAACATGGTGGACGACTCCCTTCTTGGCACTGAACTGTATAAATTTCGGAGCTTGCAGACTTTTAAACACTACAACAACACTTTAGAAAAACACCACTTACTTACCTTAGTCAAAGGTAACCTTACCGATTAAACTAAGGCCTGGGTGGCCTCTGCTGTACATAGTAGCCGCATTGGTCGACCCACCTAGCTCGCTGCACATCACGTTTTCTTGTACCGGTCGGATGACTCTCGAGAACCATTTTAGTCGGTTTGCTATCCGACATCCTGATGACGTTATTCGCATACCGTAGCCTCCCGATTTTCGCGGTGTGTCGATGGTTGGTTTTCTCGGCAGCTGATGCGGCTCATGGTTCATTCGTCTTCTCCAAGTCCCGTCTTACATCTGCACTCCACCGTAGATGGTACGCAACACCTTCCGTTCGAAAACTCCAAAGGCGCGTTGGTCCTGTGCTCGTAGGGTCCATGTTTCGTGCCCATAGAGGACTACCAGTCTAATCAGCGTTTTGTAGATAGTTAACTTCGTGTTACGGCGAACTTTGTACAATCGTTGAGTCTAGCGTTGAGTTCTGCGGTGTCCAAAGTAAGCTAGATTTCCTGCCACAATGCGTCTCTGAATTTCTCTGCTGGTGGCGGTCACCAGTGAGCCCAAGTACACGAATTCTTCAACCGCCTCGATTTCATGACCATCGATAGAAATTTGGGGTGGCAGGCGCGGTGATTCCTCACTTTGCCATCATGTACTTTGTCTTCGACACATTAATGACTACTCCTATTCGCCTGGCTTCACTCTTTAGTTGAATGTACGTTTCCGCCATCGTCTCAAATTTACGAGCTATAATATCAATATCAGCAGCGAAACCAAGCAGCTGAATGGACTTCGTGAAAATCGTCCCACTCGTGTTTATCCCCGCTCTCCTTATTACACCTTCTAACGCAATGTTGAGCAGCAAGCACAAAAGACCATCACTTTGCCGTCACTCTCTGCGAGATTCGAAGGGACTCGAGAGTGTCCCAGGTACTCGAACTACGCACATCACTCGATCCATCGTCGCCTTGATCAATCGTATCAGTTTATCCGGGAATCCGTGTTCGTGCATAATCTGCCATAGCTGTACTCGATCGATTGTGTCATACGCCGATTTGAAATCGATGAACAAGTGATATGTGTTCAGTTCGCATCGTACTCTTGTGCTGTGCGGACGTAAGCTCTCTCTGCTGCAGGAAGTTTTACTACCTAAAGCAATTCAACAGTACTTCTCAGTACTACCCACAATAGCACTTTTCAGCGCTAAATTTATACCTACTGATTCCTTTTCGATCCTTGCCTGGACCCGTGCCTTCGATTATTCGTTGGACCCGTTTACGGAAGTCAAATTCCGTGAAACGGTGGTAATCTTACTTGGACACCGATTAGGGAAAAAACCTCCTGGAAGGTCGCTTCTAATTAAATCATGGTTGCATCATCGAACAAAAGGAAGGGTGAATCCTTGAATTCACCGCTTCCTTCCAAAAAAGTCGGTTTCAAAACTGTCGCTAAACGCGGCAAAGTTAGAAGGAAAGGAGAACTTTCAGCTTCTCCGCTTCCTTCTACTAAAACAATTGTTTCGGATGAAAATTTCGTTGAAATGAGTAATCCTCATGAAACGCTGAACAATTTTTCGGAACAGCAAATTGAGGATGCCTCTAGCCCAGGTACTTCAATTTCTGCTAAAAAACAACGGGTGCCGCCAATCGTGGTCAGCGTCTGTGAATTTGCTGGTTTTAGGCAGGAGATCTTGAACTCCATAAGGGGAATCAAGGTTTCCTTCCAAATTGCCAGGAAAGGAGACTGCCGCGTATTGCCGGAAACCTTGAAAGATCGGGATCTTCTTCTCAAGTACCTTACTGAGAAGAAGCATAAATTCTTCACATACGACGACAGGTCTGCACGCTTGTTCAAAGTCGTATTAAAAGGTCTCTCTAGTGATGACAAATCATCTGATGAGATCAAAAGTGAACTCAACTTATTACTTGGATTCACTCCAGTCCAAGTAATAAAAATGAAAAAGAGAACCCGCTCTGAGAATCCTCGGCAGGGTATCTCTCAAGAATTTTATTTAGTTCACTTCAACAAAAGTGATCTAAATAACTTGAAATATTTGGAAAAGGCGAAGAAAATGTTTCTTGTCCAAGTGACATGGGAACATTTTCGTAAGCCTGGGGGAAATTTCCAGAACCCAACTCAGTGCCGTCAGTGCCAAGGTTGGGGGCACGGAACGAAACATTGCCACATGGATGCTAAATGCATGATTTGTGGAGGTTCTTCTCACGCCAAGGACGACTGTCCGGTAAGGGAAGATACCAGAAAGTTTAAATGTACGAATTGCGAGCGAATAATCTACCCTCCAGCAGTGGAGTGAGTAATATTTCTAATTTTGTTCAAACGAATCGAGCTACCTATGCCCATGTGGCTGCGGGTAAGCAAAATTCAAATAATTCCTATCACCAAACATCAAATTCGGAAAATGCACGTGATTCAGGCATGTCGGCTTCCGATTTTGACTTTTTATCTGAACAATTGCAACAAATGATTGATGCAATGTTCAAAACTCAAGCTATGGCTGAAGCAGTCCAGGTTGGAGTTAAATTTACAAATAAAATAGTAATTGGATTACGTTTTGGTAATGGATCCAAATAAATTTTTGAACATTTTAAATTGGAATGCTCGTTCTCTAAATGGCAAAGAGGATGAGCTATTCCATTATTTAACAGTTAATAATGTGCACATTGCAGTTATTACTGAAACTTTTCTAAAACCTGGGTCTTCAATCAAACGAAACCCAAACTATTTTATTTATAGAAATGATCGCCTAGATGGAGCATGTGGTGGAGTTGCTATCATCGTTGACAGACGCATCAAGCACCAATTTTTTTCATCATTCGAAACCAAAGTTTTTTAAAACTTTGGGTGTTTCTGTTGAAACAAACTTTGGTAAACATACTTTCATTGCGGCCTACTTGCCTTTTCAATGCACTGGCCAGCAAATAGATTTTCTTAAATCTGATTTGCGAAAATTAACTCGCAACAGGACCAAATTTTTCATAATTGGTGATTTTAATGCGAAACACCGTTCGTGGAATAATCTTCAGTCCAATTTAAACGGCAGGATTTTATTTGATGAGTGCTCTTCAGGATATTTTGCTATTCAATATCCCGATAGCCCCACTTGTTTTTCTTCTGCTAGAAATCCCTCAACAATTGATTTGGTCTTAACTGACTCAAGTCAGCATTGTAGCCAGTTGGTTACTCATGCTGACTTTGATTCTGACCATCTTCCTGTAACATTTCAAATTTCCCATGAAGCGATTTTTAATCCCATCAGCTCTACTTTCAATTACCACAGAGCTGACTGGGATACATATAAAACATACATCGATAGCCATTTAGATGTTAATGTTTCATTGGAAACACATTTTGATATTGACAATGTCCTCGAAACTTTGACTAGTACTATAGTCGAAGCTAGAAGCGCATCAATACCAAAGTGTGAAGTCAAATTCGACTCAGTTATTATTGACGACGATCTGAAACTTCTGATCCGTCTTAAAAACGTGAGAAGAAGACAATTCCAACGTACTCGAGATCCTGCTTTGAAAGAAATCTGGCAGGATCTTCAGAAGGAAATTATATAACGTTTCACCGAATTGAGAAACAAAAATTTTGCAAATAAAGTTTCTCAATTAAACCCCGGCTCTAAGCCGTTTTGGAAATTGACAAAAATTTTGAAAAAACCTCAGAAGCCTATTCCTGCGCTGAAAGAGGATAACAAAATATTATTAACTAATTCTGAAAAAGCACAAAAACTTGCCAAACAGTTTGAAAGTGCGCATAATTTCAGTATAGGTCTCACTAGTCCAATAGAACATAAGGTTGCCCGCGAATTCGAAAACATTCTCAATCATGAGAACATTTTGACAATTCATTGGGCACTGATTTGGACGAAGTGAGATCTATTATATAGAAGTTTAAGAATATGAAAGCTCCGGGTGATGACGGAATTTTCTATATTCTCATCAAAAAACTTCCAGAAAGTTGCTTATCATTTTTGGTTAATATATTTAACAAATGCTTTCAGTTAGCATATTTTCCTGAAAAATGGAAAAATGCTAAAGTTGTTCCAATTTTGAAGCCTGACAAAAATCCTGCCGAAGCTTCTAGTTATCGTCCAATTAGCTGACTGTCATCTATCAGTAAACTTTTTGAAAAACTTATTTTAAATAGAATGATGATTCATATTGATGAAAATTCTATTTTTGCCAATGAGCAGTTCGGATTCCGCCATGGACATTCGACGACTCATCAACTTTTACGGGTAACGAATTTCATTCGTTCCAATAAATCTGAAGGGTACTCCACTGGTGTAGCACTTCTTGACATAGAAAAAGCATTCGATAGTGTTTGGCACGAAGGCTTGATCGTAAAATTGAAACATTTTAATTTTCCACTATATATTATTAAAATTATTCAAAACTATTTATCGGATCGAACACTTCAGGTAAACTATCAGAATTCCAAGTCAGATAGTTTACCTGTAAGAGCTGCTGTTCCACAAGGCAGCATACTGGGACCAATATTATACAATATTTTTACCTCCGACTTACCTGATTTGCCTCAGGGATGTCAAAAATCGTTATTTGCAGATGACACAGGTATCTCAGCCAAGGGGCGAAGTTTGCGTGTCATTTGTGGTAGATTGCAAAAAAGTTTAGATATTTTTTCTTCTTATTTGCAAAAATGGAAGATTTCTCCGAATGCTTCCAAAACTCAACTTATCATATTCCCACACGCAACCTGAGATTGGCAGATTCTATTACAATTGGGTATGAAACATATACAAATATTGTATTAGGGCCTTGCAAATACAAAAATTGGTAGGTGGCAGTATACCAAAAATTGTATTGGCTTCCTAGAATCTGGAAAAGGAAAATTTCGCATGTGTGCGTGTGCTCTGTCGCACTGGTTTCTCATTATTTATTCTATTTTTAGACTGATCATGGCAGCAGCGGCGGCATCAAATACCAATACATATTTAAAAAGAAATACGGGCGGCGGCGGGAATCGAACCTAGACACAATCATGGTGATACACATTATCCTGCGCTCTAACCAGCACGGCTATAACTCCACATGAGTAGACAAGAGGCTGAAAGCCATCATGATCAACACAAACGTGGCTTGGTGATGGAAGTGATGCAGCCGCCACACTGCACAATGGGTCCAGAGCCGTATTTGCGAAGACAAAACTGTTTATGCTTCAGCCTTAAGGTTTTAAACACATATTGTGTTTTAGAAAGTTTATTTTCAATTGTTGACCCTATTCCCTATTATTGTTACGTTAGGGTGGTTCGTCTGGTTAAAATGATTCAAAAATCTGCTTTCTAATAATTTTATTTGCGATGCCATGATGGATGGTGATGGATCGTTTAATTAGAAATTCCACCAATAAACGGCAAATTCTAAATTCCATATATCTCAGGACTCTCACCACTTAGAAAGTTGGTGTCTTCGACAACGTTGTTAAGTGAGTCAAGGGCTTACAGTTAATGGTCCACTAGGCGGCGCTAGTTACACATTTGCAAAATCATTCAAATGATTGATATTTTTTCGTGAAGCAATCAACAAGCTGTAAGTTTGTTTTCTTTGAACGTGTCTAAGTCAAGTCAAAGGTTTTTCAAAGAGCTATGTATTAGTCATAATTGTGCAATGTCGCATTTCATTCGGTTTACTTGATCCAGAGATATAGCAATTAAACGAAGAACTAGTTTTTGACTTCCGTTTATCAAATTACTGTACCTTAGGACTAAGCGAACCGAATTAAATTAAATTTTGAAAGTTTGTGACTAATGTATTGGTCTTCATGTATCGTTGGACTCGACTAAAATATGACCAAAGGCAAAAAAGTTGCAATTTATTGAAAACTTTTCGAAAAGTTCTTATGATTCGAATGTTTTATCCAAGAGCTGAAAGTTTCTTGAATAAAGACAAATCAATCAAATCAATCGAATGTTTTATTTTTGTTAATTTGCTATAACTTTGTAAAACATTCTGATATTGTATAGAGAATAATTAATCAGCAGATTTTTGGATAAGCCACACTTGATTGACCGTAATCATTTCACAATAATGAAAAAAAAAAAAGAACTTGCCAGACACATTTTTGTCTTCGTAAATACGACTCTAGACCCATTGTGCACTGAAAAGCCCGCATCCAGCAGGTTGCTGTTTGCAAGTGGAAAATTCCATGTAGACAATAGGACGCGAAGCTCAGCAGCGAAGCGAATGTTATTTTTAGACGCAACCCGGTTCAACTTCTCGGGTTTCAATGGAGGTGTTTGTGTGTAGTGGTATGGAAGCTATTGAGTTGTCCAAAAAAAGTCTCACGAAACCTACTGCAAGCCTATCCATATACGTGAGAACAAAAGATGTTTACAAAGTTCTTACAGATAGATTAACACGGGAAATCTGAACACAAATCACTACCACACAGGAATTTGGATTGGTCAATGGAACCGTGTAGCGCATCTTAATACAACGAATGGATTATGATTTATCACATTTTCTGTACGTTTTTAATGCATAAATTGGTAGAAAAGGCATATCTCAATTTTTGGTAGCTTTTCTTGTTTTGCGTGCACATAAGCCAAGAGCTCTTTATTTGAAACCCTCAAGTAGACATGTTGTCACTATGAGGGGAACTCCAATAAATTGGTCGGAAGAAGTTAAGTATCTAGGGCTCTTACTAGATAAAAACTTAACTTTTAAAAACCACATAGAAAGTATTCAAACTAAGTGCAATAAATACATTAAGTGTTTATACCCACTTATTAATAGAAAATCAAAACTTTGTCGCAAAAACAAATTTTTGATTTATAAACAAATTTTCAGACCGGCCATGTTGTATGCTGTCCCAATATAGTCGAGTTGTTGCAATACCAGAAAGAAGCAACTCCAGAGGATTCAAAATAAAATTTTGAAAATGATTCTGCACGGCGTGCATATGGTGAAGGTTTATCACAAAAAAATAGGCATCGCCAAATCCGCCGTTTTTCGAAAATATGGACTTCTAGCTATCATTTAACGTGTTCCTCAAAAAAAAATCCACCGAGGGATCCCGAACAACTTTTTCAGAATACTGTTTTCCCCATACAAAATGCACAGTTCCAAATTAATCCCTATTTCTACTTAACAAACATACCCAATTTTTGTATGAAAAAGTTCCCCCGATGGAATATTTCGATGTTGGGCTTGAATGAAAGCTGGTAGCGTCAACTTTCACGTAGCGTAAAAATTAGCGATGCCCATTTTTTTGTAATAAATTTGTTCTACCAGACACACCGTGTCTGAAGTTGCCTCCCTGGTATAGCACTAATGAGTTGCATCAAGTTTCTAATATTGAAACATTGGAACAGATGTCAACTAAAATCATTGCCAACTTTCGTCAAAAATCGTTGCAGTCTTCTATTGCTACGATTAGTTAGATTAAACTAATTATAAGTTAGGTTAGGGTTAGGATAAGTTGAAAAAATGTATTTCTGACACGCAGGTGAAAAATAAAGCCTGCAAAAAATCTTAACTGCTACAGCAAATGAAATGTAATATGTTATTAATTAGTATTGATAATAGCTTAAATTTATTTCACCAAATGAGGATGATAGTGTGTTAAAATACACAGAACACCTAGATTAAGTTGAAGAATGTAGAACTCTCTTGCAATCGGTGATAGACGGCGGCATAAAATTTGGGAGAGTATCTTGTAGGCAGCGCTCAGTAGTGTGATCGCGCGATGCTTCCCGCAATCCAACTTGTCGCCCTTTTTGTAGATGGGACACACGATACCTTCCATCCACTCCCCCGGTAATACTTCCTTCTCCCAAAACTTGGTATTGACCCAGTTTAGTTCTCTCAGCTTCTTCATCGTATTTTAGTAACTTGCTTGGTAGTTGATCTGCTCCAGCGGCTTTGTTGTTTTTCAACCGGCTAACCTCCTCAATCACTTGGGTCTGCCACCACCTGTCGACCACCTCACGCTCGCTCGTGAGAATATTCCCGTGATTATCTCTGTCTGCGAACAACATCATATATGGCTACGGATGCAGCCAACGGCTGAATATGCTCGCCGCATACAGGTAATCCACGGGCCGAATTGCGCTACTGTTGCTGTTGTGGTCGTTGTAGTGAACTGCTTCACATCTACGTGGACATCGGTACGGTCCACTACCACTACGGAGTGGATGGTCATCGACGGTCAGCGGGAGCAGAGAGAATTAGAGAAGTCAGTTAACCCTCAGTACGTCGTCGCGATCAGTCGCAAGGGGCGAACCGTTGCTCGATTTAATTTGTTAGTTCTGCGATCTGCGATATGTGCGGACATTGGTTATAATTCTCGAAAAAGGGCCGCCACATGGCCAAGTGATGTGATGACTGCTGAGACTGCACGTGGCTTTATGGATATCTTTGCGGGGAAAGTAGGTGCTTCGGACTACCATACTGCAGGAGGCTGCAAATTTTACGCATCGCTGGCTGTTATCATTCGATACGGCGTGCAGGCTGTTTCGCTCGATTACCGGTCTATACATTTCCTCTCTTCCTACCTGCGCGTTCATGTTGCCGACAACGATTTTCACTTCACGCGGCGAGCAACCATCGTATGTTTGCTCTGACAGCGCGTAGAAAACTTCTTTCTCGACAAACAAGGAATACGATTGGAAGCTTGGAATATGGAATTGCAAGTCACTTGGTTTCGCAAGATGTGACAGGATAATCTACAACGAATTACGTAGATTATCCTGTCACATCCTGCGAAACCTAGTGACTTGCAGTTCCATGTTCCAAGTTTCCAATTGTAGTCCTTATTTCGTCGCGTGGGTCTTTTGCCGATTGTATCGAGTCGTAATTTCTCCTATGTTATTTTTTTTAGAGACTTTACCGCTATGCGGCATTTGTCTCTACACACCTCCTATGCTATTCGCAATGGAGATTTTTACGGGTAGTTAATTGAGGCTACGCCAACACTCCTGTTTCGCTGGAGGGCCATCGTGCCAGTTGTGTTTAACGTCCCAACCAACACTGTGACGGCCACGATAATGGGACTACCATTTTGGATCTAGCTGGGCGTGGTGCAGCGTTTCTTACTCAGCCGCTGGATGCCAGAACAGAAGCTGTTTGTGCCGCACCTCCTTGGTGAACAGACGCTCGAATCGTACCTCCTCAATCTAGCTGAAGTCAGAAGGACAACAGTGCCCAGGCTGCACTACCAGCTAAGCACACAACTCTTAGCTGGCGGTCTTTGTCATCGCTTGACCCGTGGAAGTATGAGGTAGGAACTTGTGAGGACCACAGCTATGATGGACGCTCTTCTTATCGACTCACCGTTTTGCAGCCCGGAGAGTACTGCACTGGTGGCATTTTGGTATTTTGCACTTCAGAAACACGAACTTTGTAGTGGTTCACTATACTCGTAGACTGGAACGTTGAAGCTTCCGGAACTGGAATCGTTAGATCGATATCCAATATTATGATCCACACTGGCTGATGGAATCGCAGAAGAGAAATCGCTGGACAGGAAAGAAATTCGTAGAGCTTGATGGACGACACCTTTCTTGCCAATGTACTGTTTGGATTTCGGATCTTACAGACTTCTAATCACTACAACCACACAGTAAAACACCTTTTACTTTACTTTAACCTTTCTTTATTTCACTTTAACACATCCGATACGATTGTATTCGTGGTTAATATAAAACTAATTGCGGGTTGTCGCCTTTTATATTCATTTTGGGTACTTCTAGA
Organism: Aedes albopictus; assembly: GCF_035046485.1. Classification (NCBI taxonomy): domain Eukaryota; kingdom Metazoa; phylum Arthropoda; class Insecta; order Diptera; family Culicidae; genus Aedes; species Aedes albopictus. Next base: position 136,190,549 of record NC_085136.1, on the reverse strand, counting down.
TTTATTGGGTAATTTCCAGTGATCGTGTTCTAGATGGTTCTGAGTCGGTGCTTACCATCTACGTCGCTATGCGTGCTTACTGTCGCTAACAATCCTTTCGGTGCTTATTGTCCCGGTTGTCAAATTGACAGCGGTGCGGTGCATCGGTGCAGTTTATTTACGTTTCTCACGGCAATGCAGATGAATTGCAGCGGTTTGTAGATTTCATTGGTTCAGTCCTGAGGTTCAGGTTCAATCGTTCCAGGAGTAATAAAGATAGGAAGTTGTGTTTCGCTCGAAAAAGCGGAAGAAAATTATTATTTTTTTCGATCTCATTGGACCAAAAGTGGCCAAATCTAGTGGAAAAGTATTGCGAAACGTTTGGCAAATCAGGATTCGTGGGGATTACCGCGTATTGCCCTGAAACTATCAAAAAATCGAGTTGGAGGAAGATTGGCATAAGCCATAATCTCAACCCACTTTCAGCAAGAGGAAAAGTGCAGTGGTGCCAGAATAGTTAAAATTATTGAGAAAACAATAACAAGTGCAAAATAGTGTTAGTTTTAAGAACAAACGGAAGAGAAAAAAAGCCATATTACAAAAATACGTTGATGTTTTTAATATTAAGAAAATAAAAGAATATAAAAACAATAAAATGCACTGGAAAAACAAGTCATGGCAGATTCAAAAAGTTCCAGTCAACTGATGGCAGAAACACCAACTCAACATCCCGAACCACCCAGCGGTCCTCGGTCAAGTGCTGCATGAGGCCGGTTTCAAAACCGTGAAAGAAAGATCGGCAAATTCCACTTCAGAATTAAGCTTGACAGGAAGCAAGGCTACGAACAGCTGAAACAGGTGCACCGAGGAAAAGTGAATCTAAAGCTTCTCGAATCATGCTCGCCGAAAGAAACTATCTGTTTTGTCCCCGGAGTCCCATTGGTCTTCGGCGAGCACGAACTCCGGAACAACACCGAAGCAGTGTCCGGGGCCAGTCACGAGAGTCGAGATGTTAAAGCGAATGACCATCGAACGGAAGCCCGTGGACACAGAGAATCTGAAGATCGTCGTGGGAGGTAAACAAATGTCCAGTGCCTTAAAATTTTGGAGTCCTCTTTAATCACAAAAAAAAAACAGCTGGGTCGAGGTAAATTTAATGGAAGGTACTGGCATATACGCAGTCAGTAGATTCTGGGAGAGGCTTATGTCGGGGGTGGTGGAGGCGACTGCTGGCGAGTTTGTTTACGCTGTACTCCTAGCTGTACTCTATCGGTTTCTGTGGGGTTGCTAGGGTTGCTAGGAGTTGTTTACCCCGACACAAGTGAAATTTTTTGTCGTAGTGGCAGTGCTACAGCAGTTTCTAAGTTTTTAAAATGGGAATTTCACCCGGAGTTGTAACTTTTTGGGCGACAGGTAGTGATGGGAAAGATCGGTGGCAGGGACTAGCCGTGCCCATCAAGCCGTTGGTACCCAGGTATGACAGGTACTAGCAGAAGGATCCTTAAGACGCGTGAAGCGGTTGTCATCAACCAAAGAGCGTTGGGATGCAGTCCGGAAATATTTGGGATAGCCGTGATTTGTCTCACGGGTGAACGAATTTTTCGATACTTTGTCCGGCAAACACTGCTCGATACAACCACGACTACGTCGGAACGTAGTCTTTCGGATGGAACGTGGAAAAAAGTGCACAAAAGTGATCACTTCGAGGCTCTGACACTTTTGGATCATGGCTTGTATGCCATGTATACAGTTCCAAATCAAAACAAACTTGCCGGCTGTCATTCCGAATTCCAATATGGCGGATTGTATGATATATCATATTGGATTACCTTCCTTTTACTTACCTTGAGCTGCATTGGCGAAACTACGGATATTTGCCAGGGGGTGCACTACAAACTAATATTCATTCGTTCATCCATTCATCATTCATCGCCCCATATCTCACAGCAATGATTCAAAATTCCAGGGGGTGCCTGGCACCCCCGGTAGTTTCGCCTATGTTGAGCTGGGTATTCGCCGACGAAGGACATCTTCAACGATCGCAGCCTGTTGAACAGAATACGTGACATAATTTTGTACGCCAAGTTGAGGAGTTGGTAACTGACCTACTTCAGTCTTTCTCCTTTTTTTGCACAGAGAATAACGAATGCTACGATGAAAACGAACTTTCACTACCTTGGTAACTGACTGGAAAAGCATTCAATCGAACACGACCGAAAGGTTAACAATTCTGTTAGGGTAAATGTACCAAAAGTGGTGCTATTAGTAGCTCCATGTAGTAAAATTATTGAATAAAATTGATAATACCACAAAATAAAAAGTCTGAAAGTGTTAATAGGTAGTTTTCCACTTGAATTTGCTAGGAAAAATATAAAAAAACATTGTTTATTCCAGTTTTTGCTAATAAATCGCTTGCACCAACTATAGGTACACGGTTCCTATTGTGGAGGTAAAATTTAACATTGGTTCCTATAGTGGCCCATCCCATTGAATTATTATGGGACCCACCACCATAGGAACACTACCACCACTATAGGTGCAAGGGAGCAAAACATTAAGGAAAATAATTGTTTAAAATAGGTTATTTCGGCAAATCCTGCACACTAAACTGAATTAATGTTATCAATTAGGTATGATGCATCTATTAAAAATGTCATTTGCAAGCTTTTTGGTCGAAATAGGGCTAAGTTGCCACTACCACCACTATTGGTACTACCTCCACTAAGGGGGCTTTTACCCTATTCACATCTAGACCACCTTGTCGACTGGATTCTATCGACTTTTCTCCTTAGACCAAGGAATGCGCATGCAAATCTACGTCGCGTGAATTGAGACAAGTTTGCGTTTTTTTCTGTTCTCACCGTTGTTTCGGATCACACTGAGTTTTGAAAAAGCACAGTTGGTTTGGCTTAAATAATGTATTACGTTTTGTCTGGTTCGATTCTAACTACAGAAAACGTGGTTAAGAGTAACATTTACTAAAGTTTATGTGGGATGTCATTCTTTTCACGGTATTCCATGAGCCAAGTAATGATGAACTACATAAGATAATAGATTTGAGAGCCCATTTAAAGTGTTCACACTGTAACGAGGTTACAGTATTTTAATGTAATCTTTTATTACAAAATATATAGATGGCAATGAAACTCAAAATGATATTATTTCCGTGTAGGCTTACCCGCGTTCCATGTCTCTGATCCCATATAAGTTGCGATTCTACAGTAAAGGCCTGATCAAAACTAAAGATTTGCGTTCCTAAAAGGAAGTACACGAAAAACACCGAACATTTACGAGCTCGGGTATCGTCGGTCAAGGGCATAAGCCCATCATTCTGAACAATCCAGTCTCTTAAGTCTAAACCACCGAGCAGTTAAGACACGATAGTGCGACATAGTGGAAAAAGTTATACTTTAATTGTGTAAAGTTAGGCTTTGATTTGCTTGAATACTTTGGGAAATAGTGAGCGCGGATACAAAATTCTAAAAGTAGGTTTGTAATTGCCAATTATAAAAACGAAAATAGTGCTAAACTTTTAATTTACGATCAGGTTTGAAGAAACGTGCTTTTGACAAAATTGGAAGAAATCGATTGTAAATTCTCGCTTGGTAGTTATCAGGTAAATATGTTATACTGACGTGAACGAAAAGTAAAAATCTAATGCCAAAAATTATTCGCTTGAAGACTTTCCTTCAAGTGAAGGTCCACCCCTAGGACGTAGTGGTAACCGTCCAAAGTCACGGCCACCGACGATATTCGTCGAAGCATGTCCCAGTACGGAGGGTTAGCCTAACATTAGCCTAATGTGAGACTAACTGGCCAGCATGTTAGGCTAACTTTTTGTCTCACATTTGCCTAATGTTAGTCTAAAATTATTATTTATTTATTTCACTACGTCTCCAGCAAATGCTGCACAGACTGATTCTTAAAATTAGACAGATATGACACACTTTTGTTAGACATGTTGCAAATTCGAAACATGTTTGTTAGTCTAACATTAGACTAACGTTAGACATGTTTTAGTATGGGCTGTTAGACGAATGTTAGGCATAGATTTTATGCTGCTTGTTTTCATTCCAGCTGTCATCCGAGCAAGAAGTGTGATTGTAGTAGTGAACTTTTATCGGCGTTCACTACTACAACCGCACTTCTGCCTCGAATGAAAGCTGGACGAAACATATTTAATGAAAAAATCGGAGCCTGTTTAAATTTTAATTTTAATTTTAATTTTAATTTTAATTTTAATTTTAATTTTAATTTTAATTTTAATTTTAATTTTAATTTTAATTTTAATTTTAATTTTAATTTTAATTTTAATTTTAATTTTAATTTTAATTTTAATTTTAATTTTAATTTTAATTTTAATTTTAATTTTAATTTTAATTTTAATTTTAATTTTAATTTTAATTTTAATTTTAATTTTAATTTTAATTTTAATTTTAATTTTAATTTTAATTTTAATTTTAATTTTAATTTTAATTTTAATTTTAATTTTAATTTTAATTTTAATTTTAATTTTAATTTTAATTTTAATTTTAATTTTAATTTTAATTTTAATTTTAATTTTAATTTTAATTTTAATTTTAATTTTAATTTTAATTTTAATTTTAATTTTAATTTTAATTTTAATTTTAATTTTAATTTTAATTTTAATTTTAATTTTAATTTTAATTTTAATTTTAATTTTAATTTTAATTTTAATTTTAATTTTAATTTTAATTTTAATTTTAATTTTAATTTTAATTTTAATTTTAATTTTAATTTTAATTTTAATTTTAATTTTAATTTTAATTTTAATTTTAATTTTAATTTTAATTTTAATTTTAATTTTAATTTTAATTTTAATTTTAATTTTAATTTTAATTTTAATTTTAATTTTAATTTTAATTTTAATTTTAATTTTAATTTTAATTTTAATTTTAATTTTAATTTTAATTTTAATTTTAATTTTAATTTTAATTTTAATTTTAATTTTAATTTTAATTTTAATTTTAATTTTAATTTTAATTTTAATTTTAATTTTAATTTTAATTTTAATTTTAATTTTAATTTTAATTTTAATTTTAATTTTAATTTTAATTTTAATTTTAATTTTAATTTTAATTTTAATTTTAATTTTAATTTTAATTTTAATTTTAATTTTAATTTTAATTTTAATTTTAATTTTAATTTTAATTTTAATTTTAATTTTAATTTTAATTTTAATTTTAATTTTAATTTTAATTTTAATTTTAATTTTAATTTTAATTTTAATTTTAATTTTAATTTTAATTTTAATTTTAATTTTAATTTTAATTTTAATTTTAATTTTAATTTTAATTTTAATTTTAATTTTAATTTTAATTTTAATTTTAATTTTAATTTTAATTTTAATTTTAATTTTAATTTTAATTTTAATTTTAATTTTAATTTTAATTTTAATTTTAATTTTAATTTTAATTTTAATTTTAATTTTAATTTTAATTTTAATTTTAATTTTAATTTTAATTTTAATTTTAATTTTAATTTTAATTTTAATTTTAATTTTAATTTTAATTTTAATTTTAATTTTAATTTTAATTTTAATTTTAATTTTAATTTTAATTTTAATTTTAATTTTAATTTTAACTTAAATTAAATTTAAATAAAATTGAAATAAAATTTAATTAAAATTTAATTAAATTAAAATTAAATTAAAATTAAATTAAAATTAAATTAAAATTAAATTAAAATTAAATTAAAACTAAATTAAAATTAAATTAAAATTAAATTAAAATTAAATTAAAATTAAATTAAAATTAAATTAAAATTAAATTAAAATTAAATTAAAATTAAATTAAAATTAAATTAAAATTAAATTAAAATTAAATTAAAATTAAATTAAAATTAAATTAAAATTAAATTAAAATTAAATTAAAATTAAATTAAAATTAAATTAAAATTAAATTAAAATTAAATTAAAATTAAATTAAAATTAAATTAAAATTAAATTAAAATTAAATTAAAATTAAATTAAAATTAAATTAAAATTAAATTAAAATTAAATTAAAATTAAATTAAAATTAAATTAAAATTAAATTAAAATTAAATTAAAATTAAATTAAAATTAAATTAAAATTAAATTAAAATTAAATTAAAATTAAATTAAAATTAAATTAAAATTAAATTAAAATTAAATTAAAATTAAATTAAAATTAAATTAAAATTAAATTAAAATTAAATTAAAATTAAATTAAAATTAAATTAAAATTAAATTAAAATTAAATTAAAATTAAATTAAAATTAAATTAAAATTAAATTAAAATTAAATTAAAATTAAATTAAAATTAAATTAAAATTAAATTAAAATTAAATTAAAATTAAATTAAAATTAAATTAAAATTAAATTAAAATTAAATTAAAATTAAATTAAAATTAAATTAAAATTAAATTAAAATTAAATTAAAATTAAATTAAAATTAAATTAAAATTAAATTAAAATTAAATTAAAATTAAATTAAAATTAAATTAAAATTAAATTAAAATTAAATTAAAATTAAATTAAAATTAAATTAAAATTAAATTAAAATTAAATTAAAATTAAATTAAAATTAAATTAAAATTAAATTAAAATTAAATTAAAATTAAATTAAAATTAAATTAAAATTAAATTAAAATTAAATTAAAATTAAATTAAAATTAAATTAAAATTAAATTAAAATTAAATTAAAATTAAATTAAAATTAAATTAAAATTAAATTAAAATTAAATTAAAATTAAATTAAAATTAAATTAAAATTAAATTAAAATTAAATTAAAATTAAATTAAAATTAAATTAAAATTAAATTAAAATTAAATTAAAATTAAATTAAAATTAAATTAAAATTAAATTAAAATTAAATTAAAATTAAATTAAAATTAAATTAAAATTAAATTAAAATTAAATTAAAATTAAATTAAAATTAAATTAAAATTAAATTAAAATTAAATTAAAATTAAATTAAAATTAAATTAAAATTAAATTAAAATTAAATTAAAATTAAATTAAAATTAAATTAAAATTAAATTAAAATTAAATTAAAATTAAATTAAAATTAAATTAAAATTAAATTAAAATTAAATTAAAATTAAATTAAAATTAAATTAAAATTAAATTAAAATTAAATTAAAATTAAATTAAAATTAAATTAAAATTAAATTAAAATTAAATTAAAATTAAATTAAAATTAAATTAAAATTAAATTAAAATTAAATTAAAATTAAATTAAAATTAAATTAAAATTAAATTAAAATTAAATTAAAATTAAATTAAAATTAAATTAAAATTAAATTAAAATTAAATTAAAATTAAATTAAAATTAAATTAAAATTAAATTAAAATTAAATTAAAATTAAATTAAAATTAAATTAAAATTAAATTAAAATTAAATTAAAATTAAATTAAAATTAAATTAAAATTAAATTAAAATTAAATTAAAATTAAATTAAAATTAAATTAAAATTAAATTAAAATTAAATTAAAATTAAATTAAAATTAAATTAAAATTAAATTAAAATTAAATTAAAATTAAATTAAAATTAAATTAAAATTAAATTAAAATTAAATTAAAATTAAATTAAAATTAAATTAAAATTAAATTAAAATTAAATTAAAATTAAATTAAAATTAAATTAAAATTAAATTAAAATTAAATTAAAATTAAATTAAAATTAAATTAAAATTAAATTAAAATTAAATTAAAATTAAATTAAAATTAAATTAAAATTAAATTAAAATTAAATTAAAATTAAATTAAAATTAAATTAAAATTAAATTAAAATTAAATTAAAATTAAATTAAAATTAAATTAAAATTAAATTAAAATTAAATTAAAATTAAATTAAAATTAAATTAAAATTAAATTAAAATTAAATTAAAATTAAATTAAAATTAAATTAAAATTAAATTAAAATTAAATTAAAATTAAATTAAAATTAAATTAAAATTAAATTAAAATTAAATTAAAATTAAATTAAAATTAAATTAAAATTAAATTAAAATTTAATTAAAATTTAATTAAAGTTTAATTAAAACTTAATTAAAATGTAATTAAAATTTTATTAAAATTTTATTAAAAATAATTAAAACTTAATTAAAATTTAAATAAAATTTAATTAAAATTTAATTAAAATTTAATTAAAATTTAATCAAAATTTTATTAAAATTTAATTAAAATTTAATTAAAATTTTATTAAAATTTTATTAAAATTTTATTAAAATTTTATCAAAAATTAATTAAAATTTTATTAAAATTTAATTTAAATTTAATTTAAATTTAATTAAAATTTCATTAAAATTTAATTGAAATTAAATGAAAAATAAATCAAATTGAAAATAAAATGACTCACCGACACGATGGTGCCAAACTTAACGGAATCGGTCCCTGTTTTGGAGATGACTGGTTCCGGCGACGGTACGACGCGAACGAAACGGACTTAGTGGCCAGGAGCAGCGACGATTAACTGACGGTTTGGACAACGCAACGACGGAAATGGTTCCTACGGGTTAAACTATTTGAGACGAGCATTTTTTTTTTCTTTTTCTCGACCGACGAACGCGATTTTTAAGCTGCCGCAACTAACAAAGTGTTTTTCCACTGCCATTTGCTCAACTGTCAATGATGCGCGAAAAAATCGAACATTCAGCATAAATTCGGGGTTATGATTTATGCTCTCCAAAAATCTTCGATGAGCAACATAACTAACAAATGCCTAACATTGTCGAACGCCTAACTTCCTCCGTGCTGGGGTTGGGCCGATGAGCATTGTGCCAGTGCAGCATAACAACATCGCGAGCATCGAGCATCGATGTTGCCAGTGACAGATCATTCTAGCCAAGCCTTCAACCTCCGTTACCTCCGTTGACGGATATTCACCACTAGTCCGAACGTACCGCTACGGGGTGATTGTGACGTTCACCACGTGACGCAACATATGGTGGTTCAGTTGCCGCTATCCGCCGAGAGAGGGCCGCGGAAAGCATAAAACCGCACACGTGCAGGCTACCCGATCAAAAAGGTGACACCCTGAAGAGAACGTGTTTCGGTGGCAGGATTCCGTGCGAGTAAAGGAAAGAGTCGCATTATCAGAAAGAAGAAGCAGAAAGGAAAAGAGGATCGTACAGTGAGAAAAGAACAAGTAAGCGCTACCCAAAATTGTATATACTAACCCCCTAGAGTTAAGATCATTATGTACATAGCACCGCGCATTTTCAAAGATTAGTTTTAGTAAAACTTGGTACCAAATGCATAAACTCTTTTGGCAATTTTAGTAAGTTCAAGTGATTGGATGAGAGAATACTGGTGATTTCAGATTTCGGTGTTCGGGTCGAGTAGAATAGGCTCTGGGTAGGAAAACCTACAAAGGAAACCTATCCACCCTGCAGTTTGATAGCTTTTCTTTTGATAGTTTGTCTCTGTTCGTTGGAGGTCGTGTGCTAAGGTTTCGGTCGTGGGTCAGCGGTCGCGATTTAGGACCTGCCCTGAGGTCTCGCAGCCGGGTCGGGATTCTTTGGTGAGACAACTCGCTTCCTTCGCGGCAAGAAATAGCTTGCCTGGCGCTTAAGCGGAGGTAGTATCAAATCCGAGATTTATGCCGTCCCGAGTCCCGTTACATTTGGCGCCCAACCAACGGTTTTTGAAATAAGCTTGTACAGTAGATAGTAAGTTTGAGTAAGAATTGAATTATTTGATGATTGAGATTTAGTTGGATTTGGATATAATTTTGATTGTTTTTTTTTTCGGATTACGGTAAGAATTAGGTTTAGTTTTGTTTTGCTGCATTATACTGAATTTTTGAACTTATATTTCTATTTTTTCATATTTACTTTTTTCACATAATTACGTTTTAGATTGTACATAATTACTTCATATATATTCTTCTTAAACCGTTTTGACTCAGCGAGTGTGATCTGAAAGTGAAAAGAAATATTAATCAATAAAATGGAGGGCCAAAATTTTGAAAAATTGGATTATTATATCAATCCAAATGATTTGGTAGAAGATGAAATTGATTACGAATTGAAACTGAGATGCTTGCCAGTGAATGAATCAGTTCAGGAAAAACGCCAGAAGCTGAGACATGCTCAGTTGGAAGAGATCCGTAAGCAAAAAATATTCAGGGTGAAGAAATCCATCGCCCAAGAATATGACACGGTCAAAGCAAAGGTTCAGGACATTAAGCATGTCATCCAGTTTTACCCCGAACAAAAACTCATTTCTCGGCTTAGGCACTATAGATTGAGAACCATTCGAGCAAATGCGATGACAAGAGAGCAAGTTCGTATGAAAGAGGAACTGGTGAATGAAATTGAGAACTTACTTGATCGTTACGGGAGCTTAATTGATCGCAGATGCAGTCAGCCCCCACAAAATGTCCAATTACATTTTTCGAATATAGCTGAACGGAGCGTTCTACAAACAAGTGAACCAAATGACAACGTCAATGTGTCAGGTCTGTCTGGAATGGGACAAGGGATGTTATATACTGTACAAACCCAAAACCCAGCGTCAGATACTCCGTTCATAGGAGATTTGCAATTAGGAAACAATTTGCTCGATGAAGCGGTTGGAGGCAATGATTTGGGGGAGAGTGAAGGGTTTGAAGAACACTTAGATTTGCTTTTTGAAGAATTTCGTGAAACGTCAACGCAACAAAGAGTTCGGACTCAAGAACCTTTGTTACCTTGCAGAAAGGAACAGGATACCTCAAAAATCCTCCCCAAAAATCAGATAGATACTTTGAAACAAGAGATTAATCAATATATACAGCAGGCTTTATCGGAGCAAATGGCTGCATTGATGGAAAAACTGACACCAATGGTAAATAACCAGAGGTCATCAACTCCAAATTTTCCTCCACCACCCCCCGCTACACCACCGCCACATCCAATGTCTCCTCCACCACCGCCACCCAATGCACCAGTACGGCCCCATAGAGGGCTAGTACGGAATGACTACCATCCAAATTCAGTAGCATCACATGTTTCGATTGCCGGTGATTTTGAACCAGTGCAGCACAACAGACCGAGTTTCGATTCACGCAATCGTTGGCAGGTTCCTATTAGTAAATGGCGTATTAACTTTAGCGGTGATGCCCGAGGACCTACAGTCACTCAATTTTTGAATAGAGTGGAAACACTGGCCTTAAATAACCGAGTTACAGAGGCCGAGCTGTTGAGTCAGGCCAATTTCTTTTTTAAGGAAGGGTCAGAAGCGGAGGAATGGTACTTCACCTTCTGTAATAAATTTGGTACTTGGGCCAGCTTCAAGCACAAACTTAGGTTGCGATTCGAGCAACCGAATAAAGATAAAGTCATTGAGCGTCAAATTTTGGACCGAAGGCAACTACCGCATGAAACCTTCGTTGCATTTGTTTCGGCCATTGAAAAACTTGCTCAGCAACTGACCAAGCCAATGCCTGAAGAGCGAAAATTAGATATCGTAACTGAGAACATGAAGGACAGTTATAAACCGTTTCTGACGCTTTATAGGATTGAAAGAATTGACGAACTGGTCACCATTTGCCATCAGTTGGACAAATCGATGTACCGAAGCTACAATAGCTATCCAAAGAGCAGGCCTCATCAAATCAATAGCCTTGAAGACACAGAACAGGGAATAGACGGTCAATATGACGAACAAGAGGAGGAAGAACTGAACGCGATAGGTCAAGCCATACGGCGAAGGAAAGTAGAAGAAAGGCCAAGAGAGTCTACAGGCGCTATTCCGAAAGTTCCAAAAGACGATCAGGTCAACATTTTATGTTGGAATTGTCGACAGTATGGCCATTTTTGGCGCAACTGCGACAAGCAAAAGCAAATTTTTTGCCACCTATGCGGACAAATGAATTTTGTAACTGCAAATTGTCCAAATAGTCATCGTTTCCCAGCTCAAACCCAGGAAAACGAGAGTCCAGATCGATCGTAGGGAGTGATCCTTCTGAAGTTTTAAAAAAACTCCCCAGATGAGGTGTCTTCAAGAATACTCAAGATTTGGGGCTGTCGTATTCAAAATACGCCACAGCATTCCAAATAAGTACAAAAGCCAATCGATGTCCCTACATTAAGGTCGAAGTTCTAGGCACTCCGATAACGGCACTACTGGACTCAGGAGCCAGTGTGAGCATCCTTAGTTCTAAACATATCGTAGAAAAACACCGGCTCAAAATTCAACCAATAAATTTGATTGTTAAGACCGCAGATGAGACACCCCTTAATTGTGAAGGTGTTATTCAGATCCCCTTTACATTCCAGAGAAGCACTAAGGTCATTCCAACGCTCTTGATTCCAGAAATTTCAAAAACCCTTATTCTAGGAATAGATTTCTGGAATGCTTTTGGAATTGCCCCAGCAGTGGTAAATGAAACCGGAATACGACCTATTGGAAGTATAACCGACCAGGGGGTGAACATGATTGAAACATTTTTTGCAGAACCTGAGGAACTAATTGTATTTACGGTAGAGCCGAACGGACCATCAATGATAGAAGAGGAATCGATTGAGGATAGTTCATTAGATCTTCCGTTTGTGGAGAAAGAGGAAAACAAAAATATAGCTGATATTCGAACAGAGCATACGCTAACAAAACTTGAAAGGGATGAGCTAAGTCAAATAATTGAATTATTCAAAAATACCAAGGATGGTCAATTGGGAAGAACCCATCTATGCTCCCACAAAATCGAGTTGATTGATGGGGCTCAACCTAAAAAGCCCCCTCAGTATCGATGCTCGCCTCATATTCAAAAGGAGGTTGATAGGGAAGTAGCAAGAATGTTGGAGCTAGACATTATAGAGGAGTCGACTGCAGAATGGTGTAACCCACTGTTGCCAGTTAAGAAATCGTCAGGGGAATGGCGAATTTGCTTAGATTGCCGCAGAATTAACGAAATCACTAAAAATGAAGCATACCCCTTTCCGGATATGCTTGGCATCCTGGGTCGAATTGAGAAGTCGAAATATTTCACCGTAATCGATCTCTCAAAGGCCTATTGGCAAATCCCGTTGGAGGAATCTAGCAGAGACTATACCTCTTTCAGAGCGGGGAAGCAACTGTTTCGTTTCAAAGTTATGCCTTTCGGGCTCAAAGGCGCCCCAATTACACAGACAAAACTGATGAACAAAGTGCTCGGGTTCGATTTGGAGCCATACGTCTATGTATATCTAGATGATATTATTATCACTTCTAATGATATAAAAGAACATTTCCGCCTTTTGCGCATAGTAGCAGAAAGGCTGCGCAGAGCAAACCTCACTATAAGTCTAGAAAAATCCAAGTTCTGCCAGAAGAAGATTAGCTACTTAGGGTACACGTTATCCGAGCTTGGACTAGCAATAGACAGCTCGAAAGTGCAACCTATATTAGAATACCCCGTCCCCAGAACTCCTAGGGACGTAAGGAGATTCGTGGGCATGGTTAGCTTTTATAAACAATTTATCGATCACTTTAGTGATCTAACAGCCCCTATTACAGATCTTTTGAGAAAATCAAAAGGAAAGATTGTCTGGACTAGACGTGTGCGCCGAAGCAGTTTTCACCGGCGGCGGCGTTTATAGTAATTTGAGACAGCGGCGGCGGCGACGCTGGCGTCACGCCGTACACCCTATTCGGCGGCGGCGGCGGCGGCGTAATCGGCGTGGCCTTATTATTTTTTTAGTGAGATGCTACTTTTAGTCATTAAAAACGTCAATACAGAATAATTTGTTTCCTGTATCTTAAGAACATTTTTTATCTATTTTTGTATGAAACGTTTAACCGTATGGAAATCAGAAGTTTCAATAAAAAAAACTATCCTTATAAGAATTATGCAATGAAGAATCCTTGAGCATGTTTACCAAGAAATTCACAACGTCGCACGTCTTTTCTAAAAATATTATTTTCTAAAACTCATTTTTGACCAGTGCTGTCATGGTAAAATCTGAAATTTTTGTTGGAGTTCTGTTTTTCAGAAATTCCTCCAGGAAATCCTAGAAATTCCCAAGATGTTCCTGTTGAATTGGTGTAGTGGCAGCCCCCTGGTAGAATAAGTAATAATATTGAACGGTTAATCCCCCGGCTGATGCGAAGACAAATGTCAGTTGAGTGACTGCTTAAGTGTATGTGTATAAGTAAGAGGACGACGAAGCATTATGCTGAAGATAAATGTGTATTATTGTTTATATATTTTAGTCCGTACTACTCACTGGTTGTAAATAGATGTTGTCGGGAACGCAATCATAGTTTGCAATCAATTTGATCACGAAAATCCCGGGACGTGTTTCGGTCGGTCGGTTCGATTGTGAGACCGTGTGCTGGGATTCCAACAGTTCCTCCATGGATGAGATCGTAAACTTATCTAGAGATTTATAGAAACCTTCCTTCAAGGATTTTACTATTTTTTTTTTCGGTGACCCTTGAAAAATGCATTCAGAGATTATTTCAGCAGTTACTTTAGAAAACTTTTCAGGATTTATTCCTTAACGTTTCTCCAGGAAATTCTCAACAATATCTCTTCTTGGAATTACTGCACAGCATTCTCCAGTTTACCAGGAAAATTTATTTTTGCGATTTCTTTACTTCACAAGTTTTTCTAAGGAAATTGTATCAGGAAATTTTGTCCACTAATACCATTCAGACACGACATGAATGTACCATCTGCTGTAAAGTGTCGAAAATAAACAAACAAACAAACAAACCATGCAAACATTGTGCAAGAAATTCTTCAAAGAATTATTCCAGAAGTATTTCAAGGAGTTCTCAGGGGTTCAAAATTTAATTTAAAAAAATCTTCTAGTACCTTTGTCAATTTCTTAACGGATTCCCGAAGATTTTGTTTCTCAAGGATTACTTTAGAAACTTCTTCTTGATTTAATTCGGAAATTCATTTAGGATGTCCTTTAAAAATGCCTTCAGGGATTTTATCATATATTACCCAAAAAAATCTCTTAAAATTCTTCTAGAAATTCCACCAAAGCCATCTCAGGAGTATTTACCAACTCCTCTGTAGGGGAAACTAAACCTTTGCGTCCAAATAATTGAACTTTTGTGCTGAATTTCAGGAGTTCCTCTAGGTATTTCCCAGGGACTTATTCAGGAGCTCCTACAATGATTGTTTCTGAAATTGTTTCAATGAAATTAAATTTCATCAGGAAATTCCATCAGATTACCCTTGATGAAAAACTCTTTCGTGTTTAATGTAATTTCATAAAATACTTCTGTAAATATCTGAGGAGTAATATCTCATAGAATTCCCGGAATAACCTCTAAAGTAATCCCAGGAAATATTTCTGAAAAAAACCGCAGGAGGAATTCCAAAAAGAATCCATCTAGACATTTCTTCGGTAATCCCTGACTAAATTTTCTAAGGGATTCCTGCAGGACCCTTGCAAGAATTTCCGAAGAATTCGCTGAAAAACTCTCTGAAAATTCTGAAATTAAAGAATAATATGGACAATTGTTTGAGGTAATCTCTTACTGACATTCACAAAAAATCCTTAAACTTAAGAAGGAGTCTTAAGTGATATTTCAGAAGGAATTCCTTAGTAAGGTATAGATGGAGTCCATGGGGAAATTTCTGAAGGAGTCCTTGGAGATGTTTTTGAATAAATTGTATATCTAATTCCTGAAGAAATTCCTGGAGATATGTAAAAGAATCTCAGGGAGCTTTCTGAAATTATTCTAGAAAGAGTTGCTAAAGTATCTTCTGAAAACTCTCCCTCAGAAACCCTTGGTACAATTCCTACGAGGCTTTATTAATAATAATTTAGAAAAAAAATCAAGAGAAATCTCTTACCAAAGTTCATGAAGGATGCAATTCCCGGAGTTACACATGAACATATTTTTAAAGGTATTCCTGAAAGAATGTCTGACTTCTGTAAAGGTTTCCAGAAATTTCCAAAGGAATGTATGAAAAACTTTCTAGGAATTGCTACTGAAGATATTTCTAAAATCCTTAAAAAATCCGAGTTAGTTTTCCAATGGTATTCTTGGAAGAATTTTAGGAGGATTTTCTGGTGAAATACATGGAGGAGTACCAGGAAGAACTCATAAAGAAATCACTAAATGTTTTTTTACAAGAATCAGAATATCTACTGGAATCACTACACAAAATCACAGAAAAACTTCTGGAGAATTTTCCAAGAGACGCTCCATGAAGAAATTGATAGAAGAAGCCCTGAAAGAGTTTTCGAAGCAACCGATGGGGGAATTCCTGAAAAAAAACCCTGAGAATACTATGTAAATATAATTCCTGGAGTTCTTTCTGAAGGGGGAACGTCCACAAGTTAAGCCACGCTTTAAGGGGGGAGGTTCGGAAGAGTGATAATTTCAGAGGATGTCCTATACTAAAAGTGCGCAAAAGGAGGGAGAGAGGATGAAAATGGATATTTTTGCGTGATCTAATTGATGAAATATGTTATAAACTAATGGAGCCATTTCAGGAGGTTCTTAATAGAATTTCTTTGGAAAATTTATGGATGAGCTTAAATCATCTTTAAAAAATATTTCTGAAGGAACATTCGAATCTTTGTAAATATTTCTGAAAGAATTCTGGACTTTTCGTTTTCTGACAATAAAACGCTGTTAGGATGTCTGAAATCCATGGATAGTTTTCATGGATAGAATCTCCGGAGAAACTTCTGAAATAATCCATGGAGGACTTTTTTAGGCATTGTTTTTCTTTAAAGAATTCATGGTGAAATTTCTGGAGAATTTTCTAAAGGAATTTTGGAGATCTCATGGAATATGTGCCTTCAACAATGTCATTGGTAAATGTCCATGAAAATCTTCCGAACGGTATACAAAGAATATGTAGTAGAATGTAGTTGTGGACCGGATCCGTCATGGTTTACAAAAGAGACGCGCTTAGTACTTAAAATAGAATAAGTTAGGATATTCAAAGTATTGCTGTACGAAATCATTAAAGTAAATCACAGAAAAAGTTACACAACTCACAAGAACTTAAAAAATACGCCTAACATGCACAAAAAAAATAATTGTTATTGCTATCAGGTTAAATAGGTGGTTCGATAAAAGTAAGCGAGAAAAAATCTTTGTCGTTTCTCATCGGCGTGGGAAATTTTGTTCGGCGGCGTGGAAAAATATGATCAGCGGCGCGCCGGGTCAATTTAACTGGCGGCGGCGGCGCGAAAACATCGTCGGCGACGGCGGCGCGGCGCGGCGGCGCACACGTCTAGTCTGGACTAAGGACGCAGATGAAGCTTTTTTGAAAATAAAATCGGAACTAGTATCTCCGAACGTACTAGCAAACCCTGATTTCAATCGTCCCTTTATAATTGAGTCAGACGCGTCAAACGTAGCAGTTGGAGCGGTTTTGATTCAAATCCAAGAAGGACTTAGGAGACCCATAGCTTTTTTCTCAAAAAAACTCTCTGCAACTCAGCGGAAATATGCTCCGACTGAGAAAGAGTGCCTGGGTGTGATATTGGCCATTCAAAAGTTCAGGCACTACGTTGAAGGGTCCAGATTTACCGTAGTGACAGATGCTCAAAGTTTGATCTGGCTTCGGCAAATTAGTGCCGAGGGTGGATCAGCTAAACTGATAAGATGGGCATTAAAATTGCAGCAGTACGACTTCGAACTGGTATACCGAAAGCGCGCTTTGAATGTCACCGCGGATGCGCTATCCAGAGCAGTGGACAATGTTACTGTAACAGACCCCGAATATGAAATATTAAAGCAAAACATCTTGTCAAACAAAGCAAAATACAAAGATTTCCGGGTAAACCAGGACAAAATTTATAAGCTGGTTCCATCTAAATTGATTGACCCTAGGTTTCAGTGGAAATTTGTACCGCCCGTGCACCAGAGATTCAAAATAGTCCAAGACACCCACGATGCAATGCACTTTGGGCGTAATAAGACGTACAAAAAACTTCAAGAACAGTTCTATTGGCCATCAATGGAGAACGATGTTCGAAAATACTGCCAGGGTTGTGAAACATGTAAAACAACCAAATATCCTAATGCCAACCCAAAACCATTAATGGGTAAACAAAAACTGGCCTCGATGCCATGGCAAACGATATCCGTTGACTTTGTCGGACCGTTTCCAAGGTCCAAGGCGGGAAACTCTGTCCTTTTAGTAGTTACGGACTTATTCTCAAAGTTTGTTATGATACAACCGCTCAGGGATGCTAAAACAACGCCCTTGATTGCATTTCTGGAGAACATGGTATTCCTCCTGTTCGGCGTACCAGAAATAGTAATTTCTGATAATGGGGTACAGTTCAAATCAAAAGAATTTGAAAAGTTTCTAAATAAGTATCACGTTACGCATTGGAGAAATGCAAACTATCACCCTGAAAACAACCCAACAGAAAGGGTTAACCGGGTAATAGGAGCGGCAATTCGTTCATATTTAAAGGACGATCATAAAGATTGGGACAGAGATATACATAAGGTAGCGTTAGCGATTAGGACAGCTGTCCATGAATCAACGCTATTTACACCCTACTTCATTAACTATGGGCGTAACTATATAAGCTCAGGAGCTGAATATAAGCATATAAGGGAGGCAGGGACTGATGTCATATATGAACCTTCGCTAATGACCGAGAATTTGCGCGCGATCTTTGAGACCGTTAAAGCAAATTTAAAGAAAGCATATGAACGATATGCTAAACATTATAACTTGCGATCGAACAAGACACTCCCGTCGTTCGAAATAGGGGAGATTGTCTTGAAAAAGAACTTCCATCAATCAAATAAAAGCAAGCAATTCTCTGCAAAACTGGCTGACCCATTTTCGATGGCAAAAGTGGTAGGAAAGATAGGTACAGCATGTTACGACTTGGTAGATCTCCAAGGAAATAGATTAGGCGTCTACCATGCTACGCATCTTCAGAAAAAGTAATCAATTCGATCATTTTCTTCAAAGCTATGTCTGTTGCAAATAGGAGCACAGTTACAACGGTTTAGACCAAGAAAACACAAACTTACGGTTTGGCAACTCCGAGCTCGGCGAGAGGGATTGGCTTCAATAACGTTGTCCTTACAAGCGATCTCCTCTTCGCGGCTCGATGGATCCCCTCTAGGACTGCTTGCAACCTAAAACGGAAGAATAGCGTTTAGTTCTAGAGGATTTGATAGAGCTATGTAAAGGAATATGCATGGGAATAATCGGTTGCCCTAGAACGATCAGCCAGCTTAACCACCCAAGCCCGGAGCTCACCGAGGTGAACAGAGAAGGGAGAGTACGCTGGAAGTCGGTGCGAGTCTGTAGGGCCAGACAATGACCAGGCTGTCGTTCGAACCTTGATTTTTCCCGTACATATCCTTGAACAAAGTTTCACAACACAAAAACACTTCGAACGAGTCTTCAGTTCACAATAATACAGCTATGTATACACACAATCGAATGAAAACACTGGATGTTTACACCAGGCACTAAGGTAAACACTGTAAATAACAACAATTTAGATTAAGAGTCGCTGCATTCGGTAGCTTCACAATTTAGGGAATTACTAACGTAAACTATAGACTTTAAACTCCGTTATGTTAGGCTGTTCAGTGCGTGGGCGGGTTGTTTACTTAGTCCGTTTCACAATTGAACAATTTTGGAAGTCCAGTCCGGTTAGTTACTTACTTTTTCAATAGATTTCGCACCACAAACAACAGACGTAGCTTACACAGTTGCTCCTCCATAATTTCTGCAATAGTTGTTGATCTTTTTCCGGGTTTTTAGCTTCAATAGTTGGGTTTACATATAATTTCTTTGCCACTCACAATAATTCAATTATCAGTTTTCATTTCACTTTGGTTTTGTTTTCATTTTCATTTTCACCACACAGTTAGCTGACAGTAAGAAATGTCAAAAGTTTCGTCGATTATTTCGACGGGTCGATTAGTCGGAGTACAGTAGAGGCCGTTGGAATGGGGATACCGTAGGTTGATGTCATTTGGAACTGCGATAGTTCCAGCAACAATTTATTTAGATTTGGAGTTTGGTTCGGAGGTTTCCGGATAGTCCCATTAATGATTTTGGTTTGTTTAAGATATGGTTGGGAGGTTTCTCGACGCTTCGCGTTATTATGGTTAGGTGTGATGAACGGTCACGCCAAGTTTTCAGCAATGGTATCCCATTAGAACGGCACAGTAGGTTCGGAAAATTAGTAAAGAGATTTGTAAAGTTATGTACAGATAGTAAACGTGAATAAGCAATAAAAAGAACCTGTAAATAAATAAAATCAAATTAAATAATTCAATAATTAAAGATAAGCTATTAGTAAGTACATATGCAGCAACACAAATTTTGCCTCAGTTAAAATAGATATCAACAATAATTTTAACTACCTCAAACAAGAACTAATTATTTTTTGAAAAAAAAAATAAATTCAGTTTCTTCATTTATTTTTTTTCGATCGGTAGGGGGAAATGTAACGAGGTTACAGTATTTTAATGTAATCTTTTATTACAAAATATATAGATGGCAATGAAACTCAAAATGATATTATTTCCGTGTAGGCTTACCCGCGTTCCATGTCTCTGATCCCATATAAGTTGCGATTCTACAGTAAAGGCCTGATCAAAACTAAAGATTTGCGTTCCTAAAAGGAAGTACACGAAAAACACCGAACATTTACGAGCTCGGGTATCGTCGGTCAAGGGCATAAGCCCATCATTCTGAACAATCCAGTCTCTTAAGTCTAAACCACCGAACAGTTAAGACACGATAGTGCGACATAGTGGAAAAAGTTATACTTTAATTGTGTAAAGTTAGGCTTTGATTTGCTTGAATACTTTGGGAAATAGTGAGCGCGGATACAAAATTCTAAAAGTAGGTTTGTAATTGCCAATTATAAAAACGAAAATAGTGCTAAACTTTTAATTTACGATCAGGTTTGAAGAAACGTGCTTTTGACAAAATTGGAAGAAATCGATTATAAATTCTCGCTTGGTAGTTATCAGGTAAATATGTTATACTGACGTGAACGAAAAGTAAAAATCTAATGCCAAAAATTATTCGCTTGAAGACTTTCCTTCAAGTGAAGGTCCACCCCTAGGACGTAGTAGTAACCGTCCAAAGTCACGGCCACCGACGATATTCGTCGAAGCATGTTGGGCCGATGAGCATTGTGCCAGTGCAGCATAACAACATCGCGAGCATCGAGCATCGATGTTGCCAGTGACAGATCATTCTAGCCAAGCCTTCAACCTCCGTTACCTCCGTTGACGGATATTCACCACTAGTCCGAACGTACCGCTACGGGGTGATTGTGACGTTCACCACGTGACGCAACATATGGTGGTTCAGTTGCCGCTATCCGCCGAGAGAGGGCCGCGGAAAGCATAAAACCGCACACGTGCAGGCTACCCGATCAAAAAGGTGACACCCTGAAGAGAACGTGTTTCGGTGGCAGGATTCCGTGCGAGTAAAGGAAAGAGTCGCATTATCAGAAAGAAGAAGCAGAAAGGAAAAGAGGATCGTACAGTGAGAAAAGAACAAGTAAGCGCTACCCAAAATTGTATATACTAACCCCCTAGAGTTAAGATCATTATGTACATAGCACCGCGCATTTTCAAAGATTAGTTTTAGTAAAACTTGGTACCAAATGCATAAACTCTTTTGGCAATTTTAGTAAGTTCAAGTGATTGGATGAGAGAATACTGGTGATTTCAGATTTCGGTGTTCGGGTCGAGTAGAATAGGCTCTGGGTAGGAAAACCTACAAAGGAAACCTATCCACCCTGCAGTTTGATACCTTTTCTTTTGATAGTTTGTCTCTGTTCGTTGGAGGTCGTGTGCTAAGGTTTCGGTCGTGGGTCAGCGGTCGCGATTTAGGACCTGCCCTGAGGTCTCGCAGCCGGGTCGGGATTCTTTGGTGAGACAACTCGCTTCCTTCGCGGCAAGAAATAGCTTGCCTGGCGCTTAAGCGGAGGTAGTATCAAATCCGAGATTTATGCCGTCCCGAGTCCCGTTACAACACATATTCATGATAGGGACTGTTCATAAACCACGTAGACCAAAATTTGGCCATCTCAGACACCCCTCCCCCCTCGTAGACTTTTGTCCATACAAAAATTTTGAAATTTGTATGTAGTGTAGACTTTGGTCAGACACAACTCCTCCCCCCCTCCCCACAAAAAGTCTGCGTGGTTTATGAACGGCCCCATAGAGACAGTAGATCAAACTCGGCTTTTTCAAAGATCAAACAACACTGAATAATTTACACCCTAGAAAGTTGGCAAAAGATTTCTTAAAGATAGTTCAGATTCCTTCCAAGCTTTCTACAACCGTTGAATATTCAAATATTTTTCATCTCTACACAACCACCTGCACCTGTATGTCGGTGGCAGGAAAAGCCACAAAACAGTTGTTGGTAGTCGGAAAACTATATTCAGTGCTTCCCCATCTTTTCGCAGCTACTACTTGATGTATAAGTTTACTCGTCCCTGGTAGTTCACCAGGAGCATTAACTCGTTTGATTCAGGGCTCCATTGGGGATGATTTGTAGAGCAAAGTGGTACATAAAGTTGGTCTACGTCTTTCGCACTTGCGTTCAGCCGGTGCAAGGAGCAATTTTACCATGTTACATCAGATGTACCTACTAAAGAAGATGCCAAACTTTGCCAAGTTTTGGCTTTGTCTGCGTGTGTAATCGTAAGTTGTGGTTCACTAAATCAGACTCAATGATTGAATGAAATGCTGAGATAACGATTCTCCACGGGCTTCAATTGCTAATTTATATCTTCCTTCTTCTTTTCCGGCATCCAAATGGGCAACCCAATCATTCTTGACCCAAGAATCAAAAGCAAATAAATTTGCATCCCATCAGACGTAAACACCGAATGCGTTTCCGAACCGGATTGCATTACCGGCACCCATAACTTACCTATCCCAACTGGGAGCCGTTGTTGCAGAGCTCACATACTTAAGATTCCGACCAGCCAGCAGCCTGTTCTGCTGCTTTTCCCACCTTGTTGGGCACGAAACCGGAAGCTTTCATTCTAACAACCACTCCGTCTGATCCCCCAAGCCAGGCAACACGGAAAGCAAATCAGAACAAATGTACACCGGTAATAGGCTTCGTTTTGTGTGTGGTGATATTTTATTATTCCCCTCGCTTAGCCTCGACCCCTCTGGAAGGTTCTCGTGTTCTAACAGACAGAGAATGCCGCAAATAGCTTCCTTTCTGATGGCACATTTCTTTGCCCTCCGTCCTCATCCGGCACGGCACGGTGGTGGTGTCTCTGGAGGGAATCGTCAATGTCGTCAGCCATGTCCGTCGGTCGTCGCAGTCGTCGTAGCCCGAAATTCTTCGGTGTCTTCTACTACTGGTAGTCATCGGCTGGGCGGGGTGTGTACCTGTTCGGCACACATCTTTGGGATACGGTCGTACGTGATAAGAATTTAGTATTTTGCATTAAAATGTATGCGATTCTTTATTCCCTGCGAAAGAATACGTTCCCATATTTATTCCTGGAAGGACGGTAAGGCACTTTAGCCGATAGAATAGTTGGGTGAGTGATGGACGAGCAATGAAGATTAGTCTAGTGAACTTTAATTTAACTTGTAAGTACACATATCGTGTAGATTAGAGAATCATGTGAATGCATAACTGCAATTTGAAGTTGTCTTCCAAGTTCCTGCTGGGATTCCAGATTTGAGATTCAAGATGGAATCCAAGATTTCTGTTGGCATCTCAAATCCAAATAGGATCCCAACATATCCCAAGTAACATTTTATGTTTTGTTCTGCTCTATAAGAGATCTTCATGACCAACTTTATAAAACTTGCAATAAAACTGATTTATACATCAAAACCTCTTGATAACCTCTTTAAGAGCATCTTCCGGCTAAGTGGACCACTCTCGGAGAGGTTTTGCAAACCACATTAAGAGTAGCAATAAAACTGTTTTAAAACTGTTTGAAAATGTTCCTTTCATGAAAACAGGTTATGACGATTGTTGTTGTTTTTTTTTTTTTTCAACAAAAACTATGATACCTCAAGATGCAGAAAAGTTCCTTCGATGGCACGTGAAGTTCAGGAGCATACATCATTCGTAAGTAGAAAGCGATCATTTCAAAGTAATATTTTAGTAGTTATTGTGGTGGTAGGCTTATGCGCATTCAATTTTACCGTATATATTGGGGTTGCAGAAACATAAAATTAAATCGCTTCGAAAATAGTGAATATTATCATCTTGGAATGAAATGAATCAATTTGTTAATTTAGTGAAACTATCTCGAACAGCAAGAAAACTCAGCTGAAAGAGTTTATTTATGTGAGCAGGTTATGGAAACGGTGGCAAGCTATCAATTCATTGGTTATTTGAGCAAAATTAACTATTTTCCATTCACGTAAACTAATTCTTCAATATGGAGACGACCAAAATTAGCGAAAATAAAACGAAAGCAACTTTTATGATGACCGTAATAAACCTAGCAGTGTTGTATTGTCTACTTTTCCACCAACAGATATAGTTACTTATCGAACGGATCGCCATCTGTTGAGAGTTTGAACAGTTTTATTGTGGTAATAATGAATGCCAGATGGTTTACACATAGGAGAGTTTTGTTTACTCTTAAAATCTGGCTTTATGAATATCTTGAAATATACTATAAAATATTTCATCGATGGTTTCCATAAAAGTAGTCATAAAACTGTGAGTTTTGATTATTGCTGTGATAAAACCCTAATAAAAATCAAACAAAACCAATCAGCGATGGAATTGTTACTTGGGATGCCAGCTGAGATCCCATATTCTAGCTGCGATCCCAGATTTAAGATGGGATCCCCGAATCTAAATGAGATCATATATTCCAAATCGGATCCTGCATTCCAGATGGAATCCTGAATTCTAGATGGGTTTTCAGATTCTACATGGAATCCATGGTTAAAGATTGGATCCCAGATTCAAAATAAGATCCGAGATTTCAGATGGTATCCCAGTTGCATGACGACATCTCAGATTCTACATATATGCGAACCTATAGATTCCAGCCGGGATCCCAGTATACCGATGGTATCCCAGATTCAAGATGAAATCTCAGACTCCAGAAAGAATCCCAGATTCTAGAAAAGATATCCGACTTCAGATGAGATCCCAGATTCCAGATGGGTTCCGAGATTCCAAATGAGATCTCATATTTCTCATAACGATCCCAAACCAAATTAGATCCTTCATTCCAGATGGGATTATCGTTTCCAGATGGTATCCCGAATCGTTGCTGAGAACAGAAATTCAAGATGCCATCAAAGATCGCCATCGTGGCTTCGTGGTTGTGCGACTAAGGTCACCAAGCCTTTAGTCGCATCGTGCTAAGGAGCGCGGGTTCCATTCCCGCCACAGCTATCAGGAAAAGTTTTCGGCTATGCCACTGGGCGTTGCATGCTAGTCCGTTGTCTAGTGTCGTGCTTCCTTCAAAGAGCAAATAGCTCACTGGAAGCATTAAACGTGTCTGTGTCTTTTTTAAAAGATTATGGATGGGATCCCAGATTCTAAATGAGATCCTGGATTCAAGATCGGTCTTTATTTTTCAGGGGAATTTCAAGATTCCAGATGATTGAGATCTCATCAGATTCAGAATCAGAGAAAATTATCCAAGATCACAGATAAAATGTCAAATTACATATAGGATTCAAGATTTCAGAAAGTGTCTTATATTTCAGAAAGGATCCCAGATTCCAGATGGGATCTTAGATTTTGAATGATATTTCAATTTCTAGTTGATGGAATCCCAAATTACAGAAAGGATCCCCGATACCAGAGAATATCAGATTTCAGACCCCAGATTCTGAATGATATCGCAAATTTGACATGGGATTCCAGATTCTAGAAAGATTGCAGATTTCTTGTGGGATCCTAGATTACACCAAACGGGCATTGCTTCAAAGAGGGACTAATGCACATCGCACCATCAAGGTTAGCTGCGTTGCCATGCAGCAACGAACATCGATGACACGCTTGAAAGAGTCCACCAAGCGCTTTGCCAGCTTCCCGGGCGACCCTTGCAGTTCTGCCACCGTTCCAAATGTTCTGGCGATAATGTCACCTTGTCGCAGTCCCCGGCGAGATTCGAATGAATGAAACCCTTACGCAGTTTTGCACACCGTCCGTCGTTGTTTTGAGTAGCCTGATCTCTCAGCCTGATTTCTCAGGAAAACCGTTTTCGTCCATGATTTTCCATAGCTCTGCGCGGTCGTTACTGTCTTATGCCGCCTTGAAGTCGATGAACATGTGATGCGTTGGGACCTGATATTCACGGCATTTCTGGAGGATTTGCCGTACTGTGAAGATCTAATCCGTTGTCGACTGCCGACCTTGTAGGCAGAATTCAAAAAAGTGATCGCCCTGAAGTTCTCACATTCCAAATGGTAGCCTTTCTTGTAAACAGGGCAGATTACCCCTTCCTTCCACTCCTCCGGTAGCTATTCGGTTCCCCAGATCCTGACTATCAGCCGATGCAGACAGGTGGCCAACTTTTCTGGGCCCATCTTGATGAGTTCAGCTGCGATACCATCCTAACCAGCTGCTTTGTTAATTTTGAGCTTATGAATGGCATCCTTAACTTCCCTCAGCGTGAGAGTTGGTTTATTTCCGTCCTCCGCTGCACTGGCGTCGTCGTTTTCTCCGTTGCCGTGGTCTCCCGTGTCTACGTTCTCCATGCCATTCAGGTGCCGATCGAAGTGCTGCTTCCAACTTTCGATCACCTCGCTTCCGTCCGTCAAGAGGCCTCCGTGCATATCCCTGCATATCTCGGCTCGCGGCACGAAGCCGTTGCGGGATGCGTTGAGCTTCCGTGTTTCTTGGGAATGACACAGAAGTTCTATTTCTTCACATTCCGCTTCTTCTAGGTAGCGCTTTTTCTCCCGAAAGAGGCGGGTCTGCTGTTTCCACTTCTGTTTGTAACGTTGCACGTTCTGTCGGGTCCCTTGCTGCTGCATAACCGCCCTCGATGCGTTCTTCTCTTCCAAAACCGTTCTGCACACTTCGCCGAACCATTTGTTCCGTCGATTCTGTTCTACGTACCCGATGGTGCTCCCGGCTGCGTCGTTGATAGCTGCTTTCACTGTACTTCAGCAGTCCTCTAGAGGGGCCTCATCGAGTTCGCCCTCTATGGGAGAGGCAATGCCGAAGGCGGACAAAGTCAATACTTTGCTTGCAGCCATCCCAGAAGACTATGAGCATATCCTGGGTGCCCTATCAGTGGTGCGGCGAGATGACTTGGATGGTATGTCCTTAGAGCAAGTGAAACGTCTGTTCCTTGACGTGGACGAGGCGAAGCGGTAGACAATCGGAAAATCAGGGCAGGACAATGTGGCACACGTGGCAGCTACACCAGCTAGGCCACGAAAGAAGAAAACCGTCCAATGTTTCGAATGTGGCAAAACGGGCCACAAGCGCCGGCATTGCTACCAATTAAAGGAGAAGCAGAACCCTGGGAGACGAGAACCGCCCACGGCGGTCGCAAATGTGGCCCTAATGGCATCAATGAAACAAGCACAACCGACGTTTGGACCGTTGTTCAGACCCCGAGACGACCCTAAGGAATACGAGTTGAACAGGCGAACTCGGAATCTTCACCTTAAGGACATGCCCGTGAAGTTTCCATGCGTGCTAGACTCCGGCGCAAGCCAGCATATGATCCGCGACGTTGCGGCTTTCAACAAGATGTGGGACATCGACGATATTGAAATTACAACAGCAGAAAACGGTAAGCGTATGATTTGTAAGCGCGCAGGTAACGTATGTTTAAAAGGTGAAAATAAACATTTGCGGTTGGATTTGTACAATGCTCTTTTTATACCAAATTTACAATATAACCTGATATCAGTCTCTCGTATTGAATCCGCTGGGTTGTCCATATCGTTTTCCAATGGTCATGTGAAAGTACGTGATAAACAAGGTAAGCTAATTATTCAAGGAAAAAGAATTGAAGGTTTGTATTACTTGGACTCATATGGAGAGTTCTAACTTGAAGAGGCTGGTGTCGGAAAATATGACAGAGGGGTTGGATTTACAGCCATCGTCATTTGGAGATAATAAGGCTGTATGCGAATCCTGCATAGCCGCGAAGCAGACACGAGAGCCATTCATTAGAACCAGCGGGAAACGCTCAAAAAGACCTCTGGAGCTTGTTCATACGAACATATGTGGCCAGCTGCCAGAGGACACATATGACGGCTACAGATATTTTGTCGGCTTCATAGATGATTACACGCATTTTGTTATCGTGTACCTGATCAGACATTTGCGAAGTTTAAAGAGTATGAGGCCTTAGTTACGGCTCATTTTAACTTGAAAATAAGTACAGTACGATCCGATAATGGAGGCGAATATTATAACTACGATTTCAAAAATTATTGCAAGCAGAAAGGGATTAACATGGTCCCCACTGTCCCCTATACTCCACAGCAAAATGGAGTTAGCGAACGTATGAATAGGACTCTTATGGAGAAAGTTCGAACATTTCTACATGAAAGTCAAGCTCCATTGAGCCTTTGGGGCGAAGCGCTCTATGCTTCAGTGTACGTTACAAATCGAAGTCCTACTAGCGCCTTGTCGACGGCAAGGACTCCTTTTGAAATGTGGTTCGAATCAAAGCCAAATGTAAGAAAGCTCAAGGTGTTTGGTTGTGTAGCATATTCACACATCACTAAAGAGCATCGATCAAAGTTAGATGATAGAAGTCAAACGTTGGCCTTTGTTGGTTATGCACCAAACGGATATCGTCTTTGGGACAGTGTAAATAACAAAATCAAAATTTCCCGTGATGTTATCTTCGATGAATGTCGACCTTTCTTTGGTTCAAATGGTCAGGAAATAACTTCCGATAAGGGGATTACTTATTGTGAGGTGGATTCACCTACGATATCTGAACCATGTGAAGAACAAGAAACAGTTGACAACGACGAAGAAAGTATTGAAGATAGCGATCAAGACTATGAAGAAGCGGTTTCAGGGGAAGATGACAATCTGTCTGAGTCTGGCCAAGAAAGGCCACAAAGGACTATTGTTGCGGTAATGAAAACCCTCGCACTAAGATTTGACAGCTGTGTTTATTCCGCTTCAAAGCTACAAATAGTCATAGTATAAGTAATGCAAATAATAATTTACCAAATTAAACTCACAATTTAGTGCTTCTTGGTTTACGAATAGGGTTAGCTTATTACAACAATTCGGTGCATATAGTGCGTTGCAACGGCAGATTCTATTGGAACAAAGTATTAGCTATGAGCAAATTTTAGGATAACAAATTCAAGGATCTAACAATTCGAGTAGTATGCAATATATTGAAAATAAACGATTTATGATGAAATTCTTGACTACCGAATCACAACCATGCCGTTCAGCATTGACACATCAATTTCTTCCTCATGTACAACGATCGGTGACAGCGTAACAATAGCGCTCTCGATGACGGCTGTCATCTATTGTCCGCTGTTGGTCTTCACCCTTTCGGCACTGGTGTAATAGACTTGCGGTAACATCCTCCGCCGGGTGCATCTTCCCATCGGGTAAGACTGCACTAATTCTCCCAACATCTAGCAAGGCTATCTTCGTCACTGGTCTTCGCAAATATCCATTAGCAGTGCGCAGTATTGCTTGACGTATCTTCCCATCTTGTCCGTGAATAACGCTTTTGACCCGACCTCGGGTCCATCCGCTTCGTTTCCCATCTTCGGTGATCAGAACCAAGTCTCCCTCTTTGATCTCCCTAACTGCTTCATCGAACCACTTCGGTTGCCTTCGAATGACTGGCAGGTATTCGCGCAACCAGCGCTTCCAGAAGGAGTTCCGTTGGTCCTGAATATCGAGAAACGTCCTCTGAAGGTCGCGTGGTTGATCACGTATGTCATGGCTTGGTTCTTTTATTCCACTGGAGCTCCCAAGCAGAAAATGATTGGGAGTTAATGCCTCCGACTCTTCGGCGTCGAGCGGCAGGTACGTCAACGGCCGGGAATTGACCATGCTCTCAGCCTCAACTACCAGAGTCCATAGTCCTTCTTCGTCAAGCTTCCCGTCCCCGTAAGCTTCACCCATGGCAGCTTTCACAGACTGCACCATTCTCTCCCAGGCGCCGCCCATGTGCGGTGCACCTGGAGGAATGAACAGCCACTTCGTTTGTGCACTAGTAAAGGTCGATGA
Organism: Aedes albopictus; assembly: GCF_035046485.1. NCBI lineage: Eukaryota > Metazoa > Arthropoda > Insecta > Diptera > Culicidae > Aedes > Aedes albopictus. The sequence goes on along the minus strand of NC_085136.1, from coordinate 136,160,488 downwards.
CAATCCCCGCTCAATTTGTCCCCGTAGAAGCCTTTCCGCACCTTGAAAGTTCGTCCCGTTGTCGCTATAGAACTCTACTGGTGCTCCCCGTCGTCCGATGAATCTTCGTACCGCCGAAACACAGGATGAGGTCGTCAGGCTGCTTACAACCTCTAGATGGACAGCACGCACGGTAAGGCAAGTAAAAAGTGCTATCCATCGTTTTACGTTTGCCCGTCCCTGCTTGACCAACAGAGGGCCAAAATTGTCCAGTCCAACGTAGCTGAACGGTCGACAATAAGCAGCAAGGCGCGCTGCTGGTAGAGGAGCCATTGGAGGGATCGATGGTATTGCTTTTCGAAGTTTGCAGTACTGACAATGGCGTCCATATCGTCGAACGATCGATCGAAGTCTTGGAATTTCGAAGTTCTGGCGGATTTCGTTGACAACCGTTTCTGGATTCGCGTGCTTGTAGGCTCTGTGGTATTTGTCAACTATTAACATAGTGACCACACCGTTCTTTGGATGGATCACCGGATACCGCATATTGTACGACACATTCTTAGCTGCTCCGATACGCCCGTTTTGGCGCATAACTCCTTGTTCATCCAACGCCGGTACTAGTTGATACAGCTTGCTTGCCTTCGAAATCGTTTGTAGACTATTCTTCTGCCTTTGGGTAAGGGTCGCCATTTCCTCCGGAAACGACGTCCACTGCTCTTGTCGAATAATAACTGCTTCTGCCGCTTGTAGTTCCTGCTGGTGAAACTCTCCAACTGCTTTAATTTGATGCGGCTTAAGGTTGTGTAGAAACCGCAACACGTATGCCACGGTTCGTTGAAGCTTCTCCCATTTTGAAAACCTTTCGAATTTGATGAGGGGTTCTACGGACACATGGTTCATCACTGGTTTGCGCAGTTCTTCCCTCTCTTGAACAGATATTGAAGGAGTTCTCGGCCAGTGTTCTTCAGGGTATGTGAGAAACTGGGGGCCAACAAACCATTGGCTCTCGGAGTGAAAGTAAGGTCCCTTGCCCCACTTGGTCCCCTCGTCAGCTGGGTTGCATGAGGACGGCACGTATTTCCATTCATCACTGTTTGTAGAATCCTGGATCTCTACCACCCGATGAGCCACAAAGGGTCGATAATTGCTTGCATCCGAATTGATCCACGAAAGAGCTGTTGTGCTATCCGTCCACAAAAATCGTTTTGTGAAGGCGATGGAGTGGTTTTCTTGAACGAATTTCAGCATTCTTGAACCGAGGACACATCCCTGCAGTTCTAGTCTAGGTATAGACATGGGCTTCAGTGGTGCCACCTTTGCCTTTGCAGCTGCTAACGAGCAATGTCCGTACCCTTCTTGGTCTGTTACACGAATGTATACCACGCAGCAGTATGCAGCAGGACTCGCGTCAACGAAAACGTGTATCTGAGCGTCCTCGTAGGTTTGTCTCGTTGCCGAATCAAAGTAACATCTCGGAGTGCAGATCGTATCTATAAACTGGATCATTCGTATCCAGTCTCTCCACCGATTGAACTGGTCGTCTCCAATTTTCTCGTCCCAGTCGATCCCTGTTCGCCACAGTTCCTGTATTAATACCTTTCCATGGATGAGGAACGTTGCGAGCAGTCCTAGGGGATCAAAAAACGTCATTACACAGCGCAGAACTTGACGTTTCGTGGGGCGTGTAGAGGTTTCTATCAGATCGTTGACCTCCTCGCTCATTTGAGTGGCGAACCGTAATTCGTCGGATTTCGTTGCCCACAGCATCCCCAGAACCCGTTCAGTTTGCTCCTTGTTGACTAAATTGATGTTCTTGTCACTTGTTACTGCTGGCTCGTCGAGAAATTCCAGGACAGCACCACTGTTGGAATTCCAGTTCCGCAGGTTGAATCCGCCGTTGCGATGGACTGTACGAACTTCCTCTGTGATCTGCTTGGCTTCATCCTCATCTTCAAAACTGTCCAAGTAGTCATCGACATAATGGTTGTCGACTATACGCTGGGATGCCCGAGGATACTGATGAGAATGTTCTTTGGCGTTTAAGTTCTTAACGAACTGCGCTGAGGCCGGTGAACAAGTGGCTCCAAAAGTAGTTACGTCCATAACGTATTGCGAAGGAGGTTGGTCAGTATCGAACCGGAAAAGAAATCTTTGAGCATGTTTATCTTCTGATTTTATCTATATTTGATGAAACATCTCTTGTATGTCGGCACTTACCGCTATGCCAAACTGTCGAAAGCGGAAAAGTACCGAGGGGAGTGCAGTGAGCTGGTCTGGTCCCTTCAAAAGATGACTGTTTAACGACGATCCATCGACCGTTGCTGCTGCGTCCCAGATGATGCGCACTTTAGACGGTTTTTTGGGATTTGTGACAGCTCCCAATGGAAGAAACCAGACTCTCCTCGGGTCAGCACTGGCTATCTCGTCTTCTGTTGCTACGTGGGCGTATCCCTTATCCACATACTCCTGCACCTTCTGGAGAATTTTCAGTTTCAGACTCGGATCCTTGTCCATACGCCGTTCCAAACATTTCATCCTACTGACCGCCATGGGATAGCTGTCCGGCAGTTCCACATAGTCCGTCCGCCACAGTAGTCCTGTCTCGTATCGTTCACCAACTCTTCGCGTCGTACTCTGCAGAAGCTGCTGGGCTCGCTGGTCTTCCACCGAAAGGATGGGTTTTGAAGATCCTGCTTCCTCTACTGCAAAAAACCGCTTCACCGACTCATGGAGTGCCTCGTTGGGGGTGCATTCACAGACATGAAAACAGTAGGCACCCTTATCTCCTTCCTTCTGTTGGCCGTAGACACACCATCCAAGTCTGGTCTTTGCTGCAACGGGGCCGGATCGATCTCCTTCGCGGACTTTCAAGGGAACGGCGAGCTGTAGGTTGTCGACTCCAATCAGAATCCTGGGTGTAGCATTCTCGTAGCTTCTCAACGGGAGATTCTTCAGATATTCGAAACGTTTAACAGCCTTGTCGTAATGGAAGCTTTGCCGCGGCAAATTGAGAGATTCAACCGTTTGAGCTCCAACTAGTTTGTACCTTTGCTGCTTATCTTCGCCGGATATGGTAATCGACACGATCTGAGAATTTTTCTCCGTGCGACATGTGTTGGCCGTCCACCGTAGACAGAGTGGCGCTGGACTCCCGGTGATACCCAACTTGGCCATCAAGTTCTCCTCGACCATCGTGACAGACGATCCTTCATCGAAGAACGCAAAGGTATTTACTATTCCTTTCTCGCCATATAGAGTAACCGGAATGATTCGGAAGAGAATGCTCGATGTCACTCGACGATGCGTATGATTGTCCGCTACCTGTGTGACAATCGTAGTTGAGGGCCGTAGAGCCGAGTGCAGAAGAGGGTGATGTCGGTATTCACAACCGTCAATTCCGCAACGTGTATTTGTTCGGCACGATCGTCGGCCATGCCTAAACAGGCAGTTCTGGCAGATCCCTAACGAACGTATTTTTCGCCAACGGTTATCCACGCTGAGCGACTTGAATTCACGACATTCTCGGATGCGGTGTCCCATTTTTCCGCAGTTCCCACATTCAATTTTGTCGGTTGACCTCGAAGCGGGTGCTTCGAACGTTCTATCCTGGTCCGAGGTGTGCGAGTTGAGAAATCCTTTCTGCTTCGTCTTCTCTCGTCCGTACTCCTTCCCGGCATGACGCCTTCCATCCGCTTCAAATGAAAGTACGCTGGTGGCATCCTCGACGACCTGTTGCATGTAGTTGCAGAAGGTGCGCAAGTCCACGTGACCAACACCTCGTCGATAACCGGCCCACATCATCTTCTGATCCGATGGCAGCTTAGCCACCAGTTCCTGCAGTAGCGTCGGGTTCGCCAGATGACTGACTTCATTCGCTGCCTCGATATGATCGCACAACGCTTGTATCGCTGTGCCATAGTCGACGAGTCCTTCGAGGCGGTCGGCTCTAGGCGCCGGGATCGACCGCACCTTCTGAAGAAGCGCATTGATAAGAAGCTCCGGGCGCCCGTACCGCATTTGCAAAGCATCGATAACTTGAGGTACGGTAGACGGTATCACTAGACGGCTTCTCACACTCTCCAGTGCACTTCCTCTCAAACAACGCTGTAAACGTATCATATTTCCTCCATCCGTATAACCGCATGCTGCCGTTGTATAATTGTAGCTGGAAATGAAGATTGGCCACTCAGCTGGGTCTCCGCTGAATGTTGGAAGATCTCTGGCCAATGACTGTCTCGCTACAAGCTGCTGGGCGGTAAGACCTAGCGGTGGCTCAATCTGGTTTTCTCTGGGGGGATTGTTGGGGGGAAGCTCATGACGTGTGGACTGAGATCGGTTCAGATTGGGGACACGATCGTATGGATTCGAATGAGTGCCAATTGGCAGAGTCTCAAAACGAGAAAGAGGATTTCTGGTAGTATTCGCGGGAGGACTGATATCGAAAAAACTAGTGCTGTTTTTATTTTGAGCATAGGAAATGGCCGGACGCTTAGGGGCTGTCCATAAACCACGTGGTCATGAGGGGGGGGGGGGGGGGGGGGTTTCGGCCAATGACCATTTTGTATGGACATATAAAAAATTTTGTATGGAAAAATGACCACGTGGGGGGGGGGGGGTTGAAAAGTTCCAAAATAAATGACCACGTGGTTTATGGACAGCCCCTTACCTGTTTGTTCCGTTTGGATTGGGTACGATTTGGGAATGGTACCTGTATCCCCTACGGACTGGACGGCTGATGGAAGTACCAATGGTGCTGGTTGGGATTTCGTCTGTTGCGTGATGCGAAACCCTTCTTCCATACGCTTCATGCAGATCTCCAGCTGGGCCCGTAGCTCTGCTACCTCGTTGTGGGCCGGTGACCGGTCCGTTGTTCCAGGAATTTGTTTCGCTGCACCAGGCTGCACTGATTGAAGTGGTTGATTACCGTGGTCTGCTAGAGAGGCAGCTTGTAGAGGGATGCCTCCTACTGCGCCTTCTTCCTTGTCGCCATCGGTTTGATTTACCCACTCCTGCGTTCGCCGCGTATGCTCCTCCTGATCAACGTTGCTGATTTTATCCCTGGCTTCCTCTTCTGGTACCGCTTTATTCAAGAGTTCCTGTTGCTGGTCCAGAAACTTCATTTGCATGACCAGGTTCGCACGTTTCAGCTCAATCTCTTGTTGCTGCTTCAGACGCTCGAGCTCCCGAGCCAACGATGAACCGGTTTTGCTCGTGCAGCCGCTTTTTCCAGATATGCTGGGTGCAGCACGGCATTTGCCACACACCCACACGCGTTCGCTCACTGATGCATCAACTCCGGCACATGTGAAGTGGCACCAAGCATCACAGGCATCGCATTGGACGAAGTTACCGGTCACGTCGAGCCTGTTGCAGGTCATACAGATCACTTCGTCGCCCTGCGGGGGTGGTGGATCCTTCGATCTGGGCATATTAAATTCTTTGAAGAATTGTTGCGGTAATGAAAACCCTCGCACTAAGATTTGACAGCTGTGTTTATTCCGCTTCAAAGCTACAAATAGTCATAGTATAAGTAATGCAAATAATAATTTACCAAATTAAACTCACAATTTAGTGCTTCTTGGTTTACGAATAGGGTTAGCTTATTACAACAATTCGGTGCATATAGTGCGTTGCAACGGCAGATTCTATTGGAACAAAGTATTAGCTATGAGCAAATTTTAGGATAACAAATTCAAGGATCTTACAATTCGAGTAGTATGCAATATATTGAAAATAAACGATTTATGATGAAATTCTTAACTACCGAATCACAACCATGCCGTTCAGCATTGACACATCAATTTCTTCCTCATGTACAACGATCGGTGACAGCGTAACAATAGCGCTCTCGATGACGGCTGTCATCTATTGTCCGCTGTTGGTCTTCACCCTTTCGGCACTGGTGTAATAGACTTGCGGTAACAACTATCAAACGTCCCGAGTGGTTGGCAGATTACGAAACTAGTTTTCTAGCATCGGCAGAATTGGAGGAAATTCCACAAAGTCTGTGTGATTTGATGAAACGCAATGATTGGCCTCAGTGGAAGCATGCTGTCGATAGTGAGCTTCGATCTTTGTCTGAAAACAACACGTGGACATTAGTTAGCGAGGTTCCTCAGGGAATTATTATTATTATTATTATTATTATTATTATTATTATTACTATTTATTAACGACACTTTACCATTATTGTGGCATTCGTGTCATTTCCTCAGGGAAGAAAAGCTATTAATTCTATGTGGGTGTTTAATATCAAAGATAGTGAAGGTTCTCCACGACATAAAGCTAGACTTGTTGCCAAAGGTTGTTCACAGAGACCTGGTCTGGATTATAACGAAACATTCTCCCCAGTTGCTAAAATGACAACGATCAGAATGATGTTCTCAATTGCATGTAAAAGGAACCTACTGATACATCAGATGGATGTAACAACCGCGTTTTTGAACGGAGACTTAACTGAGGAAATTTTCATGAAACTTCCGGTTGACGAACAAGGACATTCAAAATTATGCAGATTAAACAAATGAATATATGGTCTTAAACAAGCAGGGAGAACATGGAATTACAAGTTCAATAAAGTCCTCTCTCGTTTAGGGTTTAAAAGTCTTCAAGGAGATAGCTGCCTATATAGCCACTCTAAACTTGAATTGTATGTCATTCTTTATGTAGACGACATACTAATCTTTGGAAAAAGGATGGAAGATATAAACTGGATGAAGGGAAAGCTGTCGAACCATTTCAAAATAAAGGATTTAGGTGAGGCTAAACACTTCCTTGGCTTAGACATCCTTCGAAATTTTGAAAGAGGTACTATCGAGCTTTCACAACAAAGCTATATCCAGAAAGTCCTTCAAAGATTTGGCATGAGTGATTGTAAGGCAGTAGCCACTCCTATGGACATTGGGTGTAAATGGAAAAAGGCAGAAAACCAATGTAGTGCTTCTTTCAAACAATTACTGGGCTGCCTGCAATACCTGGCTCTCGCTTCGAGACCAGACATAACCATATCCATTTGTATTTTGAGTCAATTTCAGAGTTTTCCTGGAGACGATCACTGGGCCGGCTTGAAGCGAATTCTACGTTATTTACAGGGAACCAAGACATTGCATCTGGTGTACTCTCGAGACAAGAATGACACACCACTTGAAGGGTATGCAGATGCAGGTATCAGGTAGGTCGGCTCCAGAGGCACGTTCTCCTCCATTTGGGAAATTTGTGACATCGCCATAAGCACGAGCCTATTCATCATTTACCTGAGGGAGAAGGGAAGGAAAAAAGGATGGGGCAGGGAAAAGGACAGGTAACGGAATAGAGTCTTCATACACGCATAAGCGTACCACAATGGGTTCAAATGGCGTCCTGAAAAGGACACTGTAATATCGCATAAGCGTACCACAATGGGTTCAAACAGCGCCCTGAAAAGGGCACTGTGATATCGCATAAAGCGTAAAGAAAGCCTATAGCTCTTTACCACAGCGGGTCAAGAACAGCAGAATGTCCTGCAGATTCAGGTTTCTAAAGTCAGTTTCACTTAATAAGTGTTTACCGAGTACTCGGAAACGCAATTGCACAAAAACTGGACAGTTACATATTAAATGATACGATGTTCCATAATCGGATTCACAGCTATCACAGGCAAATGAATCAGCTTGCTGAATATTCGCCATGTGATGGCTGAGTCAGCAGTGGCCAGTCAATGCTTTGACCAGAATGCTGCAATTCTGCTTTGACAGATTTGTAAGATACTTCGCCACCCTTGGAGATGGCTCAGTACAATACAATTTGGTTTGACGACATGACTCCAAACTATTCCAGTATTGTTTGTGCTGAGTGGCAGCCCAGGTGTCAATCTGAAGCTTCACCCAACACTTGGATACCGGAATAGCTGGCTCAGGGCCAATGAAGTCATGTGATGCTCCAGTGCGAGCTAACTCATCAGCCAATTCATTTCCAGCGATGGAAGAATGGCCAGGTACCCATACAAGGTGAACAGCGTTTGCTGAATTCAGATCCGCGATTTGAGATCGACAAGCGATAACTATCTTCGACCTGGAGTTGGCCGAAGCAAGTGCTTTAATAGCAGCCTGGCTATCTGAACAGAAGTATATTACTTTGCCCATTACGTGCTGCTGAAGTGCTGATTGCACTCCGCACATAAGAGCAAAGATTTCGGCTTGAAAAACGGTGCAGTGTCTGCCAAGTGAATAAAACTGATACAGCCTTAGCTCACGAGAATAAACACCAGCACCTGCTCGACCTTTGAGAAGGGAGCCATCAGTGTAACATACGATGCCGTCTGAAATACTTCTCTCCAGATAACCAGATGTCCACTCTTCCCGGGAAGGGAATTTCGTGGAAAATGTCCTATATGGAAAATTACAAGCAATTGTAAGATCGTTTGGAGCAAGGACAACTTTGTCCCAATTCACCAAAAGTGGAAACAACGAGGTGTGTGTTGAACTGCGGTTCACAGGAGTTTCCTCTAGTAAACCGAGGACCTGAAAGCCTCCGAACCAACCGAACGTCGTCTGTTCCAACTCTTTCTACATTGTTTCCTGAGTTTCGCTAGATCAGAGTTCCACCAAGGGGTTCCTCTTGTGATCTTCACAGACCGTAGAGGGTATGCTTCTTCAAAAGCTTCCATGATGAAGGTCGTTGTAGTATCAACGGCATCATCTAAATCACTTGGAGTGTCAATGGATGGTGAATATCCATGAAATTTGGCTGCAACCAAATCAGTATAAAGATCCCAGTTTGTTGACCGAGGATTCCTGAAACGCAATGTTTGCGAAGTAACATTAAAATGTTCAAAAAAGATGTAGCGATGGTCAGATAAAGATTCTTCATCTGACACATGCCAATTGGTCAGCTCGTGACTAATTCTGCTAGAGCAAAGCGTTATATCTAACACTTCCTCTCTAGCAGATACCATGTAGTTTGGGCGGTTGCCTATGTTAAGTAATGCAAGATCTGTACTACTTAAGTACTCCATCAAACTGGAGCCTCTCAAGTTAATGTCTGAGCTGCCCCAGATGATATGGTGAGCATTAGCCTCACTGCCAACAATTAGCGAAAGGCCTTTTGAAGTGCAGTATGCGATGACTTGTTTGAAAGCATCCGTAGGGGATGGTTCATCATGCGGTAAATACACAGAACAATAGACGTATTTCCTGTTGAGGTTTCCAACAGATACATCAATTGTGATAGCACATACATCTCTGGTGGTTAGTTCAGAGATGAGTGTAGCAACTATTGCGTTGTTGACAAGCACACAGGCTCGAGGCATGGCACGCGAGTTTGCCATTTCATGTTTACTGAAAGTGGCAAACACCGGGTTCACAAGGTTTCCTAGATAGAAATTTCCCTTGCGAAAGTAAGGTTCTTGTACCAAGGCCACTTGGGCTGTACTATTTTGCATAAGTCTGCAACAGTGAATCAAAATTGAACCATCGCGCAACAATAATGACAATGTTGCAATCTGTATTTGTTGCGACAAAACAACCCATGCGACATAAGTTTGTCCCAACTTGAAAATAATGGGATTAACATCGCTCACCACGAGTTTAGAGATTTTTAAGCCTTGCATTGCGATTTTCGAACGGTAACTTCGAGTCGGAAAACACTGCAACTCTGGTGAAGCTCTATCATCAAACAGTTTCGACTTTGGGTTAGTAATAATTGATTATTCACAAGTTGAAAAGTAAGCAACAAATTCAGCTTCCGTTTTGTCTGCAACAAAAAATTTCGAGATCATGTCATTATCTGTCACCAGTAGGGATAAAGAGTAATCGTCGCACCTTCTTTGTTGCTTGATTTGTGCCTCTTATGTCTGACAATTCTCTTCACTGGTCTGCAAAGATTGATCGTTGCTGTTCTTTTATGCTGAAGATTGATCTGAGCTATCTTAACCGTAGCCACTACCCAAACTAGGTAAGATTAAACTCTTCGCAACAACAGCACAACAAAGAACAGCAGCAATAAAACCAAATCAGTATCGATTGGAAAACGCCAAAGGCGAGGATACACAGAATACACTGTGTAAATCGCATAATGCGAAACCATAGGTGAAAATTTAAACTAATTAACAACATCTTCATAATCGCGCCCTTATTTAGCCTCAAGTGAGACAAAAGAAGGACAACTGATTGTCTCGGAGAAACACAAGGTCCACTGCACCATTGCTCCGGTTAGCGCAGTAAGGGCTACATACTGTGGAGGGCGCCCTGGTACTCCACAGGCTCCGTTAGCGGTTAGGTTTTTATTAGACCCCCCTAGCCATTAATTCCTAGGCACGGTAAGCATAAAGCCGCATCACACCATGAATTAGGGGTCACCTGTTGGTGGATTCTTACCACCGGAACAAGCGGTCCGTAGTGTTATTCTTAGCCAATTGAGACAATCGCTACCGACACTACACAGCTATCTAGGCTGATCGAGAAAAGAAGTTAATATTGATGATCAACTTCATACGGACTCGAACAGCCGAACACCAACCCCCTACATTCCAGTTCTTCTGGCACTCCTTCCGTGGCACTCGGACGTAGATCAGCCGCCCCTAACATGGGGATCAGACGCTGTTGTGAGCCGCTCCTCTTGGAGAACAGAAGCTCTGGTTTCCCGAAGCAAATTCCCTGTCAGCCTACGACTAAAGTTCCCACCGGGGTTGGTTACCGGATCTTCCCTAAGGTTGCTCATAGTTTCCGGCCGGTACCACGAGGAGGTAGGGATAGGAGTTGCTGGGCAGAAGAGGCTAGTGGATCACAATGCAATGGGATCTGAATTGCATAGCATACCCAGCCTTTATCGTGTCAGATTCCAAGATTCCAGATTCTGAATGATGTCGCAAATTTGAGATGGGATTTTTGATTCTAGAGAAATTCCAGATTTCTTGTGGGATACTAGATTACAGATAAGATCCCCGATTAAAGATAGTATGCCAGATTCCATATATAATTTCAAATTCCAGATGGAATCCAAATCAGAGATATCAACGAAGATGAAGTACCCAGCCAAATCGACAGGAACCCTTTGAAAATGATCAGCCGGAAAATCCGTCGTCAAGCCGGTAGGTTATTCAACTCTCCGATTTTAGCGTTACGTAATAAATGGATGCTGCCTAATGCACATCGCATCATCAAGGTTGGCTGCGTAGCCATTAGCGTGGTTCAAAAAATCGTTTTTGCTCCACACCGCTTATTCGATTCGTAACCAGAGTCTAAGCCTTCTCCCAAAAAATGAGCTGATTTGGTTGAAAAATGAGAGTGCACAAGCCCTTCAAAGTTTGTATGGGAATTACTATGGGAAAACGACGTTTTCCATTCAATTGGCCGTAGCATTTCCCCAAGTGCCCTAGAGTGTAAGTTGATCCTTGGTACTCCTAGACTACTCTATCAGCTACAACTTCGCCGAAGACCACATTCAAATCGGACGCCTCATTAATTAGTTACCGATTTCTATCCAACTGCAGAAACTTTAACAGTGATCGTTCAGCTTCCCAGCAGGCAACATTGCTGCGCATGGCGTCAAAGATAGCACACAGAAATCATGGCTACTATGTTTCAAGGCAAATTGCAGTGATGCCCATCGAATAGTGTAATCATCATGATCAAAGATTTTCATTCTGGATAAAAATCGATAACTAATTAATGAGCCGTCCGATTTGAATGTGGTCTTCGGCAAAGTTGTAGCTGATAGAGTAGTCTAGGAGTACCAAGGATCAACTTACACTCTAGGACACTTGGGGAAATGCTACGGCCAATTGAATGAAAAACGTCGTTTTCCCATAGTAATTCCCATACAAACTTTGAAGGGCTTGTGCACTCTCAATTTTCAACCAAATCAGCTCATTTTTTGGGAGAAGGCCTAGATTCTGGCTACGAATCGAATAAGCGGTGTGGTGCAAAAACGATTTTTTGAAACACGCTAGTAGCCATGCAGCAACGAATATTGATGATTTACTTTGGGGAGTTGGTGGCCACCCCTGGTAGCACGTTGGCGCTTTGCCAGCTTCCCGGGTGATCCTTACCACTTCATTTGTCCTCGTAAGATGGGTAGAGCCAACCACCACGTCCGGGTCCAACTCTTCACGCCCAACTGAAACTCGTGACGACTGTAGCAGCGATGGAGCCTGTGATAGAAAACGATACGAAGTCTACCCAGATGGATGCCTTCGCTTTCGCAGGTGGATGCGACTGCTCGTGATAAACACTCGCAGAAGCGGGCTGTTAGGGGAGGAGCTGTCTTGCGGTGCACACAAGGACCCCGGAGGTTGGCAGTCATGCCGGCAATTCGAACCCCAGCCTGGCGTCCTGGAAAGCTGGGAAGGGTGGGCCTGATGGAAGGGAACGAGGGGTTGCGACCGTTGGTCGGCCCTCAGCAACCACAGAGTAGGGCGAACCAAGGGGAGGACCCTCCTTGGACGAAGGTCGAGCGGAAAAAGAAGAAGATGAAGCCGCAGTGTTGCGGCGTCGGCACTGGGTCTAAGAGCAGATCAAACATGGGTTTTATTACGTTAGCGTTAGCGTTAGCGTAGTTACGGTATACTTCGTAGATTGGATACTAACAACATTCATGTACCTTTTGAAAACAAGGGGTTTATTACGATTAGCTTAAACTACAAATTCTTTATTTAATACCATTGCACACTTCATGTTCATTATACTACTTACAATCTTCAGTGATTTGCTGCACTAACTTTTCTGCTTTCAAACCGCGAAGAACTTTTAAAATGCTAAAAACTACTAGATTCCTTCAAGCACTATTTTAGCAATATCGCTTTACCTTCATCAATAACTCTTCTATCATTCTTTTTTTAGAGATTCTTCCCATGGATTGCATAGGGTTGCCAGTCGCATCTGCGCGCCAACATTCCCGCCCCCGTAAATCTACATATTATGTATATGAAGTTTTACTATTCACTTCTTTAGAGTAAAGTGGGGCAAAAGTTCGAGTGGGGCAAAAGTTTCTTTTGAAGTTTTTGAGCTCAATTCAAATTATTTCTTTCGGGTGTCAAGGTTGTTCGATGCCTTTTTGAAAAAGAGTCTTTCACTCCAAAAATTATGAAAATTGATCAATATTTCGAAAAGTTATAACAAAATGTTGGTTTTGGATCAAAAAATTGTAACATGCCATGGTCCTTCCAGCGCATGAAATGGAGTTGTAATAAAATCAAATTCGATATTTTGTTTTGGGGCATAACTAGGAATATTTTGAAGATGCTTTAGCATGTATAACTTTTTGCAAAAAAGATTTGGAAATCATATTTTACTCATAGTGGGGCAAAAGTTCGAATTGTGGGGCAAAAGTTCGAGCCATGTGGCAACTTTAGGTAAAAACCTAAAATTGTGCAAAATGTACATATTACCTCTAAGAATAATGGAATTAGTGAGAAAATTCGATCAAAGTTGAAAAAAAATGTTGTTTTATCTGGATTTGGCGGAAAACTACTAATTTTTCGTGTTTTAAATTTAACCCTGATTTGGGTAAAATCCAGATCGAACTTTAAAGTGTATTCCAGTTCCAACATCAAATATTAAGTGGTTTCAGATATTCCTATTACCAAAGTGTCAAAATAGTGTGCTACGGTTAGCGAAATTTCACAAACACTAGATTCGAACTTTTGCCCCACTGGTGGGGTAAAAGTTCGAATAAGACACACCCATACAAAAAGTGTTGTAACTCAAAATTGATAAGACATTTGGCGTAACTTTGTTCAGCAAAATTTTAGCTCATGGATGGTAGAATCACCACACGGTATTCATTTATTTTTATCTGTTTAGATTTTTTGAAAAAAGTTGAATTTTCAACTAGGGTCGAACTTTTGCCCCACCTTACTCTAACCTTCTTCGTGCATTAGCTTGCGCTCACCTAGTTGACGTAGTGCACTAGGGGTCATAATTACCCTAATGCACGACGAAGGTTAAGCGCATCTTACTGGTTACCCTATCGAATTCTGTTTTGATGCAACAATGGGTGATGTAGTAGCTGGCATCTATCTATCCCACATTCGTACGCTCTCGCACATACTCTAGTGGCATGGCGATTAAGACAGCATCTACACAGCTTAAGCTCTCCTACCAGCCTCCAACGCGTTGCAACGATGACATACTTCTTATGATTGAAACACATCGCAATCTTTCACGCGATGGTTCGGAGCTCGACACACAAAACAATTGTTATTGTTTTCCGACTCTGAATTCGTTACTGCGGTTTCGCCAGAGTCGTATCCATCGCTTCGTTTTCGACTGCTCTGCGGCTTTGGTCCACAAATGTTACCTCGCAAGCTGTCTGTACCACTTCGCTCATGAACTCATGCAAAGTTTTTAGTGATGTTGATCCACGTTCTCGTCTGTTACATATCCCTTCTAAGTGCATTTGTGCGGGAAGTTTTGCTTCCAGCTCCAGCAAAAGTTTCGGATTTCGTAGATGTGTGGTTTGATTCAACGCAGTGAGATGATCAAACAGATTTTGAATTGCCATTCCGTAATCGATTATTGTTTCCAAGCTCTCCATCTCTGGTGGTGGAATGGACTGAATCTTTTTTATCAAAGAATTGATCAACACTGTAGGTCGTCCGTGTTACATTTCTAATGTTTCAATGACTTTAGGTACCAGCTCGGGAAGAAGCAACCTATGTACTACGTTCATATTCCAATGCTTTGCTTTTGATACATCTCTGGAGCCTCACCAAATTTTCTGCATCACTGTAACCGCATGCCAACGTAGTATTATTATATTGGCTGTAGAACCCAGGCCAATCTTCTGGGTCGCCTGTAAATATTGGCAGGTCGGATGATATAACTTGACGGGCACATATTTGTTGGTGTGTGAGCACACTACCTCTACTGGGATTTCTACTTTTTCAACAGACGAATTGTACTTGAATGAAGAAGGAACACTATTTTGGCTGCTACGATCATCTTGAGGATCACTAGCCACGTCCAGGCGAGTCTGGTCCAACGCTTCCCTTGGGTATCTCGGTTATCAGACATCATTTGTGAACGTAACAAGCAATAACGTTTTTGTTCTAAGTCCAGCTCCGCAGCATCACGGTCTGAAATTGCTTTCACCTTAATGACAAATCTCCCTCTGTCTATGGTCCAACTGTATCTTCATCATTTCAGATGGCGTTATGTTCGGAGAAAGTGAAGGTTCTTTCGGTACAGTCTTGGTCTTCTTCTTATGTGGCATTTTCTTCAGCTTGCAGCAACTGCGATTGGAAGTTGAAGATTTTTAAGTTTTTTGCGGCGTCGGCAGTCTTATTTAGAGCAGATCAAACACGTGTTTTATTACGATCAGCTTAAACTACAAATTCTTTATTAAATACCATTTCACACTTCATGTTCATTATACTACTTACAATCTTCAGTGATTCGCCGCCCTAACTTTTCTGGTTTCAAACCCCGCAGAACTTTTAAAATACTAAAAACTACAATATTGCTTCAAGCACTATTTTTGCAATATCGCTTTGCCTTCATCAATAACTCTAGAGATTCTTCCCATGGATTGCATAGGGTTGCCAGTCGCATCTGCACGCCAACACGCAGGTTGAGGAAGCAAGGGCGCCAAACAAAGGAGTAGAAAAGTAGGCGCCTAGCGCGAGAAAAGCGATGCGCTCGTCATCAAGGCCGAACAGTTAAAATACTCGGGCGTCTTAAAGGCGATGCGAAGCGACGCCAGGCTCGTGGATCTGGATACCAACGTGTGCAGTATCAGACGAACTCGTACGGGCGAGATAATCCTGGAGCTGAAGCGCGATAAGGAGCGCAATGGCACCGCCTATAAAGTTTTGACGGAATAGAGCCTTGGAGAAGAGTTTGAGGTGAGGACTCTCACACAAGAGGCGACTCTGAAGGTGAAAAACCTAGACGAGGTCCTCGAAGTGGAAGAACTCGTAACGGCGCTGCGGCAACAGTGTGAGGTTCAGGTGGCCGCCGCAGCCGTAAGGGTTCATTAGGGGCCGGCAGAGATACAGGTAGCTTTGGTTCACCTACCGGTGGCAGACCTAAAGAAGACCGTTAAAGTAGGAAGGATTGAGGTAGGCTGGTGTTCCACGAGCCACCGGAGGTTTGTTTCAGGTGTCTGGAACCAGGACACAAGTCATGTTGCTGTGCAGTTGGAAGCAGACGTTGTGTCGGCCTTGCCTGCCTTCCAAGGACAAAGGCAGTGATAAAGACCACTCGGGAAACCCGCTAAGCGTCAGCATGCTACCTTGGTGGACTCCCCATAGCGAGTCATCGATGTTCGTTGCTGCAGGCTACGCAGCTAACCTTGAGGGTGTGATGTTCACTAGCCTCTCTCTGAAGCCTTCTCTGGATCTTGGTGGTTTGAGAGAGACGAAGGGTTTGGTGACCATGGGAATATTGTTTAGTGGGTCGAGGAAAGAGTAGTCCTGGCATTAGCTTTTGTTGAAGAATATGGTCATTGGCAGCGGAAGCTTTTAGTTTATAACTGTGGGAAGTGCTCATGCACACTTAAAAATGATTCTTGAGCTCGGCAGAAAAAAATGCTGATTTCAATCGGCAACTCAAGATTTTGCTGATACTTCAGCAAATAATTAGCTTTTGCCGAGATTGTCCAAAACGTTTTACCGAAATATCAGCAAGTTGCTTGAAAACTACGAAAACTGACAGCATTTTTGCTGAACCTTTCGGCAAACACAGATTTTACTGAAATCAGCAAACGAGATTACCGAATTTCAGCAAGACAACTGTCAGTTTTGCAGCCTTCCAGGAAAAAAAAACAAAACAGTGTTACGTGGCGCTGAAGGTGCTACATGAACAATAAATGAAGTAGTGATCTTTCAAACGAAGTGAAAATTTGTAAGAATGTAAGAACTTTCAGTAATCAACTTATTGCTATTGAATTTCATATCCCCTCAATCTATTTTAGGACCTTTTTGCTGCTGCCCTTCGAGGAGCTGTTCGATTTGGGAGTTGCAGCTGGGAGTTTTTGTGTGTTTGCTTATGGAAGAGAATGAAACCACGAGCAACCAATTGATTATTTTGAAAAGCATTCCCTTGGAAAAAAAATGTAAAATACATATACGAGGATAAAACTTCTCTACTGTGTTTCTTTATGAGCTAAAAATACTCTTTATTTACTGAAAAATAAACAAAAAAAAAATGCCGAGATTCAGCAAATTTATTCCCACTGGAAATTTTGTTTGCCGAGAATTCAGCAAATATATTTGCTGAAAATCTCGGCAAAATATTAACAGCTGTCAATTTTTGTGATTGCCGAGGTTCCCGGCAAATCTATTTTTTGCCGAGATGATTGCCGAGCACTCAGCGGTGCCAATCTCGGCAATCAGTTTGCCGAGATTCAGCGAAAAAATCATAGTGTGTGGAGCACTAAGCTGAGAAGCAGACTTTGTCTCATTTGGTACGTTACGCCAAGCAGAAGAAGAAGAAGAAGAAGAAATCTTTGCGGATTAAGCTTATGGTAGAAATTCTATGATGCAGCATTGTTTTTAATTTTTATTTTAACCTTTTATGGGTCATTCATCCCGTTGATGCAGCATTATTTCCTCGCACTCTTTCAAACGACACTATGCAATGAAAATTACCACTTCTTTTAACGGTTTAGAGCTCTATCCCTCACTCTGAGTATGCAGTGCTACTCTATTTCCCGGATACCGAAGAGTGCGTGCCTACCGAGATAGGTGAGAAAGCGTTGCCAAAGAGGGAAGAAATGAAAAGCAACACTCGGATAGGATAAAGTCAGCTACCAAGCGCCCGCTGTCCGTTTTGCAGCTGATCTAACCATTTTGAACAAGCAACAATCAGATTTTCGCCATCACCTTTGCGCAATCCACCACCTTGTTCATATGCCAGCTAAACTTTCTGGGACAAAGCACGTGCAATCGTCCGCCGCTTTCTACAAACCCACCTGGCAGCGAACCTGTCAGAGGTCATTAGCCGGATGATTTATTGAGGAAATGAACCGAAATTACAGAACCGTTTTCGTGACTCAATATACTGCACTATTCAGGCTGTTGGCGGGAGCCGGCTACCCAATGTGGAAAACGCTTTCAACACTTGGCTTTTGATTAAGAAGCCCTCTTTGGCTTGGCAATTTTCGGCAGAATTGTCTGACTGGGAATCTGCCCGAAGAGGGCACCGGACTTACCAGAAACGTGACTGGCAAAACGCCTAGGATTTCGTTCAACGAAAAACTGGATAGGTATGTAAGAATTCACAACTTCAAACGAATCGTGCTGGTATGCAAATTGTTATAATGTGAAGGTGCATCCATTTAGCTATGCCCAGTTTTTGGAAATCGTAAAAAATATAATATGCACTCGATCAGACGTAAAACTCCCGAGCAAAATAAAAATTTTAAAAATATTCGATCACAACTCACCCCGATGTGTACCAATCCGAGCCGATTAAAATTAATTTCAATTTAAATTCAACGTGCCTCCAATCTCGGCCATTTTTTTCCTCGGAGATAATTGGATTCCTCCTGGAAGCGAGATGGGAAAAATATGTTACTAATCATACAAACGCGTATAGTTGCCTTTATCGCACTGTTTCAGTCGTGGGAAAAGGGCAACAATTGAAAAGTGGATCCACATGATACAAGCAAGTCAGAGCCAGAGCCAGAGCAAGCACAGCAACGCGAGGTCACAGAATGGAAGAGTATTCAGTCGGTAAAACCAGGATAGGAGATACATTTTTTCCTGATTATGCATGACACCCTTGGTTGTAAAATAAGTTCGTTTGAAAATTTAATTATCCGTTTCGAGTTTCAATGGAGCAAATGCATTGTTCTATACTTGACTGAGAGGTGCTCGTGCACTATGCTTGACCAAAGTAGGTTTTAAAATGTACTCAGTGAACAGATGTAAAAATGACATTAAGGCGTGATGTATTGAGCATTTAGTTCACCACTGGACTATCGCACAAGTTTTCATAAGTGCTAAAATGCAAATAAAACTGCGCGATTGCATCAAATCAACTCGGTGTTTTCGAAGCACTTATGGCTAAAGTCCTATAGGGTCAAACAGCTGCTCGCCCACATAAAAGAACGCCATTATACGACAGATCGATGTGTGCTTTTAACGATAAGGGTTTGTGGTTTGTTTGGATAAGTTGGTGAGAGCTCAGCAGCGACACGCGGAGTCTTTGTTTATCAAAGCTTGTACGCCCTTTTCAAATATTGTTCCATAATTTTCTAGTGTCGTTCCTGGCAAGCCTTTGGAAAAAGCTGAACAGAACGCTGACATAATCGCCATTTTATAACGCAGCGTTCCTCAAACTATGGGTCCCGACCCACTGCGCTTAGCTATCTTAGCTGGGAACATTTAAAATTCTTTGCTCTGAAACATTGCTTTCAAAACTAAAAATATGCTTTCGAACTGCTTAGATGCGGTGGAACAGCCAATGTTTACGCCACGCTCGATGCGAGATCAATTTAATTTTAGTAACTTTTTATAGATATTTTTTGGGAATTCCCAAATATTTTTCAAAGTTACCTTACATACATTTATTTTCTCAACATCAAATTTGAGATAAGACATAATCAACAAACGTACGCCACAATACTCGGTTTGTGGCAGCCGCTCTCCAACCTCGGTCACGCTCAATACTCGCCAAGTCACGCTCCATCGGGTCCGCCCATCGTGCTCTTTGCGCTCTACGCCTTCTTGTGCCGACCGGATCAGTCGTGAACATCAACTTTGCAGGGTTGTTGTCCGGCTGGGTTCGCTGTAAAGTGCAGCGAGCTCGTGGTTCATCCTTTTCCGCCACACACCATTCTCCTGCACACCGCCGAGGATCATCCTTAACATGCGTCGCTCAAAAACTCCCAGTGCATGCACGTGCTCCTCCCCAGACAACCAATTCATATGTTAAACGAAGTTTGCGATCTTGTTATACGTGAAACTAACCGTAAAAGTTTCATCGCATAGTATGTTGCAAATATGCCTTATGCGTGCAAAAGTGAAGGCGATTTGCGTGCATTGACGGAACAAGGACAACACTATATGAGTTAAAGCGATGTCATCTGCGATTAGAAATGTTTACTATATTGCGACGTAATCAATCATAAATATTATGCGACTTGTTTCATTAAAACAAAAAATAACAACTCACGTCGCCCCCAGTGTCGAACTTATCACTTTTGGATTCACAACCGGTATCATAAACTTGACACCACACAATTCTTGTGAAACAAGGTGTTAAGTCGTGAGGACATTCTAACTCTTCTCAATGTTCTCCCAAAGACTGATTACTTACCTGTGGTGTCTGAGTACGGAGCAGTTTGGCGAACTATTCGATGGTGAACATGAAGTCCTATAATTTTCCCCTACCTGGGCCAGGACAAAACACTTAAATGGCTGTAATAAATTTTAATCACAAAAAGTTCACTACAAAATGTTTTTTTTACTTTCACTACGAATCCACACAGCAACCACAGTCCAGCAGCGACTTTTTCTTTGTTATCACATTTCAAATCACATTATGTACGCATAACAGATCCTCGCTTATGTGAGTTTGAATGTATACGTAAACAAATTTGCTTATGCATTTGTGCAAGTTGATTGACACACTAATGCGAGTAGAGATTTCATAACAAGATGGAATTCGCATAATCATCGTAGAATGCAAAAGGCGAATTCGAATGTTATTTTGCGAGTTTGCTGATGTAGCTATGCGATTCAGTTTTGTGCATCGCAAAAAAAACATTAAAATGTTATCTATTGCGGTAAATTTCACACTTTGGTTGCACGTGTAGGGTTTACATTTATGTGATTGTGAGGTACGTTAGTGATAATATGATGAAATCTATGCATTTTTATGCGAGTTCTGGTTGTCTGGGTCGATCATGGTCCATGTTTCGTGTCCGTAAAGGACCACCGGTCTAGCGTCTTGTACATGGTGCACTTGCTGCGTGGGTTAATATTTTTAGACCGCAGACCGCACAACTTCCACTGATGATGCACCTTCGTTTTTTATGGCTGGCATTATTTTCAGCCGTCAGTAAGGATCCGAGGAATACGAATTTCTCCACCACCTCGAATGTATCTCCGTATTTCGTCACAGTACTGCCTAGCCTAGACGGACCCGGTCTTGTTCGGTTCCGCCTACCAGCATGTACTTTGTTTTGGACGCATTCACCAACAATCCGACCTTTGTTGCTTCGCGTTTCTACAGCTCTGCAACCTATGTTTTGGCGATTATGTCCTTGTCGTCTGCAAGGCACATAAATTGACCGGATTTCGTGAAAATCGTATCCCGGCTGTTGAACCCGGTTCGTCGCATCACACCTTCCTGAGCGATGTTAAAGAACAGGCTTAGAGTCCGTCACCTTATCGCAGTTCCCAGCGAGATTCGAATGAACTGGATAGTTCACCCGAAACTCTTTCGCAGTTTTGCACACCGTCCATCGTTGCTCTTATCAGTCTAGTCAGCTTCCCAGGAAAACAGTTTTCGTACATGCTTTTCCATAGCTCTGTGCGGTCGATCTTGTCGTATGTCGCTATGAAGTCGATGGATAGGGGATGCGTTGGGACTAGAGGTGTGCGCCGATTTGAAATCTGTCGGCGGCGGCGTTTTGCACTTTTTTGGCCAGCGGCGTCGGCGTGATCGGCGTGACGCCGAATGAATTTTCGGCGGCGGCGGCGTGAAACGGCGTGGTCATAATTTTTAAATTTTTGTTAATTTCGTTAATCAATATCAGTCTTCTATTTTTTTAGTAACTCATCATTTTTAAGATGCAATGACATGTTTATAGTTACGATTTAGCTATTTTTTTTTTATTTTCATATGTTTTTTGAAAATTAATTGAAACAATTGTTATGGTGAATCAGCTGCCAAAAAAATCAAGAACGACCTTCTACAGAAATTCTCGGAAGAAATTCTAGAGGAATTCCCGGTGGAATTTCTAAAGGAATTTCAGAATAAACTCTTTAAGGAATTCCCGGAGGAACTCGTAGAGGCATTCCTCTAGGTACACCTAGAGGAATTCCCGGATGACCTTCTTAACGAATTTCCGAACGAGAATCTAAAATAATTCCCTGATGAACTCTTAGAGCAACGTTTGGGAAAACTCCTGGGAGAATTCCGGAAACAAATCTTGGAAGAACTCTTAGAGAAATTGCCGGAGGAACTCTTAGAGGAATTTCCGGAGGAATTCTTAGGGCAATTACCGGTGGAACTCATAGAAGAATTCTCGGAGGAAATTCCGGGCACTCCTTGTGCAACTCCCAGAAATATTTTTAGAGCAACTAGTAAAGTAATTGCCAGAGGAATTTTCGGAGGAACTCGTAGGGATATTGCCGAAGAAATTCGAAAAGGAATTCAAGGGGGAACTCGTAGAGAAATTACCAGAGGTATTCAAGTTCTCGGATAAACTCTTAATGGGTTTCCCGGAAGAATTTCTTGAGGAATTCCCAGCCGGATTTCTAGAGCAACTCCCGATGGAACTCCTAGAAGAATCCCCAAGAAATTCGTGAAAAAATTCCCGGATGAACTCAGTTACTTCCAGAGAAATTCCTGGGAGAATTCCTAGCGGATCGTTCGGGGAAATACTTAAAGGATTTCACGAAGGAATCTCCTGGCATACCCAGTGCAAGTTCTAGAAAAAAAAACTTATATAGCAACTCGTAGTGACATTGCCTGTGACATTGCCTGGGTGAAACTTGTAAAGGTGTTTCCGAAGATATTAGAACTCCCGGAAGCACTTCTAGACGAATTCTCTGAAGAACTTCTAGAGGAATTCTCGGAAGAACTTTTAGACAAAGTCACGGTGAAACTCTAAGTGTAATTCTCGGAAAAAAATTGGTGAGGAATCCCCGAAAAAACTCGGAAGGGAAGGAATTGGCGCGACGCGACACGGACAAAACACTTATCGTACTTACAAAACATAAAAGGAAATAAACATTTACCTTTTCGTCGACCGGTTTCGGGCTAGATGTTGCCCATCTACAGGACGATGTCCAACTGATCACAAAAATAAAAACAGCTTCGTACGTACTGCCGTACACGTCAGAGACAGATGAAACTATTTCATCTTTTGTTTGGTCAATCGGAAGAGGGGCGAAACTATCGGAGCATCGTCGTCATTCATCAGTGGTTGTTCGGCGGTGGTGATGAACATCGATTCCCATGCATTCAATTGGGAAACTTTTCGGATGCATTTCTTGAGTTTCGATTGATCCCAGTCTATGGTATGGTTGAGTTCCATAGAATGCACTGCAACACTCGATTCATGGACTTTTCCGTTGTCTGTGGCAGCTTCATGCTCTCGTAAGCGGGTTATGAGTTTCCGGCGGGTTTGTCCAATATATACTGCGGGACAATCTTTGCAGGGAATTTCATAAATTCCCGACATTTCCTCCGCTGGAACTTTGTCCTTCAAGGCGCAGAGAAGATTCTTCAATGTTTGACTACTCTTGTAGACTGCTTGAAGTTCATGTTGTTGGAGAACGTTTTGAATGGAGTTTGTTAATTTCGGGTAGAAAGGTATACTGATTCGTTTTTTTCTGGTCTCGGTCAGGTTGTAGTGTGGTGGAGTTTTGGCGATGTCTTTTCCGTTCATGTTTTCTGAGTATCTTGTCTACAAATTTTTTGTCATATCCATTCAATACCGCGGCTTCGTGAATCTTCTTTCTTTCCGTAATGAATTCTTCCTTTTCCATCGGTATATTAAACAGCCGATAGGCCATCGAATGGAACGCGGCTTGTTGTTGTGTTCCGAAATGGTTGGAGTCGGACGTTATGTACCGGTCTGTGGAGGTGGGTTTCCGGTAGATGCCGAATTTCAAGGTGTTGTCGTCTTTCCTGGTTATCATCAGATCCAAGAAAGGAAGTGTGCCGTTTGTCTCTTTTTCTATTGTGAATTTGATGGAACTATGTCGAGTGTTCAACAGCTGAAGTATCTGCGTCAAGTATCGCCCCTTAACTACTGCGAAAATGTCGTCAACATAGCGCCTCCAAATACGGGGGGAAATTTTTTTTTTTATTTGGAGTAAGTAGTAGTGTAGCGGTCCTGCCGACCGAAAGAAGCATTTCCCTCCCCGTATAGAATAGTTCTAAAGATCAATGATCACCATTGATCTAAGAAAGACCCTTTATTTCCCCATGGTGCTCCACGCAATTAGTGGATTACATCAGATGTGGATTTCAGGGTCATGTTTTATAGACCAACGCCGGTTAACCAGAAACAAGCGATGCAAGCAGAGAGAATGCTTACTGCTTGTTGCTGGTTGACGCGGTGATGTAACGTTCTCGCTCCAATGCCGGAGAAATGTTTTCCTTTTAATTTTTGTTTGTCGGCCGGCAGCGCTGACTGAACCCCAACAAGGTCTAAGTCACGTGGCCGAACTAATGAAGCCAGAGCGGACGACGCCCGGTTTGGCTTTTCTCTTTTCTCTTTTTTCTTTTCAGATCGGGAGAATGAGTTCTTGCGACGGCAAGTTAAAAGACCCGCGATTGACGCCGGGGCGGGTGTTGTATTGTTGTGGTGCGCGTTTTGGACTGTCCGCGGGGTCCGTTGCCGGCCGTTCGACGTCGCCCGTATCGTTTTGTTGTTGTTGGTTCTATGGTGGTATTCTGCGCAAGTTTCGTTTCGTTTATTGATAAGAAAATAAGTGTAAAGAGATACGGGATTTCTTGGAAAAGTTATAATTAAAGCCTGTATCCGCAATAATCGGGACACAGAAGTACGGCAGTAACTCTGTACTGAATCGATAAAAATCTGCCAAAAATTAACTGAGAACTCTTTAATGTATGTTTATTATGTGTGCAAAATTTCATAAAAATCGATGTATTACTTTTAACTGTGGAAGAGAATCAAACTGACGTGGTTTTTAAAATTTTGTACAACCATGACCAATTTTCATTCGCATAATAGGTGGTTCTTTTTCGTTACAATTCAAAGTTCTGTAAGGATAATTATGAAATTTTGTTAGCAGTTATGATACTTATAGAGACACTTTCTTGCAAAATTTCATCAACTTTTATCAATTGGATTGAAAGTTACTGCTGTTGATAGAGGTTAGTGTTAGTGAACATGTTTCATGTTTTTCATGTGCGATGTTTGCCCATTCATAACTTTTGAATGTATCTGCCAATTTCCATGAAATTTTCGCAGAAGGTAGTTGATTATGTGTGTATTACGCCTGCAAAATTTGATGATTATTGGTATAGTACTTTCAACAATATAATCGAAACAATAAGGGATGCTTTCTAGTTGTTGTCTGAGGGGCTAAAATCACGATCAGCCCCTTTATATGTTTCGAACATAAAATTGTTGATAGTGCATCAATTTTTTTGAAATTTTGCCCATGCAGGTAAAGTAGATTGAGAGGTTTATGTTCAAAATTTCAGCCATTTCCTTTATCAAATTCAAAAGTTACAGCGCTGACAAGCTAAACCAGGGGCTGTACAAAATTCAATTTCACGCACCTATTCACATGAAATTTTGCAGGTGAAATGAACACATCTTAAGCTATAGGCAGGCCAAATTTGAGCAATTTTATTTGATCTATTGCAGAGTTACAGCCATATTTCTGTGTCCCGATTATTGCGGATACAGGCTTTACAGTGTTATGTCAAAGTGAAAGTTTGCCGTGTTTTTACGGTAGAACAAAAAGAAATCCGTGGTGATCAAGGGGAACAACTAGTGCCGTGACCGCACGGCTCTACAGTAGTTGATTTTAAAGATCGATTATTGGAACCCGAATTGCATGGGAATCGACGTCCTGGCTGACCAAACCCACCTCATTTCGAATGCTGCAACCGGAGGAACTTGGCACTGCACCGCACCGCGTCGCGGTTGGGTTTCTGGGTAGGTGTTCTTGATTGGCAGCAATAATGGAACAATGAGAATCAAAATCTGATGCTTGAGTTTTTTATTGTATTTTTCGTGTACTAAACTGTTCTTATGCGAGAACAGTTGCTCTTGATCAAGAACGGCTGATTGAAATTAACTACAAGAGCCTTATAAAACTGAAAATAAGTTCAACAGTTCTTGTTGTGTTTATGGTTTTATGAACCGAACCTCAAGTATTCTTGGAGGTGTTTTTAAAACCACATATTGACGAAGAATAGTTGTGCTCAGCTGAAAGTCCGATAAGATCAGCTAGAATATGCAATGTTCCGATAAAACTATCATAAAAACAAATAAAACCAAATAGAATCAAGATTGTTACTTGAACTCTGTCCTAGAGGAATTGCCAGATGGTCTCCTAAAGAAATTCCCAGGAAAAACTTCTAGACTTCTAGATGAATTCCTTGAGGATCTCCTAAAAGAATACCCGGAGTAACTCTTAGAGGAGTTTCTAGAGGAAGTACTACAAAAACTCTTAATGTAACATCTGTAGCAATGCCCGAAAAAACTCCTAGAGGATGTCTCGGAGGAATCCCTCGAATTTCCCGAAGGACCTTCTAAATTTCCCGGATGAACTCTTAGCGGTATGCTTGGCGAAGCTGCTGGAAGAATCCTCAAAAGAGTTGCTGGAGAAACTACATCTCTTCTGGAGATGAACACGACAATAACATTTTTTTTTCAGGATCTCCAACATTTTCTTCATTCTTCGGAATACCTAGGTTCTTTTTTTACCCATCAGGAATCCCCGGTATCTTTGCACATTCGTTTTAATTCGAAGGACAAACTCTTTCACTTTTTTAAAACTGTTTTCAATTTGGACCAAAAGACCACCGCTGAAAACGACCCTAAAAATGCTATGTATGCAGATGGCTCTATTGCTTGAAATACTGTAATGAAATAAATCAAGAAATAATTTAATTTATCAATGCGTTTTTGAGATCGGCGTAAAAAATTGGAGTTCGGCGGCGTAAGTGGTGGCGCGCCGAAAAATAATCGGCGGCGGCGGCGTGAACCGAAAATCGGCGCCGGCGTGGCGCGGCGGCGCACACCTCTAGTTGGGACCTGGTATTCACGGCATTTCTGGATGATTTGCCGTACGGTGAAGATCTGATCCGTGGTCGACCGGACGTCAATGAAGCCGGCTTGATAACTTCCCACGAACTCATCCGTTTTAGGTGACAGACGACGGAAGATGATCTGGGATAGCACTTTGTAGGCAGCATTCATTCATAAATAATAGTGGTCGCTTAGAAGATCTCACATTCCAATTGGTCGCATTTTTCGTGATTGGGATAGATTACCCCTGCTCCGGTAGCTGTTTGGTTTCCCAAATCCTGACTATCAACCGGTGCAAACGGATGGCCAAGTTTTCTGGGCCCATCTTGATAAGTTCAGCTGCGATGCCATCCTTACCAGCTGCTTTGTTGGTTTTGTTGGTCCTCCACGCCGAGGCCGGATCACAACATCCGAGGCCATACAGTCCCGGACATTAAGTCGCGCTTTTTTTTTTGCGAAATAGTGTCCAAAAGTTTGGATGCGTCATAATATCCTATGTGCCTTCTTTCCTTGGACATCGTGACGTATCTGCAAGTTCGGACGTTATGCCCCAAAAAAAATGCGCCATAATGTCCTGGGACTTTATGGCCTCGGACGTTATGATCCTACGCCCTCCACGCCATTCAGGTGCTCGTCGATGTACTTCCATCTTTCGATCACCTCACGTCCGTCCGTCAAGAGGCCTCTGTCCTTATCCCTGTATATTTCGGCTCGCGGCACAAAGTAGTTGCGGGATGCGTTGAGTTTCTCGTAGAACTTCCGTGTTCCATGGGACAGCAGCTTCATTTCTTCGCACTCCATGCGGCGCTTTTCCTCCAGAAAGAGGCGGGTCTGCTGTTTCCGCTTCTGCTGCTTCTACGTTCGGTCGGGTTCCTTGCTGCAGCATTACCGCCCTCGCTGCGTTCTTCTCCTCCAAAACCGTTCTGCACTCTTCGTCGGACCATTGGTTCCGTCGATTCAGTTCCACGTACCCGATGGTGCTCTCGGCTTTCACTCTACTCCAGCAGTCCTCTAGAAGGGCCTCATCGAGCTTGGCGCCACGATAGGTCCTGACGTCGATAATGTCAGAGAAACGCCGTTCGTCAATCAGAACGTGGTCGATTTGAGATTCGGTCTGCTGTGGTGATCTCCAGGCTGTGTTGGAAAAAGGTGCTACGTATGGCCATATTTTTGGAGGCGGCGAAATTAATGAGTCGTAGGCCGTTTTCGTTCGTCTGCTGGTGGGCGCTGAACTTATCAATCGTCGGTCTGAATTCCTCCTCCTGGCCTACCTGAGCGTTTAAATCTCCTATGATGATTTTGACGTCGTGGCTTGGGCAGCGATCGTACTCGCGTTCGAGCTGCGTGTAAAATGCGTCTCACTCATGCAATTCGGGTTCTCACCTCATCAGTGCTTCCTGGGTGTGAGCTGTGCACGTTTATTATGCTGAAGTTGAAGAATCGGCCCTTGATCCTCAACCTGCACATTCTTTCGTCGATCGGCCACCAACCGATCACGCGCCTCTGCATATCACCCATTACGATGAAAGCTGTTCCCAGCTCGTGTGTATTGCCGCAGCTTTGGTAGATGGTCTGATTACCTCTAAACGTTCGCACCATGGATCCTGTCCAACACACCTCCTGCAGCGGTACGATTCCGAACCCGCGGTCCTTTAGTAGATCGGCTAGTATGCGGGTGCTTCCAATGAAGTTGAGAGCCGGTACCACGAGGAGGTAGGGATAAGAGTTGCTGGGCAGAGGCTAGTGGACGTATCGTACACAGAGCAAGTAATTCAATCAGAAAAATTTCAACCATTTCTATGGCGTTCTATTTAGATTGTTCTTATTTACCAAAGCGTGGAATCTTGCGATTCATTCAACAATCATACCTTAATGATTTTCGAAATTATTCTCGGCCGCACCGGTATTCAAATCTGTCTACTTTTTGTCCGCCGATTTTTGTTGCTGCAAACGTTACCATTTAATACTTCAGCAACAAACAACATGGGATAAAATATTTACAAAAAACTGGAAAACGCGTCCGAGAACCTCTCCGAAAACGACAATTTTAAAACATACTACGCTGCACAAGATAAGAATCAACAATTTCCCACAAATGAAAACTAAACCATTATTGTTCCAGATCGAATCTCCTAACTCCAGCTTGCCGAACATGGTTCAATTTGCACTCGCACTATTCTATCCTCGCGAGCGGTACAATTCCCACACGACAAACTTAATTTCACGATCTTTATCGTGAAGCACGTGTCGTCTGCTCAAAAGTCATTTGTTCTGATTTGCCTGACACACTTTTTTGCCATTGCAGTCGTAACTCCAGAATCCCCCCTCTCGAAATGCTTTCACCTCATCCCCAAAAAAGGTCAAATAAACACAGACACTCGGCTCTTTCCTCGACTTTAGTTCAACCATTTCCCCGACAGGGGCAATATTTTCGCTTATCTTGATTTTCAGCTTTAAATTCAACCTCTCCCACCTTTTCAGCACCGAGAATCATGGGTTTTGTGAAATTGAGATTTACCTCCTGCTTTTCCATTCTTCTCGGGGGCAATTCAGACTAAACAGGTGATTCCGAGAGTCTCCGTTGAATTATCCTTTTCTGCCGACTTTGCTTCGTCCGTTCCTTTCCTACGATCAACTTTACGAACGTTGTAACATGGTAGGTACCTACCTACGAGGGCATTGTTTGGCTCCGGTGGAAGATGGATTTTCAACGACTTTGTAAACAGCTGTTTCTTTTTTTGGTTCCTTTCAATGCTTTCAGCTCGGTGAAAGTTTGTCCGCTTACGGTCAGCTTGAGATGGTAAGCAGATTCTGCGGTAGCGTAGCTACCATCATCATCCGGTAGACAGTGTGATTAGCACCGGAAGTCGGTCCGTGTCACGTTTTGTTGTGCACGAAATAGCGAGAATGCAAAACGACTTGATGGGCATGAAATACTGCCGCCGCACCGGAGAAGCTAAAGCTAGGCTAGACAATTCGGCAAAGCCTGTAAAGCATGTATAGCTGGCTAATGATGGCCGTCTTCTTGTTTGGTACATAAATCTTGGTCCTTGATGGTAGATGTTATAAGCTTTAAAGAACATTCTGTTTTTAATGGGGTGTTTATGGGGGAGTTAAATTTGAATTTATGCATTTATGATTAAAATTTATAAACGTGAAATAGTAACTCAAGTAGGAGTTTTCAATATGAGTTTCTCAAGATACACTATGGTGCAAAATTGATCGAACAAACGCCGATTTTCATACAAAAAGGCCAAGTTTGAGGTGCTATAACTATGGTTTGCGTTGATGGATTGAGCTCAATTTTTGACACAGAACTACTAATATGCTGAATTTTACGTATACGAAGTACAATGTTTTCGTTCACAGATTTGGGCGTGACAAGGCGTTCATAATCAGTTGACACCCTTTCCTCGTATTCATCGGACGCTTGTTGCTCGTTTACCTCGTATCGAAAAATGGCTAGTATCAGAAGGAATACTTTAGTGGTTACATTTCGACACAGATCAACAACTCGCGAAATTGTGATCAGTGTTTACCCTATAAAATCGCGGAATGATTTCGGATCGTTTTCCGGCGCAATCTGGAATCAAAATCGTGTCCTACCGTAGGAAATTCTCGGGTCGGGGCGTATACGGATTCTCGATTCGCGGTGCACTTTCCGGTCGTATTTCATTAAAACTGTTGTGGAATCGGTTAGAGAATTTTCTCTGGAGGAGGCAATTATGTATGCCAGGTAAGAGCAATATTTGGTAAACAAAAGCGTCGATATATCAGTTTGTTATTCTATTTTTAGCATCTTTGCTCCATTGATGGACATCCGCGTCCGGACATCCGAATGGGTAAGCTTGCCCATTCGGATGTCCGGACGCGGATGTCCATCAATGGAGCAAAGATGCTAAAAATAGAATAACAAACTGATATATCGACGCTTTTGTTTACCAAATATTGCTCTTACCTGGCATACATAATTGCCTCCTCCAGAGAAAATTCTCTAACCGATTCCACAACAGTTTCAAGTAACGACTGATATGAAGATATTTTCATTTATCAGTTTCGGATCTAGGATCACACGGGATCTTCCACCGAATAAACATGGCCTCCGATGGGATATTGATTATCGCCAGCTCATTCTCCGAGCTGGTCCCGATCGGTGATGGGAACTACCGTACATTGTCGCTACTACACTTGAAATAGGACTACCGGCGGCGAATCTCAGGACTACGACTGACTCGTCTTTCATAATTACTCTCAAGCCATTCATGTGACCCGAGCAAATCTGAATCTTTGATAACTTTCGCTGAAAATTCAGGAAACATCGATTCTAAAATAAAGAACGGTTGGGTGGGTGTTTTCATTACTTTTAGGAAAGAAATTTTCCCTACTAAAGTGGGTGATTGTGCCTCCGGGGCTACAAATTATCCAATGGACAAGATGCTGTTAAAGATACGCTTGAATGCTGAGGCAAAGGTTTGTATCGAGGTATGTATGATCATAATTAATCGGGTTTGACTAACGATCATGGGTATTAGGCTTTCGCGGAAGCTATCACGTCTTGCTTGATTCGATCCTACGATTGAATCTTTCTTATTTCGCGCTATATCCGATCATTTTCCAACGGACTTGGTGCGGGTCAATCATTCGACCACGGTTGCCGGACGATTGGTCTTCTATGAATCGAAGACTAGCAAAGTACGATTTGTTACGGTTTGTTCTACGGTCGCGTTTTCCGAAGGCTTGTACCAACGAACCGGATCGTTGTCAGTTAGCTAAATCAATCTTGACGAGGAACGAACGAATCTCAAGATTGCATTAGACTCCGAAAGTGTTTCTCAACGGTTCTTTAACGGATCATTTCGTTTTCGTTGACTATTTTAGTCGACGTAGGAAGACCGGAAATACCTTTAACTACGCGTACGCGGCGATTTCCTAAAATTTGTTATTCTACACTGCGATTATCGAACCGAATTCGAAACGAAAATAAATTAAAAGCGACTATTTGTTGCAAGCGCATTTGAAAATTCCTATTATGAGCTCCAGCATTTCGTAATGCAAAATTTGTTATTCTTGGACTGGCTACGAACAGGCCTGGATGTTCAAAATCCAGTTCTGGACACATTCAAAGAAAATCTTCGTTAGGAGAACGAAGCAAATTCAGGCCAAACATGTCTAAAGGTCCTATCTGCAGAAGAGAGGCTCTCTTTGGTTTCCCTCTCTTTCGTTAATATCTCAGCTGTTTATTTGTAATATGATTGTCTCCTTGCATTGAACGATGGTCAACACAATCTTCTTTTGATTTGTACTGCAAAAATAGTTAAAAAGTGTACCATTACATTGCAATAATTGAAAGAAAAAGTGAACAAAGAGAGCCTCTCAAATGCAGATAGGACCTATTGAAATGTTTGGCCTGAATTACTAAAACAGGTCACTGTTTTTCTCGTTCCCTCCGGGGGGAAATGAAAGCTTTCTGTCATTTTTCGTTGGGCGCCAATTTGTAACTCGGTGGCTCAGGGATAGGGATCTTAGGGTCGTTTATCGTGACTTGGCTCTCACATCTCCAGCTGAGGACGAACATACCAGCAGGACCGGTATTAATTACTGTAAAAACCCGCCAGTGTTTCACAAACCGATACAGAAAAATGCTCGTTGATACGGAAAGTATAAAACGTAGTGAAATTCTGGGGATTCAAGGAAGGCGAGGCCTGATGGCTCATCTAGAGCCCGACAAAGCGGAAAATTACACAAAAGTGGTGGAACTGATTCACCCCAGGGCTATGCTACTTAAATAAGCAACCACTGCGGCTTAAAATTTACAATATTTCTGTTTATTGTGGTGACGTCACTATAAGGGGTGTATACTTGCGGTTTTGGCTATTGTGGGTGGTTGCTTGGGGGTCGGGAACCTCTGGTTGACTTCGGCGGTGTAGGCCGAACATCTTCGGGGTAATTCGGTGGATGATTACGGCGGGCCTGCCATGACGAAGGCGGCCGCCTGGGGCGAATGATAGCTTTTGAGAACTGGTGTTGCTGTTGAATGAAGGATTCCTGTAGCCATAAGACCGGACAATAGAACCGGAGCCAGCCATGCAGAACAAGATGGCGACCTCGAACGTTGTATTTGGCCACCAAGCGCGGCAGTCGTGCTTGGCGATCATTGACGAGATTGCCAACGACATTTCTCCGGTATAACGGTGGTCCAATAGAGGAGGGGGGGGGGGGGGGCAGCTAGCGAAAGCGCCGCTGGCTGGGATTCTTTATCGGGAGTTGGTTGATGTGCGCCGTATCGTCTTCATGTTCTGTTGGAGAAATTCTTCGTAAATAGAAGAAAAAGGCCCAATTCTTGGACCTAACCACACATTAAACCCCTGTGACGCCACAAAACCGCATTTCTAATAACCTTTCACAGTTTTACAATAATTTTTACCTTTTTCTGATTGTTTTCCGTTTTTACAGTTGGTTTCACAGTGTCGTTTTCAACATCTAACAAAAAAAGCTACAAATATTAACACAACGTCGGAAGACCAAAACGTCGAAGAATGTGTAAGTGTTCATAGTTCAGTGTGCAGTATTTTTGGGATTTTGTATGTTTTTTTTTCGAAAAAGTGCAGATAAAGCTCGTATGTGTTGTCCAGTTCAAGCCCGTGCACAGGTGGAGGGGGGCGGTTGGGTGTTTAAACCCCCCCCCTTACCGACGCTTCATACACTAGGCGCCCCTTCGCTTTTTGCCGTAATTGGCAAAAACCCCTTCCTTGGCGTCACTTCTGTGCACGGGCCTGGTCCAGTTTGTCTCTGTCATTTAGTAGTCATGCAAGAGTAGTATAGTCTACGGAAGGATGACGAACTAATTAACAGGAACACACGAACATTGTTTTGTTATCTGGGGTCACTGGCACTGAAGGCTAGTGACTCATTTTTCACTACATGATGCTTCAGACTCGTGTTGAAACCACCGACTACAAGATTGAGTAAAGAGTATTGTTTGGATACTTAGTATTTTGTACTAGTACCTACCATATCCTGTGAATACCGGTTGTATTGCGAAGAAGGACAGCAGAACCTCGCTATTTTGGGCAGACCGAGGATAGCTAAAGGCCGCCATCGTAGCCAGTGGCGGCATAATGGCGAAAGTTTGTGGAAGCTGGTAGCAGAAGGGTATCCGAAGAAGTAGGGCTGGAAAAGTAACGTGACGTGAGTTCTTCTTCATACGACAGTGTGGTATACTCCACATTTTTTTTCCGTCCGAATTCTATTTTGGAAAAAATCACACGAGTCCGATACCCGAAAATGTCGTCAACAGAATGAAGAAAGCCTCATGCTCTATTCAGCGAGGATCTTCCAAAAAATCTCGCTCTCCTGCTCTCACACACAGTTCTCGCCTAACCGACACATTTAATCTTTTCGTGACTTTGCTTCCTCTCTCTCCCGTTCAAAACTCAAACGCACACCTTTTCCCGTCATTGAGTTTCCTGAGTTTGGTAGTCCTTTCTCTTTTTGGCCTATGCCAGTTTTTTTCCTTTTCATTCATCTACCTCATGATGAATCACGATGCCGACATCGGGAACGAAGCAAGCGCACGCTGCGCACGCACACAACTTAGCGTTACCATCATTATCATCAATGCCATTCTGCTACTGACCGAAGCCACGCTCAACATCTACTAATCAGTTACATAGCACAACACCTAATTCTCTACAGACAGTGCGAATATTTCCTGTCCATGAAGCACTGGTAAATAAACTTGCCGACCCTGAGATCTTGTTTTAGGGAGTCTCAGGAAGGCTCCTCTCTAAACTAGTCTGCAGTTATAAGTGAATGGGATTCCTTTAAAAAAACAAAAACTCACTATTTGCATTGATTACTCGTTTTCGATGTTTTGCCTTTCTACGTTTCGTCCCTTCCGACGTTTTGGCATTCGAAATTTTGCCTTTCGACGTTCTGTCCCTAAACCGTTTAATACATGCCAGCAAAGCGTAAAGCGCAATAAATATCATTGGATTCCTACAGGAATTCCCATTGATATTTCTACAGGAGCTCATTCTGGAATTAGTCCAGAAATTCCTTCAGAGATTCCTCAAGCAGTAAATAAATTCAAGAATTCGAGCAGAAGGCCCTTCAATGATTCCTATTGAAATTCCTCTAGAACCCCTGTCAGGGATTCCTTCAAGAGTTTCTCCTGAGATTTTTCGAGAAGGGTTCAAGGATGCCTTCAGGAATTTCAGGGATCCACAGAAGTCTCTTTGTGGAATCCTAAAGAAGTCCCTCTAGGGATTAGTCCAAGAGTTCTTTCCTAGATTCATCCATGAGTTTCTTCCAAAATTCCTCCAGAAGTTCCTTTCATTCCAACAGAAGCTCGTTCAATTTTTACAAGAGATCTTCCAGGCATCGCTGCTGGAATTCATTAGTAAATTATTGTATAGGATTCAGGGATGCCTCCTGGAGCTACATTATGGATTTCTTTAGGATTACAGTCAGGGATATCTCTAGGATTTCCTTGAAGGATCTCTCATGAAGTCCCAATAAGAATTCTTCCAGTATTTATTTGAGGGAATCCTCAATGATTTCCTTCTGGAATTCCTTCAGGAATACTTTCGGGGACTTTTTCTGCAAATTCTCTAGGGATTCCTCATGGAAATCATTCGGGGATTTCTTCACAGCATTATTTAGTGGATCCTCCTGAAAATCCTTCAGGGATTCCTCTGAAAAATTCTTCGGGAATTCCTCCTGGAAATTCTGCGGGAATTCCTTCGGAAAATGCTTCTGTAAATCCTTCGACAATACTTTCTGGAAATCCCTCGGGTATTCTTCCTGGAAATTCTTCAAAGATTAGTTCCGTTCAGTCCTGTGTGTTTTCGGAAGAATTTCTTGGAAGGTATGTTGGAGAAATCTCGGGAAGAATTTCAAAATACAGAAATTGTGAGAAAATTTTCTGGATGAACTGTAGAATCAATTCCAGAAGACATTCTATGAGAAAACGAAGAAATCGCGGAACTCTGGAAGTAGCCTAGGATCAATGAAAAAAAAATCTGTGTAATAAACATCGAAAGGAACTCTTGTAGTTTCTTCTAATTTTTTGCCCTAGATATAACTCTGTTATGTCTGCTGCAGTTTTCCCTGAGTATATTCCAGAATTTTACTGTGAATGAATTTTTCTCCTAGTTTTTTTTATCGAGATATTTCTCTAACATCTTGACCGATTTTTTTGCCCGATTTTTTTTTACATTTAATCACGGCTTATTTAAAAGTTTTTTTCAAAAATTTCCTTATCATTCTTAGAAGAACATATGTAGCAATACCTCTAGTTATCCAAAGTTATCTTGAATCCCTCTAGAACTTTCTGGAATACCCGATATCCAACAACACCTCATATAAGATTAGTGCCGGAAGCATTCATAAAAAGAATATTTGGAGATACTTCTGAGGGAACTCCGGGAGAACTTCCGAATCATAACGGAAAAAAGTATCAAAAAGAAGATTTGGTAGAAATCTTTGGAAAATAAATCCAGCGATTTCTTCTAAGATTTCGCTTGCAGTTTCCACATGTCATGTTGTCATGTGATTTTTCTATTGTAGAAATATCTTCAAATGTTGTGTTTTTGAATGCTTCCGAAACTAAACTTACAGGAGGAATTGTTGGAAATCAGGCATCCTAGAAACTCAAAGAAATTTTTTTTTCCAGGGATGGATATGTTCTTCAGGAATGGGAAGGAAGTCCATTAAAAATCGGTGAAAAACAGGAGACAACTTCATGAAAAAATCTATGAAAAATCGGAAAGTACCCGAGATCTTACAAATAAAAATTCTATAATGAAATCTAGAACGGGATAAATACTGGAGAAACTTCTAGGGACAATACGGCATTATCTCAAGGAGAAAAATCTGGTATAAATTACCGTAGTTCTCCCGCTGTTTTTTTTCTACAGTTCTCCTGGAGAATGCAAGTAGAACACCAGGAAAGATTGGAAGAAAATTTAGCAATCTTCAAATACAGAAGTATAAACCTTAAAAAAATATTAAAAAAAAAAACTCCGAAAGTAATATCTGTAAAAGCTGTACCAAAAATCGGGATTGCTTTGAAAAAAAGAGCTTGTTTTGGAGAATTTCTGGAAGCAACTCTGTATAAAAATCCGAAAAGACTATGAGAAACTCACAGAGAGATTGCTAAATGTGTTTTGTGGGACTTGAGGGTGTTGGAGATGTTTTAAAAGAAACTGTGTGAAAATTTTAGGTGAAATTTGGCATGGCAACATTTAGAGTAGAATTCCAAGGTTTTCGGGTGACGACTTCATACATGGATACTAGCGTGGTTCAAAAAATCGTTTTTGCTCCACACCGCTTATTCGATTCCTAGCCAGATTATATGCCTTCTCCCAAAATTTGAGCTCATTTGTTTGAAAATTGAGAGTGCACAAGCCCTTCAAAGTTTGTATGGGAATTACTATGGGAAAACGATGTTTTTCATTCAATCCACCGTAGCTTTTCCCCAAGTGCCCTAGTGGGTTAGTTGACCCTTGATAATGCTAGGCTACTCTATCAGCTACAACTTTGCCGAAGACCGCATTCAAATCGGACGCCTCATTAATTAGTTATTGATTTGTATACAACTGGACAAACTTTAAAAGTGATCATCCAGCTTCCCAGCAGGCAACAATGCTGCATATGGCGCCAAAGATAGCACACTGAAATCATGGCTACTATGTTTCACTGCAAAATGCAGTGATGCCCACCGAATAGTTTGACCATCACGAGTAAAGATTTCGATTCTGGATAAAAATCGGTAACTAATTAATGAGGCCTCCGATTTGAATGCGGTCTTCGGCAAAATTGTAACTGATAGAGTAGCCTAGGATTATCAAGGGTCAACTAACCCACCAGGGCACTTGGGGAAAAGCTACGGTGGATTGAATGAAAAACATCGTTTTCCCATAGTAATTCCCATACAAACTTTGAAGGGCTTGTGCACTCTCAATTTTCAAACAAATGAGCTCAAATTTTGGGAGAAGGCATATATCCTGGTTAGGAATCGAATAAGCGGTGTGGAGCAAAAACGATTTTTTGAACCACGCTAATGGATACATTATGTTTAAGTGCGACGTAGCTGTGGGTGGGTGCATAACATCTAAGCCCAGTAGTTCTGCGACGGATGGTTGATCATATCCTATTCAGGAGTCAACGGTATAGACAGTCTCTGTTGCTGCTGGTTTATAGTAAAGAAATGACCAAGCATATGATCTTGATGAGACCCGACAGTGTCCTTCTCCAGAAATAGCCACGAATGAATCCTTTTTTGAAAATTTACAACCCAAAGGTTTATTTATCGAGCCAGGACCGGATCGAGCCCTTCCGGGACCTAGGCATCAATTTATTTTCAACGCCGATCCATAATTCAGGCAGTGAGGCAGTTGAGTAGCACGTTGAGACGAAATCGATGATCAGGGCCAGGCCGGGGCTTGGGCTCGGGCTTGGGCCAGTTTCGTTTCAATGCAATTAAACTATTTTTTGATAACACCTTGCATATGTTCCTCAATTAACTACAACAGTGACAGTGCACACTTCATATGAGACCTCATCACCAAACAACATTTTATAAACGCATACTTTGCTCGTTTTCCTCTACGCGGTGATAGCCCGTTGCGCGTTATTTCCGCACCAGAATCCAAATTTTTAAATTTCCGCGTAATATTAGTGCTTGTAATAATCCCGAACGAGTTCATTTGATCGCAAACTAGGCTCAGCAAGCTCAGGTCGGCAAAAAACCGTATCCCTAGAGTCCGAAACGTGGTCAAGTGGTTTCATATAATATATGTGTGCTTGTAATGATCACCAACAAATTGGCGCCGACTTTTCATACAATTTGAAGGATCGCAAGCTAGGTTCGGCTCACATCAGCAAAAGGCCAAATTCCTGGGATCATGGCCACTGGTCCTGAACATGCTCAAGCGGTTCGACGTAGACAACTTATGCTTACGATTATCACAAACAGGGCCGCATCTAAGGGGAGCGAGGGAGACAGGGCCCCGGGCCCCCACATTTTAAGACCCCCCACAAAAACCGTTTTTGCATGCAAAATATTAACTTTATTTTTCATTTTGCTCAAGTGCTGTTCAAAAACAAAGACAATTTTTTTTGATCATTGCTTTTGTACCACCGGGGTGCCTCCACATCCGCTCAGGCCCCGGGCCCCCACAATCCTTAATCCGGGTCTGGTCACCAATGAGCATGTACTGAAAATTCATGCCGTTTGATACGCCGCTACTTCACAGAGTCAAATGTTTGACCAAAAACAAATCAATGTTCAACATTTGGTTTGACTAGATTGAATTTTTATAAGTGTTTCCCAAATAACAATGACAGCTGAACAGTGACAGTCATAGCTGAACAATGGCAGGATAATGATGTCAAAAGCTGGATAAGATGGAAGCTGAATATCAGGTAGAATAGAAGCTGAATAAGAGATACGTTTTACACTCATAAAGTATCTCTTATTCTGCTTATCATCGTATGCTGAACATGATACTCAATAGAAAATTATCTATCTATGGGATGTTTAGCACTAGGACTATTTTATTCAGCTTTAATGGAAACAACAAACCATCAGTGAAAAAGTTGTGGGGATCATAAAAAATCCCAAAAATTAAATGGTATATAGGGTGTTGGGGGTGGAAGCTCAGGTAAAATATAATCCCAATGCCAATGCAGAACCCGTAGCTTCCGGGAAGGTAAGCCCAGCTCCCTGGGTTAGTGGGTTGGTGTCAGGCCCTGCGAGCCAGCCGTAAAAAAGAATAGCACAGGAAAATCAACAAGAGAAGAATGCGAACCGATACCAATGGCGACGACCACAGCGACGAAAAGGGACTTGCGATTGGAAGCTCGGTACGTGGAACTGCAGATCTCTCAACTTCATCGGGAGCACCCGCATACTCGCCGATATACTGAAGGACCGCGGGTTCGGAATCGTAGCGCTGCAGGAGGTGTGTTGGACAGGATCTATGGTGCGAACGTTTAGAGGTAATCATACCATCTACCAGAGTTGCGGCAACACACGTGAGCTGGGAACAGCTTTTATAGTGATGGGCGGGCGACATGCAGAGGCGCGTGATCGGTTGGTGGCCGATCGACGAAAGAATGTGCAGGTTGAGGATCAAGGGCCGATTCTTCAACATTAGCATAATAAACGTGCACAGCCCTCACTCCGGAAGCACTGATGATGACAAAGACGCATTTTACGCGCAACTCGAACGCGAGTACGACCGCTGCCCAAACCACGACGTCAAGATCATCATAGGGGATCTAAACGCTCAGGTAGGCCAGGAGGAGGAATTCAGACCGACGATTGGAAAGTTCAGCGCCCACCAGCTGACGAACGAAAATGGCCTACGCCTCATCGATTTCGCCGCCTCCAAGAACATGGCCATTCGTAGCACCTTCTTCCAGCACAGCCTCCCGTATCGTTACACCTGGAGATCACCACAACAAACGGAATCGCAAATCGACCACGTTCTGATTGATGGACGGCACTTCTCCGACATTATCGACGTCAGGACCTATCGACTAATATCGACTCTGATCACTACCTGGTGATGGTTAAACTGCGCCCAAAACAACGTACATTACCGGCGGCCGCCCCGGTACGATCTAGAGCGACTGAAGCAACCGGATGTCGCCACCGCATACGCGCAGAATCTCGAGGCAGCGTTGCCGGACGAGGGTGTGCTCGATGTGGCCCCTCTAGAGGACTGCTGGAGTACAGTGAAAGCAGCCATCAACAACGCAGCCGAGAGCACTATCGGGTAAGTAGAACGGAGTCGACGAAACGATTGGTTCGACGTGGAGTGCTGAGCGATGCTGGAGGAGAAGGATGCAGCGCGGGCGGTAATGCTGCAGCATGGAACCCGACAGAATGTGGAGCGATACAGACAGAAGCGGAAGCAGCAGACCCGTCTCTTCCGGGAGAAAAAGCGCCGCCTGGAAGAAGCGGAGTGCGAGGAAATGGAACTGCTGTGCCGTTCACAGGAAACACGCAAGTTCTACCAGAAGCTCAACGCATCGCGCAAAGGCTACGTGCCGCAAGCCGAAATCTGCAGGGATAAGGACGGGAGCCTCCTGACGGACAAACGTGAGGTGATCGAAAGGTGGAAGCAGCACTTCGACGAGCACCTGAATGGCGAAGAGAATGTAGGCACGGAGGACCAAGGCAGCTGAGGAAATGACTATGTTGGTGCAGCAGAGGACGGGAATGAACCAACTCCCACGCTGAGGGAAGTTAAGGATGCCATCCACCAGCTCAAAAACAACACAGCGGCTGGTAAGGAAGGTATCGCAGCAGAACTCATCAAGATGGGCCCGGAAAAGTTGGCCACCTGTCTGCACCAGTTAGTAGTCAAGATCTGGGAAACCGAACAGCTACCGGAGGAGTGGAAGGAAGGGATAATCTGTCCCATCCACAAGAAAGGCGACAAGTTAAGGGCGGACGGGACGGTCGAGGAAATATCCGCCATTGCTCTGTTGCTACTAAGATGGTAATCTCAGATTCTACTTCATATAATGGAACAAAAATCTATCATTGTGTATGCTCACTTGCAGTGCATATGCTGATTGTTTTTCAGCCTCATCTGTGCGATAGAAATCGAGATTACCATCTTCAAAATCGCGAGGCAAATTGTTAGAAAGAGAGGGAAGATAGGAAAAATAACACAGCGTCCCGATTCACCTTAATGTGTGAGAACTTTCTTGCGATCACCATTTTGAATGCCGCCTACAAAGTGCTATCCCAGATCATCTCCCGTCGTCTTTCACTTAAAGTAAATGAGTTCGTGGGAAGTTACCAAGCCGGTTTCATCGACGGCCGGTCGACAACGGACCAGATCTTCACCGTACAGCAAATCCTCCAGAAATGCCGTGAATACCAGGTCCCAACGCATCACCTGTTCATCGACTTCAAAGCGGCATACGACAGTATTGTTATTATTATTGACTTTTTATTATGGGGAAATTCAGCCCGAGGCTGGTTCATCCCCGACGACAGTATTGACCGCACAGAGCTATGGAAAATTATGGACGAGAACAGCTTTCCCGGGAAGCTGACTAGACTGATAAGAACAACGATGGACGGTGTGCAGAACAGCGTATGGATTTCGAGTGAACTGTCCAGTTTATTCGAATCTCGACGGGGACTACGGCAAGGTGATGGACTCTCCTGCCTACTATTCAACATCGCCCTGGAAGGTGTTATGCGACGAGCCGGGCTTAACAGCCGGGGTACGATCTTCACGAAAACCAGCCAATGTTTTGCGGATGACATGGATATTATTGCTAGGACATTTGGAACGGTGGCAGAACAGTACACCCGCCTGAAACGTGAAGCAGCAAAGGTCGTACTGGTGGTGAATGCAGCTAAGACAAAGTACATGGTGGTAGGTGTGACTGAGCGAGACAGGACAAGCCTTGGCAGCAATGTTACGATAGACGGGGATACTTTAGAAGAATTCGTCTACCTCGGTTCCTTGCTAACGGCTGACAATAACGTGAGCCGTGAAATACGAAGGCGCATCATCATGGGCTCCAGAAGAAACTGCGGTCAAAAAAGATTCACCCCCGCACCAAATGTACCATGTACAAGACGTTAATAAGACCGGTGGACTTTACGGCGATCCCAGTATCCAGAAAGTGGCCAAAGCCGGAAGGATACGATGGGCAGGGCATGTTGCAAGAATGCCGGACAACAACCCTGCAAAGTTGGTGTTTGCTAACCATCCGGTTGGTACAAGAAGGCGTGGAGCGCAGAGAGCACGATGGGCGGACCAGGTGGAGCGTGATCTGGCGAGTGTTGGGCGTGACCGACGTTGGAGAGCTGCAGCTGCAAATCGAGTATTATGGCGGCAAATTTTTGATTCAGTATTATCATGAATTTGATGTTAACTAAATAAATGAAATGAAAAATGAAATAGGGTGACTAAGGGTATTATCGGCAGGTTTGTTTTCTTCGTCATGAGGGGGTTTTTGTGGGTCGAATTGTCTGAAATTGGGGCATATAACTCAGCTTGGTTGGGAAGCATTTGAGGCCAATTCTGAGACCCACAGGTTTCAAAAAAAAAAAAAACCCCTGACGAAGAGAACAAAACTGCCGAGAATACGTAAGTTCTCCTAAGAAGAAAAATAATTTTGTCCTCCTCGACCATCGAACGCTGGATTTCAAAACTGCTGCAGAAGCCACGTTATCGAAAAGTAATCTGCGCCGAATTCGTAAATGATACAGTATTGCGTGACTATATATTTATATTTGAATAATTAAAAGGCATCAACGATATCCCTGGTGGAAAACAATTGCCAGAAGAAAGATAATCGGCAGGTTCCAGTTCCGTTGGCAGTAAAGGTGATAGTATAAGTTCGTAATGCGCAACCTGATGAGCCGATGGAAAAGAAAATCGATCGTTTGTCAGACGTATTCGGCCTTTAGTAAAACTTCAAAAATAAACCAACATGAGAAGCATTACGGAAATTGGCAATTGAACATAATATAAGGCATCAAGTATTAAAAGATCTCTTAAGTGTTATAAAAAAATAAATACCGAGATGACAATAGATATGAGGGCTTTCCCCATTATACCGTTTCGACGACGGTTTCCACTCCTTAGTAGTATTTTATGGATATTAACCTGAGTTTTTATTCATTTTACGTGACTTCACCGGAGATTCACGATTTTCAAAATCCAGAAGCACTGAACTGTAAACAAAACAATGATGTTTTGGCAGCTAATCTATGTGTTTGTACTCAGCACTTCGCTTATTCAACCTCAGCACAACCTTTGTTCAAAGTCATTCAAGCTTTAATCAGACTTTAATGTAACTTGTTCCCTCAAAAATCACTAAGCCCGTACCATTCCAGGTGGAGCAGATGCTCACGCAAGTGAATATATATCAATGCATCGAAGTTCGAATCCCAATTATAATAATTATTTATATTTCTCCTGCAGCCACTATGAACATAAACG
This sequence comes from Aedes albopictus, assembly GCF_035046485.1. Taxonomy (NCBI): domain Eukaryota; kingdom Metazoa; phylum Arthropoda; class Insecta; order Diptera; family Culicidae; genus Aedes; species Aedes albopictus. The sequence goes on along the minus strand of NC_085136.1, from coordinate 136,116,626 downwards.
CCAAGAGCCTAATGGTAATTCTGGTCAGAACTCTGTGGGACAAATTTTATTTTTTTTTGTGCTGCATAAGTGATGATTAACTGCTGAATTAAAGATGATTGAACGACACCAAAGCTTCACCTGATCCTTGTTTGTTCTCATTCATTTCATTTATTTAGTTAACATCAAATTCATGATAATACTGAATCAACAATTTGCCGTCATAATACTCGATTTGCAGGTGCAGCTCTCCAACGTCGGTCACGCCCAACACTCGCCAGATCACGCTCCACCTGATCCGCCCATCGTGCTCTCTGCGCTCCACGCCTTCTTGTACCAACCGGATGGTTAGCAAACACCAACTTTGCAGGGTTGTTGTCCGGCATTCTTGCAACATGCCCTGCCCATCGTATCCTTCCGGCTTTGGCACTTTGTGGATGCTGGGTTCGCCGTGAAGTGCAGCGAGCTCGTGGTTCATCCTTCTCCGCCACACACCGTTCTCCTGCACGCCGCCGAAGATCGTCCTTAGCACCCGTCGCTCGAAAACTCCGAGTGCTTGCAGGTCCTCCTCGAGCATCGTCCATGTCTCGTGTCCGTAGAGAACCACCAGTCTTATTAACGTCTTGTACATGGTACATTTGGTACGGGGGTGAATCTTTTTTGACCGCAGTTTCTTCTGGAGCCCATAGTAGGCACGACATCCACTGATGATGCGCCTTCGTATTTCACGGCTCACGTTATTGTCAGCCGTTAGCAAGGAACCGAGGTAGACGAATTCTTCTACCACCTCGAAAGTATCCCCGTCTATCGTAACATTGCTGCCAAGGCTTGTCCTGTCTCGCTCAGTCCCACCTACCAGCATGTACTTTGTCTTAGCCGCATTCACCACCAGTACGACCTTTGCTGCTTCGTGTTTCAGGCGGGTGTACTGTTCTGCCACCGTTCCAAATCTTTTAGTAATAATATCCATGTCATCCGCAAAACAGACAAATTGGCTGGATTTCATGAAGATCGTACCCCGGCTGTTGAGCCCGGCTCGTCGCATAACACCTTCCAGGGCGATGTTGAATAGTAGGCAGGAAAGTCCATCACCTTGTCGTAGTCCCCGTCGAGATTCAAATGAACTGGATAGTTCACCCGAAATCCTTACGCTGTTCTGCACACCGTCCATCGTTGCTCTTATCAGTCTAGTCAGCTTCCCGGGAAAGCTGTTCTCGTCCATAATTTTCTATAGCTCTGTGCGGTCGATACTGTCGTATGCCGCTTTGAAGTCGATGAACAGGTGATGCGTTGGGACCTGGTATTCACGGCATTTCTGGTGGATTTGCCGTACGGTGAAGATCTGGTCTGTTGTCGACCGGCCGTCGATGAAACCGGCTTGGTAACTTCCCACGAACTCATTTACTTTAGGTGAAAGACGACGGAAGATGATCTGGGATAGCACTTTGTAGGCGGCATTCAAAATGGTGATCGCTCGAAAGTTCTCACACATTAACTTGTCGCCTTTCTTGTGGATGGGACAGATTATCCCTTCCTTCCACTCCTCCGGTAGCTGTTCGGATTCCCAGATCTTGACTACTAACTGGTGCAGACAGGTGGCCAACTTTTCCGGGCCCATCTTGATGAGTTCTGCTGCGATACCTTCCTTACCAGCCGCTTTGTTGTTTTTGAGCTGGTGGATGGCATCCTTAACTTCCCTCAGCGTAAGAGTTGGTTCGTTCATGTCCTCTGCTGCACCAACATAGTCATTTCCTCCGCTGCCTTGGTCCTCCGTGCCTACATTCTCTTCGCCATTCAGATGCTCGTCGAAGTGCTGCTTCCACCTTTCGATCACCTCACGTTTGTCCGTCAAGAGGCACCCGTCCTTATCCCTGCAGATTTCGGCTTGCGGCACGTAGCCTTTGCGGGATGCGTTGAGCTTCTGGTAGAACTTGCGTGTTTCCTGTGAACGGCACAGCAGTTCCATTTCCTCGCACTCCGCTTCTTCCAGGCGGCGCTTTTTCTCCCGGAAGAGACGGGTCTGCTGCTTCCGCTTCTGTCTGTATCGCTCCACATTCTGTCGGGTTCTATGCTGCAGCATTACCGCCCGCGCTGCATCCTTCTCCTCCAGAACCGCTCTGCACTCCTCGTCGAACCATTCGTTTCGTCGACTCAATTCTACGTACCCGATAGTGCTCTCGGCTGCGTTGTTGATGGCTGCTTTGACTGTACTCCAGCAGTCCTCTAGAGGGGCCACATCGAGCGCACCCTCGTCCAGCAACGCTGCCTCGAGATTCTGCGCGTATGCGGTGGCGACATCCGGTTGCTTCAGTCGCTCTAGATCGTACCGGGGCGGCCGCCGGTAATGTACGTTGTTAATAACGGAGAGTTTTGGGCGCAGTTTAACCATCACCAGGTAGTGATCAGAGTCGATATTAGCGCCACGATAGGTCCTGACGTCGATAATGTCGGAGAAGTGCCGTCCATCAATCAGAACGTGGTCGATTTGCGATTCTGTTTGTTGTGGTGATCTCCAGGTGTAACGAACGATACGAGAGGCTGTGCTGGAAGAAGGTGCTACGAATGGCCATGTTCTTGGAGGCGGCGAAATCGATGAGCCGTAGGCCATTTTCGTTCGTCAGCTGGTGGGCGCTGAACTTTTCAATCGTCGGTCTGAATTCCTCCTCCTGGCCTACCTGAGCGTTTAGGTCTCCTATGATGATCTTGACGTTGTGGTTTGGGCAGCGGTCGTACTCGCGTTCGAGCTGCGCGTAAAATGCGTCTTTGTCATCATCAGTGCTTCCGGAGTGAGGGCTGTGCACGTTTATTATGCTAATGTTGAAGAATCGGCCCTTGATCCTCAACCTGCACATTCTTTCGTCGATCGGCCGATCACGCGCCTCTGCATGTCGCCCATCACTATAAAAGCTGTTCCCAGCTCACGTGTGTTGCCGCAACTCTGGTAGATGGTATGATTACCTCTAAACGTTCGCACCATGGATCCTGTCCAACACACCTCCTGCAGCGCTACGATTCCGAACCCGCGGTTCTTCAGTATATCGGTGAGCATGCGGGTGCTCCCGATGAAGTTGAGAGATCTGCAGTTCCACGTACCGAGCTTCCAATCGCAAGTCCCTTTTCGTCGCTGTGGTCGTCGCCATTGGTATCGGTTCGCATTCTTCTCTTGTTGATTTTCCGGTGCTAGTCTTTTTTACGGCTGGCTCGCAGGGCCTGACACCAACCATTAACCAAGGGAGCTGGGCTTACCTTCCCGGAAGCTACGGGTTCTTGTTTGTTCTATAAATTGAATAAAAAAAATATTCCCAGTCTGGATATAAGCGCTTCTATAACCTTAATTCAGCCGCCCGGAGAGCTTAAATCAACTCATGGCTGAATAAAATCACCAAAATTGGATGTTTAGGAGCTTATCCCTTTATAAGGCCGAGAGAACCAGGCACGGAATCCACTCGTTCTACATTGGAATGTAAAGTACATGTGGTGTAATGAACAAAAACGTTTTTATTTTCAAAAAAATCGAAGGTCGATTTTGTATGAAAAAAATTGGTCTAAATTTCAACTTTTTGTCAACAAAGTTTGAAATGTTGTGATTTTGTGATGTGTTTATCAATCATGCTGATTTTTTGACAGGTTATTGCCCTAATATTCATGAGTTACTTGTGTGGATTTGAACTCGATTGGTCAATTATTTTGGACGATATGGCAATTTTAGTACATGCCCATTTATTATAGAACATTTTTTTCAAAAGGCCGAGTTTCTAACAGTAATGAAGCAATCAAGTTGAAATTTTGTCCACAAGTAAAAGTAACATAGGCCTTTCATTCCCCATCATTCGATTTTCATTCCGCTCACCTCAGCAGAAGTTCGAGCTTATAAACCTTTATGCACCCAAAAATGGCGGTTTTTGGAGAGACATTTTGTTCTAAAAAAGCCCATTCATATTTGTTATGGCTCAAAAAATCATGAGTGCTCATAAAGGCCTAATGTATCAGTTAAAACAGAAGTTGTATTTTTTTTAAACGAACAGAAAAAAATATGTGTATGAGGTGGCAATATAGTTGCCACTGCCTTATAAAGGGTTAACAAATGAATATATACTTTTGCACAGCTTTTGTTCAAATGAAGGCTGATTTGCACAAGCAAGAAAAGTGCTTAATCAACATTAGATTGTTACCTGGGTTTTTCTTTAGGTCATTCCTTGTCAAATATTTGACACCGTGGACTCGGAGCCATAGGTCGCTCGCTATGGGGTTTGGTAAAACATGGCAGGCTGCGGAGGGCTGGGCACGTAGCTCGTATACCAGAGGAACAACGAGCTTAAACCATATTTAGCAGAGATCCAGGAAAGGTCCGTCAGGACTCTAAACGTTCACTGGCCGACTGCAAGCCCAAGACCAAAATCAGTGCATGTGAATGCTTCATTCGTCAGAGACTCAACGCCGAGTTTTCGCCCATCAAGTACCAAGTAAGTATGAATATGATTTACAACACATCTACTTTGCCAATACCTCGCTTGTATCCCCCCAACAACGAAAACCAATGTCCGCAAATTTGTTTACAAAGTATTTCCTTTCACAACCTCCCCCACCGCTCGCTCTGTCACCGTAGCCGTCGTCCATCGGACGACGATGCTTGTTTATTTCGATTTATTTTCACTTTTAGCCCCAACTGTCAACCGTTCGTTGTTGGTCTGGCGCCATCATGTCCGGGAAGGACACGCATCATTAAAACACTTGGCTGCTGTGCCGGAAGTTCATGCCGGGCGCAAACCAAACAACAGCATAGCGCCATGGTCCCACCCTGTACCTTATTGTGTTAGGTACCACACTGCTTTCTCTGGTGTTCAAAATGACTCACCATACCAACCGTACGATTCATTGAAAGCGTGCTTGATGACCGACCTTGTTCCTACTAGTAGAGCGATGAGCTTCCACGGATGCTGATGTAGATCGTGTCTCTTTGTATGTCACCAATCTGCCTGCAGGCCAAAATTTGCCCACAGGCAATTCCTTCCATCGAAAATGGATAGAGTGCTGCTGGGGTTGCAGTTACGCAGTGTCATAATGATGGTAATTGAAAGCTTTCACAAATTTATTATTATGACAACAAACTCGCTAATGGAGGCGCATTTGTTCGATTGCTTTATTAGGTTAATGTGAGTTCTGAAGCATAATGGTGTTTATACTATTATTGAAAAAGGAGCTAAGCTGGACGAAAACATCCTAAACAGCCACTTCAAAGTTTTGCCGCACAAGAGAGACTTCCTTAATCATTCAAGAATCTTTTCAAATTTAATAAGTTTTATGAAACGTGACAGACTGAAGAACACACGTCCATCCCATTTATTTACGTTCTATTTAGTTATTGGTAAACTCATACACACGAGATACTCATCGTCGTTGACAGGCTCCAACTGGGAAAAACTTTATTCGCTTTGGTTCCTCAGAAAAGGAAGCTTCCCAGTTCACACAGAAAGATAAATAGCCATCGTTTAATGCATCCTAAGAGGTTGCGACCATCGCTGTTAAATGTCGCTTCATACCATCCCATGAGAGAGCACCAACACCCATATCCCCCACCAAGTAAAGGATATTGTTTAAATTAAATGATCATATCAACCAATTCCGTCGTGGCTGGTGTTGTTTCTACATGCAGAGCAAGAAAACGTGAGTGCGGTTCGGTCGGTTGGAACGTGCTCCAGAAGCTGCTCTATGAGATGTTTAGTGTTCGTCCAGCAACCATACCAACCGAAGGCCAACAATCAACAGGCGTGTTGGGGAGCGACTTTGCAAAATGCAACTCGGGTTGTGCACAACCGGACACCAACCGCAGCACGAATAGTCTATTTATTCTAATTTTTGCTAATGCAAATTTTATCTGATCATGACTTTTGAAGCTACGTGATTATTTTTTTTTGTTGAATTTTGGTAAATGAGGAAATTTTCTACTATAAAACCATACATTTCCCTCTTATATCTTTCAATATATTTTCCAAGCTATCTATTTTCGGCAATAACGACTCAATGTCAACGTCTAATATTGATGGAAAGAAGTCCTTCTTGCCGACGTGATGTCAACGATAGAATCAAATGCCACTTTCAATCTATGGCTGGCGACCATCAATCATTTGCATTCGTTGGTGTTGCGTCAATTTGTTCGGCCGTTATCCATTCTTCATACTTATAATGCGATAACGGAACGTCGGAATCTTCATTTTATCACAAAGAAAAAGAAAATTATTCCTAAATCAGAAAGCGATAAATCTTTCGCCATTCTTTCTCACCGTGTTTATACAATATTGTAAGCTTTGTTTGGTATGCATCTGCTTTTTCTCGGAAGCTGTGGGGGAATTTCAAGCTTATCTTGTTGTCTTGATTGATTGGGGTATAAATTGCCCACTTTGTATTTGACGAGATCTTCTTTACAGAAATTTTATTATTTATCAACTTTGAGAACAAGGTTGTATTTGCATTTTTAATTCAATTTCATATCATGCACACATTATCCATACACTTCAACATAAGTTTTTAACATTACCCATGATGTTACTCCCATCCAGCGTCATGAAAATTGATACTCAAACAAATAAGTTCATTTGGAAATGCATATGGGATGGATCAATACTGCTAAAATATTCATAACGTACATTATCGTTCCTGATCGGAATGGTCCGAATCAACACCCAAAGCATCACCTAGGTATTCCCATAGGTAGTAAGGAATCATTACCGAATCGTCATAGTCATGAATACGCTGTGCACAGTGTTGCTTGGATTTTCTCTCGCTTATTTATGTGGTTGGTTTGTGGCACTAGGCTGCACAGTGACGATCAAATATTGCTTGACAATATGGTTTTCAAGGGGTCGGACAGCTTGATCTGGTATCAAAAGGGGCCAGACATGAAAATACAACTCACCAATGCATTCGACCAATCAAACCACGGTATTTTCTATTATCTGATGAACGGTAAGCAGAGCAGGAAAATAGTCTCAGACCATACGGTACCGGTATGTCCCGGAACCGGTTCCTGGTGTCCCGCAAGAAGTGGCCAAATATAAAAGTAAATATAACCCATTCATGCGACATATCAAACAGCGGCATTTTCGATAACCTGGTGAACGGTTGGGAAAAAATATTCTCAGACCATATCTGAACCGGTAGGGTTCCGGAACCGTTTCCGGGTGTCCCACCGAAAGTGGCCTTATATAAATGAGAACTAATCTTATGCATGCGACACAACAAATAACGGTTTTTACAATAACCTGATGACTGGTTATCAAGGAAGTAGGCTAAGACCACACTAGGAACTGCCGTTCCTTAACCAGTTCCGGGTCAAATACAAAATTGAATCAAACCCATGCATGAGACACAACGAATCGTGGCTTTTTTGATAACCTAATGAACGTTAGCATATTTGCTTGCAGACTATACAGGGTGTTAGGTTCGTGAATGCAAACTTTTTGGGGTGATAGAAGATCATTAGTGATTAAGAAAAATTCTACGCATGTGGTCATATCTCAACCGTTACGTAGAAATTTAACTTTCCATGTTTTTGACTATGCTTGAGGCATAGTCAACTTGGCTATAACTTGAAAATGGTCAAATTGATCGCAGCTTTTCAACCCTCATTCAATAGATTAATAAATTTTCTACTAAAAATGATCTTTCCATTTCGATTTCAACATCGCGATTCACATCATGAACTTATAACTGTTAAGGTAACCCGGACAGAGGTCAAGTACTGACGATCAAAACGTAATACTGGTTTGATTGATATAAGAGGTAAAAGTACTAAAAATAATAACAGAAACTTTTTCCTGGGACTTCTGACCAATATCAAAATCTGATGTTTTAAGATCCACCGAATAGCTCGTTGCTATTGGTTAGCTCTGAAAAGAGCCTCGTAGCCGTGCGGTTAGGGTTACCAAGCTCCTAATCGCACCATGCTGTGGGGTGAGGGTTCGATTCCCGCTCCGGACGATGAAACTGTTCGTGAGAAAAGTTTCTTCTCCATATCCACTGATGCATGCTCCGTATCAAATAAAAAAGGACAACGCCGACGACGCGGTGCAAGATAATAAAAGTGTTAGGGACGCTCTTTCTCGGGAAACCAAGAAACCTCTCGCTAGCAGCTGAATGTTACAGCAGCTTCGAGACTGCAAAGAATGTTTATTATAGAAGTATTAATATACACTACAAAGATTATAACTTACTGTTCGGACAGAACCATACTACCGGTGCAGATCTCTACCCCTACCAACACCACTAGAACAAACCTCATCTACTTGACAGTCATTACAGAAACACAACGTAGAATAGTCCACATTTGTTGTACGTCCGATTTGTGTAATAAAATGTGAAGTGTTAAATTATTGTTTCACTGCTAAGAAAGATTTGTATCCATCACCTACCACTTGCACGATCACTTACATTATAGTCTGATGGTTGAAATTCTCGAGTCGCGATCCTCCTAACAACTGAACTACTACTTACATGCTAAATGCTCATATGAGCTAAGAGGAGCTCGGAACTCACCATACACTGAAGGAAATTACGTAGTCTTGAATTTCCAACAAAAAGTATGAACTCACGAACCTAGCACCCTGTATAAGAGACTACCGGTAGTGTTCCGGAACCGGTTTCGGGTGTCCCGCCGAAAAAGGGCCAAATCTGAAAGTGAACCAAACCCATGCATTCGACACCATAAATCACGGCTTTTTAGATAACATGATAAACTTTTGACAACAAAAAAGTCTCAGACCATATCAGTGTGCTTCGGAACCAATTCCGTGTCCCGCAGGAAATGGCCAAATGTAAAAGAGAACCAATGCATGTCACATGTCAAATGGATTATTTGGTAACCTGATGAACGGTTGGCAAGGAAATAGTCTCAGGTTCTGTCCAAGAACCGATTTTGGGTGTCCCATCGTTAATGGTCAAATTTTAAAGTGAACCGAACCGATGCATGCGCCACATCAAATAGAGGCTTTTTCAATAATTATTATAACCTAATTAACAGTTTGCCAGCAAAAAGTCTCAGACGCATATTTGAGAGAACACGTAGTGTTCCAGAACCCGTGCATGCATGCAACACACCAATTTGCGGTTTTTTAGGCAGTTTGTTGAACAGTTGACAAGAAAATAGCCACAGACAATATTTGGGACAACCAGTAGTGTCATGGAATCGATTCCAGGTGTCCCGCCGGAAGTGATCAAACATTAAGTTGAACCAAACCCCTGCATGTGGCACATCAAATAGTGGCATTATGAAAGTGAACAAAATCAATGTTAGCGATAAATCAAATCGTGGCTTTATTGATAGCCTGGTAAACGTTAGGTGAAGAAATTGTCGAAGTCTTCATATATGTAAGAGAAAAAAATCGTGACCAAAGCGATCTAATCAAATCACACCATTTAAATTTCCTACGGTGTATATAGAAGGATGGATCAACGTTTTATGAGAAAGATCTTCTTTACGGAAAGGTCTTTCCAGGATTCTTCCACAAATTACTTTTGAGATTTCTTCAGAAATTCTTTCCGGGATCTTACGGTATTTCCACCGGGAACTCCTTCCGGAATTCCACTAAGAACTACTTCCAGGATTCTTTCGAAGGATCCTCCCAGTATTCCTCTTGAAGTTCCTACTGCAGATCCTACTGGAGTTACTAGAGGAAATACTCCAGCAAATTCCTACTGATATTTCTCCAACAGGATTCCATTTTTCCAGGAAAACTTTCTGGAAGTTAAAAACACTTCTGAAGACATTTCAAAAGAAGTTGTTAGAATAATCTCGGATGGAATTCCTGAAGGATTCACGGAACTCCTTGAGAAATTTAGGAAAAAATCCATTGAGGTGCCCGAACGAATCTCAGAAGAAAACCTGACAAGGTTTCCTAGAGGAATCTTAGACGGAGTCTCTTAAGGAATCTTAGAAGGAATTCCTGGAAGCTCCCTGAAGAATCACAGAGGGGAATCCTAGAAGGATCCATGCATGAATTTGTGGAGATACCTCGGAAACACTTCCTGGAAGAATCTCAGAATTAATTTCTAGAACATAAAATAATCTCAGAAATAAAATAAAAAAATCCAGGATAGAATTTCTGAAAGAATCCCGGAAGTACTTCCTAGAGGAACTCGGGCAAGAGCTTTTGAAGAACTCCAGTGGAAACTTCTGGAGGAATCACAAATAAACCCTCGGAAGAACCTCATCCAGAACTCCCCGGGTATTCCCAGAAGAAACTCCTGGAAGAGTCCTGGAATCAATTTGTAGATTGCGGAGGATCTCGTAGAGGAATCCCGGATAGAATTCTTGTGAAAACCAGAAGGAGATTTGAGAGTTAGAACACGGTATTCTTGGTGATAATTAGCATAGCATAGCCGACCGTACACATCCTGGGGTGGCTGTCGATAGAGACGTTAAATGCGCCAGAAAAGTTGTCTGGGACTTGACAAACCTTTCATTGAACGACCTCTTTGTTCGACACCTGGCCAGGTCCTTACGATCAGCGGGGATGGGGAGGAAATGCTGATTAGATATCCACTCAGAACTTGGGCCACTTCATAGATATCTGGAGTTGGAAGTTGGATGGGGTTTCATAGGATGCTTCCCTTGGCGAGAAAGCATTTATGTATTGCATTTCATGATATAAAAAGTATGTATTATACACCTTTACCTGATTACACCAGATATAATGAAATGAACAATGAACAAAATCGTTCGATCTCACCGAATACAAGGATGGTGTTCTTGGTGATAATTGTAGAAAAAAATACTACCCTACAAGTTTTCCGAACATCACATTGCTTTAGTAACCTAAAAGTAACAAGCTTCTGAACTGAGTTATAGACAAATAAGATTAACCATTGCCAGATGAGGTAAGGCATTTTTGGTGAAACGATTATTTGTCGACGATCTGGAAAATCGTGCTGCATATATTCTGAAAGATGAAACCGTAGAAGATCAATGGCGTGTCATCAAGACCATTTGAGCATGTAGGCTTTTATGCGATCAAGCACATGCCCCCCCCCCCCCCCCCTTCTCCGGGATCTGTGCAACTGCGCTGAACCCGTAATAGGGTAAGTGCTCCAATTTTGGCTATAGTACCTTAAATTCGCCATAGTTGATTTGCACCCTTTAACGATGTAAATCAATAAGAAAAGAATGTGAACAACAGATCACGTACACAAAAGATGATAGCACTCATTTAAACTCCACATTTTGCTCAGGGCCATATAGCCGAGGCGGTAAACGCACGGGTATTCAGCATGACCATGCTGAGGGTGACGGGTTCGATTCCCGGTCGGTCCAGGATCTTTTCGTAAAGGAAATTTCCTTGACTTCCTTGGGCATAGAAGTATCTTCGTGCCTGCCACACGATATACGCATGCAAAATGGTCATTGGCAGAGGAAGCTCTCAGTTAATAACTGTGGAAGTGCTCATAGAACACTAAGCTGAGAAGCAGGCTTTGTCCCAATGAGGACGTTACGCCAAGAAGAGAGAGAGAGAGAGAGAGAGGTCATTCAGAAAAGGCCCTCCAAAGAGGTAATATTTGGAAACAGCACACAATGTCAACAGGAACCGTAATAGCTAAACATTTCTCATTAGGGCCTTTTTGATCACCTCTTCACACCTCACACTGGTACCAACCGTCCCGCTCATCATCATCGTGTCACGTTGCATTCGCGAGCCAGCAAGCAAGTAGGACCACCAAGATGCAGTGGGTACACTAGTGTTGGTAAAGCCGGTACCAAGCGAGTGACGATTCTACGAACCGACGCGCCGATCGCCGCAGAGTAGCATCTTCACGACCGCATGCATGCGAACGGGTAGTATAGTTCGACACGAAAGCGAGAATCACCACGCGGCACACGCGCAACCATCCAGCGCCCGGTCGGACCCACCTCTTGGAGATCGGCAGTGAATAAAGGCCGAGTGTGCTAGTGCAACATCAACAGTGAGTGCTTCATCGACGCACCGTCCGCGTAGACGGCAGCGATCAGTGCGCGAGTGTGTAGGTGAGAGCCGACGCCACGAAGAGACGAAAGCGAAAGTGTCATCAGTGAGTGCCAATGCGCGCTGGCACAGTGAAACAGACAGAGCGAGTCGGCATCATTGAACGCGGTACTAGATCAAGCGAAGTGAAAATGCAGAAAGCGGGTTTGTTGAGCGTGAATGCAGCAGGAAGCATGAGTTTAATGTGAATCGGCACCAAGCGAGTGCTGTCGAATAGAGTGCGTTCAGTAGACCGCACAATCGAACACGTCCACCTCCCACCACAGCGTGACCCAGCAGACAGCATCGGAGAACGGCACGGTCGTCTACCGAAAAGCGACGACGAGGAGGCCCCGCCGCCGAGTCGCGGATAGCAACTGCGAGGACGAAGTGCAGTAGTAGATTAAAGGTAAGGGTAGACAGTAAGTCCTTCAATGATGCGGATCATGTTTCGCACATCTTGCTTATTTTCATTTGACTTCTCCGACTCCCTATTGGCTGAGCGAGAGTTTCAATAACGAAAAGAGCGCCATAGCCGGGCATAGACCTAGGCAAATACAGACCTCAGTCACCCAATTGCGTGAGTCAGGTGCTTTGAGTAGATTACAGCGAGTAGAGTTTAAGCGAGGACTACTTTCATTATTCAGTCCTAGCTTAAGAATATATTTTTGTAACACATGTTGATGCTTCATATTGTATGTTTATTAAAAGCAGCAGCGGGGTACATCGAATCTTTCAGCAGGGCAGTCGAACTCATGATGATTTGTCATGTCACACGCTATAAAGCCATAATTTATTATTAATTAATCAGTTCTTATACAGATAAATACAAACTACTTACAGCTTCGGCGGTCTTCGCCTCGGAACAATAAAGTTCCATTGCATCCGTACGGCTACTAGCTTCTACATCTACTGAATAGCAAACATCAATAAGCACCGATTGCAAAGCAGAAAACCACCGAAGCCCGACATATACACACGAAGTGAACATAGCTGGCATTCAGGGGTTCGCATCACCATTCGTACGTAACAATGTTTCTTTCATAACAAAACGCACTGCACACTTAAAGTCGGCATTTTTAAATCATCGCAACGAATCAAGCACAACCTGTGCTACTGTTTGTATTAGTGAGATCGGAGAAACGTCAGACTGCCGCCTACTGATTGGCTGCGACGACTCTGGCGACGATTTCATCCGCGACGGATTCAAAACGTCGCGTTCGATAAGGGGGAAAACCGTCAATATTTGTAGCGAAAAAGTGTGTATTTATTATTAAGTGTGTCGTGGTTAAAATTGGACTCTTCCTTAACGTGGGCGTCTTACCCTCAGTTCCCCTATCTCGAGAGCGAAAGTAGAAGTTGGTCGACCACACTCTACGCAGGATCGGGAACAGAATCTGTAAGCAAGCGATGTCGGACGGTCGCCCAGCATCTTTCAATTCGACTATCTTCAGAGCTTCTTCAGAGACCCGTTAGTTACAGTGGGCGCGGGTCACGTACAAAAGGCTGAAATAACAAGAGGCTGAAATACAAAAGGCTGAATGCATCAAAAGGCTGAAATATCATAAGGTTGAAATAGTGTTTCGACAAGTTTTCAAACGCACCAGCCTAAAGACTAACATCAACATTAACAACTCAGACAAACCGACCACATACCACACTCATTGGGAATAATTACATGCATACACTGATCTTCAGGTATCAGGTATCAGTAGGTCGGCTCTAGAGGCACGTTCTCCTCCATTTAGGAAATTTGTGCCATCGCCATGCACACGAACCTATTCACCATTTACCTGACGGCGAAGGGAAGGAAAAAGGATAGGACATGGGAAAGGACAGGCAAGGGAATAAGATCGTCATCCTCGCAAAAGCGTACCACAATGGGTTCACATAGCGTCCTGAAAAGGACACTGTAATAACGCATAAGCGTACCACAATGGGTTCAAACAGTTGAAGCTCTCTGGTTTGTTTATGTGCATCGTGCCTGGTTTTCACTCAGCTCCAAGTTTATGTTTCACTGACAACCGTTCCTGAAGCCTATTGGCGAACATTAAGATGATCCGATAATGTATAATCATTAATTGTTCCAAGGCGTGATACCATGATTTTTGATTTTAGCATGTGATTGTACAACACCTTTTTTAGAACTGTTAACTAAATTTATTCTATATCGACCGGAATCTCACTGATAACTTCTCAATTCATTTTATGTAAATAATATACTATAAGGAGAAACTGTGCAAAATTTGGTTGATGCTGGTGAAGTAGAAAAAAAGTTACGTTAGTTGGAAAATGGCACAATAATTATCGACTCATTCTTTATTAAATGATACGAAATTCCATAATTGGATTCACAGCTATCACAGGCCAATGAATCAGCTTGCTGAATATTCGCCATGTGATAACTGAGTCGGCAGTGGCCAGTCAATGCTTTGACCAGCATGCTGCAATTCTGCTTTGACAGATTTGTTAGATATTTTGCCAACCCTAGAGATGGCTCAGTACAATACAATTTTGTTTGACGACGTGACTCCAAACTATTCCAGTATTGTGGATTTACCGGCTACTTGTATTCTACCGCACAGAAAAAAATATTCATGTAAAATTCAGCGAGATCTCATGCACATAAAGGGAATGCCAGAGTTAGTGCACGTTTACATGAGATTTCATGTAAAATTACGTTACAATAGTGTAAATTTCCGCTAATAGTCACGTAACCGATTGGAGTCCATGATGGTTTACGCGATGGTTGGCGAAAATTTACACGATGGTAATGTAATTTTACATGATATCTCATGTAAATGTGCACTAACTCTAGCATTCCCTTTATGTGCATGATTTCTCGCTGAATCTTAATTACATATTTTTTTCTGTGCGGTTACTTGAGTAGCCGTTACAAAGTTGCCGTTTTTATATAAAAATCAACTTGATTGTCAAAAACTGAATGTCGCTGAATAGCTAGTGGCAACGAGGAATAGCGCATACAATAAAAATGTTTAAAAACATTTTTAAGTTACTCTTTTTATAAAACGGCTACTTTGGAGGCCATACTGAAGCGACCGGTAGAATACAAGTAGCCGGTAAATCCACAATATTGTTTGTGCTGATCTTACGGTCTATTTAAAAATTTGCTTGTTGGTTGATTACCCAGCCGTGGCACTCGCATTGGTTTTGCTTGAGCTTGACGTTTGACCGTCCTACCGTCCCCTCGTTTATAGTTGGCCAAATTAAGCCATTTTGGGGAAACATGCTTCAGTTACTATGTTCTAAATCAAAAAGTTCTAAGACTGATTATAATTACTAAGACAGAATTTTACGAAAGAATAGCATATATTTTAAAGAAGGGGAAATTTCTGAAGATATTGTTAGTAGCCATAACATGACAACATGACCCGAAAGAATACTTCAAGTTTGAAGAATAATGGGAAAAATAACGATACAAGTATTATCAGTTCCTTTTTGTGTTCGTTGGTATGCATCATTAGCCTCTTCACTAAGCTTAGTTTCAAAACTAAGGACCATGCTAAGGGATACGCCTTCTATTCGCGTTCGGGCCAAGAACGTTTTATTATGTAAATTTTCTTGACTCCCTTTTGCATCGAGTATCTTCGTGCCTATTACAAGCTGAGATGCAGGCTTTATCTCTGTTGGGGCCTAACTCCAAGAAAAGGAAGAAGTGCTATAAGTGCTATATGCATTGTCGTATTTTCAGCCTTTTCAATTTTCAGCTTTTTGTAATTTCAACCTTATGTTACAGTTTCTTTATTTCAGCCTTTCGTATTCAGCCTTTTGTGCATACAGCCTTTTGAAATTCAGCCTTATGTAACCATCCCGTGGGCCGTGGGCGAGAATATTTCAAGCCTACTTTACCAAACACCATATGTATCATATATGTAAACAAAAAAAATCACAGGAGGCGCCAAATTTCGTCAAGGACTACTTGTATCACTCGGCTTTGGGGCTGATTTGTGAAAAATACCCGGAATATTCACGTTTCTGAAATGCTCAATGTATGAGTTGCTATGGGAACAGCGAACTTCCCCTTCGATTTTCTCCTTTCTTGGTTTTTCTTAGATACGGTGTTTGGTAATGTTAACCCTAAAAGGGATACCTGGGGTCCATTTGGACCCCAGCCGCCTTTCAGAGCTCGTCTTGAATGGAACACACTCAGCGAGGTGACGAAACTGAGGCCATGAAGGTTTCCCTTTTAGGGTTAAGATTGATTTCTTGTTTAAGGCGTGAAACGTTCTTGTTTGAAGCAGAGATTATTTTTTGTATGGTTTCATCTGCACCAAACTGCTTTAATGGGCGTACTGTTACCAGAAAAATATATCTTAAAATTGATAAGAAATATTTCCCCACAAACCTTTGACCGCAACTGTACGCCCGCAAACACAGAGCAAACATTAGGTGTCCGTGATTTGCATTCACTATGACTTACTAGCCGGCACTTATCGGCTACTTGACTTTTATCTAGATTGGAGCCGTTCACTGCCGAACGAAACAACATCTGTCCTGACCCTCTTATTCATGCAAGAAATATGCCACATCCCAAGTGGTCACGTCTCTGGGCAGTCATATTTCATGTGGCAAATCCCAACACCCTTACTGAGGCTGGATTGTTCCGTCTTCGTATCCTCGTAATGCCCGCCGAAAAACCCGTTGTCCATTTAATAAAAAAATACAAACAAGGCGAAATCCAATTTTCTTCGGTAAATTTTCCTAACCAAATTATCTTCTCACGGACAAATCCAGACAACAGCACCGGCACCGGTACCAGACACCGTAGAACCCATAAACGGGGTAATGATTTATTTAGAACACTATTAATTTTAAAACAAGTTCCGAAAGGAAATTCTAAATTAAGTTTAAGCCAACCACTGCACTGGCATTGCCACGCCGTCACCACCTCCAGGCGACATCTGAGACAAGGGCGACGACGAAAGGAAAGTTTATCTTGATGGAGGAAGGTTGAGTAAAGCAGTGTGATTCGTATGATGGAAGATGTTCCGGTTGTGCTCGTTTGCACTAGAAGGACAGGCTTAATGAAAGAACGACAACAAACCAAACCAGCAGAGTTGATGAGACAACTTTGGAGCTGGTTCGCCAATTTTCGTGCACGAAGAAGGAGTTTGTTTTTCTGCGGTCAGATTTTTTTAGTCAAACTGTGACGACGACGGTGTTTTCGTTGCATTAAAGTTTTGCATTTATTTAGGTCGTCTTTAGGTTTGTTAGTTGCGCAGAGGATTTAACTTATAGGTAGTTGGGAGCAAGTTGTGAGACTGTTGTCCTTGGTCATTGTTAAACGATGCATGTCCCGAACCATTTCCGGGATATTCCGGATTGTACTGGGGTCAGAGGGTGGGGGAGGTGTCTGTTCTGCCAAATGACTTAAAGTGATTATTTTGTGTGTTATTGTGTTGGAGAGGCCCCCACGTAACTTGTTCCAGGTGTTCCGGAGCGGCCACATCAGTTGATACATACTTTAGTCATTTTTTTCCGCCTCTTTCTCTCAAAATCATGAAGATTGATACGTCACACGGCATGTTTTTGTTGCAAATCAGAAATGTCCCCGTTGACACCCCCGAGGAACGTATGCTAGATGTGGCTATCGTTTCTGACTCAGTCATTCGAAATCATAAAGATTGATATGTCGCACGGCGTGTTTAGGTCGAAAATCAGAAGTGTCCCCAATGAGGACCCGCGGAACCTGTCACGGGGATCCGGATGGATCTACTTATTCAAATTTGGTTATCGCAGTTGTGTATTACTGTTTGCAGCAAAAAAAAATCGCTGAAAATCCATGATTCAATCACAGTAACACACAAAATAATTACTTTGAGCCATTTTGGCAACTCCCTGACCCCAGCACAATCCGGAATATCCCCGGAATGGTTCCGGATACTGCATGGCCACTCGAGTATAGTAAACTAGCATCAATTTGTGATCGATTGAGGGCGACTTAAAAAAATTGGATGAAATTTGTCGAACGTAAAGGTTAACCAAAGGAGACCAGTTAGATCTTAAAAGGTGACAGCTTTGAATGAGTCAACACGTGTTGGGTTCCTAGTGTTGTAATCTAGGAAGTAAAACCAGGTTTCGTTGAATTGGGAAGAACAAAAAATGTTGTATTTGTTGCACTACGATTATTACACGAATGACATCTGATTGGAAAAAATTCAAATATAATAGCCCATCTCCACGCCTACTCTGTTTCCGCACCGCTGCTGATGTTCTTGCTTACACTTACTTCCAACACCTAGTTCGTCTTTTCAGGGCAGCAAGGACAGGAGTCCATCCAGGGTTTTGGCGAACCCCCCTTCTGCGAGTCTGGTGGAATCCTAGGATTGTTTCTTAACCTTTCAGGACGCGCGCCATCATGCAGCTGAAACTGCACCGTGCACGCGCTGTATACGACGAGCGAGGTTTTTTCTTTTGTCTTCCGTTCCATAAAATCGTGGCGTGGCCTTATAGTACGTTCCTGATCTGTACTGACTCGGGTGGCCTCCCTGCTTGCATAGATAACCACCAGGGTCATGCGAAGCGAAAATCGTCTCTTAGCGCTGTTTTGCGAATGTAACAAACATCCGGCTCACCTGGACTAGAGAGATGATGCTAGTTCTGAATAAGAAGGCGGCCAAGAACTCCTACAAGACACTACCCAGCTAACACAAAGGCTTATATGATGTTGAATAGGATGCTAAAGTGGAGGCCATATGCGTACCTGCTTCCATTTATCCACGTGTAAAGTGTGCGTATATCGCCTCCACTTTTGCATCTTATCCAACATCATATGCGATCGTATGTTGACTGGGTAGCTCAGGAGGTACTGGGCGAAAAAAAGCAGATGAAAGCCCTAACGGGAGAGGCAACTCTCCAGTGTATAAACCTGGACGAGATCATTGATGCAGAGGAGCTCGCAGCCGCACTCAAGAATAGGACTACTAACCCCAATTGAAGGTGTCAAGCGACCCGTGCCGAGGAATGAGTGATCGACGGGGTGAAAAAGATTTTCGATCATTAACGAAACCTGTGGTGGGGTACCTGGGCACCTCTCACAGTATTTCGTCCGTTACCGCGTTAATGCAGGGCTCTGGCGTGGAGGACCTCTTTTCCCCTGCTACTATCTAATCTAATCTAATCTAATCTAGCGCTTGCACAGCCAGTATTGAAAAGCATCCTGGAAATATCAAAATTTCTTCCGATATTTTCTTGTCAGCATTAATATTTGCAGCATATCAGAGATGATGTGACACAAATATTAAAACGGCCAGGCCCACTGTGCAGACTAATGGGTTGGAAGATAATTCAAAAACTTAAGGCAATCAGGTTATCCACTTATGAATAACATAATTGACAAACCTTTTTGAATTGAATGAAGGAAGAAACGGGGACAACCGTACCAACCGTTTCGTTTTAGGGGAAGTGTGTTTGAATATAGAATCGTTGGGAGTGGTGCTGCTAAGAAGGTTAATGCACACTCCGTTATAGTTGGCGTCTTCTCCTGGGTTGGGGCACAGGCATTTCTCCATGTGTCCTGGCTTCAAAGCCTAGGCTTTAGCGCCATTACTCGCTCTCTGAAACGAAAAAATAGTAAAATGATCCCTTCCCCAAATGTTTAGAAATATAAGCCCATATAGTAAGCGCAACAAAAATAGGAAATTGACACAAATATGCCATTCTACCAAAAATATTTGAATGATAATTTCAGCAAGAATATGAACTTAGGTTGGATCTGGATATTATCGCCACCATGAAAAATATTTTAGCAAGCTTCCACAATACAACAACAGCATAAAACGAACTCACCAAATCAGGGATGCATCCTCCTATTGCTCCATTGCTAGTCCTACACCAAACGATATACTGTCACGTCGGCCAGAGAACAACATTGAGATGTTCTCTACCAGCCAAATCCCACGCAAACCAGTTTCTCAACAATAACACTGCCCCTCATTTACACGTGAGCACTACTCGATGATTTGAAAAAGTCTGTTTCCACTTGGTTTCCACCAAAATCAGTCAACCGACAGATTGTCTAGTAGTGTGCCGGAGTCTGCCCCGGAGAAGTCAGAGTTGTAAAACAAAACACACGTATGCATTTTCTCACTTTGAGTGCAATTGATCTGCAACGCTCCAAACATAAATATGCACCAACATCATCAGCAGGAGCAGGAGTTATAGTGCGCACGCATACACACTTTCACAACTTGACCAGCACTACCAGCAGAGTGAAACACCTCAAATTTCCAACAGATGACGGCCAATGGGACCACCATCGAACCCAGAAAGATAAGAAATGCACTTTTTCGACCCCATTCCGATCAACGTGATTGCAACTGCACTAACGAAAGAACCACACGTCTCTCACACCACTTGCACCACGTTTAAATGCTCAGGAAACACTTTTTGATATTTTTTCTTCTGTCTGCATATTCGTGAAGTCCAGGAAAACATACTGTTTAAACTAAAACTCCTGGAAGTTAAAATACATTCCAATATTAACTTAAATAATCCTAAATCGAAAACTCGCGGAAACGAAAAATATCCCTCTTTTCCCCTGCTACTCATGGGATTAAACATGAAAAATTCTAATTTAAAAAAAAAATCAAAACGTAGAAGGTAGTGGTAGTGGCGATGCTAATCCCTTCGCAAGGAGTGGGTTGGCGAGGTATCCGTTAAGGAGAAGCGAGAAGGTATGAGCGGGGATTGTTATCAATAACTTTAAAATACCAAATTTGTTATTGTAATCAGTGTTGGTAAAAACTCAAATTCTCAAATCTCATGGTTGAGTTGTTTCACGCGCGATTCTTGACTCGCCAAACTCAAAGCCGAAAAAATCATGGATTGAGTTGCTTTATTTCTTGGTGTTCTTATTATTTACTTCGAAGTTTTTAGGATTATATGATAGAACAAAAGCAAATCTAGCGTACAATAACATTGAATGCCGTTCAAATTGATTTGAATTCCTTTCACAAGCGAACGAGATTTCGGCGCTTGACTCGTGAGAGCGAGATTTTGCATGAAATTCTCGCGCGTGAGAAAACGATTCAGAATCGCGTGCGAGTTTGCTCACGCGGTTCATGAGTGTGCTTTGAGTGTGATTTTACCAACACTGATTGTAATATTTCCCAAATTCATTGTTATTATGTTGTTATCGAACTAACAAAACATGTTATTGAATTGGTCTTCCAGGAACATTTTTGCCTTTCTCGTACACTAAGTGTACTGGAAAGGCTATATGTTCACTCCAAAAATGACTTTTTGATAGAAGGCCCGGAGGGTCAAATCACATATACCAATCGACTCAGCTCGACGAATTGAGGTGATGTCTGTGTGTGTGTATGTGTGTATGTGTGTGTGTGCGTGCGTGTGTGTGTGTGTCTGTATGTGTGTGGACAAAAAACTCACATCACTTTTTGACAGTAAACCTCAACCGATTTTAATGACCGACGGTTCATTCGACGCGGAATCTGGTCCCATTGTTTCCTATTGAAAATGGTTCGGATCGGTCCAGCCGTTCCGGAGTTATGGCCATTTAGGTGTTCCGGACCAGTACCCGGGTCAAACATAACATAGCGGCCATACATAAAAATATAACAAACACATACATGCGACACATCAAACTGCGGTATTTTTGATAACCTGATCAACAGTTAGCAAGAAAACAGTCTCAGACCATATCTGAACCGGTAGTGTTCCGGAACCGGTTCCGGATGTCCCGCTGGAAGTGGCCAAATATAAAAGCGATCCAAAACTATGCATGCGACATATCAAACTGCGGCATTTTAGATTACCTGGTAAACAGTTAGCAAGAAAACAATCTCAGACCATATCTGAACCGGTAGTGTTCCGGAACCGGTTTCGGATGTCCCGCTGGAAGTGACCAAATATAAAAGTGATCCAAAACTATGCATGCGACACATCAAACTGCGCCATTTTCGATAACTTGATGAACAGTTAGCAAGGAAACAGTCTCAGACCATATCTGACCCGGTTGTGTTCCGGAACCGGTTCCTGGTGTCCCGCCGGAAGTAACCAAATATAAAAAATTTAATCCATGCATGCAACATATCAAAGCGGGGCTTTTTTGATAACCTAATGAAAGCTGTCAAGAAAATAATCTCAGACCATATCTGAACCGGTAGTGTTCCGAAACCGGTTTCGGATGTCCTGCTGGAAGTGGTCAAATATAAAAGTAAACCAAATCCATGCATGCGGCATATAAAAGCGCGGCTTTTATGATAAAGAAAGGTTGGCATTAAAAAGACTCAGACCATATCTGAACCGGTAGTGTTTCGGAACCGGTTGCGGATGTCCCGCCGGAAGTGGCCGTATATAAAAGTGAACAAAACTTATGCATGCGGCACATCTAATCACGACATTTCCGACAACTTGATGACCGCCAATCAAGGAAGTAGGTTAAGACCACATAAGGGACTGCCAGTAGTGCCGAAACTAGTTCCGAGTTTTCCTCCAAAAGCGGCGAAATATAAAATTGAACAAAACCCTGCATGCGAAACAGCAAAGCGCGGCTTTTTTGATAGCCTAATAAACTAAGCAAACAAATAGGCTGAATCCAAACCCGTGCATTGAGATATCGTGGTTTTTTCGGTAACATGATGAACAGTTGCAAAAAAAATAGACGCAAGCCATATCAGTGTGTTACGGAACCGATTACGGGTGTCCCGCCAGAAATGGTCAAATGTGAAAGTAGAACCAATACATGCGACATATCAATGACTTATTTAGTAACATGATAAACGGTTAGCCAGCAAATAATCACAGACCATATTTGGGAGAACTGGTAGTGTTCCAGGGGGTGGAAGCTCAGGTAAAATATTATCTCCTGGGCGCCCATTAAAAACACCACCCCCGGCGAAGACTGGCGCTCGAGCCTAGCTATTTAGCACTGTAGTTGGAGGAAATGCCAATGCAGAACCCGTAGCTTCCGGGAAGGTAAGCCCAGCTCCCTGGGTTAGTGGGTTGGTGTCAGGCCCTGCGAGCCAGCCGTAAAAAAGTCTAGCACCGGAAAATCAACAAGAGAAGAATGCGAACCGATACCAATGGCGACGACCACAGCGACGGAAAGGGACTTGCGATTGGAAGCTCGGTACGTGGAACTGCAGATCTCTCAACTTCATCGGGAGCACCCGCATACTCGCCGATATACTGAAGGACCGCGGGTTCGGAATCGTAGCGCTGCAGGAGGTGTGTTGGACAGGATCTATGGTGCGAACGTTTAGAGGTAATCATATCATCTACCAGAGTTGCGGCAACACACGTGAGCTGGGAACAGCTTTTATAGTGATGGGCGACATGCAGAGGCGCGTGATCGGTTGGTGGCCGATCGACGAAAGAATGTGCAGGTTGAGGATCAAGGGCCGATTCTTCAACATTAGCATAATAAACGTGCACAGCCCTCACTCCGGAAGCACTGATGATGACAAAGACGCATTTTACGCGCAGCTCGAACGCGAGTACGACCGCTGCCCAAACCACGACGTCAAGATCATCATCGGGGATCTAAACGCTCAGGTAGGCCAGGAGGAGGAATTCAGACCGACGATTGGAAAGTTCAGCGCCCACCAGCTGACGAACGAAAATGGCCTACACCTCATCGATTTCGCCGCCTCCAAGAACATGGCCATTCGTAGCACCTTCTTCCAGCACAGCCTCCCGTATCGTTACACCTGGAGATCACCACAACAAACGGAATCGCAAATCGACCACGTTCTGATTGATGGACGGCACTTCTCCGACATTATCGACGTCAGGACCTATCGTGGCGCTAATATCGACTCTGATCACTACCTGGTGATGGTTAAACTGCGCTCAAAACTCTCCGTTATTAACAACGTACATTACCGGCGGCCGCCCCGGTACGATCTAGAGCGACTGAAGCCCCGGATGTCGCCACCGCATATGCGCAGAATCTCGAGGCAGCGTTGCCGGACGAGGGTGTGCTCGATGTGGCCCCTCTAGAGGACTGCTGGAGTACAGTCAAAGCAGCCATCAACAACGCAGCCGAGAGCACTATCGGGTACGTAGAACGGAGTCGACGAAACGATTGGTTCGACGAGGAGTGCAGAGCGGTTCTGGAGGAGAAGGATGCAGCGCGGGCGGTAATGCTGCAGCATGGAAACCGACAGAATGTGGAGCGATACAGACAGAGGCGAAAGCAGCAGACCCGTCTTTTCCGGGAGAAAAAGCGCCGTCTGGAAGAAGCGGAGTGCGAGGAAATGGAACTGCTGTGCCGTTCACAGGAAACACGCAAGTTCTACCAGAAGCTCAACGCATCCCGCAAAGGCTACGTGCCGCAAGCCGAAATCTGCAGGGATAAGGAAGGGAGCCTCCTGACGGACAAACGTGAGGTGATCGATAGGTGGAAGCAGCACTTCGACGAGCACCTGAATGGCGAAGAGAATGTAGGCACGGAGGACCAAGGCAGCGGTGGAGATGACTATGTTGGTGCAGCAGAGGACGGGAACGAACCAACTCCCACGCTGAGGGAAGTTAAGGATGCCATCCACCAGCTCAAAAATAACAAAGCGGCTGGTAAGGACGGTATCGCAGCAGAACTCAGTTAGTAGTCAAGATCTGGGAAATCGAACAGCTACCGGAGGAGTGGAAGGAAGGGATAATTTGTCCCATCCACAAGAAAGGCGACAAGTTAATGTGTGAGAACTTTCGAGCGATCACCATTTTGAATGCCGTCTATAAAGTGCTATCCCAGATCATCTTCCGTCGTCTTTCACCTAAAGTAAATGAGTTCGTGGGAAGTTACCAAGCCGGCTTCATCGACGGCCGGTCGACAACGGACCAGATCTTCACCGTACGGCAAATCCTCCAGAAATGCCGTGAATACCAGGTCCCAACGCATCACCTGTTCATCGACTTCAAAGCGGCATACGACAGTATCGACCGCACAGAGCTATGGAAAATTATGGACGAGAACAGCTTTCCCGGGAAGCTGACTAGAATGATAAGAGCAACGATGGACGGTGTGCAGAACAGCGTAAGGATTTCGGGTGAACTATCCAGTTCATTTGAATCTCGACGGGGACTACGACAAGGTGATGGACTTTCCTGCCTACTATTCAACATCGCCCTGGAAGGTGTTATGCGACGAGCCGGGCTCAACAGCCGGGGTACGATCTTCACGAAATCCAGCCAATTTGTCTGTTTTGCGGATGACATGGATATTATTGCTAGAACATTTGGAACGGTGGCAGAACAGTACACCCGCCTAAAACGTGAAGCAGCAAAGGTCGGACTGGTGGTGAATGCGGCTAAGACAAAGTACATGCTGGTAGGTGGGACTGAGCGAGACAGGACAAGCCTTGGCAGCAATGTTACGATAGACGGGGATACTTTCGAGGTGGTAGAAGAATTCGTCTACCTCGGTTCCTTGCTAACGGCTGACAATAACGTGAGCCGTGAAATACGAAGGCGCATCATCAGTGGAAGTCGTGCCTACTATGGGCTCCAGAAGAAACTGCGGTCAAAAAAGATTCACCCCCGCACCAAATGTACCATGTACAAGACGTTAATAAGACCGGTGGTTCTCTACGGACACGAGACATGGACGATGCTCGAGGAGGACCTGCAAGCACTCGGAGTTTTCGAGCGACGCGTGCTAAGGACGATCTTCGGCGGCGTGCAGGAGAACGGTGTGTGGCGGAGAAGGATGAACCACGAGCTCGCTGCACTTTACGGCGAACCCAGCATCCAGAAAGTGGTCAAAGCCGGAAGGATACGATGGGCAGGGCATGTTGCAAGAATGCCGGACAACAACCCTGCAAAGTTGGTGTTTGCTAACCATCCGGTTGGTACAAGAAGGCGTGGAGCGCAGAGAGCACGATGGGCGGACCAGGTAGAGCGTGATCTGGCGATTGTTGGACGTGACCGACGTTGGAGAGCTGCAGCTGCAAATCGAGTATTATGGCGGCAAATTGTTGATTCAGTATTATCATGAATTTGATGTTAACTAAATAAATGAAAAATGAATGGTAGTGTTCCAGAACTGGTGATGAGACGAGTAACTCGCCGGAAGTGGTAAAATATAGAGGGAAACCAAACCAGAGCGGCGTTTTTGATAATCTGATGAATGGTCAACAGGAAAATAGTCTCAGGCCACATCTAGAACTAGTAATAGTATTTCGGAATTGGTTGCGGGTGTTCAATTGGAAGTGATCAAATAGAAGTGAACCAAAATCATGCATGCGACACATAAAATCGTGTTTTTTCAAAAATTTGCTAAACGGTTAGCAAGAAAATAGTCTCAGATAACATTAATGTTCGGCTTTGTAGGTAACCCGATGAACAGTTGACAAGAACATAGTCTCAGACCATATTTAAGATAACCGGAATCGGACCCGCTAATGATCGGACTTACCAATGATAATACATAAAATATAGCCTAAAGTGTGCTAAAGAAAACTTTGTCGAAGATCACGAAGTAATCTGTGATTGTAAATGAAGTCAGCCTTCTTCATGCATTAGCTGACGCTCACCTCGCTGCCGTAGTGAATAGAATGGGGTCACAATGATCTTAATCAAGATTCGGAGATGAACCAGCCCCTGGCTGAAAATCTCGATAATAAAGATAATAATAATAATAATCAAGATCCCAATGCATTTTGCAATATTTTTTAGCTCTGTTTTGCTGTTGAACATAACATCGGAATATGTACCAACAATAAGTTTTCCAAATCGATGTTGGCTTTGTTAAAATTGTTGCTTTTCTTTATAAAGGACTCAGGAACATTTTGGCTAACGTCGACGGAAAGATCATGAGTATTTATTCGACGAGAAAGGCACTATCACCACTAGGTGGATTAATTCGGGTTTTTTGTTATGATTCCGCTTATGACAGCCAAGTTTATAACATAATGTGTTATGTTAATAACATGAAAATAACTTATTTCATTACTCAGTAATTTTTCCAAAATAACACATTTTCTTATGCTGTTGTTATTCCCTTCTGCTCGGGAATAGCGGGTGACTATAATGCCTGGAAAGAGGAAGCCGTTTCACGAATCATTGGGGACAGATCCTACTTGAGACTGTTACCGTTGCGAAGATCTGCGTTTGTTTGTTTGTTTTTAAGAATAGTTGTTAATATTTGGTACTAGTAATTGTTAGTTGAAATATACTAAAGTGTTTGTTAATTGTTAGTTAATTGTTGAAAAGGCTAAAAATTGATAAAAAATGTTAAATTTGTTAGTATTGTTATTGTTATTGTTAGTATTGTTGAACTCGTCTAACATCCTAAAATCACGGAGGGTTCGAAAAAAGGGGATGAGAGGGTTGCCATATGTATATGTCATGTCAAAAAGGGAAAGAAAAAGTTCAATGCGGATAAAGGAAGGGAAAGGGGGAGCAGACTGCTGGGTCGAACACTGCTAAAGCTAAAGCCTATTCAGATCTTGAACTCAACGCAAACAGACACGAAAACCACCGCTTTAAAGTGACCATTATAGTTTAGTAGTTGATACTTGAAAAAGTTTAGTAAATCACCTGAGTGCAATTCGAAGTTGGAATCAGGAATGGTAACTGGAAGATCACCGTTTTATGGTGTTCCAATAGCATCCAGTAGCCCTCTAACGTTAAATGCTTTCCTAACCTCATTATTAGGGCCCATTACCGTTGGCCTGCGAAAGATCTACCACGAGTCGCCAAATTCCATGGAGAACCCCTGGAAGCAGCCTAGAAGGTCCGCTTTAGGGCCTCCGTCTACCAAGTGCCCCGTAGGACGACCCGTTTGAGAGTCCATAGCGTCCTCTGACTCTTAGTGCAACCCTGGAAGATCCTAGTACTCTGCTGCATCGGCCTCGACGGTCAAGCCGCGCCCCGGACGACCGTTTAATTTAGTTCTCCGAAGACTTCAGGGACTCAGAACTCCTCCACACACACCTCATAAGTGAAATAAATCGTTAAAGACAGAAGAGTGTGTTTTTTGGACCCTTGACGAGTTCACGCCGACCCTAACAATCTCTCGTGCTATGGCAGGTCCATCTGACCCGCCGGATAACAAGACACTGGTCATACTAGATGTCGACCTGGCTAATGTCGGTACCAAGAGTACCTTTAGTCGTAACGGTGCGGAGTCGATAATTGACGCGACTTTTTGTAGTCCTGGCCCTTACAAGTACGTAGTTAGAACTGGAGAGTAAACGATAGCTACACTCACATCGGCCACTTTTCGGTTCGACTACGATAAGAGCAGGCAGCGGGTAGAGGAAGAGGCGGCTAGGCCAAGGCCAAGCCATCGCAGGTGGAAGACATCACACTTCGACGAAGAGGTATTAAGGGAGGCGCTCTGCCATGAGCGAAATGTATTCGGTTTAGACAACGACGAACTGATAGCGGTGCTCTCGCGTGTGTGCAGTGCCAACGGGATCGTGATGGCCAAGATGAGAGGTGTAAGGGCTCCAACAGAGTAACAGGGATCAACGAGGGGCTTTTTCCGCGTCATGATCCAAGTCCTTGGCCTCCTTTCGTAGGACTGCCGGATACTGGAGCTGGCGATGAGGAGAGGGTCACCGATGTGGAACTTACGAGGATAGCAAAGTCCCTCAGCATAGGTAAGGCCCCAGGGGTTCCGAGTCGGCTTCGTAGGTCATGACAGTGCGCTGCGGTCGAAATCGATCCTTACAGCGATTAAGTGGCCGCGGAGAGGAAATCCTGGTAGCGTTGCTGTCGGTTTACTGAGTTGGATCCGAGCCAGCGGTTAGAAAGGGGTCCATAGGAATGTTGTTTAGTGGGTCGCGGAGAGAGTAGTCCTGGCTTTTTTCTTTTGACATAGAAGCCCTAACCCCTCACTACCCGGACCTTCCTGTTCGTGTGTCTGTTGAGCAGATTTTCTCCCTATAACGAACGCCCCGGTGACGAACAACGAGCTCATCGTAATAGCGAAGTCGCTTAAGTTGTACAAGGCTTCGGGTCCGGACGGTATCGCGACAAAAGCCATCAAGACGGCAATCGAGGCTAGCCCAGACATGTTCAAAATAGCTCTGCAAATGTGCCTATACAGAGGCGAATTTCCTCAGGGGTGTAAAAAGCACTGCCCCACCAGTTTCGTAGACTTTTGTTCACACCAGAATTAAAAAAGTAAAATGAAGCATAGACTTTAGTCCGTATCCAACTCCACAAACCCTCCACATTTCACAGAAGGCTGTTGAACCCAAAAATTTTAACCTAACACAAATGGATCTGATCTGATGTTACCGGTTTCACATTAGAAAATCAATTTTCAAGTACACCGATTCTATCACTAATGTCCATACACTCATAAATTGTCAAACAACGCGAAAAGCAATGCCAGCAACCGCAATCCAGTCGATGAAAGATAACCAATAACCATATACGAAACAATAATATTGATAAACTAGCAGTTCAGCCGACACACTGCATCGAGTTGGTTGTTGATACACACGCTTGTGGGGCTAATACGGATCATTGTGTTTCCTAATGGTACGAAGTGCAGCCGGAAGATGGGCTCCGTAATTGAGTATCTAACGCCATTAGGTGTAGCAGCGAGGGTAGGGGCTCGGCGACCGGGCCAAATGGGAGAGATTCATCAAACAGCCATAAAGCAGCCATGGCTCTGTGCGTGGGAGTTGGCTGGTCCTATGTTCACAAGCAGCAGACAGACCGACAGACACGTTGTCGTCGTCGACGCCGGAAAGTGTACCAACAGCAAATGGTTATGGATGTGCAATGTTTGAAATCCAAACAATAAACAAAATATTTCAGCAATAATCACCGAAATTAATTCAACAGCACGATTCCATACTCTACGGTTGTAGTACACCGCTCCCACACGCCCACGCCGTTACCCCTTTTACCACGCTGGATCCGGCAGCTGAAGTACAAATCGAGAGATTTTATCGGCCTTTCCTAGAGCACCCACAACAACCAACGCATGATACGGATCTATCGGTTGTGTACAATAGAATTTAATGTCCAAGCCCGGCTGGCAAGGCGCCACAAAGGATATTCTCTGGAAGCTATTTAAGCCCGCAGGATATTCATGGCTCACAACAATGAATGCAAAGTGCAGTCACAACTGTCGCACGCTCCAACTTTTAATTCCACAGAAAGGCACGTTCCGCTTGGGTCCGAAAGTTTGAAATCGGCTTCCCGTTCGTACAGTAGCCAGCGTTAGCTGCGAATGAGTTTGGATTGTTTCTGTGAGTTTTTAAAACTCACACATTATGGTGCTCACGTTTCTAAAAGTAGTTGCGGGGGAAATTATCAAAATAATTTATGCTGACATTTCGGTGGACCGTCAGTAACGTATTGCTCTATTTGGGATGGAGCAGCGAATTGCCAGTAGGGGGACATGAAACATAATGAACAACCATGTTTTAACTCAAGGAACTATAGTCAGTGACAGTGAATCAAAATTCAACCATCGCGCAACAATAATGGCAATGTCGCAACCTGTATTTGTTGCGACAATCCACCCGATGCGACATAAGTTTGTCCCAACTTGAAAATAATAGGATAAACATCGTACACCACGAGTTTAGAGATTTTTTCGAACGGTAACTTCGAGTCAGTCACCACTGCAACTCTGCTGAAGATCCATCATCAAACAGCTTCGACTTTGGTTTAGTGAATATAGATTATTCACGAGTTGGAAAGTACGCAACAAATTCAGCTTTCGTTTTGTCTGCAACAAAAATTTTCGAGATCATGTCATTATCTGTTAGCAGTAAGGATAAAGAGTAATCGTCGCGCCTTCATTGTTGCTTATTTTGTGCCTCTTTTGTCTGACAATTCTCTTCACTGGTCAGTGTCAGTGCCCTTCCATATTCTGGAGCACGAACCCCAATCAGAAAGGCAATAAAAAATGAGCGAGGAAGAGGGGAACAAAAAAAGCATCGATGATGATTTCGAAGAGAGAAGTGCGTTTTTTACTTCGAGAGTATTTTTTTGTATGGAAGTGGAACTCGCGAGTGCTTTTTGAGTGTGAGTGGACGTAAGATACACAACAAGAAATTATGAGAGTGTTGGACAAACTCCTCGCCGCGCGACAAGTTCCTCTAGGGATATCTTCAGAAATTCCTCTATGTATTTCTGCAGGAGCTGCTCCAGGAATTTCTCCTTCGTAAATTCCTGCATGGACGACTTGCGGGGTTCCCAAAGTGATCGTTTCAGAGCTTGCTCCTAGAAACACTTTAGGAATTCCTTACACGATTTCTTCAGAAATTTGTTCAGATTTCGATTTTCTACAAGAGTTCCACTAGAGATTAAGTATTAAGTATTAAGATAAGAATTTCTGGATGATTTTCTTCCAGGAATCTAAGAAAAAAATTACCTGAGATTGTTCATAAATTATTCCATAAATTCCATGTTTCCAAAAATTCCTCCAGGTACTCCTCCACGGGTTCCTCCTTTAGAAATTTTTTAAGTGATTACTCAAGAAAATCCTCTGGGAATTTCTCTAGGCATTCATCCAGGAATTCTTTCATGGATTCCTTGAGGGATCCTTCCAGAGATTTCCTCTGGGATGTGCCACGAATACCTCCAGGAATTGGTCCAGAAATTTCTCCAGGGATTTCTCCAAACATTCTTCAGGCATTTCTCCGAATATTTCTCCAGGGATTCCTCTACGGGTTCCTCCAGAGCATTCTTCAGTGATGCCTACAGGAGCTCCCCCAGAATCAGTCTTGTTAGAGATCACAGTCATTGTAACCTTTTCGTCGATATTCGGCCTCCTTTGTCTCCGACATTCGTAACACAAGGAGTCAAACTACCGTACGAAACAAAAATGTCAAACGAATGAACTTCACCAGATAGCGTCCTCGAGAGACGGTTCGGCTTCTGTTATTCCTGTCTTCTTCGATAATGAGACCTGTGTGGGCCATATGTGTGTCGTATTCAATGCAACATGCAAGAATTAACTAATACTAACATTCATAATCAAAATTGGCTGAAAATCTGTGCGAAAAGCTAGAATAAGACAAATGTCATCGTGTCAGACGACATTGGTTTGACCCTTTCTTATATTAATTGATCTTCGTTCTACCGCTCGTGTTTAGCGTAAGAGGTAACGGTAGCGCACGAGTGTAACAAAGCAAGCTGTCACACGACTGCGGCAACGAAATTAAAGTAATTGAAAAGTGTCGAATGCTTACAAGACTTCCCAGAATTATTGCTTTTCGAATTCCTCCAGGAATTCCATCAGAGATTTCTCCAGAAATTTATTCAGGGTTTTCTCCAGGAATTTCTACACGTATTCCTACCGGAATTCCTCCTAGCTTTCCTCCAGGATTGTCTTAAGGGATTCCTCCAGGAATTCCTTAAGGGTTTTCTAAAGATTCCTTCAGGAGAAATTCCTCAAAGCATTATTCCTCCAAGATTTCATCCAGGGATTCCCCCATAGACTCCCCCAGAAATTACACCAAAAATTCCTTCAAAAAATCATACAGCAATCTCTTAAGCAATTTCTTCCTAACTCTTTCAGGAATACATTCAGGCATTACTCCAGGATTTCCTCTAGGAATGCATCCAGGGACTCCTTCAAGAATTCCTCCAAGAACTTCTTCAGGAATTCCTACAGGATTCATCCAAGCATACCTTACTGAATTACTAAAGAAATTCCTACAGCGAATTCTCCAGGAAATCCTCCGGGGATGCCTTCAGAAATTCATTCTTAAATTCCTCAACGAACTCTTCTTAGGATTCCTTCGTAAATTGTCCAAGAATTCCTTCTGCATTTTTTTCAGTTCTTCCTCCAAGGATTCCTCCAGAATTTCTCCAAAAATTCCTCCAGGAATTTCTCTAGAGGTTTCTCCAGAGATTCCTTCAGAAATTCTTATGGCATGACTTCATGAATTCCCCAGTGTGATGAACTACCATAATGTTGAAACTCACGAAATAATAAAAAAGAATGAAAAAACAAATTTTCCCGGAATTGCTCCAGGGATTCCTCCAGCCATTCTCCCAGGAATTCTTACAGAGATTCCTTCAGGGCTTCCTCCAGGAATTCCTTCAGAGATTTGTTTAGGAATCACTCCAGGGAATCCTCTAGAAATTCCCTTAGGAATTTTTCTAGAAATTCCCTTAGAAATTTCTCTAGGAATTCCCCTAGGAATTCCTCTAGGAATTTCCTCATGTTTTTTTTCAGAAATTCCTGCAGGGATTCTTCCAGAAATTCTTTCAGGGAATCCTTGAAGGATTTCCCCACAGATTTCTATTGAGATTCTTCCACGTATTTGTTTAGAAATTTCTCCAAAGATTCATCTAGGTATTCCTCTAGAGTCTAGAGCATTTTCTAGTGGTTCTTACAGGAATTCCCCCAAGAATACGGCCCAGAATTTATAAAAGAATTCTTCCGTCATTCCTCCAGGTATTCCTCCAGAGATACCTGCACGTGTTCCTACGGGAATTCCCCTTGGCATTCCTCTAGCAGTTCCACTAGGGATTCCTCCAGGAATTTCTCAAGGCATTCCTCCAAAATTTTATCCAAGGATTTCCCCAGGGACACCTCCAGGAATTACTTTAAGAATTCCTGTAGAAATTATCCCAGGAATTCCTCCGTATTTCCGTATTTCCTCAAAAAAAATCCTACAGCAATTCCTTCAGCATTTTCTCCAGGAACTTCAGGCATTCCTCCAAGTATTCCCCCAGGAATTCTTCCAGGAGTTTCTCTAAGAATTTCTCTAGGAATTCCTCCAAGAATTCCTCCAGGAATTCCTCCAGGCAATCCTCATGGCAGTCCCTACAGAAATTTCTTCAGCAATTCCTCCAGGAGTTTCCCCAAAAAATCCTGCAGGGATGCCTTCAGAAATATTCTCCTGGAATTCCTCCAGCATTTTTTCCTGATCTTCTTCCAGAAATTCATCCAAGAATTTCTCCTGCAGGGATTCCTCCAAGAATTCATTCAGGGATTCCTCTAGTGTGCAGGGAAACCTTCAGCAATTCTCTCAGGAATTTCTCTTGATTTTTTTCCAGGAATTCTTCCATAAATTAATCCAGGAAATTCCCCTCCAGGGATTCCTCCAAGAATTCCTCTAGGGATTCCTTCAAGGAATTCTCAAGAAATTCCTCTAGGAATTTCTGTGGGAATTCCTCCAGTCATTCCTCCAGGCAAGCCTCCAGACATTCCTTCAGAAATTCCTCTGGTTTTTTTTTCTGGTAATTCATCCAAGCGTTTCGCCAATAATTCTTTCGAAAATTGATTCAGGGATTCCTCCAAGGATTTCCCCAAGAATGTATACAGAAATTCCTCCAGGGTTTTCTCCAGGAATGCTTCTAGAGATTCCTACAGGAATTGCTTCAGGATTTCCTCCAGGAATTTCTACAGTTTGTCTTAAAAAATTCCTCCAGGGATTCTTCCCAGAATATCTTCTTGAACTCAATCAGAGATTCCTAAAGGAGTTCTTTCAGTAATTGCTCCAGAAATTCATCCAGGTTTTCCTCCAGAAGTTCCTCCAGGAATTCCTTCTGGAAACCCTACAAGTATTCCTCCAGGAATTCGTCTAGACTCTAGAGATTCCTCCAGAAATTTCTCCAGGACTTCCTCCACGGGTACCTCCAGGGATTCCTCTACGGATTTCTCCAGCATTCCCTCCAGGGATTTCTCTAGGAATTCCTTCAGATAGCCTTTCTTGTGTTCCTCCAAGAACTCCTCCAGAGATTTTTTTTAGGAATTCCTCCAAGGGTTGCTCCGAGAATTCCTCTAATGATTTCTTCAGAAGTTCCTCCCGAAATCTCTTTAAAAATTTCTTCAGGGATTCATTCAGATATTTCAGAAATCCTTCCATCAACTTTTCTAGGGATGCATCCAAGAGTTACATAGGAATACCTGATGACTGTTTTTGAATTACTTAAAGGATTTCTACAGGAATTGCTCCAACGATTTGTATTGGAATTCTTTAGGATGATTTTAGAGAGATGCAAAGAGGAGTCAGGAACTCCATGAAGAAGTCATCCAGGAATTTTTTCACAATTTTTTATAAGAAATCCTTTAAGAATTCATCCACAGATGTTCTCAAAAACCCCTCCATAGATTCCTTCAAGAATGCTCCCTACAGCACTTGCAAAGGATTTGTTTCAAAAATTCGTCCTGCGATTCTGTCAGGAATAATCCTTAGATTCTTTTTTTTCTCCAAGAAATCTTTCATGTTGTTATTGATGGATTTCTTCTCCAGGAGCTCCTCCAGAGATACATCTAGGAGTTTTTCAGGTATGTTTTGAGAGTGTTCTGTTTGAAAGTTCTTCAGGAATTGTTCCAAAAAAATATCAATGGATTTCTTCAAATATTACCCCTGGAATGTCGAAAGGGTTTCCTCCAGCGATTGCTTTAGGATTTTCCCTAGGATTCCAGGGATTCTTTCGGGAACTACTACAGCAGTTTTTCCAGGAACTTACTCAGAGATTCCATCAGAAATTCTTACAATATCTCTTCCAGGTATTTTTCAGATATTTCTCCCAGGGATTCCTCCCAGAATTTATTTTTTAAATGTACCAGGAATTCCTCCAGGAATTTCTTCCTAAAATCATCTAGACATTTCTTCTTGAATATATTCCAGCAATTTCTTCAGGTGAATCAAGGTTTTTTTTTTCAAGAATTCCATCATTTGAAAGTTCTCCGGAAAGAGCTTCAGGAAATTCTTCAAGAATTTCTCCGGAGATTCCCTTCAGGAATTTCTGGAGGGATACCTCGAGGGTTTTCTCCAGTGATAGTTTCAAGACTTTTACGAGAATACTTTCAAGAATTCTTCCAAGGATCCTTCCGGAAATACGTCAATTGATTTTTCAGTAGGATTATTCTCTGAGATTAGTTTATGCAGCATATGGGTATATAAAACTATCTTGGGGGAAATTCAGGCAAGGATGAATTCGGTACAATACCATTGTAGGTTCATTCGTAGAGGAATACAGATTCAGAACATTCCAAGATTACTTAAAAGCATGGACAAACTGGAAGATAGAAATCCAACTTGTCAAGGAAGATATTATGTAGACATTTTCAAAAAAAATCCTGATCCGGGTTTTCCGTCATGTTGGAGAAAATGTTGAAGGAAATCATGAAGACAATCCTGGGTTAGTCCTAAAAAGAGTTCATCATTTCCAAAACAGTAAAGCTACGTTTTTTACGAATGTTTTGTAGATATTACCAAAATATATGAGCACCAGAAGAAATAATGCACGAGTGAATAGAAATCCTTGACTTTCCAGAAATCGGTCAGCACAATCAGCACCACGCTGATTGATGTAGAGCAGGCAAGCTTTTTTCAACGTATCGTACAAAATACAACAGCGTGACTGCTGAAGGGCCAAATAAATGCTTTTAACCCTCCTCGGTTATTAGGGTCATTTTATGACCCTAACCGTACACTACTTCAGCGAGCTGCTCCCAACGTGATGCATTAGAAAGGTTAAAAGATAATGTCACTATATTGATTTTCATCGTGTTGCGTTCAGTTATAAAAGCTAGTAGGTATAAATTTGCTAAGGGAGCTCGCAACACCCCCCCCCCCCCCTGACCAAAAAGCTGGCTACGCCCTTGAAAAAATACGTCAAGCAGATGTTTCCACACTTAGTGAAGCCACAGAGAAACAGACGACACACTCTCATTGCTTCCCATCGATCCCCTTTTTAACGGTTGATTCAAATGTTCAGTAGTAGGTCGATCTACCATTCGCGGCGCTGGTATCGTTTTTGTTCCTGTTTGATGTTTGCTCACTACCACCATCTAGTGACGGCCCGGCCAAACACAGTACGTTTAGCATTGGGCGATTACGTTTTTGTGACGATGTTTTTTAATGAAATTTGTTCTGAGTGTTACGTCTGTTTCTCTGTGGTGAAGCCATGAGAAAATCTGTTGCCAAACTAGCAATATTGGATAAAGAACCCAAAGGATGGTGGCTCCACAGAGGATGGCGCAATTCCGCATCCAAGTGTGACTTGCGGTGGAGGATGGCACCAATAAGTCCCGCAGTTGAACCATTGTAAGTTTCTGATTCTCCAGGTCCTCCTGAGTGCATTTCCCATTATTTATGTAATCTCTGACCAGTAACAGGTAGCGCAGACCCCCTCTATCTGATGACTGGAAAAGATTGCATAAATAAATTAAAATACACCTAAGAGAGAAAGAAGAAGTTGAGGCGTGCAATGGTTGTTCCGTACTTTTCACATAATGGTCTAGAAATATCCATAAAACTATCTTTTGGTAAATTACGAATACGTTTAATTTTTCCTGAACATGTTTTCATTGTCTTGCTTCACAATAAATTTAAGATAATTATGCGTAATATAATACGCTTTTTATCTTCTATAGCTCTTTACTGTGTCGATTTTCCACCACGGGAAGCCAGGCTATCGATCTTACCGACCATGCAGGAAATATTCAGCAACAACGAAGCCATTCCAAAGCACAAACAAATTCATCCAAACGCGAAAAAAAAGTGAAAATGAATACCAATGAAAGTGGCTGTATAAATAAATTGTTTTAAAATCACAGAGATCAATGGTTGCAGGATCCTTTTCATCCCCCTCGTACCCCATGCCCTAGCATTAACCGTTTGATGACAATCTCATCCAACCAGTGCGGAAAAAAAAATCCCTCTAAACTCAACGGCAAAGGAAGATGTACGTGCATGCGCCAACCAACACATGGTTGGATATCCAAAGAGCAAAAAAAATCAATTCGTTGAAAAACAGCTGGTCGAGACGACCGGCATAGCATACCCTTGCTTGCTAGACGGAAGTGTCGCCTTCAATACCATTTCCCTCTCAATTTGTCGAGGTACCTACTCTTGGGGGTGAACCTGAACGTGGCATGGCATGTCGCGACGAGAGATACTATCGTAGCAAGGGTGGATAAACGAAATTGGTGTCGTCGTTCCCTTGGCGGGACGCCGATAGGGAAGGACCTACAATTTATTTCCGATAGTTCCTGTTGTTTTGGAACGGAAGGCTGATTGATGGGAAATCAACATATGAAACTATGAGTTAGATAAAGTTTGAAATAGATTTTGAAACACCTTTGATTAAATGTGATAGAGCCACCCTTTAAAATTCCGGGAAGCACATGGAAATCTTCCAACTTGTGTTTGGATTGTCCATAACTGAAACAATCAAACAGTAGGGTACCCAGAGTGGGCAAATATTCTTCTTCTGTTTCTTGGCGTAACATCCCAAATGAGACTCATCCAAATTCCAAACTTTGATCTTGTACCGACTTTTCGAACCCTCTAAGTAGAAAACCCTCTTTTGTAACTTTTTACCTAAACTTTGTTTTGTATTAGCATTACAATTCCAATTTTTTTTTTTATAAAAGGGAGGAGGGTTTTGTTAATCTGCTCAAGTGAAGACCTGAGACATCTCCAACGTTAGTCCTAAAAAGAGTTCATCATTTCCAAAACAGTAAAGCTACGTTTTTTACGAATGTTTTGTAGATATTACCAAAATATATGAGCACCAGAAGAAATAATGCACGAGTGAATAGAAATCCTTGACTTTCCAGAAATCGGTCAGCACAATCAGCACCACGCTGATTGATGTAGAGCAGGCAAGCTTTTTTCAACGTATCGTACAAAATACAACAGCGTGACTGCTGAAGGGCCAAATAAATGCTTTTAACCCTCCTCGGTTATTAGGGTCATTTTATGACCCTAACCGTACACTACTTCAGCGAGCTGCTCCCAACGTGATGCATTAGAAAGGTTAAAAGATAATGTCACTATATTGATTTTCATCGTGTTGCGTTCAGTTATAAAAGCTAGTAGGTATAAATTTGCTAAGGGAGCTCGCAACACCCCCCCCCCCCCCCCCCCTGACCAAAAAGCTGGCTACGCCCTTGAAAAAATACGTCAAGCAGATGTTTCCACACTTAGTGAAGCCACAGAGAAACAGACGACACACTCTCATTGCTTCCCATCGATCCCCTTTTTAACGGTTGATTCAAATGTTCAGTAGTAGGTCGATCTACCATTCGCGGCGCTGGTATCGTTTTTGTTCCTGTTTGATGTTTGCTCACTACCACCATCTAGTGACGGCCCGGCCAAACACAGTACGTTTAGCATTGGGCGATTACGTTTTTGTGACGATGTTTTTTAATGAAATTTGTTCTGAGTGTTACGTCTGTTTCTCTGTGGTGAAGCCATGAGAAAATCTGTTGCCAAACTAGCAATATTGGATAAAGAACCCAAAGGATGGTGGCTCCACAGAGGATGGCGCAATTCCGCATCCAAGTGTGACTTGCGGTGGAGGATGGCACCAATAAGTCCCGCAGTTGAACCATTGTAAGTTTCTGATTCTCCAGGTCCTCCTGAGTGCATTTCCCATTATTTATGTAATCTCTGACCAGTAACAGGTAGCGCAGACCCCCTCTATCTGATGACTGGAAAAGATTGCATAAATAAATTAAAATACACCTAAGAGAGAAAGAAGAAGTTGAGGCGTGCAATGGTTGTTCCGTACTTTTCACATAATGGTCTAGAAATATCCATAAAACTATCTTTTGGTAAATTACGAATACGTTTAATTTTTCCTGAACATGTTTTCATTGTCTTGCTTCACAATAAATTTAAGATAATTATGCGTAATATAATACGCTTTTTATCTTCTATAGCTCTTTACTGTGTCGATTTTCCACCACGGGAAGCCAGGCTATCGATCTTACCGACCATGCAGGAAATATTCAGCAACAACGAAGCCATTCCAAAGCACAAACAAATTCATCCAAACGCGAAAAAAAAGTGAAAATGAATACCAATGAAAGTGGCTGTATAAATA
Source organism: Aedes albopictus (assembly GCF_035046485.1). Taxonomy (NCBI): domain Eukaryota; kingdom Metazoa; phylum Arthropoda; class Insecta; order Diptera; family Culicidae; genus Aedes; species Aedes albopictus. Next base: position 136,076,898 of record NC_085136.1, on the reverse strand, counting down.
AATTCTTTTAAAATCACAGAGATCAATGGTTGCAGGATCCTTTTCATCCCCCTCGTACCCCATGCCCTAGCATTAACCGTTTGATGACAATCTCATCCAACCAGTGCGGAAAAAAAAATCCCTCTAAACTCAACGGCAAAGGAAGATGTACGTGCATGCGCCAACCAACACATGGTTGGATATCCAAAGAGCAAAAAAAATCAATTCGTTGAAAAACAGCTGGTCGAGACGACCGGCATAGCATACCCTTGCTTGCTAGACGGAAGTGTCGCCTTCAATACCATTTCCCTCTCAATTTGTCGAGGTACCTACTCTTGGGGGTGAACCTGAACGTGGCATGGCATGTCGCGACGAGAGATACTATCGTAGCAAGGGTGGATAAACGAAATTGGTGTCGTCGTTCCCTTGGCGGGACGCCGATAGGGAAGGACCTACAATTTATTTCCGATAGTTCCTGTTGTTTTGGAACGGAAGGCTGATTGATGGGAAATCAACATATGAAACTATGAGTTAGATAAAGTTTGAAATAGATTTTGAAACACCTTTGATTAAATGTGATAGAGCCACCCTTTAAAATTCCGGGAAGCACATGGAAATCTTCCAACTTGTGTTTGGATTGTCCATAACTGAAACAATCAAACAGTAGGGTACCCAGAGTGGGCAAATATTCTTCTTCTGTTTCTTGGCGTAACATCCCAAATGAGACTCATCCAAATTCCAAACTTTGATCTTGTACCGACTTTTCGAACCCTCTAAGTAGAAAACCCTCTTTTGTAACTTTTTACCTAAACTTTGTTTTGTATTAGCATTACAATTCCAATTTTTTTTTTTATAAAAGGGAGGAGGGTTTTGTTAATCTGCTCAAGTGAAGACCTGAGACATCTCCAACGTGAACGAAGGATGAAGAACTACTTCCCTACCCAACTGTAATTGCTGCAAAGTCCATCATATCTCCGCGTCCTCCAGAAGGTATTGCTGGGTGGTATTGAGTGACGACACGACAACGACGTTCCAGGAACTCTTCCGCACAATCAACTGTCCTATAGAGAGGTCGAGTTCCACTCCAAGAATCCATGCGTCAACTCCTTTGTAGTTTCTGGACGATAAGGGTGATAGCCGGCGAAACGACGTTCCAGACAAACACGTATCTCTATCCATTCCCTGGACAGAGTTGTGCCGGAGTCGTGTCCTTACCTCATGTGGCAAGCATCAATCATTTGGTTACGTACTGTGCCTAACCATGACCACATAAACTACACATAGTCTGCATGATGATAGAATCTGAGTGGGAAAGAACACTTCGTCGTGACATTCCATAAAACCGGACTTAGGATGGAAACTTGCGGGACTCTTGAGGTTATGTGAAAGCACTTCCGACCCACCTCCATGATGTAAACTAGTACTCGATATTGGAAGTAACTTCCGAGCGCATCGGCAATTGCCACCCAACTGGCGCTATTGAACGCGTTCCTTACATCCACAGTCACTACTGCACAGTAGCGAATCCCCCTCCTCTCGATGGTTTTTGTAACCGGACCCCGAACTGACTGTTCGAGACACCATTATCACCCTCATTGTACCTCAACATTCTAATGAGGATGATCCTTTCGAGCGACTTCCCCGCCGCATCGATCAAGAATATTGGTCTATATGCCGACGGGTCTTCGGGTGGTTTTCTCGCCTTTGGCAATAGTACCAGGCTATGCCTCTTCCAAACCTCTGGAAATACTCCCTCGTCCAGGCAACCAAGTTTGGAATTCCGCCCTGACCTGGGACTTTGTTAAACCCCAAGTTTCACATCGGTGATCTTCTCCTCATCGCCAGCCCCAGTCTCCGTCTGTCATAACACGAAAGGAGGCCAAGGAATAGGATCAAGATGCGGAAAAAGCCCCTCGATGATCCCCTCCAACATCTCTGGAGGTTGCTCTGTAGGAGCCATTACACTTCTCGACCTTGGCCATCACGATCCTATGGGCATCACTCCAAGGATTCACTTTGGCACTTAAACACCCTCAAAGCGTTGCCAGCGGGTACTCGGTATGGGTCCGTTATGATGGCGATATCCGTCTCCCATTCAGAAACCGCCTGACAAAGCAGTTGCTTTTAATGTCCGCCACAGGTAGCTGAACCTAATCTCTCTGTGTTCCTGCTGGCCCCTTCCGTAGCCTAACGGCTGCGGCGGCCACCTGCACATCATACTGTTGCCGCAGTGCTGTGACGATTTCTTCCACTTTCAATGTCTTTGACCTTCAGAGTCGCCTCATGTGTAAGAGGCCTCACCTCAACACCCTCACCAAGGACCTTTTCTGCCAACCTCTTGTAGGCGGCGTCCTTGTGTTCCTTCTCACGCTTCAGCTCCAGGATCATCTCGCCCGTATGAGTACGTCTAATACTGCGTACGTCGGCTCCAAGGCCCTCAAGCTTGGCGTCGCTTCGCATCGCCTTCAAGGCGTCCGAGTACTTGGACTGTTCCATCTTGATGGCGAGCGCGTCACCTTTCTCACGCATGGCACGTACTCTCCTCCGCCTTGGCTTGGCGTCCTGTACTTCTACCGGTGAATTCGTCTTCTTCTTCTTCCGCTCTACCTTCGCCCAAGGAGGGTCCTCCCCTTGGTTCGCCCTACTCTGTGGCTGCTGCTGAGGGCCCACCAACGATCGCAACCCCCCTGGTCCCATCGTTCCGGGACGGGCCAGCCTTTTAAGGCCCACCCTTCCCAGCTTTCCGGGAACCCTGGCTGGGGTCCGACCTTCCGGCATTGTTACCGAATTTCGGGGTAATTATGCGCTTGACCTTGCGGGCACCGCCAGATAGCTCCTCACCTGACGGCTGCCTCGCCCGCTTCTGCGACTGCTTGTCCCGTTTGTCGCGAGCAGTCGCTTCCATTTTTTCGAACTTCCTGCGAAGGAGAAGGCCTCCGTTTGAGTAAACTTTGGCACTTTCTCCTTTGCCGGCTCCACCGCTGCAGCAGTCAGCAACGCGAGTACCGCGTGCTCCTGCTTGGCCTCATCGATCGACACCCTAAGTCGAAGCAAGGCGGTTTTCAGGTCCTTGCTTTTATTTGATGGACGCAAAGTCGATGATTTTGTCAAGCTGCTGCTCAGCCACCTCTATTGCGAACCGTCCTTTGTTTTCTTGGCTGACGGCCCTCAGCAGCCACACTTCGTCCATAACGCCTTACTCCTCGCTTCTCCTTGTCGGAGACCTCATCGACCCGCTCTTTGCGAAGGTGTTGATCGCACCACTTCACCACTTCATCCCACGAGTAGCAAGGGGAAAGAATGTCCACCACGCTAGACCCCTGCATTAACGCGGTAAAGGACAGCTTACTTTGGGGGATGCCCAGGTACGCACCGGTGGCTTATGACAGGCCAGATGGTATACTGACCAGCCCACCTTGATTTTCCCTATTTTAACGAACTTATGCCGGTCCCTTCCGTAGCCGAGAAGCTGCGGTGGCCACCTGCCCCTCGCACTGTTGCCACAGTGCCGTGACGAGTTCTTCCGCTTCAGTGATCTCATCTAGGTTCTTTACATTCCGAGTCGCCACTGCTGTAAGATCTCTCATCTCGACCCCTTCGCCAAGAACCTCTTCCGCCAGTCCGAGTACTAAGAGTCTTCGGGCGTGATTACGAGCGCGTTGCTTTTCACGCACTTGCCACCTACTCTTCTACGCCCTCTCCTTTTGGTTTGGCGTCCCTGATTTCCTCAACTTCCTCTTCCGCTCAACTTTCATCCAAGGAGGGTCGCCCTTCTCTGTGGTTGCTGAAGGCCTAACAACGGCCATCACCCCCAGTTCCCTTCCATCCAAGACGGGCCTGCCATTCCAGGCCCACCCTTCCCAGCTTTTCGGGACGCCTGGTCGGAGAACAACTTGCCGGCATTACTACTGACCTTCGGTCTAGTCTTGCGAGCACCGCCAGACAGCTATTCACTTGATGGCTGACGTGAGTGCTTATCAAAAGCAGAGTCGCATCCGCCACACCTTTTGGACTTCCTGCGAAAGCGGAAAGCCTCCGTCTGGGTAGACGTCGTAACCTTTGCTTTCGCAGGTTCTTCCAGCTGATGCAATTTAAACGAGTCTCTCGTGATCTTGCTTGGCACCGTCCATCGACTTACGAAGTCGCAACAGGGCCGTTTTAAGGTCCTTGATTTTGTTGGACTTCGTGGACGCAAAGTCGATGATTCTGTCAAGCTGCTGTTCGGCCACCTCGCAGACAGCCCATCTTTTTTTTTTTTTTTGGTTGATGGCCCTTATCAACCACATTCCGACCACTATCTTCCCCGGAGGGCTATCCTCGCTGGAGCTGCGTGCGCAGCTTCTTGCTCCTGACTCATCACTTCTCCTTAACGGAGACCTAGCCAACCCACTTCTTAAGAAGGGGTTAGCCTTGCCGTGAATGGCACCGCTCAATTCTGATTTTTGTTAAGTTAGCTTGTTAAAAGAGTCCACCACGCCAGAGTCATGCATTAACGCGGTAGAGGACGAAATACTGGGGGGGGGGGGGGGTGTGCCGAAGTACCCCACAGGCTCCGTTACCGATCGAGTATCTTTTTCTTTTCACCCCCCTCGATCACTCATTCCTCGGCACGGGTTGCTTGACACCTTGAATTGGGGTTAAATAATAGTCCTAGTTTTAATCAGCAACTACACGACTTTTGCTCGTCTAGAGTCTATGCTCTTGTCAGTACTCCTGCACATCTTGGCTCGCGACACGAAACCTATGCGTTAAGCTTTATGTAGAACTCATAGTTCATTGGCGTAGCTAGGGGGGGTTCCAGGGGTGCCTGGCACCCCCTAGAACATATTCGGCCCCCCTAGAATTTTTCCTCGACAGTCACCTAAAATTTAAAACTTCACACAATAATTCTAATATTTATTAATGGCACATTTGAACAAAACTTAAGCACATCCGTAATTACTTATAAATAACTGTTGCACGTTTCGGATATTGGTAAGAACAATCAATAGACTTCTACATAGATTCCTTCAGAAATACCTCTATCTATACATACAGTGATTTCTCTAGGCTTCCTTTATGGATTCCTCCCGATATTGCTTCAATAAACTTCTCTTAGGATACTCCTGGCAGTCATGATGGGGTTGAACTTACTAGAAATTTCTGCAGAGATTGATTCAGCAAATTCTGCTAGAATTTCTTTGGAAATGCTTACTTTGATTCTTCTCGGAATTTTTCTATGGGTTCCTCTAAAAGATTCTATTGGAATTTTCTTCAGAAATTTCTGCTGGAATTATTCAAGCAATCTTTCTGGAATCCTTTTAGAAGTTCCTCCGGTGATTCTTCCACGAGTTCTTTCAGAGATTTCATTCAGACATTTTTCCAGATATTTCTCATGGAATTCCTTCAGGCGCTTATATTGGCCTTCTTTCTTTCCTTCTCCGGGAATTGTGGCTAGGATTCCTCAAGCAACTCCTGCTGCGATCCAGCAATGTCACTCCTCCTCTACAAATTCTCACTGTGGTACCTTCTGGAATTCTACTAGGAAAGTTCTTCCGGAAATACTTCAGGAAGATCTCCCTGAGATTTTCTTATAAAATCCCTTCATTGATGCTTCCATTCATTTCTTCACGGATATATCCAGGACTTTCTTCAGAAGTTTTTCCAGAAATTATACAGGGGATTTCCCCAAGAATTTCTATTGACCTTTCTCCATGAATTTCAGCTGGAACTCTTCAAGCAATTCCCATTAGGACTTCTACAGAAATACTTCTAGGGATTTCTCCTGGCATATTTACTTGCTGCAATACTTTCGGGAAATCTTCCTGAGATTCCTCCAGAAATTCCTCCTGCGATTCCATCAGGAATTCTTCCAGTATACTTCTACCGATTTCTTCAAGGAGAACTGTAGGTATTCCTCCTGGCATTTGTTAGAGGAACTTCTCTTAAGATACCCCTGGCATTGCTGAATCTAGGATTTCTTAAGAAATTACTTCTATGATAGCTTCCGGAATTCTAAAAATTCCTCCAGATATTCCTGCTGTGACTGCTCTAGCAGTTCATGCGGTTTTTCCTGCTATTCTTCCTCCAGAAATTCTAACTGTGGTACTTCCGAAATTATGCTTCGGATTCTTCTAGAGCTTTCTCCTGGCTTTTTTGCTGAGACCTTTGAGGCAACCTTCCTGGAATTCTTGCAGAAATTCCTTTGGTTTCTCCACCAGGGATTTCTCCAAGACTCATCTAGGAATTCCTCCACAGATTTTATCCAAAATCCTCATGGAATTCCTGCAGAAACTCTTTTTGGCCTTCCTCAAAGAATATCTAAAACAACTCTTCATGTGATTCTTCCATCAATTCCTCCAGACATCCTTCCTAGTGATTTCTATACGAATTTATCCTAGCATTATGGCTGGTATTCTTCCTGAGATTCTTTCAGAAAATCCTCCTGCGATTCCTTCATGGCCTTATCTATAGATTCTTCCAGAATACCTCTACCGGTTCTTGCAGGGACTTCTCTGGGTATTCCAAGGATTTTTTCTTTGGATTCATCCCGGCATTCCTGATGGGGTTTCTCTAGAAATTTCTTCTAGGATTTCAGCTGAGGTTTCTACAGTGATACATCCCAGAATCTTTCTAAGAATACCTCCTGAAATTTTTCCTGTGATATCTTCAGAAACTCTCCGGTGATTCCTCCAGGTTTTTCTTATCCAAGATATTTTGTCCACGGATTCTCTCATAAATTCCCCATGGGATTCCTACAGGAACTCCTCTTGGCCCTCATCCAGAAATTGCAGCTGGATTTCTCAAGCTATTCCTGCTGTGGTTCTTCCAGCAATTCCTCCTAGGACTCCTCCAGTCAATCTTACTGTAATACCTCCCAGAGTTCTTCTACGGATTCTACTTAGAATTTCTCCAGGGATTCCTTCAAAAACTTGCTGGGATTATTCAAGACAATCGAGTCTTGCAGAAGTACCTTCAGTGTGTCTTCCTGGAAATCTTAAAAAAATCTGGGATTTCTCCTAATATTTCTTGTTGGATTTCTCCAGTTCTTCTAGTCAGTTTTCCTAGGATACTTCCAGAAATGCCTTTGATTTTTCCAGGGATTTTTGTAAATACTCATCCAGGATTTCATGGATTACTCTAGAAATTAATCATGGTATTACACCTGGAACTCTTTTTGGCCTTCTTCAAGGAATTCTAGCTGAAGGAATCCCAATAGAAATCTTCAGAGGAATCCCTAAACGAATTTTGGGAATAGTTGGAATTTCCAGAGAATTTCTAGAAGGTATTACTAGAGAAATCTTTAGTGAAATCTTATAGGAATGTACGGGAAAAACTTGTAATTAATTAGAAGGCACAGAATGTTGCTAATTGACAAAATGAGAGATGAATTTGTGGAAAAAGAATCGCGTTCTGGTGGGATTCGAGAACACACAGCTCCGTATTTGCTTAACCGCAATATGGCCATTTCTTTGAGGGTTCTTTCGGCACGGTGTTTTTTTTCGAAAATTTCTACGGTAGTTCCATTGGAACCCAACAAACATTTTCGCTTTATAGAAGAGGAACAAACCACTTATAAGCCAACTTTAGTTTAAGAAACTGATATTTAGCTAGTTACGTTTCTTGGGAATGGAATCAACAATTCTTTTGGATTTTTTTTTCTATATTTCAATGGATATTCCTCCGTATTTATTTTAGTAATTTCTTTTTCAGTTATTTTGCAAATTTCTCAGGAAATTTTAACGTGATTACTTTTGTAATTCTTTATGATTCAATTGTATTTATATTTATTGCTTCCAAAAATTGCTGAACTGGAAATTCAAAAATTCTCAACTGGACTTGCTTAAAGAAAATCCTATGAAATTCACGGATAAATTCCTGATAAATTCCCAAAGAAGTTGCCGGAAAAAATCCATCAAAATTACCTTAGAGTTTTCAAAGCAGTTTCCAAAAGAATTCATATAAGAAATACCAGAGGAATTCCTGATGAAAATAGTAAGACTTTTTCAAGAAATTGGCCGAATGCAATCTCAAAATAAATCTCCAAAATATATTCTACAAAAAATCCACAAACATTCACAAACAAATTTCGAAGAAATTCTCAAAGAATTTTCCGAAAGCAAATTTAAAAAGAATTTCAAAAGGGATTGCAGTGACAGAATTTTTGATTTTTTTTTTTAAATTTCCGATGAAATTTTTAAAGGATGCGTAAAAGGTGTTCAGTATCAAATGCCAGACATATTACCAAATGAATTCCTAAAGAAATTGCCAAAGAAATTTTCCAAATTCAAACGAATTAGGCTGATACAAATTTTATTTTCACTTTTTGTCTCCCCCCCTTCAAAAATATTTGGCTGGATTTTGCATTTTGAGGGGGCAGATAAAAAAATATTTATCAAAATATCGGGTCTTAGCAAAAATTCTTTAACAAATCCGAGGAGTTTTTAATATTTTTCAAATTAAATACTTTATTATTTTTATCCCCCCCCCCTCGACCAACCAAAGAGTGGTAGGACAAAAAGTGAAATAAATATTTGTAACGGCCTTACTGAGAGATTTCTAAAAGAAGTCTTAATGTAAATAAATTGCAAAACTATTTCCAAGTAAGTTGCCGGGAATATTCCCTGAGGAATTACCGAAACAATGTTTTGCCGAAAACACAAATTTCTTTATTATATTATAGCATAGAATCAGAAACCTGAAGAGAAAAATCGAAGTTTGCTATTAATGTTGTGGTCAAACCAAAAATGCAAATATGTATCCTGATTTTACAATTTCAATTCCACAAAAGTTCAGCTTATTGGACGCAGTGGCTTATTTTCCACAACATGGGAGGAAAAAAATACTCTTACAAAACTATTTTATGCAATTCAGTATCATAATTTATATTTTATATAACTCATTTTGGTATCATAAGGTCCAACTTTTACGAACTGGTTCATAATGCAACTGAAATGAGTTGCATAATGAAAAATAGTTGCATAATATTCATAATGTAACTCATTTGAGTTGCATTATGAACAATATGCAATTCAAATGAGTTGCATTTATGAAAAAATCATTGCATAAAATTGTGTATGGAACACGTTGCAAAACTCGATTTTTTCAACACTCTTCGTATTTATCCAACTCGGCAAGCCTCGTTGGATAAATGTACGACTCGTGCTGAAAAAAAAACAACATTTTGCAACTCGTTACATGAATAACTATTATAAGGGTTTTTATCATGCAATAAATGTCACGATGAATACAAGTTAAACGCAAATTTGTGGATATTTGATAGTTTCCGAGATTTACACTTCTAATCATTGCTCTGAAAATGTATTCCTAATCAATATATTCAATCCACAAAGGAGTTGTGATGATTGTAAAGTTCGAACTGAAAATACAAATTCCATGTATTATAGGTAATCAAGTCATCAAGTTCTCAAACCTCACATGACGGAGAGAGTGTTAAGTTAGTACAACGGTTCGGATTTAAAAAAAAAAACTGCCCTTTAAAATAAAGCGCGTTTAAAACATCGGGCTTATTTGTCCCGAGATATTTTTGTACTAAGAAGATGAAGGTGGAACGGTATTTCTTTTTGCAAAAAAAAAAACAAAACAACCTGGAAGCCACTGAAACTGGCACCCCCCAGGCACCCCCTTGGAAAAAATCCTAGATACGCCAATGTCATAGTTCCTCGTGATTCGCGTCTTCAGACAGTGTCTTTTTTTCTGAAAGAAAAAACCGAGTATGTTGCATCTTCTCTCGTTTCGTATCGTTCCATGTTCTGGCGTCCTCTATTCTGCTCCCGCGCTGTGTTCGTTTCCTGAAAAATCTTTGTTCTTTTAGTAAAACAAATTGTTCCGTCGAATCCGATCTATGAGCAAGATACGGCAGCGCAGTTCCACAGTTATGAACTGAAAACTTGCTCTGCCAATGATTATTTTGCATGTGTATATCGTGTGGCAGGCATGAATATTTAAGAGAGCTTATTATCTGCGGGTTCACCGCTTTGGCTATAGTTATGGCCCCTCAACCTGGTACAACACATTTTAGAGTTCGATATTTTTGATTTTAATTCTTTAATTATATGGCACCCTCACCTAGTTCCACACATGTATGTAACTTCACATGTATTATCCTATTTCGCGTATGCACCCACCGAAAAAAAGGACTATACAGCACTTCGTTTCACTTCGAATTGGACTGTCGAAAAGCAAACAACCAGCACCGTTGAAATTCAAACCAGATCAAGACTGGGCAGAGGCCATAAAACTGGAAAGTGTCACATCACATCACCACCTATACACCCTCGCCCATTGCCAGCAGCGCACGAGTCTAATCTCATCTCCACCATCTCTGACGGCGGTGGTGGTGGTGGTGGTATGCATAGTTTGCCAACTTTCCGCCAGTTCCGTGGCCAAAGATTTGAACCTTCGGATTCCCTCCGTCATTTAATATGTATGCTAATTTAGTTTAATTTCGGAATTGTCTCGATAGATTTAAAATTTCTCCCCCGTCTGACAATACTAGATCTAACCCGTTCCTGATAGTGTGCTCGAATGGAATGGATGGATACTCTTGCAACCAACAACAGCTGCTGGTTCAACCCTCGCCTCGCTCGTCGGCCGCACGGAAGTGAGACGAAGCAATCCAACGGAAAGGATTATGAACAATTGAACATTCATGGGACTAGGTCGGTGCGGTTGGCGCTATTTGATCTTTTGCTTTTGATTTCATGCTGCTTCCCCAAGGGGGGAAATAGCAATTGTGTATTCATGAGAGTTGTTTCACAATCCCACGACATGGCACGATGTCGACGGGATTTAATCAAGGTTGTAACATTGCCAAATTGGGCACCGATTGACGATGTTGATAGTGTTGCAGCAATATTTATGATTGAACTTAGATATCGATGTGTGGAAATGATTGAAATTGTTCATGTTAAGGATGTGTACTTTTATGTTATCCAATTGCGATACTAGGAGACAAATTCTGTTGCTTACTTCGTAATTGGTTGGTAAAGGCAGGGTAAAGGAATGAAATATATCCGTGTAGCTATCGGCTTAGAAAAGCACTACGGATCACCTGTCTCGGTAAGAGTCCACCAAACAGGGTAATCCCATATTCAAGGTGATAAGCGTCCAGTGCCGAGGAATGAATGATCGAGTGAGTGAAACAATACTCGATCGTCCACGGAGACCTTGAGCCCTTGAGGCACCTTCCCCTCACAGTAATTAGTCCATTACCGTTGTGGTATCCGAGCAATTCGGCCGCTCAGCCATCAGCCGATTTTATTTTTCACCAGCGCACAGCGCAGGACGACCGTCCGTCACAAAAATACTCACAAAACTGAAAATTCAACTCCAAGTGTCATGCACGCTAAGATGGTTGCAGACAACATGCACGCTTAAATAATAAGAGTACATGTTCGAGTAAATTTAAAATAATTTTAACTTTTCCCACTACAGATACTACAACCGTGTCAATGTAGGGCTCTGGCATGCTGGACTTTTTTCCCGTTCCACTCTTATGGTTCCAACTCAGTTATTAGCGGTAGTGGTCAGGTTAACCCCTTCGCGAAGAGTGAGTTAGCTAGTTCTTTAAAGAGAGCAGGCACAGGAGTAGCTTGTTGTGCGTGAAGAGCCAGTGTAGCGAAGGGATCCCCTTTTCCTCTTCGGTTAAGTTGTTGTTTTGATTAGGAAGTTAATTCTAACCGCAATAAATTAGAGTCTCACAATGGAGACAACGAATTGGTAAGTACTTTTGTATGCATAATAAGCTAATATGTTATCAAGTTATTATGTTTCCACCTGATGGTAGAATTTTTAAACAAGTGTAATTCTTATGTAAGTTTATGTCCTACTCAAGTTTGCCAAAAACACCAACTTTCTAAATTATCGGGATTCTGAGATATAAGATTTCTAAAATTTGCATGTTCACTCCCAAGTAATCAAAAGTTCCGCTTCCCTTGACAAAATGCACTTTCAAGTTCCGCGAAGTTCAGATAAAGTTCCAAATGGAACTTTCTGGCTGCTTTAGAGGCTAACGATGAGCCTTGCTGGAACTTCGGTCGCAAGTTCCGGCAAGGCTCCTTGTTAGCCTCTTAAGCAGCCAGAAAGTTCCATTCGGAACTTTATCTGAACTTCGCGGAACTTTAAAGCTGCTTAAGATGCTACTCGGAACTTTGTCGGAACTTTCAAGTTCATAGAAGTTCGGTTCAGTAGCATTGTGTTTCAATGAAGATTAAATTTATTTCTTTTACAGAAAACAACTGTTTAAGCATAAACGAAAAAAAGACAAATATGAATTTATCAAATCAATGAATGCTAAGCTTGAGAAAAAAAAAAGAATTGCCGCCCATCGGATTCGAACCGATAGTCGCTGCGTGAGAACCCTACGCTCTACCACAGTACTACAATTGCAATTGAGTGAGCAGCAGGTAAAGTCTAACTTGAATCGATTTTCTGTCGGCAGCTAGTTTTACACATTTGTACAGTAGTGAAGTTAGCTTGACTTTGTCAAGTGTCTTCAGCAGCGCAGCGATAAGCCGGCAGGCTATCACGCAGGAGGATCCAGTTCAAATCTACATAGCAGCGACATGTGGGAAAAATATAATAAACAGAAGCGATTTCCAGATTTGAATCACATCAGGAGGTGGGGTTGTGATTATGAAAAACACATTTTTGTTTCTGCATGAATTTTGTCAAAGTTCTGTCAGAAGCTGCTTAGAAGGCTATCCAGCGTGCTTATGTGAACTTTCAAGTTCCAAAATTACTTAAAAATGAAGCTGCTTAGAAGGCTAATGAGCAACCTCGAACAAGCTGCTTAGCTTATAAAGTACCCTTTTATCTGAACGTTTGGTTACTTGGGCTAGCGCCGCCTAGTAGCAGAATTGCGAAACAAGTGTTTACTTTTATGTAAGTTTATGTCATACTGATCAACTTTGCCAAAGACACCAACTTTCTAAGTCATGGTTTCCCAAACTGTGGGTCGCGACTCCCTAGGGGGGTCACCGGCCTTCATCCAGGGGGTCGCGAGGGACAGTTGAAAAATTAACTGTAACAGACAACAAATGAGAGAATTTCTATGGTGGGTCGCCGAAAGTTCGTTTACAGGCAAAAGGGGGTCGAGCACCCAAAAAGTTTGGGAACCTATGTTCTAAGTTATCGGGATTCTGAGATATGAGGTTTTGAAAATTTACTTGCTCACTAGCGCCGCCCAGTGGAGGAATTTCGAACTTCGCAACTCATCGTCAGTAAGTTGTTGGCGTACCCAACAACTTTCCCGAAGAAACTATCCTTCCAAATTATCAGGGTCTTGAGCTGTCGCATATCGTAACGTTTGCTTCACAGCCTGATATGGTTCCTGTAGTGCAATTTAGCATCAAACTGTTGATAGTCCCTCTAGCGGCCAAGTTGCCAACTAATCATATGAACCAAAGTTCTAAATGGTAGATCTAGTGGTAGATCTTATCAAGCCCTAAAACTTTGCCGAAGAAAGTATTGCGCTAACTCTTAACACACCCGAGATAATAGGCCACACCCCCAAAAAGCCGAAACCCATAAGCTCTTAGTCTCCTATAACGCTCACCCCTGTCTAGTAGGAGTTCGTTGAATAGGAGTCCGTTTAATAGGAATTCGTTTAGTAAGAGACTCGACTGTACTCACATGTGAGTTCTTCCTTCGGAAGGGAAGTAAAGCGTGGGTCCCGAGATGAATTAGCCTAGGGTTAAAAATCTCGTTAATAAAGACAAAACAAATCTTCAAATGGAGGTAGAATTCAGAAACGGCTCAGATGAGGGGACTTCATTATCCAAAATAGACGCGAAAGTGATGAAAAAGAATAAGAAAAGAAGAAAAATGGCATCAAATTTGACACAGGACGAGGATAGGTGTAATACGCGTTGTCAGAGATGGGGACAAAATACGCGTTGATTACGAAGGGCCCACGCTGACTTCCGTTGAATGCTTTGAGAAAATGTACTCAAAATCAATTTTCGAATTGATAGTCAGTATGTCAAATGCGTATACTTTGAAAGTGCTCAAAAACACTGAATCTAACAGTCGATTAGCTGAAAGTTTACATAGCAATTCGGCTTGTAACGGGATACATTAAAAGAGTTGGGACATACGACGTTCGGCTGGTTCAGAGGCTTTCAGGTTGGCTCGGAAGACCTACAGGAAAGCTCTCCGGTCTGCTGAACGATCCGGCTGGAAAAACCTTTGTACAAATGTTTCCAGTTTCAGTTAAGTCAGTCGGTTAAATAAAATCCTTGCGAAATCTAAGGATTTCCGAATGAACGAACTTCGTTTATCAAATGGCGATCTTACTTCCTCTGATGAGGAAGTTCTGGAATGCTTATTCAGCACACACTTCCTCGGATGTGTGGATATTACATCTTCGGATGATCAGGTTCATTTTCTTGGTAAGGTCTTTGCTTGTAGTTACGATTCCCTGGCTTCGGCTCGGAGCATTGTAACTATAGAATCGATTGAGTGGGCACTTAATAGCTTTGCTTCTTTCAAATCTCCTGGGGTAGATGGGATTTATCCTATTTTGCTTCAGAAGGGTTTTGATCATTTCAAACATGTTTTGAAAAAAATAATACTTGTTTGCAGTTTTGCTACAGGGTATATTCCCAAATCCTGGTGGGATGGGATATTACTGTGAAGTTTATTCCGAAAGTGGGTCGTGCGTCGTATGAAGAAGCAAAGAGTTTCAGATCTATCAGTTTGACCTCTTTTCTTCTGAAATGCTTAGAACGCATTGTGGATCATCACATCCATCACGTTCATCTGGCCAACGTGCCTCTTCATGTGAACCAACATGCCTACCAATCTGGTAAGTCCACTGTGACTCTTGTCTAAGGTTGTTTACGATATCGAGAAAGCATTCGCTCAAAAGCAGTCTTGTCTGGGTGTTTTCTTAGATATCGAGGGTGCCTTTGACAGCGTGCCTTTCGATGCCATATTGGAAGCCGCACGGAGTCATAGTATATCTCCAAAGATTTCCAATTGGATTCACCAAATGCTCAAAAACCGATATCTCTTCTCGACATTGCGTCTAGCAGGGATTAGGAAATTGAGTGTTTGTGGATGCCCCCAAGGGGGAGTCTTATCACCGTTTTGTGGAATCTCGTAGCAGATACGCTATTGAGGCAACTCAATAATAGCGGTTTTCCTACTTATGATTTTGCCGACGACTACCTAACATTGTTAGCCGGTATGTGCATCAGCACCCTTTTCGACCTGATGCAAAGCGCCCTTCAGGTAGTTGAGGGTTGGTGTCGCCAATATGGCCTTTCGGTTAATCCGAGTAAAACATCTATTGTTCTTTTCACGGAAAGGCGAAACCTTAATGGCGTAATGCGTCTCTTTGATTCTGAAATCGATGTAACTGAACAGATAAAGTACGTTGGAGTCATTCTTGATTCCAAGCTTTCCTGGACACCTCACATTGAGTTCAGAATCAAGAAAGCTTGTATGGCCTTCGGGCAATGCCGGCGTACTTTTGGTACAACTTGGGGTCTAAAACCCAAGTATATCAAATGGATTTACACAACTGTGGTCCGGCCAATACTGGCTTATGGATGTCTTGTGTGGTGGCAAAAGGGCGAAGTGAGAACGGCCCAATCAAAATTAGGCCTTCTCCAAAGGATGTGCTTAATGGCTATGTCTGGAGCGTTCTCTTCAACTCCCACGACAGCGCTCGAAGTTCTTTTTGACTTTGCCCCACTACACATTCATCTCAAACAAGAAGCACTTTCTTGCACTTACCGGTTACGGGTACTCGGTCTACTAGAGGAAACTCCTGTGAACCGCACATCAACACACACCTCGTTGTTTTCACTTTTAGTGAATTGGGACAAAATTGTTCTTGCTCCAAGTGATCTTACAATTGCTTGTAATTTACCATATAGGACATTTACCACGAAATTCCCTTCCCGGGAAGAGTGGACATCTGGTTATCTGGAGAGAAGTATTTCAGACGGCATCGTATGTTACACTGATGGCTCCCTTCTCGAAGATCGAGCAGGTGCTGGTGTTTATTCTCGTGAACTAAGGGTGTATCTGTCTTACTCACTTGGTAGACACTGCACCGTTTTTCAGGCCGAAATCTTTGCTCTTATGTGCGGAGTGCAACAAGTACTTCATCAGCACGTAATGGGCTAAGTAATATACTTCTGTTCAGATAGCCAGGCTGCTATTAAAGCACTTGCTTCGGCCAACTCCAGGTCGAAGATAGTTGTCGCTTGTCGAACTCAAATCGAGAAGCTGAATTCAGCAAACGCTGTTCACCTTGTATGGGTACCTGGCCATTCTTCCATCGCTGGAAATGAATTGGCTGATGAGTTAGCTCGCTCTGGAGCATCACATGACTTCATTGGCCCTGAGCTAGCTATTCCGATATCGAAATGTTGGGTAAAGCTTCAGATTCACACCTGGGCTGCCACTCAACACAGACAATACTGGAATAGTTTGAAGTCATGTCGTCAAACCAAATTGTATTGTACTGAGCCATCTCCAAGGGTGGCGAAGTATCTTACAAATCTGTCAAAGCAGAATTGCAGCATTCTGATCAAAGCATTGACTGGCCACTGCCGACTCAGCTATCACATGGCAAATATTCTGCAAGCTGATTCATTTGCATTATAGACACTATAGATTCCATAGACTCGTGGAGACATGGTTTAGTAATACCACAGATAACAGATGTTTATGCTAGTACAAATTTTTCGCAGAATCCTGTGTAAATATTCAAAACGATATACGTTGGCTCACTACCGCCATCTACTCAACTGATTGCGGCATTACATAGAACTTGAATGCAAGAATAGTTCAAAGTTCCACTTTCATACGAGACCGAATGCAATCTTGAGTGTACAACCAGCGGCGTCATGGTCGTGATTTTTTCCGCAGTCAAGTTCGCAGATTGTGAACAATCCTCGGTACTCACTCTACGTAATTTATGTTTAGTCCCTTACTGTCAGAGCTGTCAGATCAGTGTAACACGCTAAATAAAATTTACACAAAAGGCAATTTACACGGAAAAAAATACACGGTTATGAATATTTATTGGGTACCGGACTGGTCACCGAAAATTTGATCGTTTTCTTTGGTACATCGAGGTCTTGAAATTAGTCTATGGTACAACTGCGTAGTGCATGCAATTTTGAAAGCGATCGCTGCCTTTCGATCACTGCGCCATCTCTAAATGATTGCCACATGAGTCTCAGCTGCTCGTTACATACAAAACGGCTGTTGAGCAGTTTTACACACATTGCCAATATAAGTATAAACGTCTGTTATCTGTGGTAATACGATTTTAGTGTGTTTTACCGTGAATTTAGAGTGTACCGAGCAAATATGACGTCACGTAATCCATTATCGCCAATGAAATCGTGACGTCATGCTCGTTTGGCTACACGAACTGACAGTTCGTTTGGCTACAGTTGTCTTCGCCTCCGCGAGTCTATGGAATCTATAGTGTCTATAATTTGTATGTGATAGCTGTGAATCCGATTATGTAACTTCGTATCATTTGAAATTGCTTTTTTCACTGAAAATTTTCGTTGCTTCGCTGAACAACATTCGTTTTCTTCCAGCGAAGGCTTACGCGATACAGCAAATCGCTAAATTACACACTAATACAGCAAAAAGTATGTCAACAATAACTCAATACACATGCATTTTCAGCAAAAAGCTTTATTTGCATGACAACAATCCACTCGCATAACTAACGGGCGGCCGCCGTCAAAAATCAGGATTGCCAACTGTCCGGCGACTGCTGTCATGTCTCCTTGTCGCCGAGTTTGGCGCTGGGTCTTCGGCGCGGAAACCCAAAGGTGGGAATAAAATGTTGGGGTTTGCGCGCAATAGGGGTAGGCGGGGCATAATGAGCAGGTGGGGCATAATGAGGGCCTTGTATTTTCACTGTAAATCTTCAAATTAACAAAACAAGTTGCTTGATTGTAGCCTTATTATCTAAAATCCAATGAGTTGATGACAAAACATTAGTAAAAAAATCCGTTTACCTTGAAATATTAATCAAAATGCGTAAAGTGGCCATATACTGGGAAAATATTATAAGAATCAGGTGACCTAAAATAAGGTTTTGGGTATCGAAATCACAACTTAGTGGGCATCTATCGATTTTCTTGATATTTCCTAGGCCAATGAAATGTATTGGTAACACTTTTGAACTATTTGTATAATTATTTTGTTGAAAAATTATGCTTCAAAGAGTTGGTAGTAGGGTGGGGCAGAATGAGCAACTAGTGAAAAAAATAATGTAAATGGTAAACATCTTCAACAAACAAATTTTAATTTTGGTTTTCTCTGTTTTGATATAGTAAGGTTTTGTCTGTAACTTTCAATTTATTAGCTTTAAAATCTCAGTGTCTGTATATTATCACCATTTAAAAATTCCTTAATAGAAGACTCATTGGAACCCCACAGTTCCCTACAAATTAAACCCCGTAATCCCTTCAAATTCTCATTGATGGTTGCCGGTATGCTTTATCATTGACAAGAATAGTCAATTAGCATTTTATTGTGTACAAAACTGATATTGATCATACTGCCCCACCCAGGGTGCTCATTATGCCCCACCCCCAAAACGCAACTCGCGATTTTATACGTTTTTAAAAACATTAAATTCTACAACATTTATAACTTTATTCGGAATTTCAACGATTAGCTTTTGTCAGTTAAGGATCAAATGAGGATTGAACGATAAAATTACATATTGGTTGCACTTAATTTACTGGATTTGGTGGCAAAATGCTTAAGCTGCTCAGTATGCCCCGCCTACTCCTATGTAACTGTCCAGTTTTTGCGGAACTGCGTTTCCGAGTATTCGGTAAACACTTATTAAGTGAAACTGACTTCAGAGACCTAAATATTCAGGATATTCTGTTGTTCTTAACCCGCTGTGGTAAAGAGCTATAGGCCCTCTTTCGCTTTATGCGTTATTACAGTGCCCTTTTCAGGGCGCTGTTTGAACCCATTGTGGTACGCTTATGCGTTAGTATCCTCTTCCAGGGTACTTTTCCTATTTCCCTACCTGTCCTTATCCCCATCCCTATCCCCATCCCTATCCCCATCCCTATCCCCATCCCTATCCCCATCCCTATCCCCATCCCTATCCCCATCCCTATCCCCATCCCTATCCTTATTTCCTTCCTTTTCCCTCAGGTAGATGATGAAATAGGCTATCATTTTGGCGATGGCACAAATGTCCCGAATGGAGGATAACGTGCCTCTGGAGTCGGCCTTCTGATACCTGATACCATGAATATCTGTAGAAATTACTCCCGGAAGTCATTCATATAATCTTTAAAGGAACCTAGGTATTTCCGGCCGTCACAGAGAAACGTTGCGGTTGCTTTTCTGTGACTAAAAGCTGGAAAATACCAAGTTTCACGTGAATCAAGTCATACCCCATAAGACATCTTTCAAGGATTCTTTCAAAAACTCTTTCGAAGAATCTGTGAGAAATTCCCCCAGGCCTTCCTTCAGATGAACCCTCAAGAATTGATTGTTATTTAAAAACATTCAGCAAGCGTTTGTTTCAGAAATGATTTCGCAATTTTTCCAGGGACTAATCCTAAAAAGCCAGCACGAATTCCTCCAGTGATTCTTGCATAATAACTTTCAGTTATTATAGCAGGAATTCTTCCATAAATTCCTGCAGAAATTGATACAAAGATTTTTTCAGGAGATCTAGTAATGTACCTCCATATATTTCCCCATATTTCCTCCAGCATCCAAATAATGGATTTATTCTCATGGATTCAGAAATTTATCCTAGGAATTTCAACAGCAATTCCTTTGGATATTCCTCAAGAGATCTAAGACTCCTCCAGGATTGTTTTGAAGAGTATCCTTTTGGTACCCTACTGAAGGATTTCTCCTGGAACTCTTCTATAGAGAACGAAACCAAACGTTTCCCAAGAAGTTTCTCCTGTTATTCCTCCAGGACTTTCATCAAAAATTGCTCCTAAGATTCCTTCGAAAATACCTTCAGGCATTGAATTAGATTGCAGATTTCTTAAATTTCTTCAGGGATTCTTTTAGTAATTCCTCCATAATTTCCATTCGAAATTTCTTCAGGAAATCTTGGGGTGATACAGTCCCGATTCGTTCGTTGGCGGCTCGTTAGATGGGCTGTCTCGATGGTTGAATGTTCGCTGGTTGGGGCAAAACCCAACTAAAAAGCACTGTCAATGTCAAAATCGATGTCAAAACGAGTTTGACGTCTGACCGCCGTCGCATCGCAGCTTCTATATACAGAAAGTTTGTGCAAGGATGTGAGTGTTTCTTGACGTATTTCTCGTCACTTGCGTGTGTCTAGAGCATTTTGATCAGTTGTCAGTTGCCCCAACGAACGAACACGATTCGCTAATCGGGGCGCAGTCGTGACCCAACGAGCGAATCCTCACTGTACATCAAGGAATTCCCTGAGTTGTATCGGGAGAAATTTCTAAAAGAATTTCATGAGAAACTTCTGAAGCAGTTATGAAAACAACTCCAACAAAAAGCTCCTGAAGGACGCCCTTAATGAGAGAGTTCTTACCAGTATACGGGCGCTGAAATTTGAAAACCATGAGTCAGCTTTGATTTTATCTTGATAGCAATGATTGCGAACCTCCTCAATTGGAAATGCAACGCGTTGAAGTCAAGGTTGTCAGATCAAGCAGGTGAGGGCCACTAGCGTGCGCAGGGTTCTTGCTTAGGGGGGGCACTATAATAATGGTGCAATATATGTATGATCATGGTGCAAAATAGAATGATGGTGATACACACAATATGAATTCCCAAGTAGGGGTTTCAACATGTTGTGGTGCCAACATCACCAAGTACTTCATATTGGGATTCTAGAGAAGGCTTCGGATGGTAATGATTTCAAGGCAATACGAAACTTAAATATGAAGTCATTATCTCAACTCTTATAAAATTTTATAAACATATCAAATACAATGGAGAATATCTAGAAAATTATCAATTATAGAAAAAAAAATATTGTCGTTGTGAAAGAATTTTGATCCTAGACAATTAATGGTGCTAGGAGAATGTCAGAACTCCTAGATAGAACATTTTGATCGGAATCCTTATTGTAATCTACAGCGATTCCTCCAGGATTTCTCCAAAAATTCGTGCATGAGTTCCTCCAGGACTTCCCACAAAAAATCTTCCAATAATTCCTTCAGAAATTCCTCCAGGAAGTCCCATATATTTCTCCAGAAATTCCTCAAATAATTCCTCCAGGAATTCCTCCAGTAAATACTCCAGGAATTCTTCCAAAATTACCTCCAGGAATTCCGCCTGAAATTTCTTCTAGGAAAAATCCACTAGAAATGTCTGCCCCCAATATTTCCTCCAGGGATTCCTCTAGGAGTTGCCCCACGGAATCCCCCAGAAAATCTTAAAGGAATTTCTGACAGATATCTTCCTGGAATTCCTTGAGAAATTTCTCCAGGAGTTCCTTCAGAAAATTAAAATTAAAATTATTTCTTCAGGAATTCCTTCAGGGATTCATCCATGAATCATTTCAAAAAATCCTTAAATTCCTCAACAAATTCCTCCAAAAATTTCTCGAAAAGTAACGCCAGAAATTCCTACAGGAATTCCTAAAAAAAATCCTCCCTAGAATTCCTCATGAAATTCCTCAAGGGATTTCTCCAGAAAATCCTCTAGGAATTTCAGCCAGAATTTCTTCAGAGAATCCTTAAAGAATGTCTCCCGGAACTCTTCCAAAAATTTCACAAGGAATCTCTACAGGAAATCCTTCACAGATTCCTCCAGTAGTTTCTCCAGGATTTTTTTCAGGAATTCTTTGAGGGATTCAATAATGAATTTCTTCTGAAATTCCTCCAGATATTCTTTTAGAAATTCCTCGAGGGGTTCCTTCAGACATTTCTTTAGAAATTCCTCCAATATGCAACCAGTGATTTCTTTCAGGAATCCCTCCACGGATTCCTGCAGAAAATCTTAAAGGAATTTCTTCCAAAACTCTTCCAGGAATACCTCCAAGCAATCCTCTAGGAATTTCTTTAGGATTTTCTCCAAAAATTTCATAAGGAACTTCTCCAGGGATTCATTACTGAATTTCTTCAGAAATTCCTCAGAAACTTCTTCCAGAAATTCCTCCAGGAATTCCTTCAGAAATTCCTCGAGGAGTTCTTTCAGACATTTCTCCAGGAAGCCTCATATATTTCTGTAGAAAATGTTCAAATAAATCCCCCAGGAATTCCTCCAGTAAATACTCCCAAAATTCCTCCAGAGATCCCTCCTAACATTTTTCTAGGAAAACTCCTGAATGTCTGTCTGTCAGAATTCCCCCAATATTTCCACCACGGATGCCTCCATAACATGCTAAAGGAATTTCTCACGGAATCAGGTATTGCTCAAGAAATTTCTCCAAGGATGTTTCCATGGATTCCTTCAGGGAATTCTCAAACAATTTCCTCAGAAATTCCTTCATGGATTTCTTCAGAAATTCCACAAAAAATTCTCCAGAAATTCCACCAGAAATAGTTTCAGAAATTTGTCGAGGAACAACTCCTGAAATTCCTCCAGCAGTTCCTCCAGGCATTCCTCCAGAAAATCCTCAAGGAGTTTCTGCCTGAGTTCCCCAAGAATGTCTCCCGGAACCATTCCAAGAATTCCTCGAGGAATTCCGTAAGGAAATTGTCCAGGAAATCCTCCACGGATTCCTTCAGGAATTTCTTCAGGATTTTTTCCAGCAATTTATCCAAGAATTCCTGCAGGAATTCATTCATAAATTTCTTCAGAAATTCCTCAAAAAATTCCACCAGGTAATCTTTCAGAATTTGCCCGAGTAGTTCCTTCAGACATTCCTCCAGAAATTCCTCCGAGATGCCTCCAGAGATTTCTCCCCGAAATTCATCCATGGACTCCACCAGAAAATCTTAAAGTTATTTCACCCGAAACTCTTCCAGGAATTCCGGGAGTTCCTCGAATGATTCCGCGAGAAATTCCACCAGGGAATCCTCCACGGAATCCCCTAGGAATTTCTCTAGGATTTTTTCCCTGAAATTTCTTCTGAAATTCCTCCAGAGATGCAATAAATAATATCTTCAGAAATTCCTCCAGATATTCCTTCAGAAATTCCTCGAGAAGGTCCTTCAGGCATTCCTCCATTAATTTTCCAGGAAGCCTCATATATTTCACCAGAAATTCCTCAAATAATTCCTCTGGTAAATAATCCAATAATTCCTCCAGAGATTCCTCCTGAAATTTTCTTTAAGGAATGACTGTCAGAATTCCTACAATATTTCATCTAGGGATTCCTCCAAGAATTGATCCTCGCATTCCTCCAGATAATGCTAAATGAAACGGAACTCTTCCAGGAATTTCTCCTGGAGTTCCTCGAAAAATTCCCCCATGGATTCCTCCAGGAAGTTCTCAAGGAATTTCTTCAGGAATTCCTCCGAGGATTCATTCATGAATTTCTTCAGAAATTCCGCAAAAATTCCTCCGCAAAAATTCTTTCAGAAAATTCTCAAGGAAGAGCGCCAGAAATTCTACCAGAAACTCCTCCAGGGATTCCTCTTAAAAATCCTCTGGGAATTTTTACCAGAACTACAGGGATTTCTCCTTGCATTCCTCAAAGAATTCCTCAAGAACTTTTTCTAGGATTTTCTCAAGGAGTTCCTGCAGGGATTCGTTAAAAAATTTCTTCAGAAATTCTTAACAAAATCCTGCAGAAATTCCTCCAGAAATTCCTTCAGACATTTCTCCAGGAGTTCCTTCAGAAATTTCTCCAGAATTTCCCCAAATAATTCCTCCAGTAAATACTCCAGAAATTTCTTCAGAATTACCCCCAGGAATTCCTCCAGAGATTCCTCATGAAATTTCTTCTAGAAAAAATCCTTTAGGAATGTCTGCCAAAATTTCTTTAATATTTCCTCCCGGGATTCTTCAAATTCTCCTCTACAAATTCCTCCAGAAAATCCTAAAGGAATTTCTCCCGGAACTCTTCCAGGAATTCCTCCTGGAATTTCTCGAGCAATTCTTCCATGGATTCCTCCAGGACATTCTACAGGAAATTCTCAAGGACTTCTTCAGGGATTCATTCCTTCAACGATTTATTCATGAATTTCTTCAAAAATTCATCCAGAAATACCTCCAGGAATTACTCCAGAAAATCCTCTAGGAATTTCTGTCACAATTCCTTCAGAGAATCTTAAAGGAATGTTTCCCGGAACCCTTCCAAGAATTCCTTCAGGGATACCTCCATGGATTCCTCCAGGAATTTCTCCAGGATTTTTTTCAGGAATTCCTTCAGAAATTCCTCCCTCCATGGATTCCACCAGAATTTCTCAAGGCATTCATACAGGGATTTTTCCAGGAAATCCTTCACGGAATCCTCCACATAATCCTAAATCAATTTCTCCTAGAACTCTTCTAGGAATTCCTCCAGGGATACTTCCATGGAATCCTCATGAAATACCTCCAGGGATTCCTCCAATATTGTCTCCAGGGATTCTTCCAGAAATTCCTCGACTAATTCCTCCAGAAAATCCTAAAGTATTTTTTTTTTCGGATCTTTTCCGGGAATTTCTCTAGGAATTCCTCCAGAGATTTCGTCATGGATCCCTCCAAAATTTCTTCGGGAATTCATCCATGAGTTTCTTCAGAAATTTCTCAAAAAAATCCTTTATTAATTCCTCGAGGACATTCCTCCAGGAAGCTTAAAATATTTGTCCAGAAATTCCTTAAATAAGTCATCCAGGAATTTCTCTAGTTATTCCTCTAAGAATTCATAAAGGGATTCCTGCAAAAAACAAACCGGAGGAATTTATCCAGGAATACCTCCCGGAATGCAAACATGGATTCTCCCAGAAATTTCTCTAGAGATTCCTGAACAAAATCATCCAGGAATTCCTCCAGGAATTTCTCCAGGAATTCCTCCAGGAATGTTTCGCAAAAAATACCTCAAAAAATTCTTTCGGGAATTCCTCCAGAAATTCCTCCATTTATTCCTTCAAAAAATTTTTCGGTAATTCCATCTTGAATTTCTACAGGGATTCTTCCAAGAATTTCTGCAAGGATACCTTAAGGAATTCCTGCTCAGATTTCTCCAGAAAATCCTGAAGAAATTTGTCCCGGAACTCTTCCTGGAATTCCTCATGAAATTTTTCCAGGGATTTCTACAGAATTTTTTTCAGGATTTTTTTCTGATTTTTTTTCAGGAATCTCCTGGAACAACTATATCAATTTCTCTTGTTTTTGCTCCAGAAAATTCTCTAAAAAAATCTTCATGGATACCCCCAAGAATTCCTCTGGGTATTCCTCCAAGAGTCCATCCACGGATTTCTCCAGAAAAAAAACTTCTCCCGAAACTGTTCCAGAAATTTTTCAAATTACTTCATTTTTTCAGGAATTTCTCCAGAAAAATCTTTAAGGATTCTTCCAGATTTTTTTCTAGGAATCCTCCAGGGATTCATCCTTGAATTCCTTCACAGATTCCTTCAGGAATCCCTCCTAGGATTACATCAGGGATTTTTTTCCGGATCTTTTCTGGGAATTTCTCTGGGAATTCCTTTAGGGATGTCTCCATGGATTCCTCCAGGAATTTCGTCGGGAATTCATCCAGGAGTCCATCCATGAGTCTCTTCAGAAATTACTCAAAAAAAAAATCCTTCACAAATTCCTCGAGGAGTTCCTCTAGACATTCCTCCGGGAAGCCTTAAATATTCGTCCAGAAATTTCTTGAAGAATTTATCCAGGAATTTCTCTTGTTATTCCACCAAAAAATTCTTCAGGAATTTATATAGAAATACTTCCCGGAATTCAAACATGGATTCCTCCAGGAATTTCCCCAGGAATGTTTCGCAAAAAATTCCTCAAAAAATTCTTCCGGAAATTCCTCCAGGAACTCCTCCATTGTTCCTGCAAAAATTCCTTCGTTAATTCCATCTTGAATACCTTCGGGAATTTCTACAGAGATTCTTCCAGGAATTTCTGCAAGGACTCCTAAAGGAATTCCTGCTCGGATTTCTCCATGAAATTCTGAAGAAATTTCTCCCGGAACTCTTCCAGGAATTCCTCGAGAAATTTCTCCAGGGATTGCTACAGGCATTTTTTCAGGATTTTTTTCTGGAATTTTTCAACGAATCTCTCCAGAAATTTCTCCTGGGACAACTATAAAAATTTCTCTATTAATTGCCCCAGAAAATCATCTTAAAAATTCTTCATGGATTCCTCCAAGAATTCCTCTAGGTATTCCTACAAGAATTTATCCACGGTTTTCTCCAGAAAACCTCCTGGAACTGTTCCAGGAATTCTTCGAAAAATTTCATCAGGTATTCCCCCATAGATTTCGCCAGGAATTTCTCCAGGAATTCCTCCAGGGGTTCATCAATGATTTTTTTTTAGATATTCCTCAAAAATCCCTCTAGGAGTTCTTTTGCTCGAGGAGTTCCTTTAATCATTCCTTCAGGAAGCCGCAAATATTTTTCAAGAAATTTTTCAAAGAATTCCTTCAGGAAATTCTCCAGAAATTCTTCCAGTAATTCATACATTTTTTTTAGGAATTTCTCCAGAAATACCTCTAGGGATTCTTCCAGAAGTTTCTCTAATAATTCTCCGGGGATTCATCCTTGAATTGCTTTACGGATTCCTTCAGGAATTCCTCCCAGGATTACAGCAGGGATTTATCTAGGAATTTTTTCAAAGCTTTCTCTAGGATTTTCTCTATGAATGTCTCCAGGGATTCCTCCAAGTATTCCTCCTGAAAATCCTCCAGAAATTCCTCCAAGAATTTTTTTGCGGATTCTTCCAAAAATTCCTTCAGGAATGACTCCACTGATTCCTCCAGAAATTGCTCCACAAATTCCTCCAGAGATTTTTCCAGTTATTTCTGCAAGGATTCGTCATTGAATTCCTCGAGTAATTTTTCCACAAATTCATGCAGGAATTAAAAAAAAAAAAACTTCAGGAATTCCTCCAGCAACTCATCCTGGAATTCCTGCATGAATTATTTCATGGATTCCTTTATGGATTCCTTCTGCTTCTCCTCCAGTGTTTCATCCTGTTATTCCTCCACGGATTCCTTCAGGAATTCCTCCAGGGATTACATCAGGGATTTCTCCAGGAATTTCTCATAGATTCCTCCGGGAATTCTTCTAGAAACTCCTCCAAATGCCCCTCCAGAAATTTCCTCAGGGATTCCTCCAGGAAATCGTACACGGAAACCTCCAGGCATTCTCCCAAGGATTGCTTCAGAAATGCCTTCAGAGAATCCTCCAGAAATTCTTCCGGGAATTTCTCCAGGGTTTCTTCCAGGAATGCCTCCAGAGTTTACTCCAGGAGTTCGTTAATGAGCCCCTGCTGGAACTCTTCCAGAAATTTGTCCAGAAGTTTTTCGAAATATTTCTCCACAAATTCCTGCATGAATTCTTTCACGAATTCCTCTACGGATTCCCCCAGGAAATTCTTCAAGGATTCCTTTAGAAATGCCTTCAGGGAATTCCTTCAATAATTTTTCTAGCAATTCCTTTAGTAGTTCATCCTGCAAATTCTACAGGAATTTCTCTAGACTCCTCTTCCAGTTTTTGAGAGCTACGTTAAAGAATTATTTCAAGCACTTCTTTAGTAATGCCTTCAGGGATTCCTCCAGAAAGTCCTTCAAGGATTCCTCCTGAAATTTCTCCAGGGATTTCTCCTGGAATGCCTTCACGGATTGCTACAGATATACGCCACGATTACGCATTGAAAGCTTTAGTAATGCATACAATTTAACGATGGTGCATTATTTCGCAATTAGACACATATTTGATTCAAAGATGGTGCGTGAGATGGTGCCTGGATGATTCTGTGAACATCATGGTGGTGCATGGAATGAATGATGTAAGTATGGTGCATTAGCTATGATTCTGTTATACTCGTCATGTTTCATATTAAGGTGCATATGCAATTCGTGCAAATGTGCAGGAAACTCAATGTGGCACAGAAATCAACATGTTCCAGGTACGTGGAATACTATTTTGTATGCGAAATGTCAAAATGGTGCATCTAATTCAAATGTAAACCACATCATAATGGTGCATAAGATACCTAGATGGTATAATGAATGCCAAAATGGTGCATGAAAAGCTTTGAAGAAGGCGTATGATGCTAGTGTGCTGCATTAGTTGTCGCCGTTATTCAAAGATTATCAACATGTTGCATGGTTAGGTGCACGAATTGCAAAAATGGTGCAAAGAATAC
Organism: Aedes albopictus; assembly: GCF_035046485.1. Classification (NCBI taxonomy): domain Eukaryota; kingdom Metazoa; phylum Arthropoda; class Insecta; order Diptera; family Culicidae; genus Aedes; species Aedes albopictus. The sequence continues at coordinate 136,048,713 of NC_085136.1, read as the reverse complement.
AAAATAAAAATTTTTAAAATAGTATTTTACAACATAATGGTGCATCAGATGCCTAGTGGATATGATAAACGCTGAAATGGTGCTTGGAAAGCTTTGATGGTGCATGAAATTTAACGATGGTGCATATCAGTATGATGCATTTGATTTCTAGTTGATTAAAATATAGTGCATGAGATCAGCATAATGCGTGGATACCTAGTTCATTCTGTCGACGCTTTGAAGAAGGTACATGATGTTAGTGTGCTGTATTAGTTGTCACCGTTATTCAGCGAGACTTGACATTGTGTATTTTTTTTATCTGTATTAACGAGATTTTTAGCCCTAGGCTAGTTCATCTCGGGACCCACGCTTTACTTCCCCTCCGAAGGAAGAACTCACATTTTTGTGAGTTTGTCGGGAGTGGGATTCGATCCCAGGTCCTCGGCGTGATAGTCAAGTGTTTTAACCATCACACCAGGTCCGCTCCACAACATTGTGTATGGCTAGGTGTACGAATTGCAAAAATGGTGCTTGGAATTCAATGTGGTGCCGAATCACCATGGTTCACGTACATGGATTACAATTTTGAAATACGAAATGCCAAAATGGTGCATGTTATTCGAATATGGTGCTGACATCACTGATTAGTTAAAAGATGGTGCGTGAGATTAGCCTAAAAATGATTCTGAGAACATCATGGGTGTGCATGAGATACTAAGAAATTGTATGTATCAGGGGTGCATTTGTTGCCACCATGATTCAGTGATTCCCAACATTGGGTGATTAGATCCAAAATGCAAGAATTGCAAAAATGATGCATAGAATATAATGTGGTGCGGAAGTCAACATGGATCAGGTACATGGAGCAAATGGAGTACAAAATGGAGCTTATGAAATTCAAATGTGAATTAAATTCTTAGATGACGCGTGAGATGGTGCTTAGATATTTATGTGATCATCATGGTGGTGCATGGAATGCAAAGGAGCTACATGATGTTTGTATGGTGCATTAGTTTTACCATGATTCAGTTATACTCAAAAAATTCCATATGTAGGTGCACGAATTGCAAAAATGGTGCAGGAAACTCAATACGGCACAGAAATCAACATAGACCAGAAACAAGTGAATGCCAAAATGTTGGTTGGAAAGCTTTGAAGAAGGTGCATGATGCTAGATGATGCATTAGTTGTCACCGTTTTTCAAAGCTTATCAATATGCTTAGGTGCACGAATTGCAAAAATGGTGCATACCATACAAAAAAATGTATTTTATGTGATGTTCACGGCATTACGGTGGTTTGGATGCCTAGATGATATGATAAACGCTGAAATTGTGCTTGAAGAGCTGTGATGGTGCATGAAGTTTCATGATGGTGCATATCAGTATGAGGTATTAGATACTTAATTGATAAAAAGACATTTCATGCGATCATCATAATACGTGCATACCTAGATCATTCTGTGGACATCATGATGGTGTATTGAAAGCTTTGAAGAAGGTGCATGATGTTAGTGTGCTGTATTAGTCGTCACTGTTATTCAGTGATACTCGTCATTTTGTATGGCTAGGTGCACGAATTGCAAAAATGGTGCTTAGAATTCAATGTGGTGCCGAAGTCACCGCGGTTTGCGTACATGGAATACAGTTTTGGAATACGAAATGCCAAAATGGTGCATGTTATTCGAATATGGTGCTGACATCACTGATTAGTTAGAAGATGGTGCGTGAGTTTAGCCTAGATGATTCTGAGAACATCATGGTTGTGCAAGAGATACTAAGAAATTATATGTGTCAATGGTGCATCATGGCTCGGTGTTTCTCAACATTGCGTGGTAAAATCCAAGGTGCAAGAATTGCAAAAATGGTGCATATATTTTTTTTATAGAAGGGGGGGCAAGTGCCCCCCTTGCCCCCCCCCTGTGCACGCTAGTGGTGAGGGCTGCTTTTGCTTAAAGTTGTTTATTTAAAAGTCAGAATATCGTACCAAAATCGCAGTCAGATCGCACCAAAATCCGAATTACTGCTGTACGCCAGTGAAACCTGGTGTGTATCAGTGGAGAAAACTCAACGGCTGCAGGTCTTCATCGATAGATGCTTGCGGTATCCCAACTAATAATCGTCAGCCGCAAACAAGCATGCATGCTGAATTGTTGCTTTATAATAGTAGTTATAGCTGAACCAAAATTATGTTGTACACATTACTGTACAAATGCTATTTCAATTGAAAAAGTAGCTAATGTTCAAGTTTTCGTATTGGTATTAACAATGATAATTTAAAACACTTTTCAAGCGTTTAATAAGATTTTTTTTCGACTCGCAGTAATTTCTTTACAACATAGTTTAACAAGACTGCTTCTTGTTAAGTTTATGTAAAAATTAGGACATGTATCTGTATAATGTGTTTTTCACAAGACAAATAAGCGCTTTCGTTTTATCATACTTCAATTCAGAGTACATGATGAAAAACACGCTGAACAACAGCTGAATTAATCTGTTGTTCAGTCGTTAGCCATACTGTTGTGCTAATTCACCACTGTTGAATAGGAGTCGAAGTCTGATCATTAACACTCCCGGCCCCAAGATCAAAAATTTGTTGTAACTAAATTTTTAATTGGCTATATCTCAGCAATGGCTCAACCGATTTTCAAATTTTTTTTATCAATCTCATGTCCGAATCCTAAAATTTCAGATGATTGAACAGAAATCATTCTAGGGGTGCTCAAATTTCCTCTAGAACAGTGCAACCGATACAAATTTTTTTCGACATGCTTATTTAATTGTAAACGTGCAAAATATTTCAGTAAACATCATAAATCTGCGTGGTTCACATGAATATAGTATAAAATAGCTGGATGCATATCGTAAATACAATCGAAAAATATTTTGAACATCCCTAGCGCTCTCGGCAGTGGCTAGTTGTAATTAAATTTTCAATTGACTATATCTCAGCAACGGCTCAACCGATTTTTAAAATTCTTTTACCAATCTCTTCTCCGAATCCTAAAGTTTCAGAAAATTGAACAGAAATTATTTTAGGGGTGGTCAAATTTCCTCTAGAACCGTGCAACCGATATATATATTTTTAAATGTTTACCTAATTGGAAGCGGTCTGAAAATTACTGTACGCATAATGGATGTGTGTGGTATAGTATAAGATAAAATATTTTGAACATCCCTAGTGCTCCCGGCACAGTGGCTAGTTGCAATTAAATTTTCAATTGACTATATCTCAGCAACGGCTCAAGCGATTTTCAAAATTCTTTTACCAATCTCTTCTCCGAATCCTAAAGTTTCAGATAATTGAACAGAAATTTTTCTAGGGGTGTTCAAATTTCCTCTACAACAGTGCAACCGATATAACTTTTTTTTTTTTTTCAAAATGTTTACCTAATAGGAAGGGGTCTGAAAATTACTGTACGCATAATGGATGTGTGGGGTACAGTATAAGATAAAATATTTTGAACATTCGTAGTGCTCCCAGCACGATGATCGAAAATTTGTTGAAACTAAATTTTGAATCAGCTATATCTCAGCGATGGCTTAACCGATTTTCAAAATTATTTTCCTTACATGTTGTCCTAATCTTCTAGTTTCAGAAAGATGACGAAGATATCACCAAATCATTTTTCCATGTTTTACGAAAGTTTCGGCTGATGCATTATATTGAGGGGTGACCCCAAACTTTTGGTCGATGACATCCATGGGTAATTTCCTAAATAACTTTTTTCCTAGATTTTTCCGCTAAGTTCGGTAAAAGGCAGTCGAAAGCCAATAGAAAATAGGTTATATTACCGCTCTCGACTTAAAATTTGGTCGACCCAATTTCCAGCGACACTGCCGTAAAATTAAATTTATTTTTTAGAAAATGTTGCAAGTTTAGGTTAAGTTTACACATAAATATTTTTGTAAAAGTTTCACCACAACCATGTTCAAAGTTTCTTTGACTTATTATCTTTTGAATAAGATAGATTTTTGAAATCGAACGTAACCCAAGCAACCAAAAGTTCGGACTCTACTTTATGAGCGCTCTCCAAAGTTCACAATTGGTTCAAATCAAGCTACAAACATGCAAACCGAACTTAACGCGTAATAATGGGACGACCAGCACTTGTTAGAACTCAAAAGTTTCAAAAAAGTTCAGTATTTAACTTGAAGGTTCACAAAAAGTTCTTTTGGGATCTTGTTCCGAACTCCTTTGCACGAAGTTTATTTAAGCGTTAACCGTACCTTCAATGAACGTTAACCGAACCTCGGAAGAAACAAAAATAAAACACCACGAGAGGAAAAAAAACACAATCATTGCGATGACTTTATGTTTTTGCTCCCACGTTAATTTACAAATTCACTCTATAAATCACTCACACCTACCTTTATTGAAGAGCTGAATTGCTTTTCTATGAGGAAAATAGGCGAACTGTGCCTTTTTCTACTGCACAACACTGAACAACAAAGGCCGGAATAAAGACCGCTTTTCTCGAACAGCAGATACATCAAATTGATCACCACATTATGAACCAAGTTATGCACAGCTTCCGTGTTTAATTTCTCAGGATGCTCAGTCCTTCAGCACACCCGTTCGGCACCACGAATTCATCGTTAAACACAATTCATCCTCACTGCAACTAATTTTCTTCGCACTTCCAAAACATAAAAATATATTATGAAACTGCACCTGCACGAAGAAACCAAACGGAGAAGGTGCCTGAGAGAAGTGTCAAATATTGAAGTTCACTTAGAGTTCGGTTTATTTAACCCTAAAAGGGATACCTTCATGGCCTCAGTTTCGTCACCTCGATGAGTGTGTTCCATCCAAGACGAGCTCTGAAAGGCGGCCCTTTTAGGGTTAAAGTGAACTTCTAATAGAATTTCATGTTGTGAATAAGCACTTTAAGTAAAATGATGTGCTGTTACATAGCACGTCCATGGAGCAGTGGTAAGAAGCCTGATTGCAACGAGGAAAACTCGAGTTCGATTCTTGGTGTAAGTATTTATTTAAAAGAAGCATAAATTAATTAGAACATAATTCAATCATAATACATATTGAGCTGGTGAAAATCGATTGGAAATTCGTGAAAACAAGAAATATATTTTTTCAGCAGTTCTTCAACAAGTTCTCCTTAAGCTGAATAGCGTTCTTTCCAACCACATACATGAACTTATTGTGAACTCAAGTTCGGTTAATTACTTAAAATGTGAGCTGCATATAATGTTATTCATGAATCGTTCATTGGCTGATTAAGCCAAAAAATGTTCTTTTGTCCGAACTTTTGGTTGCTTGGGAAATTGGCGTAGAAAAGGGCCTAAAAAATGACATGCTTTTGAGGGGGTGACCCCAAACTTTTGAACGGGAGTGTATATGTGCATGTTTAGTATTTCTCAACCCTTTTAAAGCATCTTCATTCCTAATTTAAGTTATTAGGTTGCGACTGAAAATCATTGAACCACGTTTCATAATTTTCACAAAGTTTTCGCTTAAAAGCAATTACAAAAAAGATAATTCCAGGTTCTCACCTACTTTCACAAAATCGTCAGGATGCACCGGAACCAAAATCCACCCTGAAGCGACGTAATACATCCAAGCTTCCCAACCAACCACCAACCAAAAAAGTTCGAGAAGAAAAACAATCAAAACGAGTTGTTCTTGACATGGTTGAGGGTCTGGAATCATCTGGAAGAGAGATTGTCACGGATATTTTTTTTTACATCCGTTGAGTTGTCTGACGAACTTCACAAGAAGAAGCTTTATTTGACAGGAACGATGAGGAAAAATCGAAATGAATTACCCAAAGAATTCCTGCCAAATAAAAGTTGACCAGAAAATTCGTTTTTAGTGGGATATCATGATGATAAGATGTTGTCATCAATTGTAACAAATAAGAACAAAGCCGTAATCTTTCTAACCAACAATCCACGCCTGCAGTTGGCAACCAAAGCCAATAATGGGAAGCTACCGGTTAATGAGCATTATAATAAGACCAAGGCGGGGGTTGATCTCCTTGATAAAATAACGAAAGAATATTCATTGACCAAGCCATGCAACCGTTGGGCGTATACCTGCTTTTCTTATATATTGGAGATCATGCTTCACAATGCATTTGTATTGTTCGTTTTACGGCATCCTGAATGGCAGAGCAAAAATAGACAGAAGCGACAGCTCTTCTTGAGTACCCTGGCATACCAGCTAGCATTGGAGCAGGTGGAAGACAGGTTAGGAAAAGCCAATGGAAAACACTACCAGAAGCAACTGACTGACGACATGCTCCGGTTCATCAAATACGCGCGGAACGATGATCACCAACAACTTGCCCGAAATGAATGTGAGGCCTGCTTGGAAAAGGCTAGTTTGATCAACTGTAAGAAATGCAGCCGAATGTTTTGTGCCAGTCACATACTGACACGCTCAGAATATGTGTGCCTTGCGTGTACTGGAGAGCCGGCTTCACATCGAAAATCTGCAACGAAATCAATATGCTACAGTACACGGAAAAATAAGGAGCAGCATATTTTGTGCTACATGTGCGGCATGTATTTGCAAAAGTGCAAAAGTGTTCCATAAATATTGCGAGAATTGTTCTAATTGACACAGATTTGAAATGTTGATTTTTTTTTTATTTTGATGAACATTTGGTTTACACTGAATTAGTGTGAATGAGTCATGAATATTTTCACTACATCAATGTTTCAAAAACCGTCAAGTCGTTTCGTTGAATTTCGTAATAAAAAAAGATAAATTAAACTGGTACAAAACTGATTTTTATGATGGAAGGAAAAAACTTCGTGTAAAAAACTTTGACTACTACTAAAGAGAATCTTTGTGGCCTTCGTGGCCGTGCGGTTAGAGGCGTCAGTCGTCTAGGCGTTTCGTAAGCCTCGCAGTTTGGGTTCGATTCCTGCTCCAGTCGGTGAAAACTTTTCGTGAAACGGAAAATTCATCACTGGACGACTACTGGGTTTTTCGTGTGTTGTCCGTTGTCTCATATTTGTGATCGTTCAGTCTGTACAACCTCTGGTTGAAGACGGTGTAGTCTTTTCAAAGAGAATCTTCGTGCATGTCACGTGATAAATTAAGGCAAAAATGGTAATTAGTAAAGACAACTTTTAGCTACGAACTGTGGAACTTAAGAATTTAACGTACTGGGAGTGCGAAATATTCAGAATGATTACAATGAGGCAAATATGTTGAAAAATATTTTTTAGGTTGCACTGTTGCTGTTGTTGTTACACAGCAACCATAGAATGATTTTTGTTAAACTGTCTGAAAATTGAAGGTTTGCGCAACATATTTTCAAAAGAAACCCTGAAAACCGGCTGAGATATGCATGCAGTAATCTTATACAATTTTCACTTGAACCACGTAGATTTATGTATGATGTTTGGGGTAAAATTTTGAACTTTTGCAATGAATGCTCGGATACTTATTCAAAACGACGTATCAACATAGGATTTGCGTGTATTATACGTCGTTTTGAAAAAGTATCCGAGAATGAGCAAATTGAAAAAATGTAATGGTAGTAATGGTTTGAAGGAAATTTGAACGCCCTCATAATGATTTTTTTCAATTGTTTGAATCTTGAATAACTGCAGAACATGTTACTAGAAGAATTTTGAAAATCGGTTAAGCCATCGCAGAGATACAGCTGATTAAAAATTTTGTTTAAACTAATTCGATCACCGTGCCTGGAGCGCTAGGGATGTTCAAAATATTTATTCTTATGCTATTCTAATATAAACCACACACATAGATTATGCCTACGGAAATTTATAGAACGTTTAAATTGGTAAACATATCGAAAAAAAATATATCGGTTGCACAGAGGAAATTTGTTGAATTGTTTGAACCTTGAAGATTATGATAAGAGAGTTCTAAAAGCATTTTGAAAATCGGTTGAGCCATCGCTGAGATATGTAAGATTCAAATTTTGGTTGCAGCTAAAATTTGATCTCAATTTCGGGAGCTCAAGAGATGTTCAATATATTTTTCTGTGAGATTCACTATAAGCATTCGGTTATCTAATACTATTCTCATTTGAATCACATAGATGTTTGATATTTACGGAAATATTTGGAAGGTTCACAATGAAGAAAAACTGGTCGCAAAAAATCGTATCTGCTGCACTGGTATGGAGAAAATTTGACCAGCCCTAGATTATTTTCATTCATTTATCTGAAACTAGAAGATTAGGACAACATATTAGTAAAAAAATAATTGAAAATCGGTTAAGCAATCGCAGAAATATAGCTGATTTAAAATGAAGCTTCAACTAATTTTCGACCATCGTGCCTGGAGCGCTAGGGATGTTCAAAATATTTTATTGAATACGATTCCCATTTGAACCATACAAATTAATCATGTCTACGGAAGCGCTTGTATCGTTTACAATTAGGTAAACATGTCGAACAAATTATATCGATTGCATTGTTCTAGAGAAATTCGAACATCCCTAGAATGATTATTGTTCATTTGTTTGAAACTTGAATATTCGAACAAGAGATTGGTAAAATAATTTTGAAAATCGGTTGAGCCATCGCTGAGATATAACCAATTGAAAATTCAATTGCAACTAATCACTGTGCCGGGAGCGCTAGGGATGTTCAAAATATTTTTCTGTTAGATTAACGATATGTATCGTTATCTTATACTATTTTCATTTGAACACCTCAGATTTATGATGTTTACTAAAAATATTTGGAACGTTTACAACCAGATAAACATGTCGAAAAAAAAGTGTATCGGTTGCACTGATCTAGAGAAAATTTGAACACCCCTATAATAATTTCTGTTCAATTATCGGAAACTTTAGGATTCGGACAAGAGATTGGCAAAAGAATTTTGAAAATCGGTTGAGCCATTGCTGAGATATAGTCAATTGAAAATTTAATAGCAACTAGCCACTGTGCCGGGAGCGCTAGGGATGTTCAAAATATGTTTCTGTTAGATTAACGATATGGATCCAGTTACTTCTACTATTTTCATTTGAACACCGCAAATCGGTCAAGTCATCGCTGACATTTACCCCTTTGGAAATATAGTTACAGCCGAATTTCGATCACAATGCCAGTAGTGCTAGGGATGTTCAATTTACTATGTAGTTCACAATATGTATCAAGTGATCATATGCTATTCTCATTAGAATCACAAAGATTTATGATCTTCTTCTTCTTCTTCTTGGCGTAACGTCCTCACTGGGACAAAGCCTGCTTCTCAGCTTAGTGTTCTATGAGCACTTCCACAGTTATTAACTGAGAGCTTCCTCTGCCAATGACCATTTTGCATGTGTATATCGTGTGGCAGGCACGAAGATACTCTATGCCCAAGGAAGTCAAGGAAATTTCCTTTACGAAAAGATCCTGGACCGACCGGGAATCGAACCCGTCACCCTCAGCATGGTCATGCTGAATACCCGTGCGTTTACCGCCTCGGCTATATGGGCCCCTAAAGATTTATGATGTTTACCGAAATATTTAGAACTTTTACAATGATATAAATATTTTGAATAAAGTTGAACTGTTCAAGAGGCAATTTGAACACCCCTAGAAGGGTTTTTTTATTCAAACTTTTGTAATTTGAAAATTCGTACAAGAGATTGGTAAAATAATTTTGAAAATCGGTTGAGCCATCGCTGAGATATAAGCGATTGAAAATTTAGTTACAGTCAAGCTTCGGTCACAATTCAAGGAGCACTAGGGATGTTCAACATATTTTTAATTGAGGTTTACTGCATGTATCCAGATAGATCTTATACTATTCTCGTTTGAATAATGTAGGTTTATGAAGTTCAAGGAAATATTTTGAATGTCCTCAATGAAGAAAAAATGGCTGAAAAATATCGTATCTTCTGCACTGATATGGAGAAAATTTCTCCGACATTATCGACGTCAGGACCTATCATGGCGCTAATATCGACTCCGATCACTACCTGGTGATGGTTAAACTGCGCCTAAAACTCTCCGTTATTAACAACGTACATTACCGGCGGCCGCCCCGGTACGATCTAGAGCGACTGAAGCAACCGGATGTCGCCACCGCATACGCGCAGAATCTCGAGGCAGCGTTGCCGGACGAGGGTGTGCTCGATGTGGCCCCTCTAGAGGACTGCTGGAGTACAATGAAAGCAGCCATCAACAACGCAGCCGAGAGCACTATCGGGTACGTAGAACGGAGTCGACGAAACGATTGGTTCGACGAGGAGTGCAGAGCGGTTCTGGAGGAGAAGGATGCAGCGCGGGCGGTAATGCTGCAGCATGGAACCCGACAGAATGTGGAGCGATACAGACAGAAGCGGAAGCAGCAGCCCGTCTCTTCCGGGAGAAAAAGCGCCGCCTGGAAGAAGCGGAGTGCGAGGAAATGGAACTGATGTGCCGTTCACAGGAAACACGCAAGTTCTACCAGAAGCTCAACGCATCCCGCAAAGGCTACGTGCCGCAAGCCGAAATATGCAGGGATAAGGAAGGGAGCCTCCTGACGGACAAACGTGAGGTGATCGAAAGGTGGAAGCAGCACTTCGACGAGCACCTGAATGGTGAAGAGAATGTAGGCACGGAGGACCAGAGCAGCGGAGGAAATGACTATGTTGGTGCAGCAGAGGACGGGAACGAACCAACTCCCACGCTGAGGGAAGTTAAGGATGCCATCCACCAGCTCAAAAACAACAAAGCGGCTGGTAAGGACGGTATCGCAGCAGAACTCATCAAGATGGGCCCGGAAAAGTTGGCCACCTGTCTGCACCAGTTAGTAGTCAAGATCTGGGAAACCGAACAGCTACCGGAGGAGTGGAAGGAAGGGATAATCTGTCCCATCCACAAGAAAGGCGACAAGTTAATGTGTGAGAACTTTCGAGCGATCACCGTTTTGAATGCCGCCTACAAAGTACTATCCCAGATCATCTTCCGTCGTCTTTCACCTAAAGTAAATGAGTTCGTGGGAAGTTACCAAGCCGGTTTCATCGACGGCCGGTCGACAACGGACCAGATCTTCACCGTACGGCAAATCCTCCAGAAATGCCGTGAATACCAGGTCCCAACGCATCACCTGTTCATCGACTTCAAAGCGGCATACGACAGTATCGACCGCACAGAGCTATGGAAAATTATGGACGAGAACAGCTTTCCCGGGAAGCTGACTAGACTGATAAGAGCAACGATGGACGGTGTGCAGAACAGCGTAAGGATTTCGGGTGAACTATCCAGTTCATTTGAATCTCGACGGGGACTACGACAAGGTGATAGACTTTCCTGCCTACTATTCAACATCGCCCTGGAAGGTGTTATGCGAAGAGCCGGGCTCAACAGCCGGGGTACGATCTTCACGAAATCCAGCCAATTTGTCTGTTTTGCGGATGACATGGATATTATTGCCAGAACATTTGGAACGGTGGCAGAACAGTACACCCGCCTGAAACGTGAAGCAGCAAAGGTCGGACTGGTGGTGAATGCGGGTAAGACAAAGTACATGCTGGTAGGTGGGACTGAGCGAGACAGGACAAGCCTTGGCAGCAATGTTACGATAGACGGGGATACTTTCGAGGTGGTAGAAGAATTCGTCTACCTCGGTTCCTTGCTAACGGCTGACAATAACGTGAGCCGTGAAATACGAAGGCGCATCATCAGTGGAAGTCGTGCCTACTATGGGCTCAAGAAGAAACTGCGGTCAAAAAAGATTCACCCCCGCACCAAATGTACCATGTACAAGACGTTAATAAGACCGGTGGTTCTCTACGGACACGAGACATGGACGATGCTCGAGGAGGACCTGCAAGCACTCGGAGTTTTCGAGCGACGCGTGCTAAGGACGATCTTCGGCGGTGTGCAGGAGAACGGTGTGTGGCGGAGAAGGATGAACCACGAACTCGCTGCACTTTACGGCGAACACAGTATCCAGAAAGTGGCCAAAGCTGGAAGGATACGGTGGGCAGGGCATGTTGTAAGAATGCCGGACAACAACCCTGCAAAGTTGGTGTTTGCTAACCATCCGGTTGGTACAAGAAGGCGTGGAGCGCAGAGAGCACGATGGGCGGACCAGGTGGAGCGTGATCTGGCGAGTGTTGGGCGTGACCGAGGATGGAGAGCTGCAGCTGCAAATCGAGTATTATGGCGGCAAATTGTTGATTCAGTATTATCATGAATTTGATGTGAACTAAATAAATGAATGAATGGAGAAAATTGGACCACCCCTAGAATATTTTTAATTCAATTATCTGAAACTAGAAGATTAGGACAACATGTAAGGAAAATTATTTTGAAAATCGGTTAAGCCATCGCTGAGATATAACTGATTTAAAATTTAGTTTCAACAAATTTTCGATTATCGTGCCGGGAGCGCTAGGGATGTTCAAAATATTTTATCTTATACTATACCACACACATACATTATGCGTACAGTAATTTTTAGACCGCTTCCAATTAGGTAAACATTTAAAAAAAATATATCGGTTGCACTGTTCTAGAGGAAATTTGAACACCCCTAGAATAATTTCTGTTCAATTATCTGAAACTTTAGGATTCGGAGAAGAGATTGGTAAAAGAATTTTGAAAATCGGTTGAGCCGTTGCTGAGATATAGTCAATTGAAAATTTAATAGCAACTAGCCACTGTGCCGGGAGCGCTAGGGATGTTCAAAATATGTTTCTGTTAGATTAACGATATGCATCCAGTTATCTTCTACTATTTTCATTTGAACACCTCAGATTTATGATGTTTTCTGAAATATTTGGAACGTTTACAGCCAGATAAGCATGACGAAACAAAATTTGTATCGGTTGCACTGTTCTAGAGGGAATTTGAACACCCCTAGAACAATTTCTGTTCAAGCATCTGAAATTTTAAGATTCGGACATGAGATTGATAAAAAAATTATGAAAATCGGTTGAGCCATTGCTGAGATATAGCCAATTAAAAATTTAGTTACAACAAATTTTCGATCCCGGTGCTCCGCGTAACTTTTTTGATCTCGGTGCTCCTAGTGTTAATAAACCACGGGAAGTTTATGTTTTGATTTGAGCGCTGCAATTCATCATCTCTTGGATGGCGCAAATAGGAACGCATGCGGCTGGCAATCGACGGGTCTCGAGTTCGAATCTGGATTTAGGTAAATTCATGTGTGGTTATTATTTCACAATATTTGTTCACAGCATAAAGTTCCAATCATAAACTCTCATGAAAATCGTAAAATTTTGCATTTTTTTCAAATTTTTAATCATTCTTGCTAAGGCTGAATAACAGCTTTACTATATAGTTGTAAAACAATTTAACAATCCAGCAAACATTGTTGTTGCACAAGAGTTGCACAAACCACTATTAAGCAAGCTTTGACTTAAGAAACTGTTGTTCAGCTAGTTCTGTTTCTTGGGAAAAAACAGTTCAGTTGGTACACAACACTATGCTTTATAGTTTCTCCAAATTTGTGTGAACAAAACCCGAACAAAGGTTGTGCCTGAAAATTATCCAAATGTTATTCAGCATCATGCTGAATCAATTCGTCGTAAAGGTGCTTGTAAAACGAGTGATTGTTAGTTGGGAAGAACCATGGAATTGGATAGTGTCATACAATCGGAAAAGGCTGTGTCAGGTTGTTATGAAAATGTGTTTTTATTTGTGTTTTTTGTTAACAAATCAACCATCTAACTCTATAATTTGTCCCATTTCCAAGCCGTCCTCCGCTACCTCAGCCATTTCGCCATTCTCCGGCAATTCATCCAGAGCTTCATACCTGGGCGCTTCCCCTTTGGCCACGTGCTTCTGCTTGATGTGAAACGAGCGCCAATATTTATTCTTAAACACAAATCCACAGTACTCGCAAGGAAATTTCGCAACCCCCGTATGAACCGTGGCATGGTGGTTGAGGTACGCCCTCCGCCAGAACCGTTTGCCGCAAATATCGCACCCATGTGGTTTTTCCGCCGTGTGCAACTTCTTGTGCCGATGGAGCGAGCTTTTGGTTTTGATCTTCTTGCCGCAGATATCGCAGTCGTAGACATTGTCCCGATCGGCATGCCGCGCCAGATGACCATGCAAGCCGGACTTGCTGGTGAACGCGTGGGTGCAGCCCTCAACCGTGCAAGCGTACGGTCGATGCCCGAGGTGTTCGTTTCGGTGCCTTTCCTGATTCTCCCGGCTGACCATCACTCCGCATATTTCGCAAATCTGGGTGAATATTAATAGAATATTAATATGAATATAAATGTATAGAAAATAGCGAGTTCACGGTAAAAAATCTTGAATTTAATACACTGCAGAAAAGTCTTGGACAAATTTCTCCAGAAATTCTCGGATAAATTACATTCAATCATATAAAGTGCAATCAATAGAAGGAATTTCATTTAGTTCGGTTGATTGTTTTATCTGTATTAACGAGATTTTTAACCCTAGGCTAGTTCATCTCGGAATTCGGTGGGTTGTATCATCTTAAAGAATAACACAATCTCATCTATGAATTTATACATTTTTTGTAGTGAGACAGATAAAACTCCACGTTTTCCCTGATTCACACTATTGAGTTAGGTGAAGTTCGAAAAAAATGACTCAGAGCAAATAATGAAAACTGATCAATTTTAACCAACATGGGCTAGACAAGACTTACCGACTGTGGAGGAAGCTTGAAGTGATTTTTCGGCCCAGGTCTTCTTCTGGGTTCTCCCGGCTGACGTCTGCGCCGTTTCAGCATTTCCTCTGGCAGAGATGGCCTTCCGCGACGTCTTCGGGGTGGAGCGTCAGGATCTAATGCTTGAATTTTTTCACACTGCTTTGTTTTGGAATCTTCGCCTTCATTTTGCTCCCCATTCTGCTCCTCAACGTAATCCGGGTCGTCCAGTTCCGAGCCATCAAAATCCTGCTCACTTCCACTTGGTTGTTCCAGGTGCTCTTCATCGAGGTACAGCGGCTCATCCGGTTCCTGCTTGACGATGTTTCCCTCCTCATCTATCTCGACGGGGTCCACTTGTATGACGACGCTTCTTTCAACCGTCTCGCTTTCCGGACTGGCAGATTCCTCGAGTTCTGTCTCAGGTTTAATATCGCAAATGATTTCTAGTTTTCTGGCGAGAAGATCTTCTACTTTGGCTTTGTATTTCTCCACCATCGTTCGGCACTTGTCGAACATTTGTTGGTCAGACTCATCTTGCCAGAAAGCATCCCCAGCGAATTCTACATTTTGAGTGAACAGCACCTCTGCCCGCTCGCAAGTACCTCGGAAATCGTTTACCACTTGAACCAATTCCAAACAGCAGTAACAAATTCGAACCGAACGGTCTTTTTTTGAGACCTATAAGGGTACAAAGTAAGTATAAGTATGCAAATCGAATAAACCCATCAAATCGTATAACTACCTCCGTTCCCACGGCCAATCGGATGGCTTTGGAAAGGTTAAAGGTGTAGGTGAAAATCTCTGGCAGTTGCTCCTTGGGTAGCACTCGCAGGCACAACCGGCACAGAAGTGATTTTCGAGTGTATGGCCGTTTGTTGCTCGCACGCTTGGGTTCATTTGTAGCCGGGGTTTCCACTTCACTAGCTGTGGCTGATCTTCTGCTCATTTTTGGGGAGCCTTTTAGCGGAAACTAATAAAAGCAAAGCGTAAAATTCTGTTATTGATTGAAAAATACTGGTTTTACGAATGAAACTGCTATGAAATTTGACTGGACTCTGTTTACAAACAATGCGCACCGAGGGGACACCGAACAGTAACAGTACAGTTCCAGAAATACAAAAAGGGCGAATTTTGCCGGACAAATCTACCTAGGGGTATGTATGCATATGAAAATGCGGTGTGTTTGAAAGCTCCGTTCATCGACATTTGCAGTGAGTTTCTTATTTATTGGAATTCAAGCATGCAGTGCGGATAAAGCATCGAAAAGCTAGACAGCTTTTTAAAGCTTTCGTCACTTTATCAATCGAAAGTTTGTATGAAAAGTTGAATGTTGCACTCTAACAAATGGTTGTTAACAAGTTGTTAAAATATAACTCAATTTCGTTAGTACTGAGGGTCTGTGTCAATTGGTGAATTAAAATTAATTTTCACTTAAACTTGACAGTTCGATAATTATTTCCTTAGGAAAACTGTCAAGTTTAAGTGTTGAACTGTCAAATTTAAGTAAAAATTAATTTTAATTCGTCACTTCGACACAGACCCTCGACCCAGCCAACACGGTATTATTTGTTTGTTTGTTTGTTTGTTTGTTTGTTTGTTTGTTTGTTTGTTTGTTTGTTTGTTTGTTTGTTTGTTTGTTTGTTTGTTTGTTTGTTTGTTTGTTTGTTTGTTTGTTTGTTTGTTTGTTTGTTTGTTTGTTTGTTTGTTTGTTTGTTTGTTTGTTTGTTTGTTTGTTTGTTTGTTTGTTTGTTTGTTTGTTTGTTTGTTTGTTTGTTTGTTTGTTTGTTTGTTTGTTTGTTTGTTTGTTTGTTTGTTTGTTTGTTTGTTTGTTTGTTTGTTTGTTTGTTTGTTTGTTTGTTTGTTTGTTTGTTTGTTTGTTTGTTTGTTTGTTTGTTTGTTTGTTTGTTTGTTTGTTTGTTTGTTTGTTTGTTTGTTTGTTTGTTTGTTTGTTTGTTTGTTTGTTTGTTTGTTTGTTTGTTTGTTTGTTTGTTTGTTTGTTTGTTTGTTTGTTTGTTTGTTTGTTTGTTTGTTTGTTTGTTTGTTTGTTTGTTTGTTTGTTTGTTTGTTTGTTTGTTTGTTTGTTTGTTTGTTTGTTTGTTTGTTTGTTTGTTTGTTTGTTTGTTTGTTTGTTTGTTTGTTTGTTTGTTTGTTTGTTTGTTTGTTTGTTTGTTTGTTTGTTTGTTTGTTTGTTTGTTTGTTTGTTTGTTTGTTTGTTTGTTTGTTTGTTTGTTTGTTTGTTTGTTTGTTTGTTTGTTTGTTTGTTTGTTTGTTTGTTTGTTTGTTTGTTTGTTTGTTTGTTTGTTTGTTTGTTTGTTTGTTTGTTTGTTTGTTTGTTTGTTTGTTTGTTTGTTTGTTTGTTTGTTTGTTTGTTTGTTTGTTTGTTTGTTTGTTTGTTTGTTTGTTTGTTTGTTTGTTTGTTTGTTTGTTTGTTTGTTTGTTTGTTTGTTTGTTTGTTTGTTTGTTTGTTTGTTTGTTTGTTTGTTTGTTTGTTTGTTTGTTTGTTTGTTTGTTTGTTTGTTTGTTTGTTTGTTTGTTTGTTTGTTTGTTTGTTTGTTTGTTTGTTTGTTTGTTTGTTTGTTTGTTTGTTTGTTTGTTTGTTTGTTTGTTTGTTTGTTTGTTTGTTTGTTTGTTTGTTTGTTTGTTTGTTTGTTTGTTTGTTTGTTTGTTTGTTTGTTTGTTTGTTTGTTTGTTTGTTTGTTTGTTTGTTTGTTTGTTTGTTTGTTTGTTTGTTTGTTTGTTTGTTTGTTTGTTTGTTTGTTTGTTTGTTTGTTTGTTTGTTTGTTTGTTTGTTTGTTTGTTTGTTTGTTTGTTTGTTTGTTTGTTTGTTTGTTTGTTTGTTTGTTTGTTTGTTTGTTTGTTTGTTTGTTTGTTTGTTTGTTTGTTTGTTTGTTTGTTTGTTTGTTTGTTTGTTTGTTTGTTTGTTTGTTTGTTTGTTTGTTTGTTTGTTTGTTTGTTTGTTTGTTTGTTTGTTTGTTTGTTTGTTTGTTTGTTTGTTTGTTTGTTTGTTTGTTTGTTTGTTTGTTTGTTTGTTTGTTTGTTTGTTTGTTTGTTTGTTTGTTTGTTTGTTTGTTTGTTTGTTTGTTTGTTTGTTTGTTTGTTTGTTTGTTTGTTTGTTTGTTTGTTTGTTTGTTTGTTTGTTTGTTTGTTTGTTTGTTTGTTTGTTTGTTTGTTTGTTTGTTTGTTTGTTTGTTTGTTTGTTTGTTTGTTTGTTTGTTTGTTTGTTTGTTTGTTTGTTTGTTTGTTTGTTTGTTTGTTTGTTTGTTTGTTTGTTTGTTTGTTTGTTTGTTTGTTTGTTTGTTTGTTTGTTTGTTTGTTTGTTTGTTTGTTTGTTTGTTTGTTTGTTTGTTTGTTTGTTTGTTTGTTTGTTTGTTTGTTTGTTTGTTTGTTTGTTTGTTTGTTTGTTTGTTTGTTTGTTTGTTTGTTTGTTTGTTTGTTTGTTTGTTTGTTTGTTTGTTTGTTTGTTTGTTTGTTTGTTTGTTTGTTTGTTTGTTTGTTTGTTTGTTTGTTTGTTTGTTTGTTTGTTTGTTTGTTTGTTTGTTTGTTTGTTTGTTTGTTTGTTTGTTTGTTTGTTTGTTTGTTTGTTTGTTTGTTTGTTTGTTTGTTTGTTTGTTTGTTTGTTTGTTTGTTTGTTTGTTTGTTTGTTTGTTTGTTTGTTTGTTTGTTTGTTTGTTTGTTTGTTTGTTTGTTTGTTTGTTTGTTTGTTTGTTTGTTTGTTTGTTTGTTTGTTTGTTTGTTTGTTTGTTTGTTTGTTTGTTTGTTTGTTTGTTTGTTTGTTTGTTTGTTTGTTTGTTTGTTTGTTTGTTTGTTAAAACAGAAAGAGGGCGAGAGAGATAAATGATAGTAATTCCATGCATACTTTGCAGTTTTAATACAGTGGGGACCCGATTTTGTCTACCCCCGATTTTGTCAGTATTTTGACCCGATTTTGTCAGCTTTTTTGAAGGTAAAAAATAAATTTGTATTTCACTCAGAATTTCAATTTTATAATCATTATTAATGCAGTTGATGTCTTTAGGCGTCATAGAAAAATTACGCAATGAAAAAAACTCGTGTAACTTTTGAAAACAGCCAAACTTGTTTTGCAAACTAACACATTGAGACAATATTAGCACCCAACCCTCGCCAATGTTTTAAACCAATATTGTTTTAAATTGCTAAAAGATTCCAGCTCTCTCTCTCTCTCTTCTTGGCGTAACGTTCCAACTGGGAGACAGCCTGCTCCTCAGCTTAGTATTTTATGAGAACTTTTACAATTTTTAACTGAGTTCCTCTACAGCCAATTTATTTAGCATTTGTACAGGGGATGGCCAAAATGTTTGGGATTGGCTACTTTTTTTCTCCCACATAAAAATTCAACATGCTGTAACTTTTCATAGAGTGCATCAAAAAATCTCTAATTTTGACTGTTTGTCAACCTATTATATGTGCATCATTGGTACAAATGTGGGCTCGATTGATTAATTTTTCGCGAAGAACCGTTTGGGTAAAACACTATTATTTAGACAATTAAATTTTGAACAGTCATATCTCGGAAACCAGTGAACCGAATTGAATGATATTTTTTAACGTTTATCAACAATATATTGATACTTAATACGACGGTATAAAATGTAATATTTTCTCACGGCTAATTAAGTTATACCGGGTTGAAATGTTCACCCATATAGAGGAAAATAAGTCAAATTTACAATACCACACAAAAATTACTAAATGTGTTCTTCCTTCAATATAAATAGGCTCTAATATATCTGATTAGAGATAACTTGAGAACTGAAGTGGAAAATCTTTGGATATCAACACAAAAATTTAATGACATCGACGTAAAAAAATTACATTTTTTCGAGAAAAATCCAAAATGTGTCAATCCATAATAACTTTTTTCGACGTTTCAAAAATATCTATATATTAAAATATATATTTTAATAGTTTGTGAAGCATTTACATATTGTTTGTGTACGTTCAAAATTTCATTCAATTCGGTTCACTGGTTTCCGAGATATGACAGCTCAAAAATGAGTTGTCTAAAAAGTAGTGTTTTACCCGAACGGTTCTAACTTTGCGAAAAAAAGGTTGACAAACAGTCAAAATTTGGGATTTTTTGATGCACTCTATGAAAAGTTATAGCATGTTGAACTTTTTTGTGAGAGAAAAAAAAGTTGCCTATCCCAAACATTTTGGCCACCCCCTGTACACATATCGTGTGGTAGTCATGAAGATATTTTATACACAAGGTAGTTAAGGAAATGTCGATAATGAAATGGATTCTGAGCTAACCGGGAATCAAATTCCTCACCCTCAGTATGGCTTTGCTGATTGCACGTGCGCTTCCCACATCGGCTATATGGGCTTAAGGACTATTCTTCTGAATTTCCTCAGGAACAGAACAAACAATAAACGCTGCCTATTGTTTTGATTAAAGTCAATCCATTAATAAATAAATTGAAATACGCCTAGACAGGGTGGGAAAAATTGAGACATGTAATGGTTGTTCCGTCATTTTTTAACATGTTGGTCTAGATTTATTATGAGATATGTATTGTAGATTTCCTGCTTGGATTGCATCAAAAATTGCTGTCAGAATTATATTCATTAGAAACCCTTAAGAAATTCGAGATGGGATTCCCCAAAATAAATCTTGCTGCGATTCCTACAAGAACTTTTGTGTGGTTTCTGAATTCCGCCGGAAGTTGTTAAAGGAATTCTTCCGGGAATTTTTTTAATGATTCATTAAGGTGTGTCTCTTAAAGATTTTTTCAGGCATTCCTCCTGTGATTTCTCAAGATGCTTTTCTTGAGATTTGTTCTGGAGCTCCTGCTAGAATTCCGCCAAAAGTTTTGCTGATATTCTTACAGCATTTTATTTCAAAAATGTTCTACATGAACTCCTACAGCTATGTATCTAGAGGGGTTTCTCCAAGGATTTCTCCAATAATTTCTCCTACATTTGCTACGTGGATTTATCCAGGGATTTTCCTAGCGATTCTTTCAAGACATCCTGCTGGCATTTCTCCATACATATCGGTCTGGATAGTCCAGGAACTTCTGCTGGAGTTCCTCCAAGAAATTTTCTGGAAATTTCTATAAGAACCTTTTCAGTATTTCCCTAAGAATTGTTCATGCATTCTTCCTATGATACCCCCAGGTTTACGAACTCCTGTTGAGATTCCTTCAGAAATTCTCCTCTAGTGATGTATGCAGAGTATTCGCGATTTTCCTATGGATTTTTTCAAGATTTCCTCTTAGGGTTCCTTCAGGGACCCTTCTACAGTGATAGACATTCGTTTAGCCGAGGCTAAAAAAATTTCAAAAAAGTGCCAGGAAACTCATACAAAAGATTTTATGATAAAACTTGTTTATCGTAGTGATAGTATATCTAGAACTGTTTTATAAAAATGTGATACATCACACTTACATATACACAGAAACAAAAACGAGGGTAAAAACCCTTCAAATGTCATTTTTTGCCTAGACATTCGTTTAGCCGAATTGTACAATTTTTAGAATTCCATAATAAAAAAAAAACTATCAAATTTCGAAAAATATCCAACAAAGTCTTTTTGTATGGTGATCTGCATTATAGATCGACTTGTAAATCATGAATTAGATCGTTTTTGGAAGTGTTGCCATATTAATTTTTCATGCATCTCATATAAATATGTCATAATATTGTAAATGTTTCCGAATTAAGATTTTTTTATCGGAAGTGTTTCAAAAGAATCTAATGAAAGTTTCATGACCAAAGCAGGTTGAAATTTTGCGAAAAACAACGTTTTTAACAGTAAAAAAACCCAGATTAATCCACCTAGTGGTGATAGCGCCTTTCTCGTCGAATATGCACTCTAAGATATTTCCGTCGCCATAAGCCGAAGTGTTCCTGAATCCTGAAAATACTCAAAAACAGAACAAATATCGTTTTCTTCTTTTGTCACAGTGCTCGTTCGTCAATGAGGGGGTGGTGTTGATAAATAATAAATGTATTTGATAAAAAAAAATACTCAAACAATTAAGCAAAACCGCTTAACTCATCGGGTTTGGTAAGAAATTTTCTGGAGGACTCTTCACCTTAAAATTTAAAAATTTATTGGGTTATTCATTTGTGCCCTTCCTCAAAATGTTGAATTCCGATCCAAAATTTCGAATTTGACTTAAGAGAAAATCAAAATTTGTGTCAGCCTCGTTCAGAAAAGCAAGAACCTTATCAAAGCCATAATCGAATTTGGAAACTTATTGATGGCTCTTATTCCTATGTTATGTATTATGTTAAACGTATAAGCAGTATGTTATGTATTATGTTAAACGTATAAGCAGAGCTGAAATAGTAGTTTACGCAACAAGGTGCAGAATGAGGATTTTTACAGCACGAGTCGTACATTTATCCAACGAGGCTTGCCGAGTTGGATAATTACGATGAGTGCTGTAAAAATAGAATTCTGCACCGAGTTTCGTACAACGTTTTTCGCAATTTCATAAATTACTACTTGAGGCAAGATTTGAGGATAATTTTAAACAAAACTTTTTCATCAAACTCCACACTGATGTTCATAGCCATGTTTAAGAAAATGTGATCATAGCAGGTTATGCTGTGTAGTTGTCAGAAATTTTTAAACCTGTGTCCAGAAGCATCAAGAAGTTGATCAAAACTGAAAACAGTGCTGTAGTGGTTCATTACGCAACGCAAATCAATGCTAATGAACCATTACCACACTGCTAATTTGGTGTGGATTCCTGTCAGATTCGCGTGAGGGAAAACAGCCTTTTACGATGAGAAATTGCAAAAAATATTAAACCTCTCAGTTGACTGCTTGACCACCTTCACTAGCACTGGATGCCGAACATTATCAAGACATTTCAGCAATTTTTTTTCTGTACAGTTTAGCCAAAGATATCCGATTTACTTTATTATATTTGGTTATACTGCCGTTCTACGCATAATCATCCCATGTTATATGGGATTCCCATATAACATGGGACAATTTGGCGTGGAACGGCAGTATAAGATTCATGTAAAATTTGACAAAAAAGTGCAAGCAAGTAAAATTTCCCATAATAAAACCCATTCAAATTTCAACCGTGTTACCGTGTTACAGAGCGCGATGGCTCAACCAGTTGCATCAAAATTGTGCGCAGTAATTTAAGTGCTATAAAATTAAAATTTTCCCTTACAACGTTGATTCATCCTACTGTATAATTACGCCTCAGGAAAAAGGTGTGATTTGCAAGATCGCTTGATTTTTTATCAAAATTTTGTTCTTTTGCGCATATGTATCGCTTGCATCGATTTTTTCTGTTGTAATTTCAGCAATGTATCTAATCCTGATTCTGCAACACTGCCGGTAATCTTAGGTGTGGTCAGAGCTTGGTCAAAGACTATTTTCCTGCTGCCCGTTTATCTGGTTATCGAACATGTTTGATGATTTGATATTTCGCATGCATGGGTTTGGTTCACTTTTTAAACTGGCCACTTCCGGCTAGACATCTGGAAACGGTTCCGGAACACAACCGGTTCAGATATGTTATTAAGAGGATTGATTGGTGAATTATCGGTGATATACAGCTTGTTTAGCGTTAAGCGTTTCGACCTACTATTCTTCGTTCATCATCAGATGCATTCAGCAGGATTCACCCCTTCAACTTCGTCAGTTTACTATACAGGGTGTTAGGTTCCTGAGTGCAAACTTTTTAAAGGGTGATAGAGGACCATAAATGGAGAAAAAAAATGTTCTACGCATATGGTCAAATCTCAACCGTCACGTAGTTATTGAACTTCCCATGTTTATGACTCTTTTTGCCTAAACTGGCAATAACTTGAAAATGGTCAAACTTATCGAAGTTTTTTTACCTTTATTCGAAAGATTATTGAATTTTCTAACAAATGGCATCTTTGAATCGATTGGTTTAGTTAAATAACCAAGTTTTCTAGAGCAAAATAGCTAAAAATAGTGTATTTTTATTGGTTTTTGTCAATTATCTTTGAAACATGCATAATAAATTAAAATTCTTTCTTTGGCAAAGTTGTGGCCCCTGTTACACTCTACAATTCGTTCTTTGACACCAAACTTCTAGCTCTTATCGTTTTCTTGCAATTTTGATTTAAATGTGCGGCACAATGCGCAAAAAAGTGCTTTCCATGACAGTTGCAAATTTATGATCTGAAATGCGATGTTAAAATCGAAATTTCAACAAAACGATAAGAGATAGAAGTTTGGTGTCAAAGAACGAATTGTAGAGTGTAACAGGGGCCACAACTTTACCAAAGAAAGAATTTTAATTTATTACGCATGTTTCAAAGATAATTGACATAAACCAATAAAAATACACTATTTTTTGCTATTTTGCTCTAGAAAACTTAGTTATTTAACTAAACCAATCGATTCAAAGATGCCAATCGTTAGAAAATTCAATGATCTTTCGAATAAGGGCAAAAAAATTTCGATAAGTTTGACCATTTTCAAGTTATTGCCAGTTGAGGCAATAAGAGTCATAAACATGGGAAGTTCAATAACTACGTAACGATTGAGATTTGACCATATGCGTAGAACAATTTTTTTCTCCATTTATGGTCCTCTATCACCCTTTAAAAAGTTTGCACTCAGGAACCTAACACCCTGTATTAGCTATTCAGATATGGTCTGAAACTATTTTCCTGCTTACTGTTAATCTGATTATCGATAAAGCCGCTCTTTGATGTGTCGGATGCCTGGGTTTGGTTCACTTTTTTAATTGGTCACTTCCGGCGGGAAACCTGGAACCGGTTCCGGAACATAACCGGTTCAGATATGGGCTGAAACTATTTTACTGCCTACCGTTCATTTGGTTATCGAAAAAGCCGCTCTTTGATGTGTCACATGCATGGGTTTGGTTCACTTTTTTAGTTGGCCACTTCCGCCGGGACACCTGGAACCGGTTCCGGAACACAACCGGTTCAGATATAGTCCTGCTTACCGTTCATCTGGTTATCAAAAAAGTCGCTCTTTGATGCGTCGCATGCATGGGTTTGGTACACTTTTATAGTTGGCCTCTTCCGGCGGGACACTTGGAACCAGTTCCGGAACACAACCGGTTCAGATATGGACTGAAACTATCTTACTGCTTACCGTTCATCTGGTTATCGAAAAAGCCGCTCTTTGATGTGTCGCATGCCTGGGTTTGGTTCACTTTTTTAGTTGGCCACTTCCGCCGGGACACCTGGAACCGGTTCCAGAACACAACCGGTTCAGGTATGGTCTGAAACTATTCTCCTGCATACCGTTCATCAGGTTATCGAAAACGCCGCTGTTTGATGTGTCGCATGCCTGGGTTTGTTTCTTTAATTGGCAACTTCCAACGGGACACCTGGAACCGGTTCCGGAACACTACCGGTTCAGATATGGTCTGAAACTATTCTCCTGCTTACCGTTCATCAGGTTATCGAAAAAGCCGCTGTTTGATGTGTCGCATGCCTGGGTTTGTTTCTTTAATTGGCAACTTCCAGCGGGACACCTGGAACCGGTTCCGGAACACTACCGGTTAAGATATGGTCTGAAACTATTCTCCTGCTTACCGTTCATCAGGTTATCGAAAAAGCCGCTGTTTGATGTGTCGCATGCATGGGTTTGGTTCACTTTTTTAGTTGGCCACTTCCGGCGGGACACCTGGAA
Organism: Aedes albopictus; assembly: GCF_035046485.1. Taxonomy (NCBI): domain Eukaryota; kingdom Metazoa; phylum Arthropoda; class Insecta; order Diptera; family Culicidae; genus Aedes; species Aedes albopictus. The sequence continues at coordinate 136,023,519 of NC_085136.1, read as the reverse complement.
CCGGTTCTGGAATACTATCGGTTCAAATTTAGTCTGAAATTACTTTCCTGCTCACCATTCAACTGGTTATCGAAAATGCCGCTATTTGACGTGTCGCATGCATGGGTTATGTTCACTTTTATATTTGGCCACTTCCGGCGGGACACCCGGAACCGGTTCCGAAACACTACCGGTTCAAATATAGTCTGAGACCATTTTCCTACTTCCCGTTCATCAGATAATCGAAAATGCAGTGGTTTGATGGGTCGCATGCATGGGTTTGTTGCATTTTCATATCTGGCCCCTTCCTAGGGTACCGGTCCGGAACACCTAAATGGCCATAACTCCGGAACGGCTGGACCGATCTGAACCATTTTCAATAGGAAACAATGGGGCAATATACCGCGTCGAATGAACTATCGGTCGTTAAAATCGGTTCATATTTACTATCTAAAAATGAGGTGACCTTTTTGTACACATACACACACACATACATACATACACACACACACACATACATACACACAGACATCATCTCAACTCGTCGAGCTGAGTCGATTGGTATATAACACTTGACCCCTCCGGGGGCTCTATCAAATTTTCGTTTTTGGAGTGAACATATAGCCTTTCGGTACACCTTGGTGTACGAGAAAGGCAAAAATAAAACAAACCATCAAAAAATCACGCATTTAAGTATTGTTTTGATGAAATATGATGGTTTCACTTGCATAAATCACAGCGTTTACTACTATTACGTCTTCTAATAGCTCCCAATATCTTCAAGACCGTATTCTGGCTGAAATAATATACATTGGACGGCTCATATTTCGAGAAATGGCACCGAAAGTATTCAAATTTCTAGCATGAACTACTTGTTTCACAATTTAGACATTCTTTTCAAATAAATCATGTTAAAAACAGTGTTGGTAAAAACTCAAATTCTCAAATCTCATGGATGAGTTGTTTCACGCGCGATTCTTGACTCGCCAAACTCACCGCCGAAAAAATCATGCATGAGTTGACTCGTGATTTCATTCATTGCTTTATTTCTTGGTGTTATTACTATTTACATCTAAGTTTTTAGGATTGCATGATAGAACAAAAGCAAATCTAGCGTACAACAACATTGAATGTCGTTCAAATTGATTTGAATTTGTTTTATAGGCAAACGAGATTTCGGCGCTTGACTCGCGAGAGCGAGATTTTGCATGAAAAACTCGCGCGTGAGAAAATGATTCAGAACCGCGCGCGAGTTTGCTCACGCAAGAGCGGTTCATGAGTGTGCTTTGAGTGTGAGTTTACCAACACTGGTTAAAAATGAATGTGGTTCACAACTTAGACTCATTTATAATATATTTCTTCAGATTGAATGAAATTAGCCAATTATTTAACCAAATCTTGCATTTTTGTATGAGCATCTGCTTTAAATAAACAGGGTACACAAAATCTGACACTTCTTGCAGTTCTTTCACTTTGCAGTCTTCTAACTCTTTTAGTAATGGTAGTATCAAACAGGTATACTCCACAGGCATTAGGGCACGTATTTATTTCAATGCAGAACTATTTATTTTAGCTTTAATCAATCCCATTTTAAAGTTTAACCAATAAAAACCAATATACTTATTTTTTCATGACATTTTATGCAATAATTTGAACATTTCTGACAATAATTCTGTGCCATATTTTCAAAACTGCTAATCTAGCTTACGTTTGAGTGTTTACAGAAATCAGTTTTCTTAAATAAATTTGTTTATCGTCGCTTGTCCTTATCGGGACATTTTTTTATAATATTTCTCTGAATTTCACAAATAAATAAACTTTCAAGGGCAAATATCTTGCTAACACGTCATAAACTGAATGCCTTGGAGTGTATTCTCGAAATATACTCACGAAATTGCAAAAAATCTATTGAAAACCAATTTTTCATTTACCTCGGCAAAACGAATGTCTAGGCAAAAAATGAAATTTGAAACTGTTTTTACCCTCGGTTTTGTTTCAGTGTATATGTAAGTTTAATGTATCACATTTTTATAAAACTGTACTAGATATACATTTACTACGATAAAAAAGTTTTATCATAAAATCTTTTGTTTGAGTTTCCTGACACTTTTTTTGTTCTCGGCTAAACGAATGTCTATCACTGTAGGAATTTCGTAAAATATTCCTCTATGAATGCCTCCAGTTATTACTCATACTGTTCCTCTATATATTTCCCGGAGGTCCCGCTTGAGATTTTTTCAGGGTTGCCTCTTGCTATTTCTATATGAAAATCCCTTGGTATTGCTTCTGAAATTCCTTTAGAAAATTTTGTAGGAAATTCTTCTGGAATTCATGCTAGACTTTAACAATTCATTTCTGCTATGGTTTCTTCTTAAACTGCTCCTGATATTTCCCCAGTTCCTTTTTTCAGGAATTCCTCCATGACTTTCTCAAGGAGATTTTTTCAAAGATTGCAATAGGGTTTCTTTCAATGATTTTTCAGGAAATTTTAAAGAAATGCCTCTAGAGATTTTTTCGGAGATTGCAGTAAGGATTCTTTCAGAAATTGCTTAAGGGATTTATCCGGAGCTCCTGTAAAGGTTTTTGCAGAAACTACTTACGGGATCCCTTCGAGAATGTCTTGAGGGTTACGTTCCGTATATCCTCGGGTAGTTTCTCTAAAAATTTCCCCGAAAATTTCTTCAAATATTTCTCCAGAGATTCTTTAGAGATTAGGCTTTAAAAATTCAAGTGGAAAGCCAGCGGAAACGTAGCCAATTCGGACAGTTTGAGTGTCTATACTTGTCAATCAGATGTTGATTCATTTTCATTCGATGACAGCTAAAGTTATATGTCATGATTTAAGCTGCGCTAACCAGTGTCAACTGTCTTCTGTAGACCACAATTGCTATAAGCTAGGAGAAGGCTGTGTTCCAGTAGGGATGTTATGACAAGAAGAAAATGAAATAAAAGATTTAATAGTTCTGCTGTAAAAAAGCACTGACTGTTAACTTTGCCAAATACTATTTTTTACTGTGCCCTTAACACCCTTTCGATTTTATTTTACCTCAAAAGGTTCGTTCAAATATTACGTAAATTTTGGCGATTTTAGACCCTATCCGCTATCCCTCCACCGCGTAACTATTTTTGAAAGAGAAATTTTAAAATTTTGTCTGAAGCGTAACACAGCGCTGGACACCCCCCCCCCCTCTCATTGCTTGGCGTTACGTAATATCAAAACGAACCCAAAGCAGACCCTCCACACCTATCTCCGTCTCTGACGTGCTCAGAACAATTTTTCATGAATAAAAAAATGATTTCAAAAAATGTCCCGATTTTGTCAGGTACCCGATTTTGTCAGCCCAAAATGCTACCAGGGGCTGACAAAATCGGGTCCTTATTGTAAATGTACCTTTTTATACCCTTTAGAGAATTTAATAATGACGGGAACTATTGACCGGGACCGGGAATCTTAGGTGCATTACATAAGGTTCGAGTTAAAGGAGATTTTGGAGGCATCTCAAGTTTCGGAGGCGAGATTCAGAGGCGTTACGGAAGCGTCACGGAGAAGTTTTCGGAGGTTCCGATAAGCCTCTCTGGTGCGTGACATGGGGTGCGAGGGGCATTTAAAGTGGATTTTGGAGGGCTTAAATAGGGTTCATAAACCCCCTGAAACGCACTTGAAAACCCCTTGAAAGGCCCCTGAAATGCTATCAAACGCTCCTAAAACCTTTAAGAACGCCCTTAAAATGTTCCTGAAACACGCTGAAACTCTCTGAAATGACTCGGGAATTGCCCTTAAAGCCCCTTAAATAGTCTCTGAATTTCCCTTAATACTATTGAAATGCCCCTGAATTGTCCGTAGTCCCATTAAAACGCCAACAAATCTTGACAGAATGCTCTCAAAAGGATTCTCAATCCCCTTAAACAACCTCTTAAAACGCCCCTGAACCCGCTTGGTACCCCCTTTTTTATCTCTCTGGGAATATTCTGTAAACTCCCTTAACAACCCCCCCTCCCCCCCCCCCTCCCTCAAATCCCCTGGAGCAAGTTAGATTTCCCTCTTTTTATGCCTTTTTGCCTTTCTCGTACACCAAGGTGTACCGAAAGGCTCTATGTTCACTCCAAAAACGAAATTTTGATAGAGCCCCCGTAGAGGCAAGTTTCGTATACCAATCGACTCAGCTTGACGAGTTGAGATGATGCCTGTGTGTGTATGTATGTGTGTGTGTGTGTACAAAAAAAGATCACCTAACTTTTAGATAGTAGATATCTACCGATTTTAACGATCAACGGCTCATTCGACACGGAATCGGGTCCCATTGTTTCCTATTGAAAATGGTTCGGATCGGTAAAGCCGTTCCGGAGTTATGGTCATATAGGTGTTCCGGACCGGTACCCCTGGAAGGGGCCAGACATGAAAATGCACCAAACCCATGCATGTGACCCATCAAACCACGGCATTTACGATTATCTGATGAACGGTAAGCAGGAATATAGTCTCAGACCATATCTGAACCGGTAGTGTTCTGGAACCGGTTCTGGGTTGCCCGCCGGAAGTGGCCAAATATCAAATTGAACATAACTCATGCCTGCGACACATCAAACAGTGGTATTTTCAATAATCCGATTAAGGGTTAGCAGGAAACAGTATCAGACCTCATCTGAACCGGTAGTTGTCCGGATCCGGTTCCAGGGGTCCCGACGGATGTGGCCAAATGCCGTGGATACACAGTTATGAATCACACACGGTTACGGATCAATTCAATGTTTACGATTGTATGTTGCAGCTTAGCATGACATGGAGTGGCATAGTATAGTGTTTATGGTATGAAGACTATGCTATGTTATGCCTTGCTGTGCAATGAGGCGACATTTGACCGTAAACATCGAATTGATCCGTAACCGTGTGTGATCCATAACTTTATATCCACGGTATAAAAGAGTACCAAACCTATGTATACAATACAACAAATAACGGCTTTTCTGATAACCTGATGACTGGTTATCAAAGAAATAGGTTAGGACCACATTAGGGACAGCCGGTAGTGTCGTAACCATTTCCTTTTGTCCCTCCGAAAGCGGCTAAATATAAAATTGAATTGAACCTATGTATGCGACACAGCAAAGCTAGGAACGTTAGCAAGCAAACAGGTTCAGACCGGTAAGAAAAATGTTTTATGCATATGGTCAAATCTCAACCGTTACGTAGTCATTGAACTTTACATGTTTTTGACTTTGCTTGTCTCAAACTGGCTATAACTTGAAAATGGTCAAACTTATCGCATTTGAAAGATTATTAAATTTGCTATCAAAAAGATCTTGGAATCTTTTGGTTTAGTTAGATAACTAAAGCAAAAAATCTCGAAAGTAGTGTTTGCCTTTCTTGCACACGGATTATAGCTTGAATCGAACCGGAATTGTTTGCTATCAAAAATGGTCCAGATTGGCCAAGGCGTTCCGGAGTTATGGCCATTTCAGTGATCCAAACCAGCACCGGTAGAACTGGCCGTATATAAAACTGAACTAGCCCCATCATGCGATACATCAAACTGCGGCGATTTTTGTAACCTTTAGCATGGTTGACGAGTTTTATGCAGAAATCAACAATGGAGACTAGAAGCTCCACGATGTCGGCCCAAAATTCAAGATGGCAGGAAAATGTTCAAGGTGGCGTGGCGGCTCAAAATTCAAGGTGGTGCCTGTTTAATAGAGATTTAGGCTCCTAAAGCATGCTATATGGGAATATTTGATATGAGGAAGATGTCTGGACTGCTAAAATGGCGACTAGAATACCCAAGATGGCGGTCTGAAATCCAAGATGGTGGCTTCAAATTCAAGATGGCGTCTGTTTAAAGAAGTTTAAGGCTCTAAAACCAAGATGTCCAGAGTAAAAAAAATGACGACCAGAATGTACAAGATGGCGATCTAAAATCCAAGATGGCGGATTCAGTTTCAAGATGGCGGCTGCTTAATGAAGTTTTAGGCTTTAAAACCATGCAGTATTGGTATATTTGGTATGGGGAAGACTTCCAGAGTCCAAAATGGCGATCAGGATATCCAAGATGGCGATCGTAAATTTTAAGATGGCGGCTCCGAATTCAATATCGCGGCTGTTTAATGGAGTTTTAGGGCCTGAAACAATGCATTATTGGTATATTTGGTATGGGGGTGACGTCTGGATTCCAAAAATGGCGACTAAAATATCCAAGACGGTGGTCCAAATTCAAGATGGCGGCTGTTTGATAAAGTATATTTTTCGTAGGGAAGATGCCTGAACGCCAAAAATGGCGACCAGAACATCCGAGATGGCTATCTTAAATCCTAAATGGTGGCTTCAGATTCAAGATAGCGTCTTTTTCTTAAGAGTTTTAGGCTCAAACATTAAAAGCCAAATAAACGATATGGTATCATGAAATGGATTTCTGTTAATTGTATGAAAGTGCGATATGCATCAACATTTCGCTTGAGTTTTATTGAAATGGGGTTTCGAAGGCACGAGAAAGGCACCATCACCGCTAGGTGGATTCATTAGGGTTTTTTTTTTTTCATCTAACCCCATTGTACCCTAAATTTCCAAATTTTATAGTAAGCACAAATATTACCTGCTAGCTCTTCATCAATATTAACTCATATCATGCATAGAAATTTCATGTTAAAGTTGTTTTAATTTAAAAACAATAGGAAATAAGTTTATAGTGGAGATTGGGTAAACTAATCTCTATAACTTTATGCTGCCACCACCTCCCGTCTATGAGGCAGTTGACTTTTAGATTTCGTTGTGCGAGGACGTGTTTGAATCTCTCCGTGGTCGAATTGTCTATAACCTCAATTATTGTGCTAAGCCACGTGGCTGTCGGTTTTTTTTTTGTTGGTTCGGTTCGAAAAACTGAAGATGGAAGACGGATAAGTGAGGAACACTCTAGCGTTTCGGTTCCCACCGGAGGCTCCACCGCCGTCGCTGGTGGAAGTTGCGCGGTTTGTGAAAAATCTCGACGCGGACCTTGATTCGATGGAAACAGGTTACAAGATGCCCGAAGAAAAATGTGTTTGTGTGAAGTTCAAGTCGCTCGATGCGATGAAAGAAGCGCAGGCTCAAATTCCGGAAATTTGTGTCTTTCGTTATTCTAATGGTGAAAAAGTGGAGGTCAAAATGACGGTGGCGGGATGCTGCACCAGATACGTGCGCATCTTCGACCTCTCACCGGAGGTTCCGGATTCCGAAATCTCAGCGGTGCTGGGAAGGTACGGAGTTGTAAAACGATTAGTCAGAGAAAAATTCCCGGCAGACCTTGGGTTGAATATGTTTACCGGCGTACGGGGCGCGTACGTAGATATCAAGAAGGCTATCCCAGCGACGTTATACTTCCTCAATAGGAAGGGCCGTCTTTTTTATGAAGGGTTAAAGCAGAAATGTTTCTTCTGCAAGGAAGAAGGGCATTTAAAAGCCGATTGTCCTAAAAGATGATGATGATGATGGTCCCGCCACATACCCCTACAAAGGTTTGAGCTAGACGATATATCTTTAAGATAATTATTGATTATGATCAATGAAATCAGATTTGCAAACTAAATACGGTCTGATTTTTTTTACAGATATAAACAACATTATAATTTATCAAACTATACAGCAAAAACATAAATTTCAAAATACTGCTGCTCTCAACTACAGATGTTTGCAAGCGTTACTAGTGATCATGAAAGATCAGAAAATCAAAAATATTGCGAGGATTGATAACGTTCGCGCGATGTCAAAACAGTCGGCAATATTCTCATTCTCAAGAAATTCCCGACATTCAACTAGACAACTCACTACTAATCTACAGAATCCTTCAACAGTACAAATATTCCACATAATAAATAAATACAAAAATGTCATTTATACCTGTCACCGCGCGCGAGACTCAAACTTTTGTAGACTACACAAAATAAGTTCAGTTAATAATACTACGTCAAAAAATATAAAATCCATCATCATCATCGGGGCGACCATTATAGTTTGTTCGTGCCTCCTATTACAAAAATATAAATTGTCCACACAAAATATCCGTTGGTAAACTTCGTCAAGATACAAAATCTAGTCAAAAATAAAAAGTCAACAGAGTAGCTGTTCAAAAAGCTGCTTTTACGTGTGAAATACATAGTCTCTTAAACTGTGGTAGAGTTACTGCATTCGTGATGTGGTCAGGCATTGAATTGAAAACATTTATACCTTTATAATACAAGGAATTTTGTGAAGCACCATGCAAAAAGTAGGGTGTTCGTTCGTATTTGATCCGCGTTTCTAGTGTTATAACTATGAATGTCACTTCCTCTTTCAATTCGGTCACACAAATATCTAGGTAGCATACCATTCTTTAATTTAAAAATGAACACCAACGTTAAATACACAATTCTTTGCTTCACTGACAACCACTGAAGGGCGTCCAACAAAAAGGTTGAGGAAGTGAATCTGTTACATCTTAAAATCAACCGCATTATTTTATTTTGCAAACGCTGTAGCCTTGATATTTGTGTTTCATTAGCTAAGAACAAAATGGACGGACAGAACTCAATGTGTGGAGAAATGATTGATTTGTACAACTGTATTTTACTAGCAATAGTCAAATCGTTTTTTAATCGACATAGAATACCATACTTTTTGGCTATTTTCTTGACGACATTGTCGATGTGAGCGTCAAACTTTAGTCTGTCATCAATAATCACGCCAAGATATTTAATTTCGCGCACGCGATCAATTGTCTCACTATCAATTTCTACAGAGACTTCATAGTTTACTCGATTCCGCGAAATGACCATGAATTTAGTTTTACTTATGTTCAATTTCAACTGTTTGTACTTCAACCATTTACTCAGAGAACGTAAATCTGCTTTCATCTGTGAAACGGCTTCTGTGAGCTAGTGTTAAAAACGCAGTCAGTGGAAAGGGAATGCAGGACAACAGCACGGCCGTTTCGCAGAACGTTGAAGCAATCACGTTGCCGGAGAACGGTGGAGATGAGATCAGTCAGCGATCGATTCAATCTCGCGCTTCGAATCAGCCTAGCTATTCTGGAGTGTTGAGTGGCATAAAACCAAACAAAGTCAGCGAAACAATCGTGCCCCAGATGGTAACGCTGGTATCGGAACGAAACAAAAGTTCAGTATAAGGGTCATCGAAAGTTCAAGGTCAGTCGACGGAACTGATGGAAGCAGAAGATGGTGTGGGTAAATCTGCTGCGAAACGACAACACTCAACCGGTGGATCGTCCGCTGATACTGACGAGGAGGCTACATCGGGATTTACGAAGGTGATGGCGAACCGTAGAACCACGCTGTCGTGACCGCAGCAGATTATTTCTCGTCTACAGAGGCCGCAGTGAGGAAACTCTTCAAAACCTCACTGCGAGCCAACTCTCGACTTGATCCAATCTGCTTCTTTGCTGCTACCAGACGTTTCAACAAAACGACGGCGGACACGCGTTCGGCGAAGAAAGTGATGACCCCACTACTCGAGGCTATTTCGAATGGGTCATTGGAATCGGGCGGCAGGCGAAGTGCCAGCAAGTGATTACAATGAAAAGTGAGGTTGTGTTCCGTTCACGTTGTAAAGCTCGTTGGTGACCGACAGTGAAACTCGCTGTGTTTGTGTATGATACTGGTATAAGTGCTTCGACCTCGACTCTGGCAGAGCAGTGAATGATGAATTATATTAGAAAAGTAGTAACGATCAATATAGCGCATTTAGTTCACCACTGGACTATCGCACTAGTTTTTACGAGTGCGAAAACGCTAATAAAAGTGCGCGATAGCAACAAATCAACTCGGTGTCTTCAGAGCACTTGCTCACCATAGATTTAAGAAATAGTGCGCCGAAGACATCAACCTGATTTGATACAATCGCGCACTTTTATTTACGTTTTCGCACTTATGAAGTCGCATTTCGCAGTCCAGTGGTGAACTAAATGCGGTATATCAACGCAATTGCGATTCAAGCTAAGAAGATGCTGTTGAAGGAATTTTTAACGAAAAACGACGTAGATATAGCTTTTTTACAGGAAGTGCAGTTTGAAGATTTATCGTTCATTCAAAGTCATGAAGCGCTTGTGAATATCGGTGTAACTAATAAAGGAACCGCAATTCTGATTCGAAGAACGCTGGAACACTCTCAGTTACTCATGGATCCCGAAGGAAGGGTTATGTCAGTTTCTGTGGACGGTTTGAATTTTGTGAACGTATATGGACACTCTGGTGCTCACTACAAGATCGAAAGAGATTTGTCGTTTTCCGATACAATCGCCGTGCAATTCAATAAGCCGGGAATTAAAGGCCACGTCCTGGCGGGCGATTTTAATTGTGTCTTGGATGAAAACGATTGCAAGGGTAAAATGTATAATTTCTCAAGTGGCTTGAAGTCTGCAGTAGAACTGCTTGAGCTGCAAGATGTTGCGATGGTGTTAAAAAGTGCGAAAAGGGATTTCACGTTCTTCCGCGGAGATTCAGCGTCAAGGCTTGATCGTGTGTACGTTTCAAAAAGTTTCATATCTGAAGTTAGTAAATGTGTAACAGTGCCGGTGGAGTTTTCAGATCATCATGCAGTTATCGTTGATTACAAGATCTCAGCTGATCAGCGGTCGTGCGTAAGCGGTAGTGGTTACTGGAAAATCAATGCTTATTTGTTGAATGATGCTGATACGAAAGAGGGATTCCAAAAAGAATACGGTGAACTGAAAAAAAGAAGAAAGTATTCGGAAAGCTTCAGCAAGTGGTGGTCCTTTGACCTGAAACGGAAGATTAAGCAGTACTACAATCGTAAGTCCTATGAGTTAAATGAAGCGAACAGACATACAAAAGAAGTGTGGAGGAAAAAGTTAAGTGAGTTGTGGGAAAAACAAAGGAATGGTGAAAATGTGTCCGACGAAATGAACATTGTTAAATCGAGAATTCTAGAAATCGAAGTTAGCAGAATGAAGAGCTATGCAGCACGGTTTCAGCCGTCGTCCATGCTGGAAAGTGAGAAGTTTGGAATATACCATGTAGCGAAAATGATGAAAAGGAAAGTGAATGCATCAACACTCACATTAAGAGGTGAAAATGGAATGGTTACTAGCAGAGACGAAGTTAAAAGTATGGTAAGTGAACATTGCCGAACATTATTTGAAAAAAAGTCGATAGGTAGTACAGATTGTGCGGCGTTAAATTATATTGATAAGTCATTCGGTGAGCAAGCAAAAGATAAAATGAAGTGTCCTATAAATGAGGAGGAACTGTTAAGCGCGATTAGTAATGCAAAAAGTAAGAAATCTCCGGGTCCGGACGGGATTGCATATGAGTTTTATGCTGTTCACTTTGAATTACTGAGGGACGATCTACTAAAGCTATTTAACGGTTTACTAGATAACTCAATATCGCCGATGGAAAATTTTTCTAACGGAGTAATAACGTAAATACCAAAAAAAGGGAAGTCAAAGGAGTTGAAAGATTTCCGACCGATTAGTATGTTAAATACGGATTATAAACTTTTTACAAAAATCTTAGCAAACCGAATCTCTGGATGCATTGAGGAAGTAATCGGTGAAGGTCAAACCGCGGTTATCAATGGAAAGTCATGCATTGATAACTTAGATGTCTTGCGAACACTGATCATTAAAGCACAACAATCGAAAGCTATGAAATTTGCGTTGTTAAGTTTAGACTTAGAGAAGGCCTTCGATGTAGTTAATCATGATCGGCTATGGGAAACATTAGAAAAGTTTAACTTACCGCGTGAAATAATAACAGCCATACACTCCCGTTCAAAAGTTTGGGGTCACCCCCTCAAAAACATGTCATTTTTTTAGGCCCATATCTCCGCCAATTTGCGTCCGATTTCAAAACCCTAGGTTTCATTCAAAAGATAATAAGTCAAAGAAACTTTGAACATGATTTAAAAGAAACTTTTTCAAAAAAATTTGTATGTAAAGTTAACCCAAAGTTGCCAAATTTTCTAAAAAATGAATATAAACTTACGGCAGTGTCGCTGGAAGTTGGGTCGACCAAATTTTAAGATGAGAGCGGTAATATGACCTATTTTCTATTAGCTTTCAACTGCTTTTTACAGAACTTAGCTAAAAAATCTAGAAAAAAAGTTATTAAGTAAATTAATCCTTGATGTCATCGACCAAAAGTCTGGGGTCACCCCTCAATATGATGTATCGGCCAAAAGTTTGGGGTCACTATCGTAAAACATGGAAAAGTGATTTGTTGATATCTTTGTCATCTTTCATTCAATTTTAATTCTTCTTGGCTTATTTGAAACAAAATGAATGCTACTTACTGCATAGACATTGAACCACACATATTTGTTGAAATTTACATACTAAAACTTAACGTAAAGTTGCCTCATTTTTTGAAGCGTGGTAAAATGTGCTAACTTTACATAACATTTTTTTATACAAAAATCGTTAAATACGTTAAGTTGAAGGCATCAAACGTAAATTTAGTTAATTATCTTTGAAATGAACCAAAAATAATTAAAATTGAACTATAGATGACGAAGATATCACCAAATCACTTTTCCATGTTTTACGAAAGTGACCCTAAACTTTTGACCGATACATCATATTGAGGGGTGACCCCAAACTTTTGGTCGATGACATCAAGGATTAATTTACTTAATAACTTTTTTTCTAGATTTTTTAGCTAAGTTCTGTAAAAAGCAGTTGAAAGCTAATAGAAAATGGGTCATATTACCGCTCTCATCTTAAAATTTGGTCGACCCAACTTCCAGCGACACTGCCGTAAGTTTATATTCATTTTTTAGAAAATTTGGCAACTTTGGGTTAAGTTTACATACAAAATTTTTTGAAAAAGTTTCCTTTAAATCATGTTCAAAGTTTCTTTGACTTATTATCTTTTGAATGAAACCTAGGGTTTTGAAATCGGACGCAAATTGGCGGAGATATGGGCCTAAAAAAATGACATGTTTTTGAGGGGGTGACCCCAAACTTTTGAACGGGAGTGTACAAAGATTGTACTCGAACGCATCGTCACAGGTATTGGTAAATGGCAGTCTAACCAGCTTCATCAATATCGGGAGATCTGTGAGACAAGGATGCCCACTCTCGATGGTGCTTGTGATGTTTATAGAGCCTCTGCTTAGACAAATCTACACTGAGCTAAAGGGTATTTTAGTTGCAAATCAGTTCATCAAAATAAGAGCTTTTGCTGACGATATTACAATAGTGATTAAGACTAATGATGAGTTCGATATTGTTCTGAAAATACTTGATGATTTTTCATTAAGTGCAGGCATTAAGCTCAACTTGAAGAAATCAGGGTTCATAAGATTCAATAATTGTAAAATAGGCCCTCAAAGGATCTCTGAAAAGGACCAGATGAAAATTTTAGGTTTGATTGTTTCTGACAATTGGAAGAAAATGGTAAACGATAACTACAAAATGTTAATAGATAATTTTAAGTTTTCATCTCACTTGTTTGCATCTAGGAGAATGAATTTAGTTGAAAAGGTAACAGTTTTGAACACCTTTATGTTGTCAAAGCTGTGGTATGCAGCTCAAATTATCCCGCCGAACAACAATCATGTTGCTCAGATCAAAATGATAACCGGTCAATTTTTGTGGAAGCATCATGCAATGGTTAGGGTTAATCGCGATCAACTGTATTTAGATTGCCCGCAAGGTGGTTTGAAGTTGATTGATCCAGAAACGCAATGCCAGTCACTATTCATTAGCAACCTGCTCTACAAAAATGAAAGGAAAATCGATCATCCATTAGTTACAAGCAAGTTCAAAAACGTCACTAATAATACTAAGAAACTGATTGGTCATGCTCTGTACATGAGTACCATAGATAATTTGATAACCAATAAGCAAATCTATAACTTCTTACTGGCAAAAAAGAACGTTGAAGTCAAGATCATGCAGAAGCACCCAAATCTCCCATGGGAAAACATTTGGGAAAATTTAAGTAAACCGTATATTTCCAGTCAGGCTCGTTCAATACTGTTTGAAGTTTTCAATGACGCGTTTCCGAATAAGGTTAAAATGTTTAATCATAACTTTGCCCAAATTACTTCTCCTGTTTGCGATATCTGTAACAAACCCGATACAAACATACATAGAATCAGACAAAGTAAATATTCCAAACCTGTATGGGACTGGGTTATAACTATTGTAAAAACTAGGTTGGATCAGAAGTTGATTTCTATTGAAGAATTATTGTATAAGGCAATCAATGATAAAAATATCAAAGCAAAAAGTGCGCTATGGGTAGTAGCAGAAGCAATAGCTTATAATATGGTTAATTTTAAAAGCAGCAACCTGTTTTGTTTTAAAAAACTCATAAGAGAATGTAGATGGAGTAATAAGATATTGTTTAAGAAACATTTTAATGATTTTCTTAACATTTGTTAAGAATGACCCAACAGAACAAAGCGAGTTTGCTTAACAAGCATAGTGATTGTATTTTCAACACAATACAAATATGTGTGCAACCCTAGGTTAAGTATGTAAATTTGTGATATGAATGAATAAAAAAAAGGCTATGCGCAAACAACATTTAATATATTTTTGGAGTATATAAGCAATAGGTTCGGTTCACTTTTATATTTGACCACTTACGACTGAACACTCAAAATCGGTTCCCGGACACGACCTGTTGTCCCGAATATGGTCTGAGGCTATTTTCTTGCTAGCCGTTCATCAGATTACCAAATAAACCATTTTATATGTTACATGTATTGGTTCTCTTTTACATTTCACCTTTTCCGACGGGATACCCGGAATCAGTTCCATAACACACTGCACATTGGGCAAAATCAAGCCCAAAGGTGGAAAAATTAATAACTTTCTTAATACAAGACCCTATGTGACCATCAATGGCTTATTCGAAAGCAAATTTTCTCAAGAATGGGTTGGTGGATGATTCATGCACGAACAACTACTCTGAAGCGAGTTATAAAACCCGTTTTACCCCAGTTCCGCCAGAAATTTGAGAATTTCTGCTATTTTACGGCATTTGTTATGATTTTAATGATTTTAACGCTGGGATACCATTGCCCCAACTCCATTGAGTAACGCTACATACATAAAATCATTAAAATGTTGGAATTTTACGATATTGTGGGGTCAATTAGGCAATGGTATATTTTCAAGGTAAAAATTCATTTTATATTTTTATAAATGATTTTTTACTCGACAATAACTAAATTAATGATCGAATACACATGGATTATTTCTAGCGAACCATTTTTGGCGAGTTTGATTTCAAAGTATTGTAAATATTTGAGTTTTCACGCATACAAATATGAGTAGTTCTCATCCTAATACCACCGATTCCAAACATTTCCAAACGATGAGCCATGCATGCAACACATCAAATCGCGGCTTTTTAAATGACCTACTGAACAGTTAGCCAGCAGAAAGTCTCAGACCATATTTGGGAGAACCGGTAGTGTTCCAGAACTGCTAACGATTTCCACAGGATTTCGAACATTTCGGCTAACGTCGAAGGAAAGATCATGAGTACGTATTCGATGAGAAAGGCACTATCACCACTAGGTGGATAAATCTGGGTTTTTAAGGATGGAGTACTGGTCCCAAGCCCCATCTATTGCAATTCCGTTAGCTCTGATCATGGAGTTGCTACAATGAAGCGAATGGTCACAAATGCTCATGCTTTTGCTCAATTTGTCTAGATGAAATCGTTGTTCAAATCGCATGTTTTGCTTGACTGAAATTTACAGTATGTAAGCCTGTAATGGTAAGCAAATCGTTTAAATTCTTCTATTTCCATCAATTCACCTACTTTATTCTTCAAGCCTTCCACCCTTCGTAGGTGTTTGCTCAACCTCTTCCTGTGTATCTCCCTGTTTACTGAAAGAGCTCAATTTGACACTTTATTTACAATTTGCATACAAATTTCGATTCTCAGCTTTTTCACACCTCTCGCCCTTTGTCAACTCGTAACTCCCTCGTTGACAGCAAAAGCCAAAATCAGAAGCGCTCAAACTCAAAAGTACATCGCAATTTGCAGCAGCGTTTTCCGATACGGTGGGTAGAAGAAACCCTTCTCGTTGATAAGCCACTTTTCTTCGCTGCCGCCAGTAGAGGTCGTAACAACATCGTCGTCGTCGTAAGAAAAGCCTGTCAACCGTTCCCGACAAGAAAGAGAAACAAGCGGAGAAAGCGATTTCGATCATTGAGATTTAGCACCACACCGCCGCTCAACAACGGGGACACCGTTTTTTTTTCTGTGGGAAAGTTGAAATTTTCACTTGAATGACTATTATTTCACAAACCATCACTGATTCGATCCGGAGGAGAGTTCAGCATAGCAGGAACACCAGGAAAAGGGTTCGTTGACACCTTGTTGTTGGGCATGTCCCTTGCCGTCATCATCGGTCTGAAAGTCAAACCAAAAAGTGGAGGTTTTTTGTTCCTCCGGAAGTGGCTCGTTTTTCTGTTTAGCGAAAAGATTATTTTCTCATTTCTTTGCAAACTCCGGGGGAGAGAAGGAGCTACGTCCGTCTTTTGGTAGATATATAAGAAGCTCTGAATTGAATAGAATGGAATTGGTTGAATAATGGCTTTAAGAGGGCATTTTTGTGTTCACCTTTTTCTTTATTTCACGTTTCGTTTATTGAAACAGAAAATAAGGTAATCCTGATAGGATTGTGATGATATCTACAACATTCAGCTTAATCAATATGTAATTTAAACGTTACTGAATGCTATGATTCTATGTTTCGATAAGTATCTTAATATTATTATCATGTTCTATGAGTAGGACAATTAGGCCAGAACAAATCTCATTTTCTTCTTTTGTCATTTTGCTCGTTGACTCGGCCAGGGGGGGCAGGATAAATAATAAACGTATTTGATGAAAAATTTTCAAAACAATTAGGCAAACTCATGAAATTTATCGGATTTGTTAAGAAATTTTTTCGGCGACTCAGTTTAAAATTTTTGAATTTCTTGAATAATTTATTTGTGCCCCCCCCCCCCCCCCTTCAAAATGTCGAATTTCGACCAAAATTTTCCGAGGGGGGGGGGGTGACATTGAGAAAATCGAAATTTGTGTCAGCCTTATTTAACCATATGAGTAAAGCTGTGTGAATACTCTTTATTAAATCTTTGTTAAGCCGTGGAGTAAATCTCTGTAAATGTAAAGAGTATTTACTCAGTGTTTCACAGTTTCCTCTAAATCAGCACAAACAGGGCATTCGGGAGAATCAGCATGCCTGAAACGGTGTAGATACTGTCGGAAGTAACCATGGCCTGAAAGGATCTGTGTCAGGTGGAATGTTACTTCCCCATGGCGCCTATTAATCCAACTATCTACCCTCGGTATCAACCTATGGGTCCACCTTCTTTTGGTGGAACTGTCCCACGCGCGCTGCCATCTGACGCACGGCCATCCTGGTAGTCCTGGTAGTCCTGCGTGCCGCGCATTACGGAGCACTACATGTCCTCCCTGATAAGGATGCCGATAGGCTCCATACCAGTGATAAAACAGAGAGCGTCGCGTAAAACGGTACGGTACGCGCTCGCAACCCTCAAGCACTTCAGCCTGTTAGTACTTTCCAGTTTACTTAGGTAGCTTTTGGTACTTAGGGTCTGTTCATAAACCACGTAGACCAAAATTTGGCCATCTCAGACCTCAGACCTCAGACCCCCCTCCCCACTCGTAGACTTTTGTCCATAAAAAAAATTAAAATTAGTATGGAGCGTAGACTTTGGCTAGACCCTCCCCTCCACCAAAAAGTCTACGTGGTTTATGAACGGCCCCTTAGCGCAGTGCCCCACGCCGGGCCGCCATGGCCTTAGCATGGACGAGACGACTCTAGCCAGATGCTTGCGCTTACTGGCGTACACCGCAGAGCTTTTGGACATCATCCATGCCACTATAGCTGTGGGGGATCTTTTACAGGCGGAATAAACGTGGCTACCGAAGGTGAGCTTATCGTCGATCATCACGCCCAAGTGTTTGACGGGGCGCTTCGACAGGATAGTGCACTCGCCATTACTGATCACCGCCTGTTGCTCCAACTTCCGAATGTTCACAGCCGTCACCTCAGTCTTGTGATGAAGCATCTCCAGTTTGCTGGATCGCATCCACGCCTCCACAACCTTGATCGAGTGATCGGTAGTCAACTTCACCTCCTCGATCGTTTCACCGTAGACTTCGAGCGTAATGTCGTCGGCAAATCCGACAATCACCACTCCTACTGTATACTCTAACCTCAACACCTCGTCGTACATGACATTCCATAACACCGGACCCAGGATGGCACCTTGCGGGACTCCTGAGGTTATGTGAAAGCACTTCCGACCCACCTCTGTGTCGTAAAATAGTACTCGATTCTGAAAGTAACTTTCGAGAATCTTGTACAAGTACCCCGGTATCCCCAGATACAAGAGCGCATCGGCAATAGCAGACCAGCTGGTGCTATCAAACGCATTCCTTACATCCAGCGTCACTACCGCACAGAAACGAATTCCCCTCCTCTTAGGCTCGAGTGCTTTTTCGGCGGTTTTTGTGACCGACAAGAAATCGTCTACGGTGGACCTTCCCTTCCGGAAGCCGTACTGGTTATTCGAAAGACCATTTTCGCCCTCGGTGTACCTCAACATTCTATTGAGGATGATCTTTTCGAGCATATTCCCCGCCGTGTCAATCAAGCATATTGGTCTATATGCTGACGGGTCTCCGGGTGGTTTGCCCGCCTTTGGCAATAGTACTAGGCTACTTTTAAGGCCAGGTTCGGAGCTCCGTCCGGACCTGTGGCCTTACCT
Source organism: Aedes albopictus (assembly GCF_035046485.1). Taxonomy (NCBI): domain Eukaryota; kingdom Metazoa; phylum Arthropoda; class Insecta; order Diptera; family Culicidae; genus Aedes; species Aedes albopictus. The sequence continues at coordinate 136,004,785 of NC_085136.1, read as the reverse complement.
ACGCTAAGGGACTTAGCTATCCCCGCAAGTTCCACATCGGTGACCCTCTCCTCATCGCCAGCCTCAGTCCCTGGCTGTCCTACGAAAGGAGGCCAAGGACTAGGATCATGACGCGGAAAAAGTCCTCCAATGATCCCCCCCAACATCTCTGGAGACTGCTCTGTAGGAGCCATCACACCTCTCGTCTTGGCCATAACGATCCTGTAGGCGTCACCCCACGGGTTCGTATTGGCACTCTGACAGAGACCCTCAAAGCAGGCCTTTTTACTTGCTCTTATCTCCGTCTTAAACGCGGCTTTTGCAGCGGCAAACACCGTGTTCGCTGCATCCGCCGCCCAGCCCGTAGGCAGGCGCGGCGCAAGTCCGCAATCGGGTTGGTCCACCAGTAAGCCGGTGGCCTCCCATTTCTAGGGTGGACTCGCCTAGGCATGGACTCATCGCACGAACGTAAGAGCACCGCTACCAGCTCGACGCCGTCTAAACCAGTGAAGAGAATTGTCAGACAAGAGGCACAAAACAAGCAACAAAGAAGGCGCGACGATTACTCTTTATCCCTACTGGTAACAGATGACATGATCTCGAATTTTTTTGTTGCAGACAAAACGGAATCAGAATTTGTTGCGTATTTTTCAACTCGTGAATAATCAATTATTACTAACCCAAAATTGAAACTGCTTGATGATAGAGCTTCACCAGAGTTGCAGTGTTTACCGACTCGAAGTTACCGTTCGAAAATCGCAATGCAAGACTTAAAAATCTCTCAACTCGTGGTGTACAATGTTTATCCTATTATTTTCAAGTTGGGACAAACTTTTGTCGCATTGGATGGTATGTCGCAACAAATACAGGTTGCGACATTGTCATTATTGTTGCGCTATGGTTGAATTTTAATTCTCTGGTCTAAGCCAAGTAGGTTTCGCTCAGGCGGAGCGCCTCCCTAAATACCCCTTCGTCGAAGTATGATGTCTTTCATCTGCCAGGGGTTTGGCCTTGGCCTAGCCGGCTCTGGCTCTACCCACTACCTGCTGTTGCTGTAGTCGATACTGTAGTGAATCGCCAGATGATCTCTGTGGGTGTCTACTCTCCAGTTCGAACTACTTGTTAGGCCAGGACTACAAAAATAAATTCATCTGAAGGAAGCTTAACGACTGTACCATACGAGAAGGTATTTTTTTCCGGCCGTATCAGGCTTGGTAGTAGCAAAAACGGTTTTGTATCTACATCCGACGGTTTCGGTAATTTATTTTACCTTTTTCAAGGACTCTAAAATGTTTACAAATAGTTTTAGTTCTACATAATTGTTGCTGTTTTGTGAATCCCTATAACTTACAGAAGCTCGTTTTCTTGTGAAGACCCGATTGAGCTCTACGGAAAGTTGTCCATGTATTGGGTTTAAAATGACGCTCACTTTGGCTAAAGGCAATAGAATTAGCGATAGACTAAAAATCTTTTTTAACAAATTTTAAAACTTACTGCATGTGTGGTAATAATAGTGGTGCACACTGTATCGTAGGTTGCGTGTTTTATGCACAGTGACTAAATCTCTGTCTCTGGGTTCCACTTGTTTGACAGCCTTCTTGCTGGTTTAGCTAACTTTGTGTGTATTGTGGTGTGGATGGACGATCGTTGGAGCTTTGTGTGTAGGCTTGTGTGTAGGTGTTTGCATGTGTATCTGTGTTGTTGACATTCGCATTTTCGTTTGTGTTTTGTGTTTTGTTTATCTTTCCTATGAGCCATTTTATGAGACGTTTCGGATCAGCTGATCGCTCATTTCATGAATGAAAATTTGACAGGAGGTTGCGCCCAAGCCCGTGAGTGTTAATATCAATATCAACACTGTTGTCGTTTCGTAAAATAGACTATTTCATATAGAATGCCTGCGTAGACTGAGTGCAGACCTTCAGAATCCGATCATCTGTTTATACTATTTTTGTTGTTTTTTATGTGACACATTTCTAGAAATTGTAGTGTACATGTGATTTTGTGTCTGTCTAATACTTTTACCTTTTTTAGGTCGAAGTGGTGTTGTTTAGTAATGCTATTCAATCACGCTGAGAGAATCACCCGTAGGTTTCTTAAGGAGAATCCAAACGTAGTCGTGATCAAGTCCGACAAAGGAAACAAAACTGTTCTAATGGAAGCTGACGATTACAAACAGAAAATGCTCGAACTGCTGAACGACCAGGGGGTTAGACACTCTAATCTTTTGATATAAATCTTTCCCTAATCTTTGCTAATCTTTTTTAATCCCGCTTAATCCCGCTGAATCCTACTAAACATTCTAAAAGCGTTTTTACTTCAGTGTTAAACGAAGTTCTGTCAAATTGCCAACATTATCTTTGTTTACGTACGTGCTGTGCCTCATTTTAGTTGAATACTAGTTGGATTTTGTGAAAATTTTATGTTCATTGGTAAGTAACGGTGAATAAATTGTATTCAATTAGATTTGTGGGATTGAATTGGGCCTAACAGAGGGAACGAATAATGCTAACTAATTCTTACTTTACAGATTTTACGACCAGCGGCAGTTTCGTTCTAAGAAACTCAACGGAATAGAGTGCGAATTGTCGAACGAAGAGATTGAGGCGAGGTGATGCAATGGAACCCGTGGATGAAAGAACCAACTACGATTGTGACTATAGTGTGCCGACCGACGGAGCTGTTTATGTGGTTTTTGCAGAAAGAATACGGAAGTGAGGTTTCTGGACCATTAAAGGGACAGTTCCAGTTCCAGGATGATGATCGGGTCCTGCGCGGTTTACTCACTATCTCTCACTATCTAGAATATTATAATTACCGGCGGCCAAGATCTCCGATCAATTCGCCGAGCTTCTTCATCACCAAAATGATCTACAACAGTCCTGCCAGCTACACGCCTTTCCTTATCATCTTTGCTCGAACTCGCCACCAGCATGACGCTTGTTATTTTCAACGCAATCACCGACCTGATCAAGTAGGAATCACCGCTCTTAGCAAATCTTGCCAGCATATCGCTCGTCCGCCTTTTCAACTCCCTCCATAGATAGGTCTCTCACGTCATCGCCATCATATTCTTGCTGTTGATCCTGCTCCGATACATCTTTCACGTCCTCACCAACATCCGATTAAATCCCGAACAAGTGCTGGCCCACCCTTAAACCCAGAAGAACATCTGCAAGGTGTTCCAGATCTTAGAGGATACGCCGATTCAACATAATGTTCGGTAACCACATGGCACAATAATGCAGCTTGCATGCTCGCATTCGTCGAAAGAAATCATTGATCTTGCTGCGGCTTCATAGTGGAGAACATATCCAGCGAGAAGGTGGGACCGGGTGTGATTATGGCCGTGCTCCAGACCACGATGATGCTGACCAAACATGAGTGAGTAGTAAACTTCTAAAAAAACTTTTATTGTCCTAACTTCTCAACCTTTCTCAACTATGTTCTATGGGTACTTCCACAGTCATTTCCTGAGAGCTTTCTCTACCAATGATCATTAGTATGGTACACGCTTGTATGGAAAAAATAAATCATCGCTCCAGTCGACTTTTTAGATCCCATTTAGGTCCCATATGAACTGTACAAAATTTCAGCGCAATCGGTGAAACTATAATTTAGCGCAAGCGGTTCAAAGTTTTCATAGGATTTACTATGGGAAAAGCTACACTTTCAGATAAAAAATCCCTGAGGCCGTCCCTTGTCTCCTTAATTCAAATCGATCAATGTTTCTTGTAGAAAAATCAATTATGAAGCTTTCCTTCGAAGACCGCAAAACAATTGGATGCTTGTGGAAAAAGTTATTGATTTATTACCGATTGGTGATCCAACGAACGGCTTTTTGTTTTGTTTTATCAGCAGCACTGCTGCTGCCGTTGTTGCATGGGGTGGCGGGAGGCGTCACCACCCCCAGAAACAGCAGCAGCCAAGGCAGCAGCTACAGTGCTGCTAATAAAACAAAACAAAAAGCCGTTCGTTGGAACACCAATCGGTAATAAATCAATAACTTTTTCCACAAGCATCCAATTGTTTTGCGGTCTTCGAAGGAAAGTTTCATAATTGATTTTTCTACAAGAAACATTGATCGATTTGAATTAAGGAAACAAGGGACTCCCTCTGGGATTTTTTATCTGAAAGTGTAACTTTTCCCATAGTAAATCCTAAGAAAACTTTGAACCGCTTGCGCTAAATTATAGTTTCACCGATTGCGCTGAAATTTTGCACAGTTCATATGGGACCTAAATGGGATCTAAAAAGTCGACTGGAGCGAGGATTTGATATTTGTCCCATACTAATGATCATTTTGCGTTTGTATATCGTGTCGCGTGCACTAAAATACTCAAATACCTACTCTACGCCTAAGGAAGTCAAAGAAATTTTCCATTACAAAAAGTTCCACATCCAATATTTTTCTAAAGATTCTTTATGCGGGGATTCCTAAATGATTATTTTCTGGAAATTTCTTAGGATTTTTTTCTGGGTATTTTTCCAGGATTCCTGGGGATTCCTTCGAAGGTTTCTACTGTGCATTCCTTCAGTAATTCCCGTAAAATTCTTTCAGGTGTTCCTTATAGGGATTCTTCCAGGCGTTCTTTCTGGCGATTCCTCTAGGTGTTCCTTTAGAAGATCGCTTCTGAGTATCCTGATGTGGATGCCTCCAGGAATTCTTGGTGGAGATTCTTCCAGAATTTACTTCTGGGGATTTCTCCAATAGTTCATAGCGTTTTCTACAGAATGTTTTGGTGAGAATTTTGCCAAGGTTGGAGTTCCTTTCGGGAGTTCCCTCCGGCAATTTCTCCAGGAGTTCCCTCCGGGAGCTCCTCCAGGAGTTCCCTCCGGAAATTCCTCCAGGAGTTCCCTCCGGAAATTCCTCCAGGAGTTCTCTACAGGAGTTCCCTCCGGGAGTTCCTCTAGGAGTTCCCTACGGGAGTTCTTCCAGGAGTTCCCTCCGGGGGTCCCTCTAGGAGTTTCCTCCAGGAGCTCCCTACGGGAGTTCTTCCAGGAGTTCCCTCCGGGAGTTCCCCCAGGAGTTCCCTCCGGGAGTTCCTCCATGAGTTCCCTCCGGAAGTTCCTCCAGGAGTTCCCTCCGGGAGTTCCTCCAGGAGTTCCCTCCGGGAGTTCCTCCAGGAGTTCCCTCCGGGAGTTCCTCCAGGAGTTCCCTCCGGGAGTTCCTCCAGGAGTTCCCTCCGGGAGTTCCTCCAAGATTTCCCTCCGGGAGTTCCTCCACGAGTTCCCTCCGGGAGTTCCTCCAGGAGTTCCCTCTGGGAGTTCCTCCAGGAGTTCCCTCCGGGAGTTCCTCCAGGAGTTCCCTCCGGGAGTTCCTCCAGGAGTTCCCTCCGGGAGTTCCTCCAGGAGTTCCCTCCGGGAGTTCCTCCAGGAGTTCCCTCCGGGAGTCCCTCCAGGAGTTCCCTCCGGGAGTCCCTCCAGGAGTTCCCTCCGGGAGTCCCTCCAGGAGTTCCCTCCGGGAGTTCCTCCAGGAGTTCCCTCCGGGAGTTCCTGCAGGAGTTCCCTCCGGGAGTTCCTCCAGGAGTTCCTTTCGGGAGTTCCTCCAGGAGTTCCCTCCGGGAGTCCCTCCAGGAGTTCCCTCCGGGAGTTCCTCCAGGAGTTCCCTCCGGGAGTTCCTGCAGGAGTTCCCTCCGGGAGTTCCTCCAGGAGTTCCCTTCGGGAGTTCCTCCAGGAGTTCCCTCCGGGAGTTCCGCCAGGAGTTCCCTCCGGGAGTCCCTCCAGGAGTTCCCTCCAAGAGTTCCTCCAGGAGTTTTCCAGAAATTGCTCAGAAGATCCCTCTAGAAATTCTGCCAAGGATTTCGCCAAATCGAATTGATTCCCGCAGAAACTTCTCCTAGGACCCCGACAGAAATTACTCCGAGGATTACTCCACGAATTATATAAACACCAGTTTTTAACGTCTTATTCGTATATATTATTTATTTCTTACATTTCAGAATAACTGCGGATTTCCTTCTCATGACTGGCAGTATTGGACGATCCTGAACGACTTTTAATTTTTAATATATGTTATTTTTTATAAACTAATAAATAGTACAATAGAGGAGGGGGTATCAGAAGGGCGGGGGGGGGGGGGTGATGTGGTATTTTGTTGGCTCAAAATATATCCGAAAGACCAACAGGGTTTTGAAGAAGGTATCAAATGATTACAAGCTATGCTAAAAAGATTCATTTTGAATTAGGCTTCCTCTTTCAGAAGCTTTGGACTCAGATTTTTTCAAGTAAATTTTTCTTCTATTCAGAATTGTAATAGCTCATGAGGTTCACCAAGTCATCCCAATTTGCATGGTGATGCTTAAACGTTTCATTTTGAAACGGGCTGGCTTGTTTCAGAATTTGTACTAGCTCATGAGGTTCACCAAGTTCTCCCCAATTGCATGGTGATGCTGAAACGTTTCATTTTGAATTGGGCTTGCATGTTTCAGAATTTGTAATAGCTCATGAGGTTCACCAAGTCCTCCCCAATTGCATGGTGATGCTAAAACGTTTAATTTTGAACTGGGCTTGCTTGTTTCAGAATTTGTACTAGCTCATGAGGTTCACCAAGTCCTCCCCAATTGCATGGTGATGCTTAAACGTTTCATTTTGAAACGGGCTTGCTTGTTTCAGAATTTGTACTAGCTCATGAGGTTCACCAAGTCCTCCCCAATTGCATGGTGATGCTAAAACGTTTAATTTTGAACTGGGCTTGCTTGTTTCAGAATTTGTACTAGCTCATGAGGTTCACCAAGTCCTCCCCAATTGCATGGTGATGCAAAAACGTTTCATTTTGAATTGGGCTTGCTTGTTTCAGAATTTGTACTAGCTCATGAGGTTCACCAAGTCCTCCCCAATTGCATGGTGATGCTGAAACGTTTCATTTTGAATTGGGCTTGCATGTTTCAGAATTTGTACTAGCTCATGAGGTTCACCAAGTCCTCCCCAATTGCATGGTGATGCTTAAACGTTTAATTTTGAACTGGGCTTGCTTGTTTCAGAATTTGTACTAGCTCATGAGGTTCACCAAGTCCTCCCCAATTGCATGGTGATGCAAAAACGTTTCATTTTGAATTGGGCTTGCTTGTTTTAGAATTTGTACTAGCTCATGAGGTTCACCAAGTCCTCCCCAATTGCATGGTGATACTTAAACGTTTCATTTTGAAACGGGCTTGCTTGTTTCAGAATTTGTACTAGCTCATGAGGTTCACCAAGTCCTCCCCAATTGCATGGTGATGCAAAAACGTTTCATTTTGAATTGGGCTTGCTTGTTTCAGAATTTGTACTAGCTCATGAGGTTCACCAAGTCCTCCCCAATTGCATGGTGATGCTAAAACGTTTAATTTTGAACTGGGCTTGCTTGTTTCAGAATTTGTACTAGCTCATGAGGTTCACCAAGTCCTCCCCAATTGCATGGTGATGCTAAAACGTTTAATTTTGAACTGGGCTTGCTTGTTTCAGAATTTGTACTAGCTCATGAGGTTCACCAAGTCCTCCCCAATTGCATGGTGATGCTTAAACGTTTAATTTTGAACTGGGCTTGCTTGTTTCAGAATTTGTACTAGCTCATGAGGTTCACCAAGTCCTCCCCAATTGCATGGTGATGCAAAAACGTTTCATTTTGAATTGGGCTTGCTTGTTTTAGAATTTGTACTAGCTCATGAGGTTCACCAAGTCCTCCCCAATTGCATGGTGATGCTTAAACGTTTCATTTTGAAACGGGCTTGCTTGTTTCAGAATTTGTACTAGCTCATGAGGTTCACCAAGTCCTCCCCAATTGCATGGTGATGCAAAAACGTTTCATTTTGAATTGGGCTTGCTTGTTTCAGAATTTGTACTAGCTCATGAGGTTCACCAAGTCCTCCCCAATTGCATGGTGATGCTGAAACGTTTCATTTTGAAACGGGCTTGCTTGTTTCAGAATTTGCACTAGCTCATGAGGTTCACCAAGTCCTCCCCAATTGCATGGTGATGCAAAAACGTTTAATTTTGAACTGGGCTTGCTTGTTTCAGAATTTGTACTAGCTCATGAGGTTCACCAAGTCCTCCCCAATTGCATGGTGATGCAAAAACGTTTCATTTTGAATTGGGCTTGCTTGTTTCAGAATTTGTACTAGCTCATGAGGTTCACCAAGTCCTCCCCAATTGCATGGTGATGCTGAAACGTTTCATTTTGAATTGGGCTTGCATGTTTCAGAATTTGTAATAGCTCATGAGGTTCACCAAGTCCTCCCCAATTGCATGGTGATGCTAAAACGTTTAATTTTGAACTGGGCTTGCTTGTTTCAGAATTTGTACTAGCTCATGAGGTTCACCAAGTCCTCCCCAATTGCATGGTGATGCAAAAACGTTTCATTTTGAATTGGGCTTGCTTGTTTTAGAATTTGTACTAGCTCATGAGGTTCACCAAGTCCTCCCCAATTGCATGGTGATGCTTAAACGTTTCATTTTGAAACGGGCTTGCTTGTTTCAGAATTTGTACTAGCTCATGAGGTTCACCAAGTCCTCCCCAATTGCATGGTGATGCAAAAACGTTTCATTTTGAATTGGGCTTGCTTGTTTCAGAATTTGTACTAGCTCATGAGGTTCACCAAGTCCTCCCCAATTGCATGGTGATGCAAAAACGTTTCATTTTGAATTGGGCTTGCTTGTTTCAGAATTTGCACTAGCTCATGAGGTTCACCAAGTCCTCCCCAATTGCATGGTGATGCAAAAACGTTTCATTTTGAATTGGGCTTGCTTGTTTCAGAATTTGTACTAGCTCATGAGGTTCACCAAGTCCTCCCCAATTTGCGTGGTGATGCTAAGAGGCTTAGTTTAGAATTTGCAATCCGCATTCGAAAACTAAAGTTGCTCTTTATCAAGATTTGCTGTGTATACCCTCATTCTTGTTTTCGATCGAATCCACTTTCGAACGTAAATCGATCGCATTCCCGTTTACGCCAGCAAAATCATATGCACTCTCATTCTTGTTTACGGGCGTATCCGCTTTCGAACGTATTTGGTTCGTTCGAATCCGTAGGCCATTTGATTTTGCTGGCGTAAACGGGAATGCGGACGATTTTCGTTCGAAAGTGGATTCGATCGAAAACAAGAATGAGGGTGATGGGCTACGGATTCGAACGAACCAAATACGTTCGAAAGCGGATACGCCCGTAACCAAGAATGAGGGTGGTAGTTTATAAGGTTCTTTTCTAGCCAAAAGGTGATGAACAAATAAAACATATTTTAAGGTTTGTAGAACAACCATCTTTTATTAATAATTTGTTATTGAATTGAGTAATCGTTAATCCACAGACAAACAGACGTAACTCTTAGAGGATATTCATTAAAAACTTTTGCCTGGTGTCTTTTTTATGAGCACACTGCCACCTGTTGATAGAACCGCGCGAGACACTGTCGGCCATGATGGATTTCAGTTTGACGTTTGTCTAACACGCACACTATTACATCAAATCTGTTTGTCTGTGGTTAATCCTCATAATATTCAAGGTGACTTGATAAGTCTAGTTTTGAAATTGGACATTTGACAATCGATGCGATGTCTGGGCTGAAATTCAGATAGTTGATCTCTTCGGATAGAAAAAAGCATATGGCCATCCCTTCTACCGGTTATGCTATTAGGCGCCCGTGGAAGCTGATCCAGAAAACCGGATTTCCAGCCATCTGATGTTCCTGAAGCGTTTCTTTTTTCCTTTTCTTGAGTCCAATTATTGTTCAATTTGACGTGTCCATTTTCCTGGTGATAAAAACCCACCAGGGTGCGATGACGTCACGTTTTCGATTCCCGCATCTTGTACCAATGTTTAGGGAACTCAAATGCATTGTCAATGGGGGAACCCAATTGATGTTGGCTGCAAACAATCCTATTGGGTGGGAATACGGATGTCATATACACGTACGTGTAAAAACCATTCTGCCGCTTTCATATCCATCTGGGATTTCAGTTGTCCCTCCACCTATGTGTTCCCAATACGAGGAACTGATAATCGAATTCACCAGCGTTTTTCGTCGTTCAGTTGGCTCTTTTCGTGCCGAATGACCACATCCGGTATATGTCGCCGTCGTGGTTATTTCAAAAATTTCCTACAAGATATGTAATGTCATTACCCACTCAACTTGCACCGCGTAAAATTCGTTCCAATTATTTACCTCAATCAAGAATTTTTCAGTCACTTCGGTTTTGGAAGTTCCTTCATCGCCCGCTTCCATCTCACCACCGCATAATAATTTTCGGAAGCTCGGAAATTGAATACGGGATTGACTAATGCATGGCCGGTACGAGCTCAACCGATTGTTCATTATCAGCAGCATCCACAAAAAGTCGTTGGCTTCACTTATTTCGCGCGGATTTTGGTAAAGGGAAACTGAGAAAAAAAATCTTCTCCCGTCGATGAAGACTACGAAAATCACCGGCGGTTCCAGATAGAACGGACACTGGCAACTCCTCCTTCGGAAAAACGGGAGAAAGCGGCCTCAACTTTTGCCCTGGCTCTTTTGTTTACTAACAAAATCAATAACAAACTGACAGTTCTTAACACTGAACGAAAAGCGTAATGGATTTTGTTTTGCAAAGTGATTTGCCAATCCCGCTTAATCCAGCCTAATCTTTGTTAATCTTGTCTAATCTTCTCAATCATGATTAGAGTGTCTAGCCCCCTGTGAACGACCGAGAGACGTACTGTCCGGTTACGCGCGACCCGACGTCCAAATTTGAACGAGAGAACAATAACTTGGTGAGACGACTTCGAAACCTACACCTCATCGATGAAAAGACAGCCAGAAGACTCACCAAATACAATGCTGTATGCCCGCGAATCTACGGACAGCCCAAGGCTCATAAACCCGGACTACCATTGAGACCTGTCGTATCAAACATGACGTCCCCATCGTACGAGCTGTCCAAATACGTAGGGCAGATCATCCAACAATCCTTGGTAAGCACCTACAACATAAAAGACTCGTTCTCGTTTTGCCAAATCATAAACGGCATCACCCTACCCGACGTTCACGTGATCATCTCTTTGGATGTCAAAGCACTGTTCACGTCGATACCAAAATCCCTAGTGATTAATAGTATCATCATGCGGTGGAACGAAATCAGTCCAAATACAAACATAAACTTGGACCTTGTAACGGTTGCACTACCGTTTCATGAACATCCCTAAAATTTATAATTGAGTGTGCGCCTGTCGAGTAGGCAACACGATGAGAAGTGCTCGAATCAATAGGGTAGTTGAATATGGGTAATATTGTGGAATGGTAATGGGGAGTAATTGTTGATAAGAAGTAACCAGGAATCTGGACAAGAAAATTTAAACTTAGGAAATAAAATCAAGAAAGAGGAAACCGGCAATCAAAAAGAAAATCAGACAAGTCCGGGGTCTTGAAGCGGAGAGAAAATCAACCTGATCTTTCCCGTTCAGACCACCGAGCTGAGAAGATCGTGAAAATATAAAGTGAAGTTAGTGAAGACTGTCGTAAATCGAAGTAAGAAGTTGATTAAATTAGTAATTCAAAGTATTAATGTGAAATATTTTTTAAAAGCTATTTACAGAGTTAAGTTCAAACTAAAGTTCAGATTAAATCAAATCGTGAGTCGAGTTGAGGAAGAAAGTAAAAAGAGTAAGCACTAGTGTGGGACACGCTTGTATGGAAAAAATAAATCCTCGCTCCAGTCGACTTTTTAGATCCCATTTAGGTCCCATATGAACTGTACAAAATTTCAGCGCAATCGGTGAAACTATAATTTAGCGCAAGCGGTTCAAAGTTTTCATAGGATTTACTATGGGAAAAGTTACACTTTCAATCAAAAAATCCCAGAGGTCGCCCTTTGCCTCCTTAATTCAAATCGATCAACATTTCTTATACAAAAATCATTTGTGAAACTTTCCTTCGAAGACCGCAAAACGATTAAATGCTTGTGGAAAAAGTTATTGATTTATTACCGATTAGTGATCCAACGAACGGCTTTTTGTTTTGTTTTATCAGCAGCACTGCTGCTGCCGTTGTTGCATGGGGTGGCGGGAGGCATCACCACCCCCAGAAACAGCAGCAGCCAAGGCAGCAGCTACAGTGCTGCTAATAAAACAAAACAAAAAGCCGTTCGTTGGATCACTAATCGGTAATAAATCAATAACTTTTTCCACAAGCATTTAATCGTTTTGCGGTCTTCGAAGGAAAGTTTCACAAATGATTTTTCTACAAGAACCGTCGATCGATTTGAATTAAGGAGGCAAAGGGCGACCTCTGGGATTTTTTGATTGAAAGTGCAACTTTTCCCATAGTAAATCCTATGAAAACTTTGAACCGCTTGCGCTAAATTATAGTTTCGCCGATTGCGCTGAAATTTTGCGCAGTTCATATGGGACCTAAATGGAATCAAAAAAGTCGACTGGAGCGAGAATTTGATGTTTGTCCCATACTAGTAAGCACATGCAAATTAAAGTGTTAATGTTGTAAAGTTAATCTAAATTTATTATTGTCTGAAAAATCGTGAGTCGGTATTCGAAGCCTGTGAAGAAAAAATAACCTGGAAATTCAAGAAAACAACGAATGAGGTAAATTTCCGAAATCGGTATGGATGGGTATATTTGGTGCTAAATGTTTCGACTTTCACAGTCACTAACAGTGACGACGACCGTTGGGCGGTAGTCAGCCGAAGTGTGGGGTGTGGAGAAGAGCTATCTCGCTCGGCAGGCGGATTGCAAGCCTTACAAAAATAGCACCCATCGTTAGCCTTGTGCTAGTGATCAGACGAGGAACGATCCCCTAGAGTATTTTTCGCCTCGTGGCTTCGGGTCACAAAAAAATATCTCTAGAGTGCGTGGCCATCGGAATAGGAGTTCGGCCTCGCAAGCACCACCCGTCACCACGTGGTTGCCGAAATTCGCGAGACGTCTGAGCAGGGAAAGTTTGCTATCGCCAGAGTGAATCATCCTGACTCACGTCCCGGGAACACACAGCAAGCAGGCCCGTCTGATCGACTTCCACCCCACCCCATCAACGAGCATCGCAGGGCGGCGTTGTTGACATCGTTTACCTACAGCACGCTATTCTGAGCACAACCAGACTTCCAAGGTTGGGTTCGCTAACGACGACCGTCGACCGCCTCAACAACCTCGGTACGGCGACGTCGAGCGGCACGAAGCCGAGCAAGAACGCGGGTAGCTATACCGTCGACCCTTCCGGAGAGAAACGTCCGAGAGCTGAAGGTCGGCACCGTGAGTCGATCTCTACATCGCGAACGCGGGCCAGCAAGGTAAACTAGCTGTCCACGAAGTGCTGTAAGTACAGAAACCCTATTTGATACCACCACTGATACACGGTTAACCGTACCGCCCAATAACAGTACCGTCTACCCCCGTTGGTTTGACCGTATCTAATCTGAACACTTTTCAATTTGTCCCTCGCTTATCTGCACATCGTTCAAATGAAAAATGGTTCAAACGTCATTTTGTCATGGAACGGGGTGAAACGGAACGCAGAATCAAAACAAAACATCAAATAAGGCTGCCAGCAGTGTGTTTTTTTCGTCGCCTACAGGCTACAGGGTTGCTAGAAGTTCAAACTAAAAACGAACCCCGTTGGTTTGCATGAGGTGTCGTTCAAACCAACGGAGGTAGACGGTAGTAGTAGTAGTAGGGAAGAGAGCAAGAGAGAATTTTATAACAGATCACAAACACTAGAAGTGCGCAAGTGACGTCACGGATAGGGCTTTTTTCTACAATGTTGTTTAAAGCGCAAAATACAAAACTCACGAAGATGAGGAGATGTTGCATGCAACCAAATACAAAACTGAATCTATAAAATAGTCTTTGGAAGTTAATTTAGATTAAAAGTTTTTTTTTATGTACACATTTTTCTGTGCGATTCTTTTGACCAGCTTCAAGTACTCAATCTCAGCAAATAAATAAATTCTTTCCTTTTTAACAGAAATTTTAAGTGAATTTTACATTGGGATGAAAACCGAATTTTGGGGAAAAATGTTTGGGAATTGTTGGGAAACGAAGGAGGTGGATTCTGCAAAGGACAGGATCTTGAGCTAGCTGAGCAACGTGAATTCTAGCAGACGGCATAGGACGTCTGGCGCATTAAACTAGAATTTTGGAGGTCCTTGCAGGATCCTCCTTACAACCTCTTCCTCGAAATCGTGGTGTTTTGCATTGACAGCAGTAACTTTCGGTTCGACGGACAACAATACCTTCAAGCAATGTTGCTATTTCTCACCGATTACTTGCTCATCAAAGCTCATCATTTGTATTTTAATCCTGCGCGATTATGCCATGCTCTGATCAACGATGAGCAGGAGCAAAGATATGGAAAGAAAAATATAATGAAAAGAGCAAACGGCTGTGTGAGCATCTGCTTGTGTCGCAGCGCGCTCGTTTGTTAGGCTCGGCCATGCCGAATGGATTGGATAGACACGGTTCGGCCCGAACGCTTGCGGTGCACACAGATAAAGCATTTGAATATACCAACACAAACGTGCACGCATACCAAGCCAACTATGTCTCGTGATGAGCATATTTTGCGATGAAAAGCACGACTTGACTGCAAGGCGTTCGCTCAGCGGCGAAAGATAATTACCAACATCGCTGATCGGTATCGAACCCAATCGTGTGCTATTTGTACGAGCGGTTGCACAGATGCTGCGGTGGAATGAGACTTTTCGCTCACTGTTGACAACGAATCATGGCTACTCGCCTATGTTTTCACAAAATAGCAAGGTTGTCTTCAAGTATTTGGTACAGCCATGCGCAACCCGCTTTCACCGTCTATAGCAGACTGGGTGATGGAAACCCTGCTGGATATCGTGCTTCGCATACTCAAGATTCCCCTATCGTTTCTGCGAAAGTTTGTGGACGATCTTATAACAGCCATACCACTGAATCAACTCCAACACGTACTAGAAACAGCTATGATGTCCACATCCAGTTCACCTACGAACTAGAGGTGGACAACAAATTACCCTTCTTGGATATGCTTCTCATCAGGCAGGGCAACCAAAAGGTAACAACACAATGGTATCAGAAACCCATTGCATGCGGAAGGTTTCTGAATTACTTTTCTTGCCATCCAATGAGCCAAAAGTTGAACATGGCTAAAAACCTTGCCAGTCGTGTAAACCTGCTTTCCACTGACCTCGACAATCAAGCAAAGGTCAAAATCATTGATGAACAGCTGAAAATCAATGATTATCCAAAGTCTCTGAGGCACCGAATAGCCAACAGAATGAACGAGAATAACTCTGATGAAGTCCTCACGCAGCGGTCACTACAGCTGGATAACCTGGAACATACCTACCGCAGCATTCCGTTCATACCTCGCCTGTCTTCAAGAATAGACAGGGTACTAAAGCAGGACTACCACAACATACGACTTGCCAAATACAACGTGAAAACAGTCAAGGACATGCCCGTCTCGTGTTTGGTTGGTAGCCCTCTTCAATCACGTTCCATCCTCCGGCAGGCTAGCCTGGGTATAAAATCGGAGTTCCCATGCTGGAACTGCGTACGCAGCTTCCTGCTCATGAATCCTCACGTATCCTTAACGGAGACCTAGCCAACAATGAATCAACTGAATGGCTTACTGGGAGTGGTCATAATCATTCTCACTGTGCAACCTTCAGAGACTCGCTTTAGTGGTATAATAACGGCGTCTGCCATGTTCTTGAAGTCAGTTTGAAAAAGGGAAGGAATATTAGTACCAAGCTGCAAAAAAAGTGTGCTTGTTAGTATGGAAGGCATCGTTGGGTCATAATTCACTTTGATAAGACCCGTCGCATCCGAAAAGTTTTCCGAGTCTTTTCGGATTGAAACGAATA
Source organism: Aedes albopictus (assembly GCF_035046485.1). Taxonomy (NCBI): domain Eukaryota; kingdom Metazoa; phylum Arthropoda; class Insecta; order Diptera; family Culicidae; genus Aedes; species Aedes albopictus. The sequence continues at coordinate 135,988,998 of NC_085136.1, read as the reverse complement.
TTGCTCTCAACGTAGTCCTTTCGCAAGCCAACCAGAGCAGCGTGGTGCACCGATAATTGCACCAAAATTGGTCATTTCATCAGTCAATAGGCAGAAGTGTTATCCAGGTGCACCAATATGGGAAGCTGTGCTAAAAGCACTTACTATGTATTCATGTCTATTAGCTTATTTTATAACCAGCTACGGCCACTCAAAGCTAACGTGCATTTGCGATTCAGCTAATTGACGACGTGTCCGGGATAGAGGTGCGCTGGATATTCCACCGCTTCTAAATAATGCAAACTATCGCGTACAAAATGAGACCGTCATCTAATTAAAATTTAATCTTCACAACTATTTATCACCGCTGTGATGCACCGAAAGCGAAAAAGTTTGCTCCCGGGACTCGGGAGCAACTGAGCTGCATTCTTTTTGGTCTGTTGCGAGTGCAAATTCCACCGCCGGCCGCCATGCAACACCTGAGAGTTGTTTGGCGTTGGTTTCCTACACGAGCGATGCTATTTTTCTCCACCTTCCGTACAAGAATAGGTGTGCGCCGTTGATGGTTAGCTGTGAACTTCTCCCTCGGCTGAAGGAATAAAAAAGCACTAACCCAGACTGACGTCGCAGGTCGAAAAAAAAGTTTAACTCGCTCCCTACCTCCACATCCCCTTCCAGCCATCTCTGCAAATTAATTATTAAATCAATTAAATTTATAGCGATGAAAGCGAAAACTTTGCCGTACACCTTTAAACAGCCCAAACCTCGGGTTTGACGCGAAGCGTTGACGCACCTCCCAGCTAGGACAGCCAACCAGCAGCGCTTTGGCCAGATTCGTGTTACAAACAGTCAAAGTTCACGGTTCGCCGTTTGCTTTCATGTCGTCCACGGGCTCCATCCACCGTCCGACCTGTTTGCCGAGATGCGATTCCTGTTACTCTTGAATTTTTCCGAAGCAGTGTGAAAACAGTTGAAAACCGGAAGAGTTTCCGGTGAAACGAAGGCGTTTGCTCTGACCGGGCCCGGGCTAGTTGCGTTGCAGAAGCATTTTTTCGCAAAGCTTCAGCTCTGCTAAACGAATGCATAGCGCGCGTTCTACTCGTTGGGCCGGAAACGCGGGTTCTACTTTTTTTTTTGTTCCCGCGTAAACACTTCTGATGCAAATTAATTGAAGCAACTCAAGAAAATGAGAAAAATGTGCATCAAACTCGCTCGCTTTGTTCTAATTAAAAATATTCAGTGATCAGTCAAGGGGGAAATTCGCGCGTAGGATGGCAAGTGGAGTCGGCGATGTTGTAGCGATAGAAAAGTATCCACGTTTCCGAGCGACGACGATAAGGCTCTTGTTGTTGAACCAATGTTCCAGCGAAGTCAAACATAATGCCACTTACTTGTGGCTGGATTATGACTTCTCCGAAAAGTACTTTATGAACTTCTTGGATGAAAACCCGTAATGTAGAGCATAACAAACAGAATCATAAGCGTTGCTGTTATCAGTGAGGTAAAAGCTACATTCTTCGTCGAATGTTAACAGCCAAATGGGAATCAAGCTCGTTCACGTACAACAGATATAACCAAGTTCACATCGGTTGACCTGTTCGGAAGTAAGATATGCGCATGCGATTTTATGGCGGGGAGTTTGGTTCATTCATGAACGCGAGGAATAAAAAGCTTTCTCGTCGAATAGCTTCGGTAACCAGTGCGGGGGGGAGTCATATTCAAAACAAACTACATGCCTTTAGTTTTTCGGTAATTGTTTATGCTTTTAATTGGTATGAATCGTCGCTAAGAACCTGATACTGTGTCGGAACCGGATAGCCTGGTACCTACTACTGTGAGCATAGATGACAATGACCACACAGTTCGTAGTTGCTACTTCGTGGTTGACCGGAGCAATCGAAATTGCATAGAGAACCATCGAATGGGGCTTAGTATGTACAAGCTAATTATTGTCACTGTGCACAGTTACCTAAGTGCTCTCAATTGTATTTATTTATTTATTCCGTCAACCGACGTACATTAGTATACTATACATATTTTTTTCTTATTAACTAATACCTACTTTCATTCCTGAGCATCCACAGTGGCTGAATTGAAAGATCTCCATCCTGGGCGATTGCCCGTCATCGCATTGACCCGTGGCCTAGGTCTGACTCATTTCATGTTCAAATGATTCAGGGCTGTGACATATTAATTCAAGTAATTCAGGTCTGATTCACTTTATATTCAAGCGATTCAAGTCTGATGCACTAGATATTCATGATATTCAAGTGATTCAGGTCTGACTCACTTCATAATCAAGCGATTTAGGTCTGATTCACTTCATGTTCAAGTGATTCAAGCCTCATTTACTTCAGATTCAAGTGATTCAGGTCTGAGTTATTTTATTCCAAGTTATTAAGGTCTGAGTCATTTTAATCCAAGGGATTTAGGTCTGATTTAGGTTACATTCAATTCTGATTCACTTCATATTCAAGCGATTAAAATCTGATTCACTTGATATTTATGATATTCAAGTGATTCAGGTCTGATTCACTTCATTTTCAAGTGATGCAGTGCTCATTCACTTCATATTCAAGTGATTTAGGCCTGAGTTATTTTAATCCAAGTGATTCAGGTCTGATTTGCTTCATATTCAAGTGATTGAGGTCTGACTTACTTAATATTCAAGCGATTCAAATCTGATTCACTTGATATTCATAATTTTTAAGTGATTCAGGTCTAATTCCCTTCATAATCAAGTGATTCAGGTCTGATTCACTTCATGTTCAAGTGATTCAAGGCTCATTCACTTCATATTCAAGTGAATCAGGTCTGAGTCATTTTAATTCTAGTGATTCAGGTCTGATTGACTTCATATTCAAGTGATTCATGTCTGATTCTCTTCATATTTAAGAGGTTAATGCCTGATTCACTTCATATTTTAGTGAATCAGGTCTAATTCACTTGATATTCAAGTAATTCAGGTCTAAGTCATTTTAATCCAAGTGATGCAGGTCTGCTTTACTTCATATTTATTTAAGAGGTTAATGTCTGATTCAAAACGGTGAGTCGATAAGGAGAGCGTCCAACATAGCTCTGGTCCTCACAAGTTCCTACCTCATGCTTCCACGGGTCAAACGATGACAAAGACCGCCAGCTAAGAGTTGTGTGCTTAGCTGGTAGTGCAGCCTGGGTACTGTTGTCCTTCTGACTTCAGCTAGATTGAGGAGGTACGTCCCGAGCGTCTGTTCACCAAGGAGGTGCGGCTCAAACAGCGTATGTTCTGGCATCCAGCGGCTGAGTATGAAATGCTGTATTGCTTCAGCTATACCTAAGAAGGCAGCCACTTCAACGCAATATAGGCAGCGCGGCCCCGGTAAGGTAGCCTGCTGAAAACCTTCAAACACCCAGAAAAGCAATACAGTCCCGATTCGTTCGTTGGCGGCTCGTTAGATGGGCTGTCTCGATAGTTGAATGTTCACTGGTTGGGGCAAAACCCAACTAAAAAGCACTGTCAATGTCAAAATCGATGTCAAAATGAGTTTGACGTCTGACCGCCGTTGCAACGCAGCTCATATATACAGAACGTTTGTGCAAGTATGTGAGTGTTTCGTGACGTATTTCTCGTCACTTGCGTGTGTCTACAACATTTTAATCAGTTGTCAGTTGCCCCAACGAACGAACACGATTCGCTAATCGGGGCGCAGTCGTGACCCAACGAGCGAATCCTCACTGTAGTAGAGTAAACGGATTGATTCAACGGCAACAGACCCGGCAACGAATAAAGGACAACGATTGGAAAGTCGGATCTTGGAACGTGAGAACTTTGAATGAACCCGCACGTGGAGCCCAACACGTGAACTGCAGAATGTCGGCGTTAATGTGGCCGCTATCCAGGAGATACGCTGGCCCAAAACTGGAGAACGCGAATTCCGAGCGGTGGATCCCATCGCCAACACTTCAATCAAGTCCCACATCAACTACAGCGGCGGCGATAAGGCAGAACGTGGAGTTGGCTTTATAGTGATCGGGAAGCAGATGAAGCGAGTTGATAAGCGACCGAATCTGTGTGTTGAGGATGAAGGGCAAGTTCTGCAACTACAGCCTGATCAGCATCTATACGCAAACGAACGACAAACCCGATGACATGAAGGATGAGTTCTATGAGGCCTACGGAGAGTGCCCAAAACAAGGTGTCAAAATAGTCATCGGAGATGCAAATGCGCAGATCGGCAGAGAAAGTTTCTTTCGGCCTGTCATTGGAACGGAAAGCCTTCATTCTGTTACCAACGATAATGGTCTCCAGCGCTTCAATATCCAGCGCTTGTCAGCCGAAGGGGTTGCTGCACAGTACCATCAGAAGCTAGACGAGAGAATAGGAGAGACCAACGGATCTGGAGATGTCAACAGCTTATGGGAAATTATCCACGAAGCAGTGACAACAACAGTGCAAGAGGTGATTGGTACCGCTCAGCGACGCCAACGTAATGGTTGGTTTGCCAACGAGTAACGAACGATAAGAATGCCGCCAAAAGTCGAATGCTAGGGGCCGGTACCCGGCAGAACAGAGAGCGGTACATGGTTGCAAGAGAAACGAATCCACCGTAGGAAAAAACGGCAACACGAAGAGAGTATTATTGCTGAAGCGCAGGAAAGTATGGACAAGAACGATATGCGGAGGTTTAATGCAACTGTCAATGGCGCGCGGCACAAGACTGCGCTTGTGCCCGCCATGTGCAATGACCGGGAAGGAAATTTGCTGACAGACAAAACAATGGTGGCAGCCAGGTGGAAGGAGCACTTCGAAGATTTGTTGAATGGTAGCAGCGAAGGAGCACCCAGGAATAGGATTAACATAATGGATTACAGTCAAGCAGTGGAACCACCAACACTGAATGAGGTTAAAAAGGCCCTTAAGGAGCTGAAAAACAGCAAGGCTGCTGGGAAGGACGAGATCCCGGCCGAACTTCTTAAGCACGGAAGCGAGCAGCTACATCAATCAATCCACCAGATTATTATAAAGATTTGGGAGGCTGAAGAATTGCCCACCAGTTGGTTGGATGGCCTCATATGCCCAATCTACAAGAAAGGGCACAGACTGGAGTGTGCCAATTGCAGAGGGATTACCCTTTTAAATTCGGCGTATAAGATACTGTCGCGTGTCCTCTTGAGGAGTCCTTCGTCGGCGATACCAGGCTGGTTTTCGTGAGGGCCGATCAACGACGGATCAAACGTTTACCCTGCGGATGATCCTAGATAAATTTCGGGAATATAACTTGCAGACTCACCTCATCTGTTCATTGATTTTAAAGCAGCGTACGATTCCGTGAAAATAAATGAGCTTTGGCAGATAATGTCAGACATGGTTTTCCGGCGAAACTAATTAGGCTGATACGCGCAACGCTGGATGGATCAAAATCAAGTATTCGGATCGCGGACGAAGTGTCTACGTCGTTTGTGACCTTGGATGGATTGAAGCAGGGGTATGCTCTTTCAAATTTATTGTTCAACATTGCACTCGAAGGAGAGATTAGGCGTGCAGAGGAATCGCTCTATCATCACACGGTCGCACATGCTCCTCGGTTTTGCGGACGATATTGATCTCATCGGCATCGATCGTAGGGCAGTGGAGGAAGCTTATGCTCCTCTGAAGAGAGAGAGACAGCGAGGATAGGCTTGACGATTAATTCTACCAAGACAAAGTACATGATAGCGGGTAGAGACAGAAGCAGGCCTAAGGGTGTTAGTGCTGAGGTAGTGATTGAGGTTCTGTAACACTAGCCCAAATGACACTTGCCCGAAAGACACTAGTCTGAATGCCACAAGCCCGAATGTAACACTAGCCCGAATGGTAGCATAAGGTATTTTGGGGAAAACTGAAAGAAAATGCAGTGTGGCGCAGACGCATGAATCACGAGTTGTACCAAGTGTACGAAGATGCGAATATTGTGAAACGTATAAAATACGGCAGACTTCAGTGGGCTGGACACGTAGTGCGAATGTCGGAAGAAAGAATAGCGAAAACAATATTCAGCAGAGAACCCGGTAGAGGTAGGCGACTTCGTGGGCGGCCGCGAACTTGCTGGTTGCACGCGGTTGAAGAAGATCTACGATCCCTACACGTTCGGAGAAACTGGAGGAACATCGCCCAAGACCGACGAAGATGGTGCTCTACTATACGCTCGGCGTTGGAGTAAAGTTACTTTGTAGCCAACAAGGTATCAAGGTAGGTAATGTCTGATTCACTTCATATTCAAGTAATTCAAGGCCCATTCACTTCATATTCTAGTGATTCAAGGCTCATTCACTGCACATTCAAGTGATCTATGTCTAATTCACTTCATATTTAAGTGATTCAAGGCCCATTCACTTCATATTCAAGTGATTCAAGGCTCATTCACTGCATATTCAAGTGATTCTGCTCTGAGTCACTTCATATTCAAGTGATTCAAGGCTCATTCACTGCATATTCAAGTGATTCTGCTCTGAGTCACTTCATGTTCAAGTGCTTCAGGTCGAATTCACTTTATATTCAAGAGGTTATTGTCGTGCTTATCTTTTATTAGAGCCCGGCGGCGGTCGTACGCTCGCAAGGCATACCGTCGCAGTGATATTCGCAAGGCAAAACAAAAGGAAATGTGTTCCCGACCAAAGCAAAACAACGTGAGTTTCACGAAGTGGCAGATATTTTTGATTGTATTTGTGATGAACGGCAAGAGTGGCTCAGTTGGATGAGTGGGCTTCCTGTCAAATCCCGTATAATGGGATAGAATTCTATTGGGTTCTGGCAACGCTGTTATGGTTTGTAACTGTCGCGCTTATATCACGAGCTGAATGCAGATATTCGCCATATTCTCATTTTTCTCGAGAGGCATAATAATGTCTCATTCTCTTCATATTCAAGTGATTCAGGTCAAATTCCCTTCATATTCAATTGATTCAGGTTCCATTCACTTCATATTCAAGTGATTGAGGTCTGATTCACTCCATATTCAAAAGGTTCAGGTCTGATTAACTTTATGTTCTAGTGATTCAGGTCTGTGTCATTTTAATCCAAGTGATTCAGGTCTAACTCACTTAATATTCAAGTGATTCAGGTCGGATTTACTTCATGTTGAAACAAATGATTCAACCCTGGTTCGCTTGCTATTCAAATAAATCAGGTCTGATTCACTTCAAGTTCAAGTGATTCAGGACTGGTTCACTTCATATTCAGCAGAATCAGGTCTGATTCACTTGATATTCAAGTAATTCAAATCTGGTTCACTTCATGTACAAGTGATTCAGGACTGATTCACTTGTTATCTAAGTGATTCAGGCCTGATTCACTTGATATTCAAGTGATTCAGGTCTGATTCACGTCATATTTAAGTGATTCAGGTCCGATTCATTTCATGTTCAAGTGATTCAGGTTCCATTCACTTCATATTCAAGTGATTGAGATCTGACTCATTTCATACTTAAGTGATTTAGTCTGATTCATTTTATGGTCTAATGATTCAGGTATGAGTCATTTTAAGCCAAGTGATTCATGTCTGATTCACTTCATATTCAAGTGATTCAGGTCTGATTCAGTTGATCTTCAAGTGATTTAGGCATGATTCACTTGATGGTTACTTCACTCACTGATTCACTTCTTATTCAAGTGATTCAGGTTACATTCACTTCATATTTAAGTGATGCAGATCTGATTCACTTGATATTCAAATAATTCAGGTCTGTTTTTCTTCATAATCAAGTGATTCAGGACTGACTCACTTCATATTCAAGAGATTCAGCTCTGGTTCACTTCATATTCAAGTGACTCAGGACTGATTCATTTGATATTCAAGTGATTCAGGCCTCATTCACTTGCCATTCAAGTGATTCAGGTCTGATTCACTTCATAAACTGCTTGTCATTGGCAAACACTCATTTTTTCATGCTCACAAGCGTAACCTAGCGGCAGAATTGTGAACCAAACTGCTTGTAATTATGATGTCCATGACTTTCCGAACAACTTTGCCGAATACTTGAACTGGCTATCTCATCAGGATCACGAGATAGAACTAGTAAGAAATGCACATTTTTACATGCTCGCTAGCGTCACCTAGCGGCAGAATTGCAAACCAAACTGCTTGTCATAAAGATGTCCTTGATTTTCCTAACAACTTTGCCGAAGACTTGAACTTTTTATCTCATCAGGATCATGAGATAGACCTAGTTAAAAATGCTCGTTTTCCTTTGCTCACTAGCGTCACATAGCGGCAGAATTGCGAATCAAACTGCTTGCCATTGTGATGCCAACGACCTTCCGAACAACTTTGCTGAAGATTGTACCTTTGCATATTATCAGGATTTCGAGATATGGCAGCACAAATTTAGCTGTTTTCAGGTGATACCAAACTTTTTGGGGGGTGATCCAATATTCAACTGAGTGTTGCAATACTTTTCTAACCTTTCAGGACGCGCGCCATCAATCAGCTGCAACTGCACCACACTCGCGCTGTATACGACGAGCTAGGTTTTTTGGTGGTGTTGTGCTTTTTACAACGGCGCGCGTCCTGAAGGGTTAAGTGAGTCCGTACTTATGACGGGTAGTGAACACTTTGTACAGCGCCTAAATGTATTCTATTCTAATTCTACTATATCGATTGCCGTTGCGATGCTTTCACTTTCTACCCTATCATGGTAGAATGAGGAGCACGAGGATGTTGATGTGTGGTTGTTGGTTGTTTCGTTTTTTTTTCAATTCGATTGGGGGTCCATTATGAGGTGCCGTTTGCCAATGTCCAAGTATCCGGGTCCGTTTGAGCCATGGGGGCTCAGAAGAGGGTCAGTGTCAGCTGCTCTCAGGGGGAAAGAGCAACTGACGAAAGAGCCGGACTGGAATCGAACCTATGACCATCTGCTTATGAAGTTACGTTTGACCAATTGCGCAACGGGCCCCGGCTGAGGCCGCCATTTGGCTATCAAGATATTGGAAGCTTTCAACATTCTCCACTGCTTGTCCAGCTACCGTAAAGCTGGAAGGGTTGGCCGTGTTTACATGTAACGATTTGGTATTGTTGACGTTGATGGTAAGACCTGCGCCGAGGAGCGTTTGGCAAGATCATCGAGCTTGCTCTGCATATCAGAGCGTTGTTGAGCTAAGAGAGAAACGTCATCAACCAATTCGAAGTAGTTTAGGCTCCATGGTAATGAACTGCCACAGCAATCAACGATTTAGTTCACGGTCAATCGCACCTACCAGGATCTCGTCGATCACGATGAGGAACAGTAGCGGTGATAGTATACATCCTTGCCCACATCATACATCACTCCACCAACGACTCGGATGAGATCGGACAAAACACCGTTGTGCAGAACTCCGCACGAAAATGCCTCGTACTGTGCTTCAATAAGGCCGATGATTTCCTCAAAGTAACCCTTGTGCTTGAGGGCTTCCCACATGTTTTCGTGATTGAGACGGTCGAAAGCTTTTTCGTAATCAATGAACACCAGGTAGAGAGACTCTTGGAATTCATTGGTTTGCTCCAGGATGATACAGAGCGTGACAATACGGTCCACACAGGATCATCCGGCACGGAATTCTGCTTGCTACCGTGGGAGAGTTTCGTCAATCTTCTCCTGTATCCGGTTAAGGATCACTTTGCAGAGGATTTTTAGAACGATACACAGTAACATGATGCCCCGCCTATTATCGCATACAGTCAGGTCACCCTTTATGGGTACCTTTACTAAGACGCCTTGCATTCAGTCGGTCGGAAATGTCGCAGTTTCCCATAAGTTGCAGAATAATTGATGCAGCAGTTGTGCGGATATAACGGGGTCAGCTCCGAGCATCTCAGCTTATATGCGATCGACCCCGGGGCTCTGTTCGATTTCATGCCACAGGTTGCTGCTTCTATTTCCTGCACTGGTGGAGCATCGGTGTTAACACTGGTAATGCGTCGAACCCTTGGCGGTGTTGCTGGCATGGTCGACACTTGAAAAAGGTTTCCTGGAGACCTGACTGCAAGATACGAAGCATGGGTAATAATCACTAATTCCGAGCTAAAACGCACTCCAACCTCGACGTGTTCCTCATGAATATGGAAAGGAACTTTCCCCAGTCGGTCGTCCACCAGGATCTCAGCTTGGACCACTTCCCGGTAATGGCCGAAGTTGTATCGCTAGTCAAGTGGCATTCGATCACACGGATGAACTATCCAAGGCTCAGACATTTTGAAAGTGGTACAAAGTTGCTTGCACAGAGGTACTTCCAGGAGTGTGAGTTTTTGTAGAGGGTCCACTGAATATCCCGCCGTGGCTTTCACTGTTTAAGCTATGTTTGACGCTTCATTCAGAATGTCGAGCATTTTACAGCCTACCAAGTGATTTGTACAGTTTAAGCAACATCGTGTTAAAAGTGCCATTACATTGTTTGTCGTAATGACAAATATTTGCCAGTAGCCCAAGGGCGTAGCCAGCTTTTCGGTGAGGTGGGGGGAGGGTGAGGTGTGCAAGTACCCTTAGAAAATTTGTCCTTACTAGCTTTTAAAACTAAACGCAACACGATGAAATTTCATATAATTATATTATATTCTTAAAGCATTATTCAATCCTTCAGCAGTCACGCTGAAATACATTACGTTAAAAAAGCTCGCCTGTTCTACACAAATCAACGTGGTGCTGGTAGTGGTGGCCAATTTCTGAAAGATTTAGGATTTTTATTTATTTCTTCTGGAGCTCAGCATTTTGTTTTCGTTTATATCTACAAAACATTCGTAAGAAATTATAGCTTAACTCTTTTAGAAATAACGAAGTCTTATGAGGACTAACCCCGAAGTTTCTTCATGATTTCCTTCATTTTTTTCCAGTACAAATAATGGAAACCTTTCCGATTTTTTTTTTTCTAAATGTCTACATGATATCTGAGGAATTCCACGGAGTCATGTCAGTCGATCCTGAGCGACCATTTCAAAAATATCTGAAACTTTGCACAGTTTTTCAATTTCATCTAAATCGCCATTTTTCGATATCAAACCTTCATATTCACTCACGACTAACTTTTCAAAAGGGTGTATGCGAAAATAGTTCAAAAATATTCTAAAAGCTGTACAGCAAAAACGGATAGTTCGATTGTTATGAATTTTTCAGCAAAGTTAGATAACTAAATGATGATTCCTTAGAAAGTATACACTGTAAAAAAATTCTTTTTTTACTTCAAAAAAATATGATCTTTGTCACAAAAACTCAAATATCTCAAAACCCTATCTTTTTACCAACGTCAATTTTTAGGGAAAATGGCCCATTATATCAGCTATCTACCATAAAATTTTGGTGATGGTAAACTGATAAACAAAAAAGTTATGACATTTCAAACATTTCACAATTCTTACATTTAGTAACAAAAAAAAATTTTTTTCTGTGTAAATTATTTCGAGAATTATATTTTGATGCTGATTTTATTGTAAAGGCTACCGCCTGAATTAAAAAAGTTGTTTTCATGATGTTTTTGTTTGATAATTCATAATTACTATAGTATCTATTTGAACCTTAGACGCGATCCAGTGTTGTGATCAAAAATATTTAGAGTGTCATACTTTTTATTGTACGTGACTGGTGAAAAAATCCCTTGATAGTGTTGAAAAGCTGTTAATCTAAAGAAAAATGGAATTAATAGTTATTTATGTAACGAGTTGCAAAATGTTGATTTTTTCAGCACGAGTCGTACATTTATCCAACGAGGCTTGCTGAGTTGGATAAATACGAAGAGTGCTGAAAAAAGCGAGTTTTGCAACGAGTTCCATACAAAATTTTATGCAATGATTTTTTCATAATGCAACTCATTTGAGTTGCATAATGTTCATAATGCAACTCATTTGAGTTGCATTATGAACATTATGCAACTCAAATGAGTTGCATTATGAAAAAACATTATACAACTATTTTTCATTGTACAACCCATTTTAGTTGCATAATGAACCAGTTCGGAAAAAATGGCCATTATGATACCAAAATGAGTTATATAAAATATAAATTATGATACTGAATTGCATAAACTTATTTTTAAGACGAAAGCTGCATAATAAAAGTTTTATATATACGCGTATACGTCTAGTTGATCTGCAAAAAAAAAATTACCTCTTAGAGAACAGACTTTATGATCGGAAGAATGCGAGTTACTTCAACAACAACAAATGCATGAGAGGTACATACAACAGACAAACAGACGAAACGCCTAGAACAATTTTTGTGAAAATCCATCGCCCAGTTCACACTACCACCACCTGGTGGAAATGTTTCACGAAACACTGCGTTATGCAATATCGTCATCAGAAGGCGCTAGTGTGAAACGTCAAACGCAAAGAAAAACGATGGGCACTCTTCTGGTTATGAAAGCCACAACCAAGATTCAAAATGATCGTTAAAGGCGTGGTCAATGAAAATTTCGCCAGTGTTACGTTTGTTTGTCTGTAAATATACACACCATGACAATGCTCACGAAAAAGCAAAAAAAAACCACCGCTATGGATATTAAAAATTTTATAGTAAATTTTTTCTTCAGCCAAGCAAACAACACCAAACTAGTCAGTTAAAACTAATAAGTGATTTTGTTTATTATAATCTAACGAACAACATGAGCAGTCGCTTTCTCAAAGGTCTTCAACTCAACGCTCTCTTGTAGACCGTTTGATGAAAAAAAAATGTTCAAAAGAGTTACGAAATCTCACCGAAAGCACCATAGATAAACTGAAAGAGACTGGTTATGCCCACATTGATTACAAATTTACGCATTTGCACGTCCTGCCGTCTAGACTTTGACAAACGAGCCATCTGTATATCACCGGTAAAGCATGGCGCAGGAAGTTCGAAAACGACAACAACTGAGAAATTGCCAGAAGTGCTAAGCGCAGAGAGTCATGCCACCGTACCATCAGCGACATCTGTTTAAACAATTTAATCACGCCCCTTTTCAAAAATGCTTTGAAATATACTTCAACATCTATACCCATTTCAATATTTAACGTTGCAAAACACGCTTTCAACAATCATCTTGAAGAAGAGGAAAAACACTTGTCCTCAAATGTTACAGCAAATTAATGAATAAACGGCTAATGCGCGGAGAGCGTGATAAAATCGGAACATTACTGTACATATAATATACATAATACATAATAAAAACAGCTTGTTTTACTCACGCAAGGCCATTAACAATAAAATCAGCATCAAACTGCGATTTCCGGCTGAAATAATTTACACTAAAAAAATATTACTAAATGTGAAAATTGTGAAATGTTTGAATTGTCATAACTTTTTTGTTTATTAGAGTATCATTTTTATGGTAGATTGCTAATACAATAGACCGTTTTCCCTAAAAAATTACGTTGGTAAAAAGATAGGGTTTTGAGATATTTGAGTTTTTGTGACAAAAATATTAGGGGGATTCACTTAACAGCGTAAACTGATTAAACTGATTAAACGTCGCGATCACCAAGGCAATCTTTGATTATTTCATTCGCAAAATCATGAAACATTTCAAATAAGCAGAAAATCATGGCTTACGCAGCAATTTAATCTGTTTAGTGAGTCTCCCTAATATTTTTTAATATTAAAAAAAGATTTTTTTCACAGTGTATATTTTCTTAGGAATCACCATATAGTTATCTAACTTTGCTGAACAATAAAATCAGCATCAAACTTCGATTTCTGACCGAAATAATTCAACACAGAAAAAAATATTTACCAAATGTGAAAATTGTGAAATGTTTGAAATGTTATTACTTTTTTGTTTATTAGTTTACCATCACCAAATTTTTATGGTAGATTGCTAATACAATGGACCGTCTTCCCTAAAAAAATTACATTGGTAAAAAGATAGGGTTTTGAGATATTCGAGTTTTTGTGACAAAAATTATATTTTTTAATGTTAAAAAAGATTTTTTTTTCACAGCGTATATTTTCTTAGGAATCACCATTTAGTTATCTAACTTTGCTGAAAAATTCATAGCAATCGAACGAACCATTTTGGCTGTGCAGATTTTTAAATATTTTTTAACCATTTTCACATACACCCTTTTGAAAAGTTAGTCGTGATTCAAAATAAAAATTTGATATCGAAAAATGGCGATTTAGATGGAACTGAAAAACTGTGCAAAGTTTCAGTTCAATAGAAAATCTTGAATTAAAAAATTTCCTTAATTTTGATGCTGTTGCTTGGAATCGCTCATCTTCCATGACTAACTGGAGTCCTTTCAGTAATGGATCATCCTGTATGTCTATGCTTATTAGCAATCTTTAATGAAACTATCACTGGAGCAACCGATCTAGTTATTCATGCGAGAATTCCTGAAGGAAATGTCTGGACAAATTTTTGAAGAATTTCCTGCAGATATTTCTCAAATAATGGAATTATTGAAAAATATCCTGGAATTTATTCCAACAAGAAATGTCTGGAGGAATTTAAGAAGGAATTTCTAAAAGAATTCGTTGTGCATTTTCTAGACAAATTCCGGGAGGAATCCCTGATAAAATTTCGAAAGAGTCTTCCCTGGGTGAATTCCTGAAGAATTCTCTGGAAAACTGTCTGAAAGCACTTTAGCATGTTTAAAGTAAGTCACAGTTACTTCTACGCAACCAAAACCTGCGTTGCCGTGACTCTTTTGTGGCATGTATGTTGCTTGGACGAATCACTGGAGGACTTATTGTCTCTCTTATTGTAAGAATTCGTAATGGAATCCTTGATGAAACTTCTGAGGAAACTGCTGGAGGGATTCCTGACAGAATCCCATGATGGTTCCTGTATGCATCCTTTTTAGTCTTCCTTTTGCATCACGTTGGGAACAGCTCACTGGCGTTGTGTACGTTTTGAGTCAAAAATGGTCCTAATGCCAAAGGAGGATTAAATTATCATCCAATACTATTCGATTCCCGAAGAAACCTCTTGAGGAATCTGTAGAAGAAATCTTAGAGAAATTTGTGAAGGGACCCTTGGAGGATTTCTTGCAAAAACTCCAGAAGGAATATCTGGAGAAATTGCTGAAGCAATTCCTGGAAAAAATCTCTTGAGAGAATTCTAGAGTAACAATTGGAAGAATTCCTGAAGAAATCTCCAGAGGAACTATGAGAGGAATTCCTGGAGAAATATCTGAAAAAAAAAAATCCCTTGAGAAGCTCCAGGAGGATATCCTGGAGGAATCTCTATTGGACTTCCTAGAGGAATCTCTTGGAAAATACCTGACGAAATCCGTACAGATATCTCTGGAGGAATCCCTTAAGCAATTCCTAGAGGAATATCTAGAGGAATTCCTTGAAGAATGCCTGGAGAAATCTCTGAAAAATTCCTGAATATTTTTTAAAGAAATTCCTATAATTTCTGAAGGATGTCCTGGAGTAATACTTGAAGTAACTCCTGAGAAAAATCTGGGGTAATTCCTAGAGGATTTCCTGGAGGAGTAGCCACATCGTTTCTTGCTTGCACGCTTCTGAGCTGAGAAAATAGCAAGTGAATGTAACTCTCTGAAAGTGAGTGTTCCCATCCCTGCCTGGAGGAATCCCTGAAGCAATTCCTAAAGGAATCTCTGGAGAAATTCCTGGAGAAAATCCTGGAGGAATTCCTTGTGGTTTTCCTGAGGAAATTGCTGGAGGAATCCCTGAAGAGAAATTCATAAAACAATTACTGTTTAAATTAGAGGAACTCTGGGAAAAATTTCTGAAAAAAATCCCTATATAAATTCCTGAAGGGATTTCTACAGTTAATTGTGGAGGAGTCATTGGAAAATTCGTGAAGAAAGCCCTGGAAAAATCCTGGAAGAATTCTTTGCGGAGTTCTACCTGGAATTTCTGGAGAAATCTCTGGGAAAATTCCAGAAGCTATTCGTAGAGAAAATCTTGAAGGAATTTCTGAAGGAAACCTGCAGTTTATCCTGGGGAAATTCTTGGATGAATTGCTGACAGAATTTATGAGGGAATTCCTAGATTAACTCCTGGTGCAATTCCTGGAGGAATCCCTGAAGAAATTTCGGGGGTTATTTTTGGAGAAATTTCTCGAGGAGACACTGGATTCCTGGATGAAATCCTGGAGGAATGCCTGCAATAATTCCTGGAGGAATTCCAGGAGAAACTCGGAGAAGAACTCCTGGGGAATTACTGGAGAAATTCCTGGAGGAGTCCTTTAAACAGTTCCTGGAGGAATATCTGGAGGAATTCCTGGAGGAATTGCTGAAAGAATTCCTGGGAAAATTTCTGCAAGAATCCTAGGAAGAATCTCTGGAAGGATGCCTGAATTAATTCCTCGAGGAATTCCTGGTGGAATTCTTGGAGGAATCCCGAAAGAAATTTCTGGAGAAATCGTTGGAGGAATTCTTTTAAAAGTCTCTGGAAAAATCCTTATAGGGATCCCTTAAAGAACTCCTGGATAAATTTCCATAGGATTCCTAGAGAAATTCCTTGTGGAAACCCTGGAGAAATTCTTGGAGTAATCCCTGAAAGAAATCCTGTAGAAATTCTTAGATGGATCCCTGGAGGATACCCTAGAAGAATGCCTGCAGGAATTCCTGAAGGAATTTCTGGCGGAATTCCTGAAGGAATCTCTGGAAAAAAAACCTAGAGGAATGTTTAGAAAAATGCCTGCAGAAATTCCCAGAGGAATTTTTGGAGGCATCTCCTAATGAATTCGTAGGTGAATACCAGGAATAATTCCTGAAGAAATCGCAGATGCAATTCTTGGATAAATACTGCAGGAATCTTTTAAAGAGTTCGTGGCGGAATCCCTGTAACAGTTTCTGAAGAAATCCCTAGAGGAATTTGTGAAGAAACTCCAGAAGGAATCCCGTAAGCAATTTCAAGAGGAATTCCTTAAGGAATCCTTGAACAGTTCCGGGATTAATTCGGGGTAATGGCTTTCAGTCTGTGGCAATTCAGAACGGATTCTTTTGTTTTCATCCGACGTTTCGGACACATTTATTGTGCGGCACAATAAATGTGTCCGAAACGTCGGATGAAAACAAGAGAATCCGTTTTGAATTGCCACAGACTGAAAGCTATTACCCCGAATCAACATATCACAGTCGTATCTATAAGAAAGTTCCGGGATTATGTACCTAATAAATTCCTGTAGGAGTTCCTCAAAAAATACAAGGAAGAGTTCCTGAAGGAATACTTAAATGAAATTCCCGGGGAACCTTGGTAGAATTTTTAAAATTAGTTTTTTTTAGAATGAATCACATAAGGAATTCCCAATTAAGTCTCAAGAGAAATTCTTGGAAGAATCTCTGGAGGATTTCCTGGAGGAATCCATGGAAGATATCCTAAAGAAATTTTTAGAAGAATCTCTAGAGAAACTCTTGGAGGAATCACTAGAAGAATTCCTGGAGGAATTCCTAGAGGAATCATTATAGGCGTTTCTGTAGGAATTCCTGGAGGAATTTTTAGAAGAATCCCTGCAGCAATATCCAGAGGAATCACTGGAATAATTTCTGGAGGAATCCCTTGATGAATTCCTGAAGAAATCGCAGATTGAATTCATGGAGAAATCTTGAAGGAATCTTAAGAAGAGATCTTGGACGAACTCCTTGAATGAATCCCAGGGGAAATTGCTGAAGAAACCCCCAGAAGGAATCTCAGAAGTAATACCAAGAGGAATTCCTAAGGAAATCCCTAAACATTTCCTGGAGGAAGTACTGGATAGATTCCTGGAGGAGTTCCTGAAAGAGTTCCTAGAGGAATTCCTGAAGGAATTCCAAAAAGAGTTCCTGGGAGAATTCTTGGAGGTATTTTCAAAATAAGCCCTGGAGTTGTTCCTGAAACAAACTCTAGAGAAATTCCCGGGTCATCCCCGGGAAATTCTTGGAGGAAAACCTGGAGGTTTTCCTTGGGAAATCTCATTAAAGCTATCTTAACAAATTCCTGGAAGAATTTATGAGGAAAAAATAAAGGAGTTAATCGAAGTCTGCAATGAATTCTGAATTAATTATTGTTGTGATCTGTGGATGGACTCCAAAAAGAATGTTGTGTACAATGTTTTAAGGAATTTCTGGATTAGTTTTTGGATTATCTCTGGTAAAATTTTCTCAAAGGGTTTCTGGAGGATATTTCTTCTGAAATACTTCGAATTATTCCCAATTGAATTATTGGAACGATCTCTAGTGGAATTCTTGAAGCTATATATTTGGAGAAATTTCTGAAGAAATCTCTGATGGAACACTTGCAGAATACCTAAAGGATCTCTGTTGACATTGGGAATCCCTGGAGGAATCCTTGAAAAAATCACTGCGACAATCACAATCAATTTCTTGTGATTATCGATTTAAAAAAATGATAATTAGATAATTATGAATAAACACTTAAATTATTAGAATAGTTTATTTCTTGAAATATTTTTTGGAACTCTTAATTATTGATAATGTTAGAGTTGGCTCAAGTTGAAAAATAAAATCTGGTGGCCTGGGGGGTCACGCCCCTCCCCCTGCCCCCCTCTGGCTACGCCCATGTGACTGCATGCTGTGAGATTTGGACTTTTACTGCGAGCACTGTGTTCAGCATACACAGGCTAATTGTAGTCCAACATTCATCCAATGTTGCCATGATTCATTTGTTGGAATTGTTTGGCCAAATATTTTGTCATGTGTAATTAGACCTTCAGTGAGTCTAAGTTCGATTCACGGTACGGTCGAGGACCTTTTCATGATGGAAGTTCTGTTGTTTTGCAATGATCAATAACAAAAAGAGCTTCTATTGAACTGTGGAGGTGCTTGTAGAACCAGCTCTGTCGTAGTTGGAACTTTACGCCACGAAAAATAAGAAACTATTCAGTTTGCGTATTTAAACATTTTCCCAAATAAACAGAAAGGATCACGTCCCAGCAGAATCGACTTTATATTCTCAGTATTGTCGATAATGCTCGCACCGAACGTTCTATTATCCAAGCATTGGACGCTGCTCGTAACTTTAACAACAGCTAAAGGTAAACCTCGCGAAGAATAAGTTGGAGCGAAATCCCATGCTAAAACCACTCGCCCACAAGACACCGAAGGGACGGCAAACGAAGCCGGAAGTTTGGGTTTTCCTGCTTATTATTTGGCAGTTCCAGCCGGCCACCATCCCATCCTCCCACCCACGTGCATCGCTTCTTCTGTATCAGTCAGACACTGACTGTACGCGATGCCATCCTGCCTGGCTTTTCGCGGAAAGACCGGGCTTCCCGAGTCGTAATATAGCCGCGAGGTCGAAGGGAAACTGAAAAGCAAAACCGTGGCAAACTTGGAAAAGTGCGAAAAATAACACATTACTCTTGCATGATGGTGGTGACGACGGCGACGTGGTGGCACGGCGCGTTGATTCAAGCTGAATGGATAAAAGTTGTTTTGTTTGTTATGGTAATCGATTGATCGAGTGGATTTGCCGGTGTTTTTGCACACTGCACCTGCAACTCTAATTAAACCTACGGGGGAAGTGCAAATATTTTGAAGTTTATTTTTAGGAAAAGCTCACCGCTTTTTTTTTTTTAATGCATGGAAGCTGGGAGGATTTCCGGCGCTCTAATGAGCGAATTGCCTCGGGACCTCGACCGTTTGTTTCACCATAATTAATGTTTATGTTGCGAACCGCTGAAATTTCATTGCTTTACGGAATAACAGAAAACAAACTATTTAATAATGCAGCTGAACTGATAGAGTGAATAAATATGAGTTAAAATCACAATGGTTTTAAGAGCTCAATCAAATCATGAGGTCTTGGAACAGGTTCTCAAACGGCAATGATCATCACGTTTTGCCTTTTTCGTAGGTACCGTCATCCGGGGAAACATTGATCAGAATTTTCGATCTTTCTTGAACAATTCTCTTGTTAAAGCAATCCCTCTGAGTATGTGCAGACCCCCTCAACTCCTCCATTTATTTGGAAACACGAACACAGCGCCATCGTTTAGCTTGCGGATGAATATAGAACCACAAAAGCAACAAAAGTGTGCTTTGCTTCTCGTGGTTGTTATGGTTGTTATGGTGTTACTTGTTTGTTATTTTCTTCCAAGTCAGACGTGTGATATGAAAAACGCAGGTACGTTTGTACAGTATTTACATAAACTAACAAATAATTTGCAATAAAAACTTCTTTTTATACTTTTTAGGACGATGAAATTATGAAATATTGTAGTTTTTGTCAATCAAAATGGACCGTATCCCATTCAGAACGCGATATAAACGGGTAGCATATGTAGCGCCGCCAGCTTCACTACACCGGGATAGTAGGTCGAACAAGAGTAATCGATGTCAGTGGACCTAATCAAGCTGAAGTCTGAAGCATCCAGGTTAACATGCGCTGGGACACGGTTCACAATCAAGTAAGGGTACCGGTCGGAATTTATATTGGTTAATACTCCAACTACGAATTAGAGGAAATGATTAAGGATCCGTTTGCGGTCCTAAGTCTGAAGGACGCCTCCTTCAACCTGAAGATTGGATTCCGTCGGACATCTTACCCTGATGAAGATATGTTTTACTCTTTTACTGAAATTTATTGTAAATTTTAAATAAAATCATGACAAATCTGCGTGTTTTACTGAAATAAAATTGGAACGAAAAACTTCAATAATAAAAGATGTTTTGCGTTTTCTATAATAGGTGACACTTTACAGGGTAATTTCGAGGCCAATACATGCAGCGTTGGTAAAAAATAAAGTGATATCATGTTGGCCAACTTTCAATCATGTAATTATAGAAAATCGGGGAAAGCGGCCATAAAGGTTCAAAAAATGTTCTGTTTCTTTAATAACTCACAACTGTCCAAAAAAATCTCTACAACTTCGACCGGGTTTGAGTAATGCATCTGGTAAAACTGCTCCTAACCGCTTCAGTTGTTACCGAGATCGTGTGAGTGTACGAAAATTTGACCGTTGATAATTCATGAACTTCAACGTCGTTGTCGAATTTTTCAATTGCCAGATGTTATAGGGATAAATCAATCATCTCGAATATCGTTGCCTTAATTTCATTACTATCCTTGGAATCTTCAACCGCCAACGAAAAATCTGCCAAATTTGCCACCTATCCCTTACGAATCTCTTGGGCCGCCCAGATCATGAAATTCAGATCAACCGCTTCAAAACAAGCCAAATGTCATTTGCGTTTCTATAAGAAAAATCCCAGTATGCTTTGTAAAATGCCTCCTAGTAGTTCTATATTGCTACCCTGCGTGGCAGCACAATCGCAAAAAAGACATGTTTCCTATGATTAATATGGAAAACCCACTCACACGGCCATCTTGTTAATCGGACATCTTTGGTATGTGTTAAGCTACTCGAAAAAGTGCTGTAAAACTTTAAAACATGTTCAAATAGGCTTTTTAATCTTAATTTTGATTTTGTTGATTTGGGGTAACATTGATCATGTCAGTGATCTGATGCTGATAACGAACTTTGCCATGTTAAGCCGAATCCACAGTTGTTCTAGGAAATCATCTATAATGGCAGGGTCACAGTAGCTGCTGATACTCGGCGAAACGGCGTTGAGAACTCCTCCGCCTCTAGATTTTCTGCTTTTGGCAGGACTACGATCGATTCTGTACACGCTGTAATGATTTCCAAAAAGCTGTGCAAAGAAGATGGCATCATCCAGCCACGTTTCAGTCAAGATGATGACATCATATTCCCTGTCACTGACTGCCAGGAAAAAGTCGTCGATTTTGGTACGGAATCCACGCACGTTCTGATAGTAAAAACGTAGTTCGATGGAAGAAAGGCTTGCACTAGAACACGAGCGTGCGTCAGTGGAAGAATTTTGAAAGTTAAGTGGAAACTTTCCTGAAGAGAGAGGGTGGAGACCCCCGTCACCACACTCGACTGCAGGACCAGAACGACTTTGATGGCCGGAACCTGCAAGCGCGACTGAGTCGAGGGGCTTGGGAGTGTCCTTGATGCAACAGGCAGTGCGTTCTGGTTGTAGTGATGTAGGGTAATTCATGTATTTTGGACAGGCTGAGGACAACGTTGGAAAAATCGTCCCACTAAGGGGCGTTTGGCCAATCTAGCTGGCCAATATTATTTTCAGGGGATTTTCACATATCTAATTCGCAATTAGCATTGAAACACTACATAAACGACATTTGAATGCAATTTGTATGATTCACACAGTTACAAATGCCCTTTTCAATTAAATAATTGATATATTAAAGGAAGTCTTTCACTTTTTTATGAAATTGCCTACCTTTAGGCGTAAATCACGGTTTAGAGAAATTTATTTATCAAATAACTCCAAAAGTACATCACATGCAAATCACATGTAAGAATTTTGACAACAAATTCGAATTTAGCGAAGCTGCATTTTACTTGTCAGGGTATTTTTTACATAAACGAACATTGTTTATTGAAGACCTTTTTCATTTAAAAACACAAAAAAAATATTGATAGATTCTTGCATTAGTTCAATATGTACTGAGTAAACCAATAGGGGTATTAGGGGCATAATGGACACCCTAAGCATATGAGCATGTTAGACCTGTATAACCGACAAAAACTTAACATATTATCAGTTGGCTTACAACTTTAACTTATTCCCTACGTATTTCAATCATTTACAGCTGCTAGAATGGCATTATTGTGAAGAAATAATGAATTGAAAAGCGTGTGTTTTTTGGGGCTGGCAGGAAAGGTACGGGGCGAAATGGACACCCAACGGGGCATAATGGACACCCCTGCATATTTTATGCTGTATCTTTGAGAATATCGACCAGTTAAGTAATTTGCCTACGGAGATCAATACCACAGATATAATACTCCATCTTAGACGAGTTTACATAACTTCAAAGTTAATTAAATAAATTTTAGGCTAAAATAACCGGATTGATTTTTTCAAACTCTCTAAAACGCCTAACAGTATGCAACGCTCGTACATCCATTCATAATTGCCGGTGTTCATTTCGCCCCGAATCGACTACAACATTAAAATTGCTATTTTCAGTAAGTTCTGATCAAAAATATAATACTTCATCCATTGCTAAATCTGCGTATACAAGTAGATAAGCTAACAATTCACTTGTTTGTATGGTGGACACACTCAAACACTCGTAATACCTTATTTGCTGCTGCTTCGAAATTATAAGAAATCCACCATATGAAAAACGTACTTCAATTTCAATGATATTTTGGTTATTTTGGAGGAATATAAATGGTACTTTTGAAAAATATAACAATGACTTGTTCCTTTACACTTATGCGTTAAAAGTTTTACATAAAAGTCAACGGTTTCGGCAAAAACAGGGGTGTCCATTTCGCCCCGGGTGTCCATTATGCCCCTAATCCCCCTACTTGTTTTAATAATTTGAAACGTGTAATTTTCACTTTTATGCAATGGTCGTTGGTAAAAGTTGATAGGTATGATCAACGTCACCATATATTACGATAACTTTGATAACTCGTGAAGCATTGCATACTTTACGTAATAACTATCATTTCAACGATCAGTTCAGCAAAATGTATACGAGGATCAAAAATTATAAGTAAAGAACTCCATCTCAAAATTATTTCGATGGAAAAGAAGTCAACTTAGAGTTTTTAAGCCAAAAGTTAAATTCGTAGATGTGTTTTCCTTTGTTAACAGTTTCAATCTACTCTACAATCCCATTTTAAACAATTTTTCAATTAATTGACATTTATTTTTGGTAAATCAAACAAAATAGAATCAAAATATGCCCTTCAAACGCTTAACTGAAGGGGTTCTGATGAAATAGAACTAAATTTGAAAAATCAGACGACTATCTCCAAAGACTGTAATACGCCCTAAAGTATGCAATGACCCTGAAATTACAATTTCTTCAATAGCTTTCATTCAGAAAAACGTTGATTACTCAAAAGTACGCACTATTACGCACTATTACGCAGCTGGATTTTCTATTAGGCTCAAAAAGGATGTAAGTGCTTGTGTTATAGGAAGTCTCGACCCAGCAATCGCCAGCAATCAAAAACTGCAGATGTTTCTTTGCTTGTTTTCACATGAAGGAGCCCCAAAGTGAGAAACTATACAAATTTTGAAAACATGAATGGTTTTATCACCTTGTTGCAACAATTGTGGTATATTTTGTCTATTGAAACTGACTTTGCGGTTAAAAAACTGAAAACATATTCAAACAACCAGAGACAAACTTTACTCAAAAATTGTAAAATTCCTTAACCTTAGCTTTGACGTAAAGCAGACTTTGTATAGGTTTGTTGGATGGATATTCGAGTATAGGGCATTATTCCACAATTATTCATGTGTCATATTCAGTACACATTTTCACAATACGAGCGACTTTGAAAAATGACTTATGGCCAGCTAGAATGGCCAAACACCCCTGAGTGCGTCCCTTGCTTCTTTAGAAAGCAATTGGTTACCCTGCAAAGTTAATTATACGCTTATAATGTGGTTGTACATTGCATTCCTGGTGGCAAAAACCTTAACGAAAGCATTTTAAGCTGAGAAAATCACAATTTCCAGTCGCCTGTTAGAATTGCATTTTAGACACCCGCATGTATATACTTATATAATTTGGACAGGGCAATTATCTCAATGTTTAGACATCAATACTGCTAAATCATGGAAGTAGCATAAATTAACATATATTTTCTTGCAAATCATAAAATTTCTCCGCTTAACAGGCATATATGTTGATAACTTTTACAGTTTTTTGTTAAAATCGAGGAAATATCGCCAGACCCACAGAAAACGCCTCCAAGTATGCAATCGAGCAGCATCCCCATGTAGTTCGTCAGATGACCAAAATATATTCACAGTAGAAAACTTGTAATGTATTTTGGACACCACCAATTTTAAGCGTTCTAGATGAATGTTAAGAGATTGGCTGCCCAATGCTTCTTTAATGAACAGTTTTCATTGCAAAAAGGCTGTTAAATTGCTTACAATTGCGATTTTGAGGTGCATATTGTATGTGACGATAATGTGTATGTCGTCTTGCATACCTGTGCATTTGAGGGGTTTTAGTAAAACATTTTACTTTTTCGATAATTTTGAAGTAAATTCTTAATTGTTAAGCGTATTTTCAACGTAAGTCATCAGAATTGGGTCTGTTTGATCCAATAATCGATATTGAGAAGTATCTACTTTTATTAGCTCACCGGAACAAGATATACATCACCGTGCCTGTCCAAATTACATACACGTCCAAATTTTTTTTTACCCTACCCCTCAATTAGTGAAGCAATTTACATCTATCTATATACACTCATTGCACAATTGTGGGTCACTCAAGGAGCAATCATTTCATAATATGAATCGTTTTTCATTCAAAAACAACTCTTTCATTATTTTTATTTTATATTCTCTTCATTGAAACTCCTATTTACTGTTTTATGTAAAAATCAGCTTGTAAAATACACTTTAGGCAGTGAAAATTGCTAAAATGTTGGTGATTGATGAAAACCACAATAATGGGTCAAAATTGGCTGTTTAACAATTATGGTTCAATTTGTTGCCTATTATGGGTCACTCAAGATTAACCCGTAGGCTTCGGGGCTTACAACAAAATTTCAAACCGCTGCCAAAGACGCAAACATCAATATTTTTCTATGAAATTTTGAGGTTCACTTTACTATCAATTTATATGAAATAGGACCGGTGGTCTTATCGTTTTGTCCGACACTGTATATACTTCTTAACCCCCAGGCCTGACGTAATATACAATTACGTATTATTAACTAACAACTTTTCAGATGAATTCATTTGAATTCCAACTAATGGGGCCTTGCTAAAAGGAAGGTTATGCAATTTTTACCCCTTCTGACCCAGACGTCCACCGGAATAAAACTGTCCTCGTGGCTCGAACTTTTGAGGCTCCCAGCATAATTGAAACTACAACTAATAGTGAAGTGAACCTCAAAATTTCATAGAAAAATATTGATGTTTGCGTCTTTGGCAGCGGTTTGAAATTGTGTTGTAAGCCCCGTAGCCTACGGGTTAAAAGGCTCAACAATAATGTTTTGTCTATTTTTTCAATGAAAGATCACTTACGCTCGATAGATCAACTAGGGTAGAAGCTTCAGTTTTGGCCAGCCCTGAGTTTTGGCCATAGTGCGGTATTCAGCCTGTTACGGTCTAGATCGGCATAAATTTATTTTTTACTAGTAGATTCTTATATAATATGATGGTTACAGCTGTGAAAACCATACATTTTGATTAAAAACTGAAAGAAAAAAATAATTTTCCTTAAAAAATCAGCTCCCATATATCTATTTTGGCCAGGGTGCTTCTAATTTGGCCACTCCCATAAGAAATACACGTGATTGGCCAAAATAGAAACCAAAGCTGAGAATATGGCCAAAACTGCGGCAATGCTTCTATTTTGGCCAGTGCCACTTTTAATACAAAAATCAAGTATTAGCTTGATTTCTGCATTTTTCTAATAAAGTATAGATCAAAACCTTTCATTTGACGCATTGGAAGTTTTCATTGGATTATTGGTTATTTTTATAAAAATGATTTTCCTTAGACTGGCCAAAACCGGTGCCCGCACCCCCCGGATAAAAACTAACCATAGGGTGTATAGTGAAAACCATTCCTGCACCATACAGTGTACCAGCTACAATAAAGTGTATTGTAATGAAATGGTTCGCTATACTATACATTTACATTGGATTTTTATGTAACAATATATTATACTGTTTTTCTTACGTTTGAACCATTCACTTTTCCGAAACATTATTTTTACGTGAATTTTTAATTATTTCTGGTGTTCGATTTGAATAGATCGTATGTTTGCTGTGCTATGCAGATTCGACCTATTCAAATCGAACACCAGATTTATTCAGTTTAAGATTTTATCCGTGCTTTGTTTTGTTGATGTTTGTGACTTTTTTGATGCAAAGGAAAGGAAAGAAAAAAAAGTGAATAAGTTGAAACATCAATTTAACCTTTTGGAATCGATTTTTTTCGCCGCTGTTGACGCAACGTCGCTGGTGTCGAACACATTTGTTATGCTCGGTTTCATCGAGGGGATCATATATGACCCCGCCGGTTCCAAAGGGTTAATGCCAATAACATGTTTAAATCAGTGGTAAACTGCAGGTCCAAGCAGGGGTCCAAGAGATATGGCGGGCTCGAGGGCGGGCTAGGTGTGTAAAGTGCGATGAGAGAAATACGAATGCAATGTAGGCCAACCCGGAAAGATGCAGGTCAGATTACCGTAAATCAGTAGATGAGTTCAACACTTCAACACTATTCTTTCTGTATTTGCATTTAGGGGAGTTTTCTCCTCTTCTCTCATGTGAACTTGCCTTCGACCACAATCGAATCAAATGCGGTTGACAAACTTTATCTTTGACGTAGAGCCATCTTTAACATATGGACTGGACTGAGGGGGCGGTCCAGAATGTCGAATTGTTTAAAAATCCATATTCACTAAAACTGATGTGGTCAGGGCGTTAACAGTGAACACCCAAAATAACCAAAATTGGCATTTTATAATATTTCGCTTCCTGAGGGGGCGGTCCAGAATGTCGAATTGTTTAAAAATCCATATTCACTAAAACTGATGTGGTCAGGGCGTTAACAGTGTGCACCCAAAATAACCAAAATTGGCATTTTATAATATTTCGCTTCCTGAGGGGGCGGTCCAGAATGTCGAATTGTTTAAAAATCCATATTCACTAAAACTGATGTGGTCAGGGCATTAACAGTGTGCACCCAAAATAACCAAAATTGGCATTTTATAATATTTTGCTTCCTGAGGGGGCGGTCCAGAATGTCGAATTGTTTAAAAATCCATATTCACTAAAACTGATGTGGTCAGGGCGTTAACAGTGAACACCCAAAATAACCAAAATTGGCATTTTATAATATTTCGCTTCCTGAGGGGGCGGTCCAGAATGTCGAATTGTTTAAAAATCCATATTCACTAAAACTGATGTGGTCAGGGCGTTAACAGTGTGCACCCAAAATAACCAAAATTGGCATTTTATAATATTTCGCTTCCTGAGGGGGCGGTCCAGAATGTCGAATTGTTTAAAAATCCATATTCACTAAAACTGATGTGGTCAGGGCGTTAACAGTGTGCACCCAAAATAACCAAAATTGGTATTTTATTATATTTTGCATCCTGAAAAAAATTTTTTTTTTTTTGAACTGAAGAGCTGGTTACTCAGTGAGTAACTTGGAGTAACCACGATGACACCACTGCTGAACACTGAAATGACTTTTAATATAGGTTCGTCTGCGGGTTCGCTTTTTAACCTAACTTATATTTGAATCGAACTTGACAGTTATCTCATGAGTTGTTATGTATTTCAAACTTTAGTCAAACTGGTGCCTCAATATTGCAATAACGGTTAAGCACGCTGTAATGATACTTATGTACCTCGTCACCCACTTCATGCAACTACATTAGTGGTCTAATAACACTTAGCGCGCTCGGCATAGTTCCATCATGCCGCTCAAAGTGTTGCCACAAATAATGCTTAGTTTGCGAAACCCAGTTATCTGGCTGGTGGGGAATGGGAGCCTAAGCTTCAACTGTTAATGCATTCAGAGACTACTCAGACTTAGACGTGGGCGATCCTATATATGAAGGGTTATCCAAAACGCTCTGGGAATTCCCAAAGCGCATTCTAATAAATCTAATAAGCCTAAGATGTAAAGAAATGTAAGAAATGTAAAACAATTCAACATAACAAAAGAGAACCATTCCAAAACCATTTGATTAAATGTATAACCAGTAGTGAAATTACAATTAAAAACAATTTATTTACGGTACATTTTATTGTTTGAAACCATTCATGTACCATACAATGTACGGTATATTTAAACCCACGTATCAGTATTTTGAACAATTCATTAACAATAAAATGTATGGTTTTGCAAAAAAATATATATGGAGAAAAATTGCCCATGTACGCTAAATTCTCAATTTTATGCTGCACAATAAGTGGCCCATAATTGTGTGATTTTCGGTTTTCCTTGGCACAATGATGAGTCACTTAAATTTTGCCTGAAATAAGCTTTAATTAGCTGCAATCACATGAATTTCCACATTAAGAAGGTAAATTATACCTTTGTTCTGGTGGCGATACCATTTCGCACTTGCAAATCACTAAAGCTCGCTTTTACAGAGTTTACGAAAGCAGCGCACGCATGTTCCGATATTCATAATCGTAGCCTTACTTTGACGGATGGTTTTGCACCGAACAAAAATATATCGAAAATATGTATGTTTTGACGTATAAGCCTGTGTGCGATATGTATTGTGAAACAAAACAAATCAACTTATGTACGAAAAATGATAATGGCTAACAAAAGCATGCAATTAATTAGTATTTATCTATTAAAGTGGAAAGTGACTAATAATTGTGTGTGACCCATAATTGTGCAATGAGTGTACCTGTTTTAATTTAATTTGTAAATATTTCCCGATTTTTAATGCACATTTGTAAAGTTCGGGCAGCATAGAGGTCCATTAAATGCATTTCTCTTTTGATTGCCATCTTTTAGGCCATTTCGGGCAGCAGTGAAGTGCTAGAGATATAAAACTTTCCCTGGCACAGACTTCAAGTTATAGAGCTCTAGTGATGAAATCCGAATCAGGATCCCTGATTAGGATTAATTTTCCTAGACAAAAACAAGCTAAAAGCAGGCAACGATGACTG
Organism: Aedes albopictus; assembly: GCF_035046485.1. NCBI lineage: Eukaryota > Metazoa > Arthropoda > Insecta > Diptera > Culicidae > Aedes > Aedes albopictus. The sequence continues at coordinate 135,959,450 of NC_085136.1, read as the reverse complement.
TCAACTAAAACGCAAACTGCCAAATGAAATACAAATCCGGGACGACTGAAGGACCCAAACCAATTATAGCGCATTTAGTTCACCACTGGACTATCGCACTAGTTTTCACGAGTGCGAAAACGCTAATAAAAGTGCGCGATTGCATCAAATCAACTCGGTGTCTTCAGAGCACTTGTTCTCCATAGATTGAAGAAATAGTGCGCCGAAGACATCAACCTGATTTGATGCAATCGCGCACTTTTATTTACGTTTTCGCACTTATAATGTCGCAGTTCGCAGTCCAGTAGTGAACTAAATGCGGTATAATGAAACCTAATCATTCTGCGATCGGAAGGTGTTATCCATCTGGATAACAGGGAGTTGTGCTTATTTGTCTCTTATTTGTACATTTGTAAGGCTCGGCTCCACAAAGAGCTAGTCAAAGTTTCTGTCCATCGGTACTGTTTGGCTTGATCAGCTGATTTATATCAGCCAGCTATGATCAGTAGCTTGCGGTGTGACTAAGCGGCTGATTCTGATATGTATCTCTCATTGAATATTCTTGGTTGAGAGGGAGCTATTTAATATGCATTACTATATATTCCTGCGTAAGTTGTGGTTAACTAAGCCCATTTAACCAGTTGACCAATGGTATAGACAGGCTAACCCAAGAAGCGTGTTCGAAACTACTAACTCGTGAGATTCCCCACGCATAAAAAAGATAACGTACCAATGATTGAAATATGCTATTTCTACCAGTTACTGTACGAAAACATTACAAAAAATGTGTGAAATCAACGCTACAGGTTCTCTATACCACTACACACAAATAGCATGATTTCGGGTGAAATTGATCACTTTTCACAGTTTTTGGCTTCTAATTTTTGAATAGTTATCAATATGGTCAAACTCAATGCTTTAAAACAAGTACTACCACGGGTTTCATCAGTCAACGAGGTTGAAACTTTTACTGCAAATAATTTTATTGCAATAAATATCATTTAAAATTAAAAATCAGAAATTTTAGTTTCGGGGTGAAATTGATCAGTCAATGAAATGTCTTTGTAAGTGCTGAAAATATTTTTCCCATTCAAATTAAGCACCCCAGAATGCGAAAAGCTTTGTAAAACTTTTACAAGTTTAGTAAATTCTTAATTATTTAGGTTTAAAGTTTAATAAATGTAAAGAAAACGCCTAAAGGTATGCAGTTTTCACACTAAACTAGTTATTACTTTAGCAAAAGTACAATTTTATGCATAAATATCAATATTTATAGAACTTTTGATGGCGAAATCGGGTTTAGCGAACACTTGGCAGCTATGAACATTCATTCGAATATTTATTACATGTGTGATACAGCTACGGTAACAAAAGTTTGAAAGTGTCTTTGGAATTCGACAAACACGCAGTTTCGGAAAATATTAATTTAAATACAGAAATATTTGACTAATTAGCTGTAAAACATGTAACTTCATCATTCAATAACGCTTTAGCCAGACGATGGTCATTTTCTACTAACTGTTTTATGTTCAAAGCTTCATTTTTGACATATAAAAATGGACCTCACGTCGATCAATTCCACCCGAAATCACGGTACTTCTTTCCAAGCCGTGACAAAACATGCCGCGTTGAAAAATAACTTTCGCTTTACTGTACAACGATGCGCTAAGCTTTATGTGCTGTTGTCTGCTGGTACTTTTCCGCTTGCGACGAGAGGTGCAGCGCACAATGATTTGATAGCCGTATTTACGAGAAGACAAAATTGTTCGTGTCTAAGTTTTTGGATCTAAGATACTCTAGGGAAGTTCTTTCGTATCTATTTTTAAACATCGTTGTATTGATTAACCATTCAGGACGCGCGCCATCAAGCAACCGAAAGTGCACCGCGCTTGCGCTGTATACGATGAACGAGGTTTTTTGGTTTACTTACCTTACCGGGCAGACCGGACAACCTGAGTGACCTCTGGACGTAGGATCCGTCTCCATTCTACTCGGTCCATGGCTGTGTGTCTTCAGTTCAGTACTCTGCCAAGGGTCCGCAAATCGTCCTCCACTTGATCAACCCACCTAGCTCGCTATGCACAACGTCTTCTTGTACCGGTCGGATGACTCTCGGGAACCCGTTTTGGTCGGGTTGCTATCCGACATCCTGATGACGTGACCCGTCCTTGTAGCTTCCCGGTTTTCGCGGTGTGGACGATGGTTGGTTCTCTCAGCAGCTCATGCAGCTCGTAGTTCATTCGCCTTCTCAAAGTCCCGTCTTCTATTTCCACTCCGCCGTAGATAGTTAACTTCGTGTGACGGCGAACTTTATTCGATCTTGAAGTTCTGCACAGTTCAAAATATTTTCGATTTCCCGCCACAATGTGTCTTTGATGCACTCTGCTGGCTGGTGTTGCTGTCGGCGATCACCAGTGATCCCAAGTACACAAAATCTTCATCCGCCTCGATTTCATCACCGTCGATAGAAATGCGGGTGGCGGGCGCGGTGATTCCTCCCTAAAGCCCTTCGCCAACATGTACTTTGTCTTCAACACATCAATGACTAATCCGATTCACTTGGCTTCATTCTTTAGTCGGATGTACGTTTCTGCCATCGTATCAAATTTGCGAGCTATAATATCTATCTATATCATCAGCGTAGCTAAGCAGCTTAATGGACTTCGTGATAATCGTTTCACTCGTGTTTATCCCCGCTCTCCTTATTGCACTTTTTAAGGCGATGATAATCAGCAAGCACGAAAGAACATCACCTTGGCGAAACCCTTTGTGAGATTCGAAAGGACTCGAGATCGCCTTTTACACTCGAACTACGCACATCATTCGATCCATTTCCGCCTTGATCAATCGTATCAGTTTGTCCAGGAATCCGTATTCGTGCATAATCTGCCATAGCTGGTCTCGATCGATTGTATTATACGCCTTATCGGTTGATCGATGAACAAGTGATGTGTGGGAACGTAGTATTCGCGGTATTTCTGCAACATCTGGCGGATGGCGAGCATCTGATCTATTGTATCTCGCGTTCAACCATGAGTCCAGTCTGATATTGCCCAACGAACTCTATTGCAGTCGGAGATAAATAGCGACTTTAAATTTGAGAGAGTATCTTGTAGGCAGCGCTTAGTAGTTTGATCGCGCAGTAGTTCCCGCAATCCAACTTGTCGCCCTTTTTTGTAGATGGGACACACGATACCTGCCATCCATTCCACCGGTAATACTTGCTCCTACCAAATTTTGGTAATGACCCAGTCAGTGTAGTGTTCAAACCAGTGCGGCTCCACCGTATTTTAGAAGCTCACTTGGTGGTTGATCTACTCCAGCGGCTATGTTGTGTTTCAAGCGGCCAACCTTCTCCTCAATCTTTTGGTGTGTAAAGGATTTAAGTATATCTCAGCGCCACCAACGGAGACTGCCCCACATATAAAGTCGATTTGACCCCACGATGGCAGTGTTCATCGATAAAATACACTAACCAACAAAGCGACACGAGCGCCAAACGGTCAAAAACGGCGAGCACTGGAAACTGAAATGACAACACAACAATTTAAGTGATGGGACGCTAGCGCCACGCAACGGGAGCATAACCACATACTCTGATATGACCGTTACAAAGTTTTACACAAGGCAGAAAGGAAAGATAGACGTCTGTTCTCTGTAGTTGGGGGCTCTATCGTCCTGCGCACGTACTACTAAATCTATTACCACTCCACCTTCGGTGCTTCCAACGTCGGTATTGAGGTGCTCATCGTAATGCTGCCACCGCCTCTCGATTGCTCATGGAGAGAAACACCGACGACCTGTTTAGCGACAACATGTCTAGCGACGACCTAGTTGAAGCCTTCAGCCGTGCGCACGACGTCGCAATACCAAGACGATCCTTACCCAGGAATGGGCAACGACCAGTTTATTCGTGGTAACAGTTGGGTAAAAGGAAACCGCAGGGCTCCGTGCATCCTACCTAAGCGTTAGGAGAAAGATGTAAAAAGCACGCACCGACAAGAGTAGAACGGAGCGAAATGAGGATAAACTTTCGCTGATCAAAGAGAATAAGGTGCGTAAGAGGGTGTGCATCAAGAATATCTGCCAGGCAGCCAACATGATCTCCTGGGATGATGCCTACAGGGTAGTAATGACCAAAACAAAGGGTGCATCAGAAACCCCAGGATTCTCCCCCCAGATGTGGCAGAAGATCTTGGAAAGGTTGTTTCTACGTCACAACAAAAGATAATGGGCTCCAGTCCCCAATGGTCAAACCGGCCAAAGCGAGGTTAGCTCAGTGACGAATGATAAACTCATCGTAAAACGATTTAACGCTCAAGTTGCACAAGGCTCCGTGTCCGGATGGTATCTCAACAGTAGCCTTCAAAGCTCACCTTGACGTATTCAGAATGGCTGTGCAGTTGTGCTTAGATTGTGTCCAATTTCAGGAGATGTGGAAAAGGCATATACTGGCATAGTGCCCAAACACGTGGAACGCGGCGTGTGATGGCGTATTGGGGCTCATACTTCCACCGGGCATAAAGCTGGTTGGCTTTGCCGATGATATTACCCTCGCCAATAAAGGAAGTGATGCACTGACAGCATCACACGTGATCGGCATAGTAGAAGACTATTTAGATGAGGTCGAGGCAGCTGGCCTTCGCGCACAACAAGAGGAGATGGTAGAAGTGACCAACCGCAAGTCTGAACAGCAGTCAGTGATCATCACGGGCGGATGCACGATCAACACCAAGCGCTCACTGAATCGTGACACGCCGAAATTCGGTATACACGAGGAATATTCCTCCCCCCTCCCCTTATGCACGGGCTCGGTTCTAGTTCATGATTGCCTACCCCAAAAGTATATAAGAGAATGGTGAAGACTGGAAATTGTCTGTGAGTGGTCCTGCTCCTCCGGCCGGGAGATCAGTTACGTGTGTGCAGCCAGTCTATATGCAGCGTTGCGTTCGCTATCGCTCGTTACACAGGCTGGACATCGACCGTTTTGAAGAGGACCGTTTTGCTAACCGCTGCTACCGCGGCGCTGCGGAAAGATGACAGCTATTCATGGCTACTATTGGGAATAATTGATCAGCCGGAGCCAAACATTAACCTGGTGAGATCTTTCTTATTTAACTATTTGATGCATTTTATGAAGGAAAATGACACTAGTTTACAGCATTTTTGAACTCGGTATGCTGATGATCATGTTTGGTGTAGAATCATGCCCTGAGTTCGAAAACGCGAAGGAAAAAAATTACAGTAGAGCGGAAATTTTTTCGACTTTCCATACAAGGTTGATGATTTGAAATCGAGTTTTGTTCTATTTTTAGGCAAAGTCGCTAACTTAACACATCTCATTCCCCGTAATAAATGCTCCGATTGAGCTGAATTTTTTACTGTAACTCGCCTATATATGATATGTCAAATAAACGTTGAGAAAGAATTTTTAGATTGTATTTTTCTTATTGGAAAAAATACATTTCTTCATATATTTTTGGAAATTTGCCTAAAATTTAAGGAGATCTTCCCTAAAACTCGCCAATATCTTGAATTTCATCAATCTGACGCAAAACCTGTATGCAGATGATCGAATGGTATTGTATTCAGCTTTCAATTTATGGAAAAAGATTTGAAATTGGTTCAACAAAACGCAAGATATTTGAATTTTAGTAAATTCCATATTTTAAAAAGTTGTAAAACTCGATATTGAGCTAAAACTGAAAAACTGCTCTACTTAAATTTTTTTGAGGCACGGTTTCGAAATCAGTGCTATATTGTGCTTCAAAAATTGTGGTCGTTGACAAAAGTTCACGACTTTCGTTTTATTTTGTAAACTAGTGTGATCTGTCTTAGCAAATCCTACTCTAACCATTATAATCCAGTCAAAATAATTAATTATTCTGAATCCCAGACCCATTCCCGAACCAACATTCCAACTGCTTTCTATTTACGAGGCGCTGACCTTTCGATAAATAGAAATCATTTCTTCCCTTCCAGGGTAAAAACACCAGACTTTAGGGGGCCGAAGTCTGGTGTTTTCTGCTCTAATCTTCGCCACTTCATTCATGAAAAATGGGGGCGAAGACTAGTGCTTATACCCTACCCCTTCCCATGCTCGTAATGAAGAACGCTATAGGTTGGTTAACTGAGGTTGGGCCAAATTGTGTTTCTTTTCGTTTCAGAGAGCGAGCGAAGGCGCATAAGCCTAGGCTTGTTTGCCAGGACACATGGTTCAAATGCCTGTGACCCATCCCTGAAGCAAAAAAGCCCATGGAGTGACAAAATCTCTCAGCCTCGTTACTGCCAACGTTGATGCTTAAATATACTAATACATTTACACTCACACAAACACATCTACATGATTTGCTCAAATACACTTACACAATCTGAATCTTATCGCATCACTCTAAGGGCGTAGCCAGCTTTTCGGTCAGGGGGGGGGGGGGGATGCAAGCACCATTATCAAATTTGTACCTACTAGCGTTTACAACTAAACGTAACACGATGAAATTGAATATAATAACATTACACTCTAAAAGCAATATTTAACCCTTCAACAGTCACGCTGTGGGATTTTGTACAATACGTTAAAAAAACTCCCCTGATCTACACATATCAACGTGGTGCTTGAAGCGGTGACCAATTTCTGGTAGATTTAGGATTTTTATTTACTCGTGCATTATTTTGCTCTGATTTTGTTTGTTAATGTTGCCAAACATTCATGAGAAATTAAAGCTGAACTCTTTTGGAAATTACAAACACCTTTGAGACTAACCTACAATTTCCTGGTTCCAGTATGCGTCCTTTTTAAATTATCTTCCAATACTATTCGCTGGAGAAATTCCTCCAGAAATTCTTGAAAGAAAGAGAAGAAGATTGAACGATTTCTGAAATTTCCGAAGGAAATCCTGAATGTTTTTTTTCTTTAAAGAACCTGAGAGGAATTTCTGAAGAAATCATTTGAGGAATTCCTGGATCAATCCCTGGAAGAATTCCTGGGTAAATCCCAGAAGAAATACCTAGATGAATCCCTGGAGCGATTCCTACAGGAACGTCTAGTGGAAGCCCTGTAGAATCCCTGGAGCAATTCCCGGGGGAATCCTTGGAAGAATTTCTGTAAGTATACCTAGAGGAATTCCAGGATAAATTATGGGAGGAATATCTAGAGAAATTTCTGAAGAGATCTCATGAGAAAATCCTAGATAAATTTCTGGAGGATTCCTTGGCGGAAATTCTGGAGAAATTATTGGAGGAATTCTGGGAGGAATCCCTAGAAAACTTTCAGAAGAAATCTCTTTAGGAAATCTTGAAGAAATTTCTGAAGTAATTCTTGGTGAATTTTCTGAAACAATTCCTGGAGAAATCCCTGAAGCGATTCCGGGGAAAATCTCTAGAGAGAATCCTGAAGGAATGTCTGGAGAAACTGCTAAACAAATCCTGGCGTGTTTCTTGGAGGAATTCTTGGATGAGACCCAGCAGGCATTCCTGTAGAAATTCCTAGAGAAATTTCTTGGATGAATTCTCGGAGCAGTCCCTGGAAGAATACCTGGAGAAATTTCCAGAGGAATACTGGGAGGAATTGCTGGAGAAATTTTTTGAAAAAAATCCATGAGAAATTTCAGGAGGATTTCCTGGAAGAACTCTTGGAGGGATTTCTGGAGGATTCCCTGGAGAATCTCTGGAAATATCCCTGGAGAAATTCGTGGAAAAATCCCTGGAGGAATCTCTGGAGGAATCCCTGGAGAAATGTATGGAGGAATCCCTGAAAAATTCCTGAAGAGTTTCTTGGAAGAATCTCTGTAGAAACCCTAGAGGGTTTCCTAGAGAAATTCCTAAGGCATTTCCTGGATGAATTCCTGGAGAAGTTCCTGGAAAAATTCCTGGGTAAAATCCTGAAGGATTACTTGGAGGAATTCCTAGAGGTATTCCTGTGGGAATTGCTGGAGGAATCTCTAGAGGAATTCTTGGAAGAATTACTGTATAAATTTGCAGAGGAATCCTGAGAGATTTCTATTTTTGTTATTTTTCGATTTCTGAAAAACCCCTTGAGAAATTTCTAGCGGAATTCGTGAAGAAATCTCGAAGGAATTTCTGAAGGAATATCTGGGGGAATCCTTAAAGATATTTGTGTAGAAATTCTTGGAGGAATCTCTGGAGGAATTCCTGAAGGATTACCTGGAGGAATCCCTGAAAAATTCCTGAAGGTATTCCTGGAGAATTTCCTGGAAGAATTTCTGAAGAAATCTCTAAAGGATTCCCTGAAAGAATCCTCTTAGGAACGTCTGGAGGATTTCCTGAAGAAATCTTCGAAGGATTTTTTGGAGGAATCCCTAGGAAAATCCTTAGAGAAATTCATGGAAAAATACCTGGAGGAATTCCTGAAGCAATTCCTGATGGAATCTCAGGAGAAATTGCTGGAGGAATTCTTGGGGGTCCTGGAGAAATTTCTGGATAAAATCCTGGAGGAATGCCTGGAGGAATGCCTGGAGGAATTCTAGAGGAATTCTTGAAGAATTACTGGATTTATTTCTAGAGGAATCTCCAGAGTAATCCTGGGTGATTTCTATTTCTGTTATTTTTCAATTTTCGAAAAATCCCTTGAATAAATCCTGGAGAAAAATTTCTAGCGAAATTTCTGGAAGAATTCCTGGATAAATCCTCGAAGGAATTTCTGAAGACATATCTGGAGGAATCCTTGAAGAAATTCGTAAAGAAGTCCCCGGAGGAATCTCCAGAGGAATTTTTGGAGGAATCCTCGGAAATTCCTAAAGGTATTCCTCCAGGAACTTCATGGAAAGTTTTCTGAAGAAATCCCTAGAAGATTTGCTGGAAGAATCCTTGGATAAACTTCTGGAGGATTTCCTGGAGGAATATTCGAAGGATTTCGTGGAGGAATCCCCAGGGAAATCCCTGGAGGAATTCTTGGAGAAATCCCTGGAAAAATCCCTGAAGTAATTCATGAAAGAATCTTAGGAGAAATCCCTGAAAAATTCTTGAAGGAATCCCTGGAGAATTTCCAGGAAGATTTCCTGGAAAAATCCCCAGAAGATTTTCTGAAAAAAATCCTGTACAAATTGCTGATATAATTTCTGGAGGATGTCCAGGAATAATTTCTGGATCAATTCCTAGATAAATGGAGGAATTCCTGAAGAAATTCTTCGGGTGTTTCGTGGAGAATTTCATGGAGGAGTTCTTGGAGGAATTTCTGGATAAAACGCTGCAGAAATGCTTGGAGGAACTCCTGGAGGCTTTTCTTTTGGAATTTCTGAAGAAATGCTTGAAGGAATTCCTGGAGGAATCTCTGGAGGAATTCTTGCAATAATTACTCGATGAATTTTAGGGGGAATTCCAAAAGGAGCACTGGGAGAAATTTCTGATAAAAAAAAAACACTGTAAAATTCCTGAAGGGATTTCCTGAGAAATTTCTGGGAAATTCCTAAAGAAAACATTGGATGAATTCATGCAGGAGTCTCTGGAAAAAAAAATCCTTGGAGGAATCTTGATGGAATTCTCGTGAGAATCCCGGAAGCACTTACTGAAGGAATCTCTGGAGGAATGCCTGGAGGATTTCTTGGAGGAATCCCTGAAAAACAATCTTGTAGGAATTCTTGAAAGGATCCTTGGAGGATATCCTAGAGGAATGCCTGTGGGAATTCCTGAAGGAATCTCCAGAGGAACTCCTGGAGAAATCTCAAGTGGAATTCCTAAAGGAATTTCTGAAGAAATTCGTGAATGAATCCCTTAATGAATGCGTAGAGAATTACCAGAAATAATTCCAGAAGAAATCGCAGATAGAGTTCTCGGAAAAATTATGAAGAAATCCTTAGAAGAGTTCCTGAAGAAACTCCAGAAGAAATCTCGGAAGCAATTACAAGAGCAATTCCTAAAGGAATCTCTAAACAGTTTTCGGAGGAAGTACTCAATTAATTCCAGGAGGAGTTGCTTAAAGAACACAAGGCGGAATTTCTGGAGGAATCCTAAGAAGAGTTCCAAGGAGAATCTTTGGATGAATTTTTAAAATAAGTTGTTCCAGAAAGCATCACAGAAGGAATTTCTTAGTAAAGCCCTGCATAAACTCTTGGGGCAATCCCTGGAGGATATCCTAGAGGAATCCCTGTAGGGATTAATGGAGGAATCTCTAGAAATACCCCTGGAGGAATCGCTAGAAGAATTCCTAGAGAAATTTCTGAAGGAATCTCTGGTTGAATTTTTAGGGGAATCCCTGCAGCAACTCTCAGAGGAATAATTTCTGGAGGAATCTCTAAATAAATTCTTGGAGGAATCTCATGAAGAATTCCTGAAGAAATCGTAGATAGAATCCTTGGAAAAATCCTGAAGGAATTCTTAGAAGAGTTCGTGGAGAAACTCCTTGAGGAATACCTGTAGCAGTTCCTGAAGGAATCCCTGCAAAAGATCCTGAAGAAACCCCAGGAGGAATCCTGGAAGCAATTCCTAGATGTTGGATTTTGCAGTCTTTTGGGGGAATCGAAAACACTAGGGAAAAACCATAAACTAGTGTTTTCGATTCCCTCAAAAGACTGCAAAAGCCAACATTCCGAAGCAAAATTACCCCAGTCGCATCCCAATCAAGCAATTCCTCGAGGCTTTCCTAAGGGAATCCCTAAACAGTCCCTAGAGAAAGTACTGGATTAGTTCCTGAAAAAAAAAAACACAGAAGAAATTCCCGGGTGAATCCCTGGAGGAATTCTTGAAAGAAACCCTGGAGGAATCCCTGAAGGAATCTCATGAAAAATTCCTTAGGAAGACCCAGGAAAGCTTTCTCAACAAATTCCTGGAAGAATTTCTGTAGGAAAAAAATATATGGAGGAATCCATGTATGCTATTTTTTTTTTGACGAATTATTGTTGGAATCTTTGGATGGACTCCCAAAATAATGTTTTATACAATGGTTTAAGGAATTCCTGGATTAATTTTAAGCTAATCTCTGGTAAAATTTCCTGTAAGAGTTTCTGGAAGATATTCCTGCTGAAATGCTTCGAATTATTCCAGATTGAATTATTGGAGCAATCTCTTGTGGAATTCTTGAAGGAATATATGGAGAATTCTCTGAAGGAATACTTACAGAAATACCTAAAACAAATCTGTTGGCATTCCTTTGGGAATCGCTGGAGAAATTCCTGGAAGAATGCTCCAAAAAAGCACTGGATTAATCACTGAAGGAACCTCTTCAGAAATCCCAGGACAAATTCCCGGAGGAATGTCTGGCGAAACCTATAGAGGAATTCTTGAAAAGTTCCTCAATAAATGAATCAAGGAATTTCTGGAGATGTCCTTGAAAGCATTTGTAAAGAAATCCCAGGTATTTTGCTCTTAGCTTCTGCTTAGTTCTTGAACTGAATACGAGTGAAAATTTGTCACAGTATCACATAACTGCACTCCATAGCAGCATATGGTTCTACAAAGTCCTTCTTTATCCCTACCGGAACCGGTTCCAGCATATCTGGAAAAAATGTCATGCTGTTTTTGTATTCCATGCATAAACATCACAAAATTTAACCATTCAACAAAGCTTGTTATTTGGTAAAACTCTATGATAAGATTGAAGTTGTTTCCTTGGAAAAATACTTGGCAAAATTTCCTGTTGTTTTTGAGTAAAACAAGTTTGATGATTGTGGAAAAACGCCAAAATTATTAGAATAGTTTATTTTTTGAGATATTTTTTTCTGGAACTCTGAGTTATTGATAATCTTTGAGTTGGCTCGTATCTTAAAAAAAATCTGGTGGCCAAGGCCCCTCTCTGGCTGCGCCCTCGCTTATAGTGAATCTCTAATTAACTCATTCCAAATATCCAACTCCTTGACACTTATGGGAGCATAAGTGAGTCACTGACCTCTTGTAAAGTAGGTGTCATATCATCACATTCTTTTCTATCCTCGTAACGGAGAAGATGGGCGTGGCCGGCAATAAAAGTTTTCATGTCTATTACTTCAACCTCTGAATCGATAGCTGTTCCTTCTCAAATAGCATTCCATAAGCAATTTGAATAGGAGTATTCAAGTTTTAACATGACAACTTTCAGTGTGTAATCTACGAATTACTCCTTTACCACGCAACGCATAATACTTCTCAATTCGGCGCACAATATTATGTCACGTATACGGTTCAACAGATTGAGATCGACCGTTCGCGTAATCCTTCGTCGATAAATACCAAACTAATTTATAGTGAGAGCCTCTTTGCCTACTCTGCGACATAATTTGTCTAAGGTTTAATCTTAGATAAATCTCGAGAGTACGGCTTGCAAACCCACCTTCTGTTTATTGATTTCAAAGCAGCATACGATTCAGTGATAGATCGATAATCAAGTGTACGGGGTTTGGATAATATTCCATTGTCCTTGTCCTCCATAACCTTGAACGGATTGAAGCAGGGTGACGCGCTGTCGAATTTGTTGAATTTTAACCCTAGTAGGAGGGTCAATATGACACATACGGACTCGGTTATCGTATACTACGCCATCGTGGCGCGCTTAGTTAGCTTATTAGACCAAGCCCACTCATGGGCTCAATCAAGCGTTTTAACGGTAAGTAGAGCCCCGAACAAAGAAACGAACCGCACCGGTCGCTGCTAAGTAGGGCTCGAAAGCGAAAAGTTTACGTACGGTTCGTAGCAGGGCTTAGAATATAGAGACACGCAAAGTACGGTCTCTATCCGTAGGCTCGTGCGCTCTCTCGCGTTTAGCTCTCTGGGTAGCGTAAAGAGGAGACGAAAGAACATGAATATGGATATTTTGCCCGGTATATACTTTTTAGAGAATGATTTTCTTGTTTTGTATAGGTAGAAATTTATTTTAGTTCAAATATTCAAAATTTTTATTTTTACTTGCTTTGAAATTTTCAACCAAATAATAAAATAGATCGTTACACGAATAACACAACAAATTGTCTGACATACAATTGTGATACAGTGACAATACAAACGCAGAAAAATAATAGGTTTAAATTGACAAGCTTTGCTGAAGTATGTTTTCCCTTCTTCGCCAATTTTGGGATCATGCATATCGAAAATGTATTGATTTTCTCTTAAAATAGTTACGATTGTTCATAATCGCACTTTTAGTTTTTGATTCGGCCGATCGTTTCGAAACTTATATTTTAAATGTATAATGATTCAGTGAGTTTTCCTTTTTTACACGTACTTGCTTGAGTCGGGGTTTCTACGCTGCAAGTAAAGTTTGGTTTCGCACATTTAGAAAAATGTCCAAATAAATAACTCGCGAAGTGCGTTCCGACAAGTTCCAAAATTATCGTCATCCGTCGCAGATTCCGCTAAGAAGATGTGCGCATTTTCTAACCCGAAAAGATACCATTTGACGGTAATAAGTGACCACAAGGTTTTCTTTCTCCACTTTCCGGGCTGAGATCCCCCGTTTTGAAAGAGCTGTGCCTCGCGTTTCGTTTTGTCGTGTACTATATTTCGTATAGGCTATATTTCGTATATATATATAGGTATATTTCGAAAAAGGCAAAGGAGTCTTGGTTTGATTGCTTTTTTTTTAAAAAAAGTGGTCGTCAGTGGGTGGTTTATTAAATATAAATTTGAAAATATAAATTAAATAAACGAGACATTAGGAAGAAAGTGTGCGAAATGAGTAACTTCACCCTTGTAGAAACAATAGGGGAAACCAGAAAAAAAAATCTGCGACAACCCCATGTGAATAACACCGATCATACAGAATAGGAGGTTCGACATTATTTAGATCTATAAAAACAACCCAACAATAGGGGAGATTTTTCCAATATTACACATTTTTTATTCATAGCTCTATTATACACATTCTTATATATTTATTCATATTCATCATATTCAATCAACATATTCATCAACATGTAATCTGGATCGTTTGGTATACGCATCCTTCCTCCCCTGTAAATTCGAGAAGTACCTTGCCGAAAGAAAATATTCTGTACTCCAAGTATTTCGAAGAACACTTTGCGCGTAAATACAACGCAATAGACCTGGCCGCTTTGATGTATGTGTCCTGATATGCTGCAAGCATCAATATTGACAAGAAAAGTAACACGATTGCTTTCCAGGGTGATTCCGCGTACTGGCTGCGTATGTATAAGATTAGATTTGAGTAGTTATGATTTTTCAAAGATGCTTTGACTGTACCTAACTCAATTCAGATATCATAAAAACACTACAGTTATTTTTTTTTTTTTAAAAACAAACTTTAATCATACCGATAAAAATCTAAAAAAACTGAAGTCGAGCTGCCAAGTTTCATCAATTAAAATAGGCGGTGCGCAGGACTGCCATATTAGTAGGTTCCTCGTTATAGAAAAAGCAAGTGTTGGATGTTAAAATACAACAAATGTTGTATGAAGTGCTAAAAAAGAAAGTGGGCTCATTATGTACTTTCACAAATACGCAGTCTACTTCAAGCGCATAGAATCTGCTTCCAACAAAATATTCATATACCAGTATATAAAATATCGCAATATATATTAAGATTTCCGATTGATGCTTTGTAACTAAAAGGTTGTGACTGAGTATAGAATTAGCTAATATTAAAATACACGTTTATGAAAAAAGGTTGCGCAAACTTATCGCAGACTGTTAGAAGACAGCTTCTACTATGACCAGGATTGAAGAATTTTGACCTACGCGAAGTTGTAAAGGAGACAACTACGTAATAAATGTGTTGGAAATGCAAGGGATGTAATTATTCAATAAACCTAATTATTAAAAAAGATGCTCAAAATCTCAAATTCAGATAAATTTCTTGCGAGAAAGGCAACATGGATATCGAAGAGATGGATATTATTTTAGATAAAAATTCAACCAACTAGTCATACAGTAAGCAACAAACATATAATTTAAAAAAGATTGCTTGAATTCCGGGATTAAATACAATCATACATTATTGAGAAAATGATATCTTGAAACGCACCAAAACTGGTACAAATCTTCAAGGGAATTATTTATTTGAGTTCAATTTTTACTAACAGTTTTCAGTCTTATCCAAAACCCCTTCTTTCAAAATATGAGCACAGATAATTATACTGAATAAGATTTGCAATAACACCATAGAAACAAACAAAATATTGCGATGATTTACGGAAGTGCAAAAAACCGATGGCACAGATAGAATAGAGACCACCGGTGCGGAAAGGTGACCGATCATTATTTTACTCACATGGAAACGAACGACCGGTGCGAAAATGGGTGGATAACGAAATTAAAAATCGTTAACGACGTGCTGTTGCGTGTGTAGTGTTAAGCCCACGAGTGGGCTTGGTCTTAGGAGGGTTAAACTGAAAAGTGCTGTTAATTCGTGAAATAAGCTTGATTCTTATTAACTGCCAGCCCATGCTTTAAATTTACCGCTACCTGGTGTTTCTTAAATCTTTTACAGTTTTAAAGTACCTTCCACGAATCTGCACAATAACAGGATTAACAATGCTACTGTTTCACACAACGTTACCACGATCGCTCCATCGCAAATCCTCTGAGCTCAAACTTTTCTCCTTTCGACATCCTGAACGGGCACCTCCGTCGCCGGTCGCACCGTACAAAGCTTCCAACGCAGAGCCAGTATCAGTTTCCGTGGAAGTGAATTAAGGCACCATGATTAAAATGGATTACACATGGGTTGCCTCCGCAAGCCATTTCTCACCGCTGTTGCTAGTGAAACACAACTGCTTTGCGTTACTCTCGAACTTAGTCGGTAGTTCAGTCAGTCAGTCGCTTCCCTTGAGGCTGGAACATAGAGGATGGACGTTGCACGTTCTCGTTTTTGAGGAAACTTCGAATCGTTCGGAGCTTTGAAGTATGGAAGCGTTCTTTGAGCTTCTAGGTTGCTTCCTGAATATTTCCAATCAATACTTGTACAGTCTATGTTCTGTGACCCGAAATGCAAAAATCTGGAGCTCCCCATCGCTTTGCTGCTCATTCCGGAATTTGTTTCGCTTTTCCGTAAATTCCACTCTGTAATGAATTTTCATCACAAAATTGCATGTTTCGTGTTGTATACTGCTCTCATGCAGGGTTAGCGAGCCAGGAGCCCCGGCTCCTGGCGGGTGGTGGCGCGACATTGTCAAACGACGACCGATGATGCGCTCAGGATGTTCTCCTCCAGTCAAGTGTGTAGTGCATGAACTCCGAGTCAGTGCCTTGGAGGTGGTGGTGCACTCGCTCATCCCTGTTGGTTTCCTTTCACGCACCCGCATGTCTGGTTCGAGGGCACTGAAGATTGAAATAATAAAGTGCATATTTCTTGGTTGTGATCTGAGTGGGTAGGTATCGCGTACGATTTTTTTTTGTGCTGCTCTTTCTTACTGTATGCTTCAGGATGTGTGTTTCCACGTTGTGTATCAGTTTGCATAAGTTATTCCGGCGATGGTTTTGTAGCGGAAGGTTCTCGCCGTGCTCGGACGGCATCAGCAACTAGTCTTATCTAACTGGGTCAAGAGAGTCACAATAAAACCAATCATGAATAAAGAACTCATTCTTTCCGTACAACAATGAGATATGAGATATTTAGACTGGTTCATATTTTAGGAGCAAAGAGGATTGATTTGAATGTCTTCACTTCCTATTTAATTTCTTACAATAGGTATGTACAAATTCTAGGATTTTGATGGGGACTTAGTCTTTTATGTAAAACAACGAGATTTCCTGCTTCATTTTTACATCAAATTCAAGATAAAACTGAATCAACAATATTCCTCCATAATACACGGTTCGTGGATGTCGTTCTCCATCCTCGGTCACGCCCGATGTTCGCCAAGTTGTTACTGGTAGGTAGGGTAGCACACGTGCTACCAGGACAAAAGACCTCGGCAAGCTTGGCAGAGCAACGGCTTGTCGTGTGAGGCCGGGTTCTACAACAACCTCTTTTCCTGGCTAGCGCGATCTGGAGCACCTCTCTGGTCTCAAGGTCGGCTGGAGTGGAATCTAGTCGGCTAATCAGACCTCGGATATGTGGGTGTATTGGAAAAAGCTAGTGAATTACACTTTCAAGATTTATTAACCTAGCAATTACAGGTCTGTGTGGGTGTGGGTGTGCAGTGTATTTCTTATATATAAATACCTATGGGCCGGCCGGGAGCTGCTGGAGAATTGGCGGGAGCGCTTGGTGGGTACTGGTCTCGATCTGGGGCTTGGACCAGCGACAACGGCGGTTGCCTGGCGTAGAAGGGTTTCGGCAGAATTCCGTGAGGTCCGAATTCGCACTAAACTCGGAGTAATGTTCGGCGTGGGGACACAATGAGGTTATGGCCACTGGAGCTTCGTTGTGGAGCCTTACGGTGGCGGAACTCTCAGCGAGCTCGACAGTATGTCGCGTCGGCCGAGCTCTGCGGGCCACTTCAGCACGTCCGGGAACTCCGGGTCACCGGCTCTATCCGTAACACCGGACAAAAGCGGATTCAGGGTAAAAACCAACGGGTCCTAGTTAGGAAAAATGCCACCTAAGCTTTCTAAAAATCTTCCACTTCCTCACTGAATTTTGCCATACCTGATTCTCCACGTTTCACTCTAAAAGAATTTGGTAACTTTCAACTTCCAACTAACTTTTCTTATAATTCAGTGTTTCTAACGTCTCTTTCGAATGAAGTCGTCTCGAGAAATAGACCGAATCATTCCTTTAACGCTACCTCGTCCCTCTATCTTTCAATAGCCATCTTCTCCTTTTCGCTTTTTCCCTTTTAATTCTCCTTTTCCACTGAACTATAGTTATGGGTGCTTTTATTGTAGTGTGGTGAATTTGTATGAATACGTGTAGGGGTATTTTTATGGCATTTGGCTAATTTTAATTTTTTGAATAAATAACACGGAAACATGCAATGTATATATTTTTTAACAATAGAATAAACAAATTAACACAAATACACAGACTTACTGTTACAAACGGTAACAAAGTCACGTTCTACCTGATCCGCCCATCGTGCTCCCTGCGCTCCACGCCTTCTAGTGACAACCGGATCTGTCGCGAACACCAACTTTGCAGGGTTGTTGCCCGGCATTCTGGCAACATGCCCTGCCCATCGTATCCTTCCAGCTTTGGCTACCTTCTGGATGCTGGGTTCACCGTGAAGTGCAGCGAGCTCGTGGTTCATCTTTCTTCGCCACACACCATTCTCCTGCACACCGCCGAAAATCGTCCTTAGCACGCGTCGCTCGAAAACTCCAAGTGCTTTCAGGTTCTCCTCGAGCATGGTCCATGTCTCGTGTCCGTAGAGGACCACCGGTCTTATTAGCGTTTTGTATATGGTGCATCTGATTCGTGGTCGAATCGTTTTAGACCACAGCTTCTTCTGGAGCCCGTAGTATTTTTTTTTCTATTCGTTTATTTAACCCTTTGAAGCCGGAGGGGTCAATATGACCCCGGCGATGAAACCTAACATGACAAACGTATTCGAAGCCAGCGAGGATGCGGCAATAGTGGCGAAATTTTACGGCTCCAAAGGGTTAAGGCTCACTCGCCGTAACCAGCTTTGCAGAGCCAATTGTCATTTTCTATTATAAATAGAGTTACAAATTTTCCCATTTTAATTTTAAAAGCTACACTTTTTCCCCTCGACGGAACGTCGACAACATCCACATGGGCCGTGGTTGGGGAACACTGGTCAACACAAACTTTCTTTGCTTCACTCACAGCAGTTTTGTTCGACCGCCGTCGTTTGTTCGTGTTCTCGTCGTAGTCGGTGGATGAGTTTGATATGTTCTCGTTGTCGCCTTCGTCATTGTCAGTCCATTCGTCGTTTGGTTTCTGCTCATCATCATGAGTACCCAGCGGTGGAAAGTCGTCCTCACCAAAAAGCGCATTTACGTTGTCTACGTTTGTGTTTATTGTTAATGGCACTGCTCCTTCTATTTCTCCAGTTGGTTTTGTGTTAGGATGTGCCGATTCGTTACACTTGCGGGACGATCTCGGCTGGTTGTGGTACGAAACCGTCGTGTTATCACTGACAATCGTAATGAGGTATGGTATCTCATGAAATAGATTCATACGAAGCACTCTGACGCCATTAAGAATACCGTGAAAGTATTGTTGAACTTGAGACAAGTTGAGAGTACACTAATGTCAATTACCAGGACATTTTCTCGCGCCGCACACATGGTTTACTACCGTTATGGTACGATAGAAAGTGGAAGAAGAGGGAACACGTCCGGCGTAAGTGATTGCAGGCAGTCAACTGTGGAGCCCGTAGTAGGCCCGACTTCCACTGATGATGCGCCTTCGAATTTCACGACTAACATTGTTGTTAGCCGCCAGTAAGGATCCGAGGTAGACGAATTCCTCCACCACTTCGAAGGTATCCCCGTCTATCGTAACATTACTACCCAGACGGATCCGGTCGTGTTCGGTTCCGCCTACCAGCATGTACTTTGTCAACCCCGCCCGCGCCCAACTGCTTTGCAGACATCAAGAACTGATGCCCACGTGCAACCCGATCTGACCTGCTGAAGGCAAGGGTATCACTACCCTTCAGGCCCTATCAGCTGCACCAGAAGGTTGCTGAAAGCAGGGTCTCCAACTGCCCCGACCCTTGTCGGGGACCCCGTTCCAACCACGGGTTCGGATGCAACCCAATAGCCCGACGCCACGACAGCACCGCTACCGGGACTTCTTCTCCGCGGCCACTTAATCGCTGTAAGGGTCGATCTTGACCGCAGGGTATGACCTACGAAGCTGACTCCGAACCCCTGGACCACCTCTTGTACTGCATCTGGACTACCCATTCTCCGAGTCCATGCGCCACCCCCTCTGTAGCTCCCAGACGATATGGGTGATAGCCGTTGAAACGGCGTTCCAGCCAAACTCATCCCTACACATCCTCTGGACCAAGTTTTCCGGGTTTGTGTCCTCCCCGCATGTGGCAAGCATGCGGTCACGCATTGTGCGAAAACGCGGGCGCACGAACAAAACGTGTTCCGCCGTTTCCTCTAAACCAGTACACACTGGGTATTTGGGAGAATCCGCATGCCCGAAATGGTGTAGATACTGTCGGAAGCAACCATGACCTGTAAGAACCTGTGTCAGGTGGAATGTAACTTCGCCATGGCGCCTATTAATCCAACTATATCTACCCTCGGTATCAACCTATGGGTCCACCGGGTGTCCTTTGGTGGAACTGTCCCACGCGCGCTGCCATTTGACCATAGAGGCCATCCTGGCAGTCCTGCGTATGCCTCTTGTGCCGCGCATTTCGAAGCACTCCATGTCCTCACTGATAAGAATGCTGATAGGCACCATACCAGTAATGATGCAGAGACCGTCGTGTGACATGGTACGGTACGCGCTCGCAACCCACATAAGTCTGTAAGTACTTTTCAGCTTCCGTCGGTAGCATTTAGTACTTAGCGCAGTGCCCCACGCCGGGCCGCCATACCTAAGTATGGCCGTAGCAACACTAGCCAGAAGCTTGTGCTTACTGGCGCATATCGCAGAGCTATTGGACATCATCCGGAACAGTGCCGCAATAGCTGTGGAGGCCCTTTTACACGCATACTCGACGTGGCTACCGAAGGTAAGCTTATCATCGATCATCACGCCCAAGTGTTTGACGGAGCGCTTTGACAGGATAGTGCACTCTCCTACACTGATCTCCGTCTGCTGCTCTGACTTCAGGTTATTAACAACCGTCACCTCTGTCTTGTGGTGAGCCAGCTCCAGTTTCTTGGACCGCATCCACGCCTCCACAACCTTGATCGAGTGGTTGGTAGTCAACTTTACCTCCTCGATCGTTTCACCGTAGACTTCGAGCGTAATGTCGTCGGCAAATCCGACAATCACCACTTCCACTGGGTACTCCAACCTCAACACCTCGTCGTACATGACATTCCATAACACCGGACCCAGGATGGAACCTTGCGGGACTCCTGAGGTTATGTGAAAGCACTTCCGATCCACCTCCGTGTCGTAAACTAGTACTCGATTCTGAAAGTCGAGAATCTTGTACAGGTACCCCGGTATCCCCAGACGCAAGAGCGCATCGGCAATAGCAGACCAGCTGACGCTATTAAACGTATTCCTAACATCCAGAGTCACTACCGCACAGAAACGAATTCCCCTCCTCTTAGGCTCGAGTGCTTTCTCGGCGGCTTTTGTAACCGACAAGATAGCGTCTACGGTGGACCCCCCTTCCGGAAGCCGTACTGGTTACTCGAAAGACCATTTTCGCCCTCGGTGAACCTCAGCATTCTATTGAGGATGATCTTTTCGAGAACCTTCCCCGCCGTGTCTATCAAGCATATTGGTCTATATGCCGACGGGTCTCCGGGTGGTTTCCCCGCCTTTGGCAATAGTGCCAGGCTCTGCCTCTTCTAAGCTTCTGGGAAAACTCCCTCGTCCAGGCATTTCTGCATAGCAGACCTGAACATCTCGGGAGCCTCTGCAATAGCTACTTTTAAGGCCAGGTTCGGAACTCCTTCCGGACCTGGGGCCATACCTACGCTAAGGGACTTAGCTATCCCCGCAAGTTACACAAAGGTGACCCTCTCCTCATCGCCAGCCCCAGTCCCCGGCTGTCTTACGAAAGGAGGCCAAGGACTAGGATCATGACGCGGAAAAAGTCATCCAATGATCCCCTCCAACATCTCTGGAGATTGCTCTGTAGGAGCCATTGTAACATTTGACTAATGTTTCAAACTAAGATTTCTTCATTTCAGTGTTAGATTTGCCCAAAGAATATTATGACTGAAAGTAAATGTAAATTTTACGCACGAACCTAATTTGGATTATATTAAATGTAATAACCAATCATAATTGAAGTCCACAATACACCATTTCCCCTATAATGAAGTAGTAGAATAGAAATTGTCGATAGGGCATTTCGAAATCAGTTACTCACGAAGATAGGCCCTGCTGCTCGAAACACACTCATCATCCAACTGCTCGACGACATGGGAGTATTTGTGGGACCAAAAATTCGACCATACCATGATACCATCCCCGGAATGATATAAGTGCAATAAGTAAAATCGGATGATTATCAGCTGATGCTCCCAAAATTTCTACCTATGAGACTATATAAGCATGCCCAGGCCCTGCATCGGGTCTCTTTTTGATCCTGGGAAGCGAATAATATCGGTGCGTGAAGTTTAGTAAGTGATTATTACCCACGAATCTAAACCGGAAGTTCTAGTTCTGGCAGTGCCAGTAGTGATTTATATCACGTTGAAGTTTTATAGACATTTTTAGGAGTAGAGTCTCCTCAAACTTAGCTCGTCCGAACATTAAAAGTGATAGTTAGTGCTTTTAGTGGCCGCTTTGCGGCAATTCTGGTACTCCTAATCGCCAACGCTGAGGCCAGTTCGTGAACGAAGAGGTCGTCTTCCGGTTCTACGTTAGAAGTCGTCATAGCAGAAGAACACTGTCCGAAAGCTTAGTGAACCGTGTAGATAAGGTGTCGCCTGGCGAGCTAAATGTAATTCCTCTCGAATAGACCGATTAGTGAAGTGTTTCCGCTCCCAGATGTTCTGAGCGGTCGTCCGTTACCATACGACCAAGCCGTACGTTATCACACGGCGTAGCATATTGTCACGTGGCCCTAAAAGGGTGAAGCGATCCGGAGTAGCAGCGTTCCAGTGCCCAACAGTGAAGCGATCTTGTGTCACGTGGAGGACCATACGACGAGGACATCGGTGTCGAAGCGAACACCCTACAACTAGTGAGTGAGTCTAGAGCCTTTTAATATACAGAGTGAGGTCACGTAGCGAAAAGACGCAGTTTTAATAAATTTCTTGGGTTGGTGTTTCTATTAGAATTTTGCTATTTGGTTCTGTGCGAGCGCTGAAAGAAAGTTGTTTCAGGTTGAGAACTTTACAGGTCTGTTACGGTTGAGTACTCCCAAGCACGTGAGCCGACCCTGAGAGGCTAATAAGAGGTGAGCTGGCCTAGGGCGTACGGACGTCCATGCTACAGACGCGTGGGCGTCATCGGTAGTAACACCATCAATCCTCTCGTCTTGGCCATAACGATCCTGTAGGCGTCACCCCACGGGTTCGTATTGGCACTCTGACAGAGACCCTCAAAGCAGGCCTTTTTGCTTGCTCTTATCTCGGTCTTAAGCGCGGCTTTTGCAGCGGCGAATACCACCCGCCGTTCGTTTCGCTCTTCCTCTGATCGTGCTCGCTGCATCCGCCGCCTAGCCCATAGGCAGGCGCAGCGCAGGTCCGCAATTGCGTTGGTCCACCAGTAAGCCGGTGGCCTCCCATTTCAAGGGTGGACTCGCCTACACATGGTCGCATCACACCCACGTGAGAGCACCGCTACTAGCTCGTCGCCGTCTAAACCGATTAAGTTTCGCTCACGGCGGAGCGCCTCCTTAAATACCCCTTCGTCGAAGTATGATGTCTTCCACCTGCGAGGGCTTGGCCTTGGGCTAGCCACCTCTGCTTCTATCCGCTGTCTGCTGTTGTTGTAGTCAATACTGTAGCGAACCGCCAGGTGGTCGCTGTGAGTGTAGCCATCATCTACTCTCCAGTTCGAACTACTTGTTAGGCCAGGACTACAAAATGTCACGTCAATAATTGACTCCGCTCCGTTTCGACTATAGGTACTCTTGGTACCGACATTAGCCAAGTCGACATCTAAGATGGTCAGTGTTTCTAGCAGGAACTGACCCATGAAACGGCTTTCCCATTCCACGGCCCAGGCATTAAAGTCACCCGCTATTACCACTGGTCTTCGCCCTGTTAGCACGGTCGTTAAGCGGTCCAGCATTTGCGTGAACTGCTCGACCGGCCACCGCGGAGGCGCATAACAGCTACAGAAGAAGAACCCGTTTACTTTGGCGACCACGAAGCCCTCATAGGTAGTAGACACCAACTCCTGGACGGGGTATTTACCCGTCGTCCATATCGCCGCCATTTTTCTGGTCCCATCCGCGACCCAGTTGCCGTTGGCGGCGGGTACTCGGTATGGGTTCGATATGATGGCGGTATCCGTCTCCCACTCAGAAACCACCTGACAAAGCAGTTGCTGAGCCGCATCACAGTGGCTCAGGTTCAGCTGCGTTACCTGCACTGTGATTTGTTGTTCACTGCGGCTTTCTTGAAGGCCGGGCACCTTGGACCACCCATCGGATGTCTGTTGTTCGAGGATTTCCCGGTACAGATCATGCAGATGGGCGGACTCGTGCAGCTTTGGGCTTTATGACCTTCAGCGCCGCATCGCCTGCACAGTTTGCGACTGTCGGGGCCTTTACAGTCTCACGACTTGTGTCCTGGTTCCAGACATCTGAAGCAAACCTCTGGTGGCTCGTGGAATGTCAGATGACATACACACCAACCCAACTTAATGCTCCCTATTTTAACGAACTTTTTGACGTCCGCCACAGGTAGCTGAACCAAAGCTGTGTCCCTGCTGGCCCTTTCCGTAGCTTAACGGCTGCGGCGGCCACCTGCACATCGCACTGTTGCCGCAGTGCCGTGACGAGCTCTTTCACTTCGGTGATCTCATCAATGTCCTTGACCTTCAGAGTCGCCTCATATGTCAGAGCCCTCACCTGCACGCCCTCACCAAGGACCTCTTCTGTCAGCCTCTTATCCCGAGCAGAAGGGAATACCGTACAAATACCGTTCGAAGAACAGCCTATAGTATAAGACCTAAAATTGTTATTACTTTGTTGTTCAACGAAATGTTAAAAGAGCATTGCAATAACAATTGAAAGTATTTGTGCAGAGTTTGGTATTGATGTGGTATTTGTTGATTTACAGTGAAAATAACAGAAGAACAAGTTTTGGTATTGCATCATAGAATTATCTATCAAAGGTACAATGAAATAACAAGGAATAGTATTACTTTGTTATTCAATGCCTATTGCATAACAAATATAGCTCTTCAAATTTTAGGTATGCATTCATTATTGAAATAACAAGACTTGTTATTTTCGAGGTGTTATTTAAAGAAAGTTATGATATTCGTTTTTGTTATTTTGCCTCTTATGTCCACCAAACCAAGGGTATGTCAAAGTATAGTGGTATTTAGGATTAATTCCTTGATATGCTATTGAGTTGTTATACTTTTCTGGCGTCATAGGCAGCGCCTTTGTGCTCCTTCTGGCGCTTCAGCTCCAGGATCATCTCGCCCGTACGAGTACGTCTAATACTGCGTACGTCGGCTCCAAGACCCTCAAGCTTGGCGTCGCTTCGCATCATCTTCAAGACGTCCGAGTACTTGGACTGTTTCGTCTTGATGACGATAGCGTCGCCTTTCTCGCGCTTGGCACCTGCCCTCCTACGCCTTGGCTTGGCATCCTGCGCTACTACCTGCGGATTCGCCTTCTTCTTCCTCTTCCGCTCTACCTTCGTCCAAGGGGGGTCCTCTCCTTGGATCGCCCTACTCTGTGGCTGTTGAGGGCCCACCAGCGGTCGCAACCCCTTGTTCCCATCGTTCCGGGATGGGCCAGCCTTTTCAGGCCACCCTTCCCAGCTTTCCGGGAACCCTGGTTGGGGTCCGACCTTCCGGCATTATTACCGACTTTCGGGGTAATGATTCGCCTGGCCTTGCGGGCACCGTCAGACAGCTCCTCGCCTGACGGTTGCCTCGCCCGCTTCTGCGATTGCTTGCCCCGTTTGTCGCTTCCGCCTTATTCGGACTTCCTGCGAAGGAGAAGGCCTCCGTTTGGGTAAACTTCGGCACTTTCTCATTTGCAGGCTCCGCTGCTGCAGCAGTCAGCAACGCGAGTGCCACGTGCTCCTGCTTGGCATCGTCGATCGACGCCCTAAGTCGAAGCAAGGCCGTTTTCAGGTCTTTGCTTATATTCGACTTAGTGGACGAAAAGTCGATGATTTTGCCAAGCTGCTGCTCAGCCACCTCTATTGCGGACTGTCCTTTGGATTCTCGGTTGACGACCCTCAACAATCACGCTCCGTCCATAACCTCCACCGGCTGGCTTGCCGGGAAGTGGACTAGAGCACCCACGCTTGAGCTGCGTACGCAACTCCCAGCGCCTATCTTCTCACTTCTCCTTGTCGGAGATCTCGTCAACCCGCTTTTTGCGAAGGGGTTGATCGCACCACTACTTCCACCTAAATTTTGATTTCTTGAATTTTTGCTCATTTTTTCATCCCGTGCGACTGGAAATAAGGTCCACCACGCCAGAGCCCTGCATTAACGCGGTAAGGAACAGATTACTGTGGGGGTGCCCACGTACCCCACAGGCTCCGTTAAAAATCGAGCATCTTTTTCACCCCCTCGATCACTCATTCTTCAGCACGGGTCGCTTGACACCTTGAATTGGGATTAGTAGTCCTATTCTTAGCCGGCGACTACGCGGCTGACTCGCAAGCGGGGGGGGGGGGGGGTATGTGTGCTAGCGGGCCCATAGCTTTAGTGGTAGCAGAGGATGAAGAATGTTTCGAGCGACGCGGCATAAGAGGCGCGAGGCGTATCGCCAGAACCTCGTCTATGCTGAAGTGGCAGAGCGAATGGGATTCCTCCAGCAAGGGTAGATGGACACACAGGCTCATACCGAGCGTTTCCAAGTGGACGAGCAGGCCCCATGGCGAGGTGAATTTTCACTTGACTCAATTTCTGTCAGGCCATGGGTGCTTTAGGTGGTATCTGCACAGATTCGGACATGCAGGCTCCCCCGCATGTCCGGAGTGTGCAGACTGTGACGAGACCGCGGAGCATGTGTTCTTCGAATGTCCACGTTTCGTGGAGCAAAGGTCGACAACAACGCCTGACAACATTGTTGAAAGGATGTGTATGGTGGCGGACAAGTGGGACTCCGTTACTTCCACGGTTTCTCGAATCGTACTTGAACTACAGAGTAAATGGCAAGCCGAACAACAGCTAGTTGAGTTGGCCCCCTTCCCCTTCCAGGAGCTTGAGTTCAACGGGTAGTCTAAGTACTAGCCAGGACCCGAGCCTCCAGGGGAGAGTGAAAAACTTAAGGCGGTAGCTGGTGGAACGCTTACTAGTAGAGTGTACTCCTATACGGTCCCCCCTTCTCGAAGTCATCCCTAACGGGCGTACCGCGGAGGTAAGGAAGAGAGAATGAGTTTTTAGTGGGTCGATCCCCACATCACCTCTTGGGTATTTGTTGCAGATTTTCCCATTCTATATATAAAAAAGTAGCAGTGGTTTTTTCGCAAGTTCTGAAACAGTTTTTCGATTCGATTAGGCGTGCAGCATCACTTACTTCGGCCAGACATACACCAGCTTCCTACCTGGAAGAGCTGGACTATCCTCTCGGTCGACGGATCAGCGGACCATGGACGGTTGTCCAACAGCGCAGCGCAAGGAGTTGCAGCAGAATGGAAGTCAGTTTTTAACTGGAAATTAGGCCGGTCCTTATTTTACAAAATTTAGAAATGTTATAAGTTCGTTAGTGGAAAATGATCGTTTTAGCTAAGGAATGATCGTGTCAAAATTTGAAGTCCGTATCTCAAGGCTAAGTGGTCCCTCAAGGGGCCTAAAGTTGTCAAAAATTGTATGGGACCAAAAAAACATGAAATTTTTTTCGACAAAAAAAATACGCTATCCCACTAAAACCGGTGATTTTAAGATCCTTAGGGGCCAAAAATGTGCTTAGATTTGCGATATTTCTATTCGTTTCCAAGATATTGACAAAAAAACAACTGAAAAATCAGCATTTTGACCTTTTTTTTAGATTCCGAAGGAAACTTATCCTATTTTGTTCAATAACTCAAAAACGAGTAGAGATATCGCAAATCTAAGCACATTTTTGGCCCTTTAGGGTCCTAAAACCACCGGTTTTAGTGGAATAGCGTATTTTTTTGTCGAAAAAAATTTCATGTTTTTTTGGTCCCATATCATTTTTGACAACTTTAGGCCCCTTGAGGGACCACTTAGCCTTGAGATACGGACTTCAAATTTTGACACGATCATTCCTTAGCTAAAACGATCATTTTCCACTAACGAACTTATAACATTTACAATTTTTGCAAAATAAGGGACGGCCTACTGGAGATCCGCCCTTTCTTGTATAAAAGGCAAATAAGACCATCCAACCAACTAGCAGGCTCGCTTGAGAAGCTCGGCCAGAACTTCGTCCATACCAGTGGCCTTAATGTTGTTCAGTCCTATGGCAAATGTTTCAGAAATAAAAGAGCACTTTTTCCAAAATGATCCACAAATCGAAGAAAAATGTCCGATTGTTTATTTAATCAATTATGACAATCGGACACGCTGGTTTTGTTCGCTTTTTCGTCATTCTA
This sequence comes from Aedes albopictus, assembly GCF_035046485.1. NCBI lineage: Eukaryota > Metazoa > Arthropoda > Insecta > Diptera > Culicidae > Aedes > Aedes albopictus. The sequence continues at coordinate 135,931,322 of NC_085136.1, read as the reverse complement.
GAGAAAAGGGCTTTTTCAGTTTTGGATAATATGCGATTTTCATTTGAGCCTTAATGACTGTCTTCGTCTAGTGTTGTAATATCCACAGCCTATCCGTCATCGTCGATACGAGTTCTGTCTGTCACTCAACCATTCCTACCGTTCAACAATACTTTGAAGTGCTATCTCCTCCTGACAGCCACCATTGTTGTATCTGTAAGCAAGTTTCTCTCACGGTAGGGATATAACGGAGGATGGCGGTACTTTTTTCCGCATGCCATCAACAGTTTCGTAAAACCTCCGCACATCATTTTGTTCCATTATATCTTGCGCCTGAGCAAGCTAACACCAGCGTCCGGCTTCTGGAAACATTCGTCTTGTCCGTTACCCTTGTCGAATCATTCATTCCTAGGTCTTTGAGCAGTGCCTGCCACTAGCCGTACTGCCGTACTAATTGCTCCGTAGAGACTCCAACAAACTGTTGCGATTATCGCTCTCGTTGATATAATTAATGCGCATGTCCAGCTATCACTGATAGTAAACTACCACATCGTCTGCTGAAAAAACAATGGATGTTAAAATGCATCGATCGTAGATTCCTAGAGTCTGATACGGTTGATAACCGAGCAAGAAACTTATCAACTACTAGATACTACTGAGTAGATTTTTGAACCCTTAGAAGTTCTAACAACAATCCGAGAAGTGTCGGTCATCTACCAGCACATGATTGATTTGTTTGCAAATTTTACAGTTTGTGTGCATCCAAGTGTGCTTGTGAATATCCTTGCGTGCAAACGAAACAAGTCCGATTTCGAGTCAGTCCAAGCAAATTACCTGGGAATTCATGTATGATTCCTTAATGATATTAGAAAACTTACTAGTATTTTATTTTAGCTATATTAAAGAGATTTTCAGCCCTAGGCTGGTTCATCTCGATTTAATATAGAGTTTACTAGTATTTTCCCCCACCTACTACTGCTAATCAAGCAAGAAATTTTATCTTAACCAAGATCTTCAATCTACTGTAATCATTTCGCAGTATTGTTGCCATGGTTTCGGTAACAGAAAGCTTCCATATGATCAACTTTAAGAAGTGTTTTTGAAACAATTTTATAAATGTATCTGGATATTATGAGACTACGCAAAATTTTATTTTTTGCCTTTCTCGTACACTAAGTGTACTGGAAAGGCTATATGTTCACTCCAAAAATGACTTTTTGATAGGAGGCCCAGAGATTCGAGTCACATATACCAATCAACTCAGCTCGACGAATTGAGGTGATGTCTGTGTGTGTGTATGTGTGTGTGTATGTGTACAAACGAACTCACGTCACTTTTCGGCAGTAAATTCCAACCGATTTTAATGACCGACGGTTCATTCGACGCGGAATCTGGTCCCATTGTTTGCTATTGAAAATGGTTCGGATCGATCCAGCCGTTCCGGAATTATGGCCATTTAGGCGTTCCGGAGCGGTACCCCAGGAAGGGGCTAGATATGAAAATGCAACAAACCCACGCATGCGACACATCAAACCACGGCATTTTCGATAATATGATGAACGGTAAGCAAGAAAATAGTCTCAGACCATATCTGAACCGGTAATGTTCCGGAACCGGTTCCGAAGGTCCCACCAGAAGTGGCCATATATAAAAGTGAACCAAACCCATACATGTGACTCATCAAATCGCAGCTTTTTCAATAACCTGATGAACGGTTAACAGGAAAATAGTCTCAGATCATATCTGAACCGGTAGTGTTCCTGAACCGGTTCCGGGCGTCCCGCCGGAAGTGGACAAATATAAAAATGAAACAAACCCATGCAAGCGACACGTCAAATCGCGCCCTTTGCGATAACCTGATGAACGGTTAGCAAGAAAATGGTCTCAGATCACATAAGAAACTACCGGTGTTCCAAAACCGGTTCCGGAGGTCCCGCCGGAAGTGGCCAAATATAACAGTGAAGCAAACCCAGGCATGCGACACATCAAGTCGCGGCTTTTTCAATAACTTGATGAATGATAAGCAAAAAAATAGTCTCAGACAACCTAAGATTCTACCGGTAGTGTTCCGGAACCGGTTCCGTATGTCCCGCCAGATGTGGCCAAATATAAAAGTGAACCGAACCCATGCATGCGACACTTCAAATCGCGGCTCCTTAGGCGACCTGATGAATGGTTAGTAAAATATAGTTTTAGACTATATGTGAGACAACCGGTGGTGTTCCGGAGCCGGTTCCGGGTTCCCTCCGGAAGTGGCCAAATATATTTTTTTTGTCTTTATTAACGAGATTTTTAACTCGAAGCTAGTTCATCTCGGAACCCTTCCCTTCCGAAGGAAGAACCTACGTTTTGTGAATATGTCGGGAAAGGGATTCGATCCCAGGCCCTTGGCATGATAGTCTTGTGTTCTCCATCAAACCAGGCCCGCTCCACCGCCAAATATTTAAGTGAACCAAACCCATGCATGCGACACGTCAAATCGCGGATTTTCCGACAACCTGATGAACGGTAAGCAAGAAAATAGTCTCAGACCACATAAGAAACTACCAGTAGTATTCCAAAACTAGCGTTGGGTGCTTCGTCGGAATTCAAAAGTGAGAAAAATTAAAGCAAGCGATAGATATCTTGACAAAACTAAGACGATCTCATCCAATCACACCATTTTAGATTCCTGAGGTGTAATAATGCAGAAGGATGGGTCAACGTTGTATGGGAAAATTAAAATTTAATCGTAATAACTCCGAACAAACTTTTTCAATTCTCTTTCGCGTCTAAAATGACTGCGTAAAGTTTTTGTGCGACTGGTTGCTCCCTCACGCACTGTAATGTGGTTGAAAGTTGAATGGGATTCAGTATGAAAAATTTCAGTTACTTGCATGTTTTTGTCAAATTTTACATGCATCTTGTAGCCAATGATAATAAATATAGCGTGTGTAGAAGTGTGTAGAAAATACTTACTATCTGTGTTTGTGAAAAAGTTGTACCGTCTTGGTGTTGATCGGCCTCCAGTGATAGTGAAGGAGGTCAAGCTGTCAACTGAGAGGTCTGATATTTTTCAGCTCTGCCTATACGTTGAACATAACGTCGGAATATGTGCCATCAATAAGTTTAAAGTCAATTCAATGATGGCTCTGATAAAATTCTAAGTAAAGTATTCTCATGATTCAGGAACATTTCAGCTCACGTCAACGGAAACTTCATGAGTATATATTCGACGAGAAAGGCACTATCACCACTAGGTGGATCAATCCGGGTTTTTTAAAACTATGACGATAATTGTTTCAGGAGCCTTCGTGACTTCTTTCCAAACCCATTCCTGATTTCAGAACTCGAACCAGTCTGCTTTGCGTCTGAGCGATACGAACCGGGACGTGGTGGAGGGTTGCATCTTTCCGCGTCCATCATCTTGTGGATGTCATATTCATCTGATCCTCTTACTACATACTAGATGTGCTTGGATGTACATATATATGAATTGCTGCAGCAGTATCCGTCAGTCATTGGAAGGAAAAGACGTGGGCGAAAAGTATGCTAAACATATCACTTGAATAGAGGATCTTTGCAAGTGGCATTGAGTGCCCTTTTGAAACTTGTATCTTAAAGTCGAAGAATAGCTGGAAGTTACTTTAACATGTAGTTGCTAGTTGGTAAAAATAATGCGTGAATTCGAATTATGAAATGATGCATAGTATTCATTCACATTAAACAATTTCAAGTCTTCATTCCATATTCTACTATCTTGAACGTACCGTTATCCATGCCCTCACTTCCCATAATGGATCTAAACAGCTGAAAGTGAGCAACAGAAAGCAGGAAGGGTTGCTTCCATTCACGTTCGATCCTTCAGCCGACAGACAGTAGCGGTAGAACATCCTCCATACCCAAAGCCGTCTGTGTAATAATTTTATCTACCGAATAACAAAAGCGAAATAATCACAGAACTGGAAAATCAATCAAGTGAATGGGAAAATGACGAGCACAAGACGAGTGTATTTTGTGGCTTCTCTCCGGATGATGGTCCTCATCAACAGGCACTCATCCCTTCTTTCCCATGTCATCGTCATCGTCCTCGTCGCCCTTATCCACGTTCGTTGTTGGCTGCCGAAGGTGTAGGAGGTAGTATAAATAAACTTGGAAATGGATTTCAGCAAATTAGTCTACCATGCCGATCTAATCGAGTGATAAAAGGAGGTATTTATAACCATTGGATTTATGAGCCATGGAAGTGGTGCCTCCGGTCTGGGATCCGCTGTAGTTAAAGGATAGAATGAGAACCACAAAGATGCAAGCTGTTTCCCGTGACGGTGTACAACTAAAAAAAATGGTGCAGGTTTTTAGTCTCTTGATGATGCGTGGCTGCATCAACACTAATGAATTTTATTTCCTTCGTCATCGGTTTGAAGCATGCTATGTCAGAAATGGTTGCATGCAATCATGCAATGTAAATAGTGGGGTTTACCCGACTACTCGTGTACTCTTGAATTTGTAATCCACTTTAAGGAGATACTTCGTACATTTGTATAGTGGAATTAAACGAGCAAATTTATACCTAACCAATATGTTAACAAGCTTGATGTGCAGCGGCAACACTTCCCAAGTAACTGCGCAGCTCTAGCCTTTATGCTTGCATGCATAAATGAGTACTCTAAAACCTTTTTTATGTAGGTTGCTCTTATTCACTTTTTTTATGCTCTGCATAAAACGAGGGAGAGCTGTTTAGAACCAATATTGTGCATAAGAAAATGTACATACGGCATCGGCTTCCAGGGGACGTTTATAGGGGCAAGCAAAGGGTTACAAAGCCGTTTCTGGGGGCCCCAAGAAATGAGTATGTATCAAGGCATATCAGAGTTGATTCAAGGGAATCCCAGCGGGTTTCAGAGGGGTGTCTTGTAAGTCTAAGGGGCGTTTCAGGGAGGGCCTACAAGGGGGTTTGACGGGGTTTCAGAGGGTATTAGATGGAGCCCCAGGGAGTTAAACGGGCGCTTCAAGGGGTCGCAAAGTGGTTCCAAGGGAGTTCCAAAAGGATTCAGAAATAATTTAGGAACATTTTTTTAAAGGTGTTACAGGGAGTACCAGAAGACGTTACTTTACGTTACCTAAGGGTCGTTACGAGGGGATGCCAGGGAGTTTCAGGGGATGCAAGGAGGTCTTAGGGGCGTTTAAGGTGGCCTCAGGGTCGTCTCAGCTTTCAAGGTTTCAGGGAATTTCAGAGGCTCCAGGAGTTCTCAGGGACGGTAAAGGCCGGGGATGTTGCGCAATTCAGATCCCATTGTGATCCACTAGCCTCTGTCCAGTAACTCCTATTCCTACCACGGCGTGGTACCGTCTGGAAACCTTAGGGAAGATCGGGTTACCATCCCCGGTGGGAACTGTGGTCATATGGTGGCAGGTAAGGGGGGGTTTGCTTCTGCAAACCTGGGCGTCAGTTCTCCAGGAGGAGTGGCTTACACAGGGTGTCTACTACCTGAAAAAAACCTGGAATACTCAGGGAAATTCTGGAGTACTCAGGGAAATTTTACTCCGATAAAAAAAGATTGGGTCGTATGAACCTGGTAGTAAAAATCCATATAGAAATTTCGCTACAAGGATTTTTTCCAGAAATTCCGTCAGAATTTCTTTCTGGAACTTCTTTAAAAATACCTCCTGGAATGTCTCCCAGGATTTCTTATAAAATTCCTTCCGCATTTTTGACGCTATTTTTCGTTGTATTCCTTTTTTATTTTTTTTCCGGAAAGGTATACTTCCGGATTCCTTCCATGATTCCTGAATTCCAACCGATTTCACCTGGAGTTTTTCACGGAGTTCCTTCCCAGAGTTCCTCCAGTGTTTTGCTCAAATAAATCTTCGTAGGATTTCCACCAGAATTTATCCCGAATACTCTATAAGAATATCTGTCGGGATAAATCGTGGAATTTCTTTCGGTTCTCCTCACGGAAATTTTATCCGATTTCATCCGGTGTTCTTCTTGGGACTTCCCCAGAAGATCTTCACAGAATGTCTTTCAGAGTTGCTAAAGGAGTTATTCCTGGGGTTTCTACTAAAGTTCCTCCACGGGTTTCTGAAGGAGTTTTCACGAATTTACTGCAAGAGTTCGTCAAGAGATTTCTTTCATTTTTTTTTTCTGTGATATCTTCAAACCATTGCTTTGGACTTTCTTCAAGATGTTCTTCCTAGTCTCCTACAGGAATTTGTTAAAAGTTTTCGCGAGGTTTATTTTGAAGTTTTACCTGAGATTTTTCTCGGAGTATCTCCTGGAACTTCTCTCAGAACATTCCTTCCGATGTTGGTCATGAGATGTCTCTCAGAGTTTTTCTTAATTTACCCTGGATTTTCTCCTGGGATTTTTTTTTCCAGAGTGCCAAGAACTTCAGGAAAAACCTGAGAAAAAAATAAGACATCTCGGAAAAAGTTCTAGGTAATAGTAATCCCGAGAAGAAATATTAAGGACATCCAAGGAGGAATTCTGAAAACCTCATGGAATCCAGAAAGCAGCTGCGGACGAAGTTCCGCGAGGAAAACAAGAGGAATATCGGAAAAGTCCAATAGTTTATGGATAGCTGCCCCGGAAAACCACTAAAACAGACATGGACACTGGCTTCAGCCGGCGGCTGTACCGATTGAACAAAACTTAACACGGAGTGGCTACGGATAAGAAGCTATTCTCGTGAAAAATTGCATCGCTCGGAGCGGGAATCGAACCCTCATCCACCCAGACTCTAACCGCATGGCTACGAGCTTCAATCAATGACAATCTTGAAGAAACTTTGAATAGTTTTGGATGGATCTTCATGAGGAATCCAGCGAGAGTCTCTAGAAGTGTATCGGAAAACCTTTGCAAGAAATATCGGGACGTACTCAAACAGATATCTCGTGTGAAAGAATCCTGCGGAAAGCCAGGAAGAAACTTTGGAAGAAATTCCAGGAATTACAATCAGAAATCTAGAAAGAATTTTTGAAGAGCAGGGGAACTTACGTATTTTCGGCAGTTTTGTTCTCTTCGTCATGGGGGGTTTTTTGAAACCTGTTGAACTCAGAGTTCGCATCAAATCCTTCCAAACCAAGCTGAATATGATTAAGTTTCAGGCAATTTGGCCGGCATAAATCCCTCATAGCAAAGAGAACAAACCTGCCGATGATACCCTAAGTCACCCTTTATATTTTTTAGAAAATTTGGGTTGTTTTATAATTTATTCAAGTTTATAATTCAAAACTTTCAAAATTGCATCTGAAATAACCTGGAAAACTCAGGAAATTTTATTTTGAGTTATGAGTAGACACCCTGTTACAACAGCGTCTGATCCCCAAGTTAGGTGCGGCTGATCAACGTCCGAGGAAGGGAAGGATTCTAAGCTCAACTGTGCACTATGGTCCTCCGGAAAGTAGGGGGTTGGTGTCTGGACCTATGAGCCAACCGTAAAAACCATTGTAACGGGAAATCTGCAACAGGATAATACGAACCAAGACCAACGGCAACGGCCCCAGCGAACAAAAAGGACTTGCGATTGGAAACTCGGTTCGTGGAGCTGCTGATCTCGCAACTTCTTTGGGAGCACCCGCATACTCGCCGATCTTCTAAAGAACCGCGGGTTCGGCATCGTAGCTCTGCAGGAGGTGTGTTGGACAGGATCCATGGTGCGGACGTTCAAAGTTAATCATACCATCTACTAGAACTGCGGCAACACACGCGAGCTGGGAACAGCTTTCATCGTGATGGGTGATATGCAGAAGCGCGTGATCGATTGGTGGCCGATCGACGAAAGAATGTGCAGGTTGAGGATCTAGGGCCAATTCTTCGACTTTAGCATGATAAACGTGAACAGCCCACACTCCGAAAGCACTGACGATGACGTGAACGACGCATTTTACGCGCAGCTCGAACGTGAGTACGTCCGCAGCTCAAGCCTCGACGTTAAGATCATCATAATAGATCTTAATGCTCAGGTAGTCCAGGAGGAGGAATTCAATCCGACGATTGAAAAGTTCAGTGCCCGCTAGCAGTCGAACGAAAATGGCCTACGACTCATTGATTTTGTCGCCTCCAAAAATACGGCCATACGTAGCACCTTTTTTCAACACAGCCTCCCTTATCGTTAAACCTGGAGATCACCACAGCAGACGAAATCGCAAATCGACCACGTTCTGATTGACGGACGGCACTTCTCCGACTTTATCGACGTCAGGACCTATCGTGGCGCCAACATCGACTCCGACCACTACCTAGGAAGGTCAAACTGCGCTCAAAACTCTCCGTCATCAACAATGTACGGTACAGGCGACCGCCAAGGTACAACCTAGAGCGACTAAAACTAAATCTCGAGGCCACGTAGCCAGACGAGGGCGAGCTCGATGAGGCCCCTTTAGAGCACTGCTGGAGTACAGTGAAAGCAGCCATCAACGACGCAGCCGAGAGCACTATTGGGTACGTGGATCAGTCTCAACGGAACGAATAGTTCGAAGAAGATTGCAGAACGGTTTTGGAGGGGAAGAACGCAGCGTGGGTGGTAATGCTGCGGCAAGGGACCCGACAGAACGAGGAACGTAACAAACAGAAACCGTAACAGCAGACCCTCCTTCGGTAGAAAAAGCACCGCCTGGAACTGCTGAGCCGTTCTCGTGAAACACGGAAGTTCTACCAGAAACTCAACGCATCTCGCAACGGCAACGAACGGAGGCCTCTTGACGGACAGACGTAGGTAATCGAAAAGTGGAAGCAACACTTCGATCAGCACCTGAATGGCGTGGAGACCGTAGGCACGGGAGACCACTGCAACGGAGGAAACGACGACGCCAGCGCAGCGGAGGACTGAAATGAACCAACTCCCATGCTGGGTTAAGTTAAGGATACCATTCAGCTCAAAACAAACAAAACAGCTGGTAGGGATGGTATCGCAGCTGAACTTATCAAGATGGACCCAGACAAGTTGGCCACCTGCCTGCACCGGTTGATAGTCAGGGTCTGGGAAACCTAACAGCTACCGGAGGAGTGGAAGAAAGGACCCCATTCACAAGAAAGGCGATCATTTGGAATGTGAGAACTTCAGAGCGATCACCATTTTGAATGATGCCTACAAAGTGCTATCCCAGATCATCTTCCGTCGTCTGTCACCTAAAGCAAATGAGTTCGTGGGAAGTTATCAAACCGGCTTTATCGACGGCCGGTCGACAACGGACCAGATCTTCACCGTACGGTAAATCTTCCGGAAATGCCGTGAATACCAGGTCCCAACGCATCACCTGTTCATCGACTTCAAAGCGGCATATGACAGTATCGGTCGCACAGAGCTGGGAAGCTGACTAGACTGATTAAAGCAATGATGGACGGTGTGCAAAACTGCGTAAGCGTTTCAGGTGAACTATCCAGTTCATTCGAATGTCGCCGGGGACTGAGACAAGGTGATGGACTCTCATGCCTTCTCTTCAACATCGCTCTGGAAGGTGTGATGTGACGAGCCGGGCTCAACAGCCGGGGAACGATTTTCACAAAATCCGGACAATTTGTGTGCTTTGCGGACGACATGGACATTAGCGCATGAACATTTGGAACGGTGGCAGAGCTGTACACCCGCCTGAAACGCGAAGCAGCATTCAAATCTTTATTTTTATTAGGTCCATTCGCACGAAGGCTTAACGGGACCGATTACTTCTAGTTTTCATATATGAATGGGAAACGCCGGAATCACAGCCACTCTGTGATCCCACAGTAGCACAAATCTTCTTGTCTTTTCCTCGTTTCGATGACAGTCGTCGCTTGTTGGTGCCTTCGTTGGCCTTGTATGGAGAAGAACTGCCGTCCCCGTCGTCGTCGCCAGCGGCGGCGGCGGCGGTGTCATCATCTTCGTCGTCGTCGATCTCGATCGTGTTGTCGTTGTGTATCACTTCTGCTTGTGCTGCGGCGACGGTAGGTGCAACAGATGCTACAATGAAAGTGGCTGGGGTAGCTTTGGTTGGTTGTTGTTCAATTTGAAGCGGTGGAAAATCATCCTTACTGAACGTTTGCTCGTTTGCCATTATCTCAGTATTTGCTGCTTCTGCTGCTGAAGTCATCGTGTTGGTGTTGTTGTTATCGGATACCGTGATATCGGCGCATTTCTGTTTCGGGTGCACCGGTTGGCAACATCGTCTACAGGTTCGAGTTTGATTCGGGTGCTCCACGAAGCAAACCTCATTGACGATAGTGAGAAATGAGGGAATGGGATGCTTGATCCTCATCTGTAGCACTCGCACTCCGTTCGGTAATCCCGAAAAATAATGCCTCCAACGTTCGCTTTGTATTGAAAGTACATCACCGAATCGCTTCATGATGTCTGCAACTGTTGTATGTGGTACGGATGAAGGCAGATCATGCACTCGGACACTCACAGCCTCGCTATCCACATACACGGAGATTTTGAACGGTTTGCCCTTACAAACAAAGACTCGTTTGATATTGTGGGCGCGTTCATATCGTTACGCTGTATTACCGTCCACCATTTCGATAAACACACATTTACGTGTGTTGTGAAATTGGACGCTCTTGACATCCAGGAGATTTAACTTCATTTCGTGTTCCAGGAATTGCTGGACTTTGCCAACATCTGGACGCGACGGAAGCACACTAAAATCTACCACCAGTGTGTATTGTCTAACACCACTCATTTTTACCGGTACGGAGCACGAAAGAGGTTCTGAATACGTCCGAACGCTGCGAGTAGCGACTGTCAACTGCAAAGGTCGGATTGGTGGGGAATGGCTCAAAACAAAGTACATGCTGGTGGAACCGAACGACCGGATCCGTCTGGGTAGTAATGTTATGATAGACGGGGATACCTTCGAGGTGGGGGACGAATTCGTCTATCTCGGATTCTTACTGGCGGCGACAACAATGTTAGTCGTAAGATTCGAAGGCGCATCATCAGTGGAAATCGGGCCTGCTCCAGAAGAAGCTGCGATAAAAAAAATCACTCTCGCACCAAATGCCCCATGTACAAGACGCTGATAAGACCGGTGGTCCTCTACGGACACAAGACATGGACCATGCTCGAGCAGGATCAGCAAGCACTCAGAGTTTTCGAGCGGCGTGTGTTAAGGACGATTTTCGGCGGTGTGCAGGACCAGGATGAACCACGAGCTCGGTGCACTCTACGGCGAACCCGGGTTCCAGAAGGAGGTCAAAGCCGGAAGGATGCGGTGGGCAGGGCATGTTGCAAGTATGCCGGACAACAACCCTGCAAAGTTGGTGTTCGCGACTGATCCGGTTGGCCCAGGAAGGCGTGGAGCGCAGAAAACACGATGGGCGGACCAGGTGGAGCGTGACTTGGCGTGACCGTGGATGGAGAGCGGCAGCCACAAACCTAGTATTGTGGCGTACTATTGTTGATTATGTCTTATCTTAAATGTGTGTTGTGATGTATGTGTGTATAAAAAGAGAGGGTTCAGTGTATACCATATATGCCGCCAAAATATTTAACTCAAAACAAATTCTCCCAGTCCAGCTCATTGTAATCAAAAATCGTCTACGAGTGGGAAATATTCTCACCACAGCAAACGCAAGGGACAATTTGAAAGAATTGTCGCCAACTGAGAACAAATACCAAGCACCACGCGTTCTAGTCATCATCATCATCGTCATCTCCAACAGGATGAATAAAAAAATGTCCTGAGTACGCATAAACGGTAATTCCGAAGAAAACTTATCCCATCTTGGGGAATCCGCCCACCCACGAGAGACAAAGCCGCCAAGTGGCGCAGCGGTGGCGATGAAGGGCACGCGACGATTTACTGAAAATGAAATGGACAAAAAGAAAGAAAAACCAAACCTTGTTACCATCATTTATAGGAGGGGACTGCAAAAGGATACGACGCGGACTTTGGAGTTAAGCGATTGCTTTCGTTCCATTGCCATCCCGTTGGTTGCGTTGTCTTCTGTGACACGCGTAGCAGCAGATGATCGTTGGATTACGATTATTAGCATTTCCCCATTCGGGAAAAATGCTTCTATATTTTCCGTGGGAGAAATTGAATTTTGATCCTATCTCTCCGTAGTGCGGTGCTATCGAGGGGTCACAGACAACAGATTGGCTGAAACAATTGCGTGATTGTGCAGGATAAATGAACGTAACAACGACCTAATGGTCGTAATGAGGCTTGTAGTGTAACAGTGGCTGTTGGACTTGTGATGGTTATGTCCTACCTTAGCGTAGATACGTTAAGATGTGGTTTTAATAGCTTCAAGTTTTCGTTGCGTTACGTGAGAACGGAGTATTTTTTTTACTTATTCGTTTATTTGGAAGGCTCAAGCGCTACATGGGCATAACTGAGCCGAAATCATTTGTTCATTTTTAACATTGATTTTATTTGTATTTTTTTATTGCCACTATGTTGGTTTGGGAAGACGAAGTGCTTGCGGCTGATTCGTGGTTAAGGATTACAAAAATTTAAAAATTGGGAAGGAGGGAGTTGGGCTACTTAAACTAAATTATTTACTAACTTAGACCAAGCCCACCCGTGGGCTTAATACTACACACGCAACAGCACGTCGTTAACGATTTTTAATTTCGTTATCAACCCATTTTCGCACCGGTCGTTCGTTTCCATGTGAGTAAAATAATGATCGGTCGCCTTTGCGCACCGGTGGTCTCTATTCTCTCCGTACCATCGGTTTTTTGCACTTCTGTAAATCATCGCAATGTTTTGTGTATTTCTATGGGGTTATTGCAAATCTTATTCAGTGTAATAATTTGTGCTAATATTATGAAAGATGGGGTTTTGGATAAGACTGAAAACTGTTAGTAAAAATTGAATTCAAATAAATAATTCCCTTGGAGATTTGTACCAGTTTTGGTGCGTTTAAAGATATCATTTTCTCAATTATTTATGATTGTATTTAATCCCGGAATTCAAGCAATCTTTTTTTAAATTATATGTTTGTTGCTTACTGTATGACTTGTAGGTTGAATTTTTGTCTAAAATAATATCCATCTCTTCAATATTCATGTTGCCTCTCTCGCAAGAAATTTATTTGAATTTGAGATTATGAGCATCTTTTTTAATAATAAGGTTTATTGAATAATTACATCCCTTGCATTTCCAACACATTTATAACGTAGTTGTCTCCTTTACAACTTCGCGTAGGTCAAGATTCTTGAATCCTGGTCATAGTAGAAGCTGTCTTCTAACAGTCTGTGATAAATTTGCGCAACCTTTTTTCATTAACGTGTATTTTAACATCAGCTAATTCTATACTCAGTCACAACCTTTTAGTTACAAAGCATCACTCGCAAATCTTAATATATATTGCGATCTTTTGGATGCTGGTATATGAATATTTTGTTGGAAGCAGATTCTATGCGCTTGAAGTAGACTGCGTATTTGTCAAAGTACATAATGAGCCCACTCTCCTTTTTGGCACTTCATACAACAATTGTTGTATTTAAACATCCAACGCCTTGCTTTTTCTATAACGAGGAACCTACAATATGGCAGTCCTGCACACCACCTATTTTAATTGGCAACTTGGCAGCTCGACTACATTTTTTAAGATTTTTATCGGTATGATTTAGTTTTTACAAAAAGAAATAACTGTAGTGTTTCTATCATATCTGAGTTGAGTTAGGTACAGTCAATGCATCTTTGAAAAATCGTAACTACTCTTATCTAATCTCATACATACGCGGAATCACCCTGGAAAGCAATCGTGTTACTTTTCTTGTCAATACTGATGCTTGCAGCATATCAGAGATATGATACATGCATCAAAGCGGCCTGGTCTACTGCGTTGTATTTACGCGCAAAGATGATTCTTCGAAATACTTGGAATACAGAATATTTTATTTCGGCAAGGTACTTCTCGAATTTATTGTTGTGTGCATTCAAAATGCAAATATCAAATGCGGGAGCACCAAATGCGGTTAGATTTTCTAACAAGTAACCCGATGTCAGAGCTTTCGGATTCTAGGTTGGCGGTGATATTGGCTATGGTTGCTACATTGCCTTTGGAAACATGTGTTACCGCGTTTGAATCGCATTTGGGCACCGTTTGCATCTTGAACGCATACAGCAATACTGGGGAGGAAGGATGCGTGGACGGTGAAGTTACCCATTTCGCACACTTTCTTCCTAATGTCTCGTTTATTTAATTTATATTTTTAAATTTATATTTAATAAATCACCCACTGACGACCACCATTTTCAAAAACAGCAATCAAACCAAAACTCTTTTGCCTTTTTGAAATATACACGACAAAACGAAACGCGAAGCACAGCTCATTCAAAGCGGAGGATCTCAGCCCGGAAAGTGAAGAAAGAGAACCTTGTGGTCACTTATTACCGTCAAATAGGTAGTTTCTTTTCGGGTTAGAAAATACGCACATCTTCTCACCGGAATCTGCGTCGGATGACGATAATTTTGAAACTTGTCGGAACGAACTTTGCGAGTTATTTATTTGGACATTTTTCTAAATGTGCGAAACTAAGCTTTACTTGCTGCGTAGAAAACCCGCCTCAAACATGTACGTGTTAAAACAGCAAAACTCACTGAATCACTATACATTTCTTCAAATATTAGTTTCGAAACGATCGGCCGAATCAAAAACTAAAGGTGCGATAATGAGAAATCGTAACTATTTTTAAGAGAAAATCAATACATTTTCGATATGCATGATCCTAAAATTGGCGAAGAAGCGAAAACTTTATTCATAACATACTTAAGCAAAGCTTGTCAATTTAAACCTATTATTTTTCTGCGTTTGTATTGTCACTCTATCACAATTCTATGTCAGACAATTTTTTGTGTTATTCGTGTAACGATCTATGATACTGATTGGTTGAAAATTTCAAATATTTGATGCAAACTAAAATAAATTCCTACCAATACAAAACAAGAAAATCATTCTCTAGAAACTATATACCTGGCAACAAATCAATACTCATGTTCTTTCGTCTCCTCTTTACGCTACCCAGAGAGCTAAACGCGAGAGAGCACACGAGCCTACGGATAGAGACCGTACTTTGCGTGTCTCTATATTCTAAGCCCTGCTACGAACCGTACGTAAACTTTTCGCTTTCGAGCCCTACTTAGCAGCGACCGGTGCGGTTCGCTTCTTTGTTCGGGGCTCTACTTAACGTTAAAACGCTTGATTGAGCCCATGAGTGGGCTTGGTCTTATACTAAAAACATTGGTGGAACAAAATGTCCTGATTTGTAACGGGACAATAAAGAACAGGACTTAAACTGTAGATAACGACAAGAAGAGGAAAAACTAAAGGGGACGGCAACAGATAGGGGCGATCAACAAAACAAAATGGCGCGGCGGACATTGCACTACACCAAACTCTGAGATTAGAACGTTTCAAAAACTGATAAATCAGATTTATGTACTCCAAATCAAGGCCTGCAAACACTTCTCTAGATAACGGATTTCTGTTGTTTTCCGTGGACCCGGAGAACGGAGTAATTCGTATATTGCATTCTGAAAAATGCCATTTTAAAAGCTTTGATACTCTTATTAAAATAACTTACTTACCTTACCGATCAGGCTAAGGCTGGGGTGGTCTCTGCTGTACATAGTAGCCGTCTCCATTCCACTCGGTCCATGGCAGTTTGTCTCCAGTTCCGCACTCTGCGTAGGATCCGCAGATCGTCCTCCACTTGGTCGACCCACCTAGCTCGCTGCGCTCCACGTCTTCTTGTACCGGTCGGATGATTCTCGAGAACCATTTTAGTCGGGTTGCTATCCGACATCCTGATGACGTGACCCGTTCACCGTAGCCTCCCGATTTTCGCGGTATGGACGATGGTTGGTTCTCTCAGCAGCTGATGCAGCTCGTGGTTCATTCGCCTTCTCCAAGTCCCGTCTTCCATCTGCACTCCACCGTAGATGATACGCAACACCTTCCGTTCGAAAACTCCAAGGGCGCGTTGGTCCTCTGCACGTAGGGTCCATGTTTCGTGCCCATAGAGGACCACCGGTCTAATCAGCGTTTCGTAGATAGTTAACTTCGTGTTACGGCGAACTTTATTCGATCGTAGAGTTCTGCGGAGTCCAAAGTGAGCACGATTTCTTGCCAAAATGCGCCTCTGAATTTCTTTGCTGGTGTCATTGTCGGCGGTCACCAGTGAGCCCAAGTACATGAATTCTTCAACCGCCTCTATTTCATCACCTTCTTCCTTCTTTCTTTCTGGCTCTACGTCCCCACTGGGACTCGGCCTGCCTCGCTTCAACTTAGTGTTCTTTGAGCAGTTCCACAGTTATTAATTGAAGGGCTTCCTTTGCCTGCCATTGCATGAATTTGTATATTGTGAGGCAAGTACAACACTATACACTATGCCCAGGGAGTCGAGAAAATTTTCCCGACCGGAACGGGAATTGAACCCGCCGTCTCCGGATTTGCGATCCATAGCCTTAACCACTAGGCTAACTGGAGACCCCCGTCGATATAAAATCGGGGTGGCGGGCGCGGTGATTCCTCCCTGGAGCCCTTTGCCATCATATACTTTGTCTTCGATACATTAATGACTAATCCGCTTCGCCTCTTTAGTCGAATGTACGTTTCTGCCATCGAGCAATAATATCAATATCATCAGCGAAACCAAGCAGCTGAACGGACTTCGTGAAAATCGTTCCACTTGTGTTTATCCCCGCTCTCCTTATTACACCCTCTAAAGCAATGTTGAACACCAAGCACGAAAGACCATCATCATGCCGTAACCCTCTGCGAGATTCGAAGGGACTCGAGAGTGTCCCTGATACTCGAACTACGTTCATCACTCGATCCATCGTCGCCCTGATCAATCGTATCAGTTTATCCGGGAACCCGTATTCGTGCATAATCTGCCATAGCTGTTCCCGATCGATTGTATCATACGCCGATTTGAGTTGTACATTTATTACGATGGCGTTACAGGGCGTTTCCGGGGGTATTGAAGAGTCGCTTGTGCGTTGCGATTTAAAGGGGATTTCAGAGGCATTCCAAGAAGTTTCAGAGCAATTTCAGCAGATTTCAGAAACGTTACGAAGACGTTACATGGTTTTTTTGGGGGCTTCGGAGGGTATAAAATGCGTTACATTGGGTTGCTGGGGTTCCGAGGGAAATTTTGGAGGAATTCCAAGTTGATTCAGAGCATTTTCAGCGGGTTTCAGAGACGTTTATCGGGCTTTCGGAGGGTCTAAGGTGCGTTACATGGGAATTCTAGGGGTTTAATGGGAGTTTCGGAGGCATTACAGGAAGCTTCAGAGCATTTTCAGTGGATTATATTTCCGAGTCGTTACAGAGGCGTTTTTGATTATTTCGGAAACCCCCAGTAGTGCCCCTATATTGTCACCGAAATCCCAAGCGCCTTATTTAATTTCAAAATGGGCTAGGATATCCGTATGGCATGATTCTTTTTGATTTGTTAGACGTGGGCCGTAGCTATTCAGTTGGGAGCCACTGACTTTTGTTCCCCTGTTCCATTGGTGGTTAGGACCCTCGGAACGCACAATCCGAAAATCTTTGTCTCCGCTTCTTCACACTTCCGGTTCCTAAGTTATACGCATGTCCCGTTCGCAGTTTTCGAAACCACTGGGATTTCATAAGTTTACTCAATTTGCCAATCCACTACATTTTTTGGCGTGATTAAAAAAATGTCACAATCACCCATGAATGTTTTTCCTGGTCATGCGTGAATGTTTTTGTTGCATGATAGTCAATATCATACACCTACGATAATAATGTAAACTACAGTTTTTGACAGTACATTTTGGATCACTGCTTCTTGGCCGTGCGGTTAGCAGCGTCAGTCGTCTAGGCGCTTCGTGAGCCTCGAAGTGCGGGTTCGATTCCCGCTCCAGTCGGGGAAATCTTTACGTCAAACGGAAAATTCTCCATTGGACCACTGGGTGTTATGTGTGTTGTCCGTTGTCTCGTGTTGGTAATGTTCAGTCCAGCCTCTGGCTGAATACGGTGTAGTGTCTTTTTTACATACAGCACCAACTGGTGAGTAAATCTATAACTAGAGTTCATTTGAATAGAAGCTGTACATCCGTACCACCAAATTCACTTCACTAGACACTAAAGGTCAAGAAGAAGAGATAGAACTGCTTTTTCATGATAAGCAGAGGGTAATCCCTCTGAGTCCATGAAATGATTCAGTACCTCATTATAAGCGTTGTCCACTTTTCTGACAATCATCGTATCGCAAGTAACCTTAAGAATATCTTCTTGCGAAGGACATTCCATGGTTACTCACGTCCGATGCACCGATCCAAAACACAATCAACAACGGGTCGCTTCCCTTGGGGGACGTCGGATAGCCATCATACTACTCGACGTCGTCACAATGGTGTAATACAATTATGCAACTATCTTGCATGCATCCCACACCATCCCAGCTTGCACAAATCCGTATCACGTACATCATCTATTTGATCCTATAATCTTGTATCGTATAATCGGGCAGAAACATGATATCGAACCACCCACCACCACTGACTGTCTGTTGACTGGCTTCCCTGCTTCAAGAGCGGAAAACTGTGTCCAACAACCCACATCCTGTTTGACTTCCTTTTATGTAAGGCTTTCTTCTTTTTTTTCTCTCCCTCGCTGCTTCCTAAGGAATTGCAAGACGTAACTTTTTCTTCTTCTATGAAGCTCGTTACGTTACTTCGGTGGAACAGTTTTACTCGTTTGTTTTCCCATTGGAACGTGCTTTGGAAGCAGTTAGGTGTGTGTACCTTCCTATGGATGCGGATATGTGCGCTCAACGAAAGTGATGGCAAGAAAATCGCTACTTCGGATAATTGTTGCACATTTTCTTGCCATCAGCACTCCTACTGCTGGCTGCTATAAGGGACCACATATGAATGGGTCTTATTCCCCGAACAAGTGCAAATGGTCGTTCTGGCTGATGGAAGTGTCTGAACGTCGAAACTGCGGAAAAGTGAAACTGACGGCAAAAGCACGTCTGGAGCAAGTTGTCCCTCCGATGATGCTTCGGAAGTTTCTCCTCTATGGGCTATTTTTACTCATCATTTTGTCATCATGTTGCAGCATTTGTGGACATTTTGTCCTTAAAGCTAACAAATCCGGTGTTATGTATCGGCTCAAATTTCTCTGGGGAATTCAGAGCGATTTTAAGGTAATGAAAAAGTGGAAAAATCGTTTCTCATCATTTCGTTCACGCAAAAGTAAAACATTGTTCCCCTAGTTTCCCCTAGGTCACATTGATTCGCCTACGAAATTCTGCAGAAATTTCTTCAGAAATTCCTCTAGAATGGCTTTCAGGAAGCTCCAAAACATTTTGGGCTGTTCTTTAATAATTGTTTTCTTTAGCAATCCCTTCATTAATTCCTCAAGAAATTCTCCTTCAGAAATAGCTTCCAGGATTCCTTCAGAAAATTCACTTAGGATTCTCGGAGATAATCCTGCAGAGATTCCTTCAGAATACCGATGCCCGTGGAGTAATGATCATACATTCGCTTCATAAACATATGGTCATGAATTCGATCCCAGCCCCGGTACTTGCAATTTTTTTTGCTCCGAACCCCGGAGGCCGGTGGACTCTAACCCTCTTTCTGAGCCTATAGTTCTACGGACCAGGAAACTAGGATATCGATGAACGGCATTATGGACCCCCTATTGAACCGGAATAGGAACTACGTAATTGTGCTCATCAAAGTAGAAAAGTGAAAGCAGCTCAATGGTAACCATATAGTAGAATAGAAAACATTTAGGCGCTGCACCAAGTGTTGAACTAAGATCGCACATGAGTTTCGAGTGTTCGGGTCATGTTGTATATCAACACGTGCCACCTACTCGGATTATAATTCGCTGACTTACCTTGAATAGTGCCTAATTAATTCCATAAAAGTTGATCGAGTGTCAGGTTCTGTCAGTGTCCACACAGGCAGAGTGGAATTTTAGTAAAATTTCAAGGAACTAATAGTGAATTCGGACCGCCGCCAGCTCACGGCGGTGCTGTTGTTAGGCGAGTTACCAACACGGACGTGGTTTCGATAGACTCTGTCAAACAGAGAGGCCCGAGTGCAAGTTGGTGTCAAAAATAGTCCAAAGTCAGTTACACAATATCTCGTCGCGATTAAACGAAACAGTGAAGTGAATCCGAAAAAGTTCTAGCGATACCCGGTCAAATGACCGGTAAACCCCCGGGGATCCCAGACAACCCTATTGAACATCAACGTTGCGTCAGAGCCCCGGAATGGATGCTAAGCAAGGACGAAATGGGCCAGGCCATGGTTCTTATCCTACGCTGCAAAGTCCCCGAAAACGTAACGGACGACCCTCAGCTGCCGGATCCGTTCATCATTGGCACATCAGTCCAGTTAGCGGTTGGTGAAAAGGAAGCTCGAAATATGAAAGCCTGTCGCGAAGGTCGCGGCTCACGTTACCTCCTCCGTACCCGAAGCATAGTTCAAAAGCTGACGAATATGACCGAGCTAACCGACGGCACACTCATTGAGATATTTCCACATCCAACATTTAGCACGGTACAGGGCATAGTGTATGAGCCGGATTCCATCAATATTGATGAGGAAACCATCAAGATGCATCTGACTTCTCAAAACGTACACTCTGTTCGCCGCATCAAAAAACGAATGTATGGTAAGCTCAGGAACACACCAGTGTTAGTTCTATCGTTCCATGGTACAGAGCTTCCAGACCACGTGTACTTTGGACTGTTGCGGATCGAAGTTCGAGTCTACTACCCGTCTTCGCTAATGTGCTTCAACTGTGGAACTTACGGTCACCCACGGAAGTCATGCCAACAGCCTTGTATCTGCCAGCAATGTTCTCAACCGCTGAACGTTGCAGAAGGAGAGCAGTGCGAAAATACACCCCACTGCTTCCATTGCAAAAAAGAACATTCTGTCAGATCTCGGGTTTGCCCGAAGTACAAGGAAGAAGACACGATTATCCACATGAAAATCGATCGTGGCATCTCGTTTGGTGAGGCCAGGCGCCTATACAACGAAGAACATCGTAGAGAAACTATTACGCAAATGATTCAGAACCAGCTTAAGCAAGAACTTGTTGCAAAAGACCAACTGATCGCAGCTCTCCAAAAACAAGTTGCTGACCTGGCCAAAGAACTTGCTTCCCTTAAATCAACACTTCGCGAACCACAGCTACCGCTCGCTCAACGCACTTCGATTGGGAACCAGGCTTCTACATCTGAAACAGCACCCAAGACGCAGCACCAATCCAGGAAAGACAAAGGTTTCGTCATGCCGCCTGCCAAATCAAACGATAATCTTGAAAACGGAATCGACAATAGCATTCGCACCAGGCGCCGCAGCAACAAGCGAGTGCTGGAGAGCTCTCCAACAGACCGCAACGAAAATCACGGTAAGCATGTGTCGCATCATCCAAGAACGACGAGTAGTACGACCAATACGGAAACAGGATAGATCAAGAATCTACTGAAAAAGACACCCCAATCTTTGATATCTTCCATGTTGAAGACACGATCTCGGAAGAACGACAGTCACCAAACAACGGAAGAACGAACCCCTGCAACAATCTCATAGAAACTGATTATGGATAACGACCAAATACCACGCTAGACTATACCACTCACCGCCGAACTTCCATCTCGGCTGCTTACAAGTGGACATTCTCGGCCTTGCCGGCCGCTGTTGCTTATAACTCTGCTAATTACGACCACTACATGAATTTGAACTGTGAACCATCGTCTAGTTCTACCCATTTTGATTCGCCAAGCGCGAGGCTTACCACGTCGACCCTGACCAGAGATGCCCCGGATCCGTCCGATGAGCCTCTGGCGGCAGAATAGAAGTACAAGTATAGAACGCTAGAGGCGCTGTTCCTCCATACAATGGCTGTGATCAAGATGTTCCATCTATAGTAGTCATGATTTTCCGAAAACGTAAACGCTGGTACTTAATGTGTCAAAATCGGATGTTGTTTTGGTATGTAATCAAGAGAAAATGGAACAATGAACGATGGATGGTGGATCAGATTTTGTTTTTGTGCAGCAAGAAATCTAAGCATAACAGTTTAAGACGAATGATAAAACCATGGTTAAAACTATGTGGAACTTCCGGAAGTTCTATTCCACAAATGATGGGATGCTACCTCCGCCGTGAGCTAGATTTTTGCGTGCCTTTACAGTTGATTTACTATGAAAAAAGTTTGATAAACTCCCATTCTTCAACACCCCCCTGCCCGGGAAAATTGTGGCCGGATATCAGCATTTCGAGTTGGGGCAATAAGTCACATTTGTTCTGACTTTATAACTGTTTATTTGCAACATTTATGCTTTGAGTTCACAACATACACATCTAGAAAACTAGGCTCGTCAACTGGAATCGTTGGGAACTGGAACCGTATAGGTTTCGTTAAAATTTTGTCGGAAAATGGTAGGTGCTGCTGCAGACACCGAAAACCTTTCAGCCATGATTTCAGCTGCAAATCCTGTTCATATTCCTTCACACAAATCTTCCATCGGGCCATTATCAAGTCTTTCGGCAATCTGTAAAAATTCAATAAGTAATGGTTGCTGCTAATGACTTAAAAATTGAAATACCTGTGAAATGATACTCCAAGACATCTCTTTTACCGGCTGGACGAAGCGGAGCTCTTGATAGCACACATTAAACCAATACTTGAAACACTACCGCGCGTACGGTCGAGATCAAATTCGTTGCCGTGATTGAATCTGTGTTTTTATTTTCAAGTACGGTTACTCTGATAACAAATGAAAGAATTTGACAGTTTGAGGACCGCTTCTAAAATAAGCACACTAGATGTTAGTCACAAGATCTGCAGCGCCATTGAAAGTCTAATATATGTCTATTGGCGGCAGTCGACGTGGGTAAGTCGTTTTGTACGGCAAGTATCCTCCCTTCAATTTATTCACCTGTAAATCAGTCAATCTTCCCAAACTTTCCTGCTGATATTGGTCCGACTGAAACCATTGCACTGCAGATAACAAACGCTATCAAGAACATCCATAGTGGATCAATCCTTCTTAGCCCATCGCGCGGGCGTCCTCGGCGAGGGGAGGGAGAGCATGCAGTAACCTCCCACCCCCCAGAACCGGGAGTGGATGTCTGGGGGGATAGGAATGGGGCCTGTCACGAGTGCCTTGCATTCCCTCAATCCTCCTGGAATCCAGTCGAGTCAAGCAACAACTGCACCAATACTGCAATGAACACATCCCATCGTTGGTCAACGCACACACGAACTAATGCCATAGCTCCTGACGATCGATATCGGCTACACTACACCTCCCTCAGCAAGCGTTTTGATGAGGAAAATACCCCCTTCACCTTTAGAAAAGGATGCTGGTCTGGCAGGAGAGACGCTCTGGGACGCTCATCCCAAATCCGTCGACCACCAAACTTTCAGCTCGGCTGTTACTAAGCGGACACCCTTGGCCTTACTGGCCGCTGTTGTTTCCAACTCTGCTGCTTATGACCATTACAGGAACCTCAACTGCAAACCATCTAGTTCTACCCATTTTGATTCGCCAAGCGCGAGGCTTACCACGTCGAACCTGACCAGAGATGTCCCGGATCCGTCCGATGAGCCTCTGGCGGCAGTCGACGTGGGTAAGTCGTTTTTAACGGCAAGTACCTCCCATTCACTCTTCTCGCCAGTAAATCAGTCAATCTGCCCAAACTCTTCTACGGATCTAGGTTTCACTACAACCAGTTTATCACGGAAAAGAACCGCCGTCCCTCAATCCTCCCGGAGTCCAGTCGAGTCAAACATCAACCGCACCAACGCTCCTAGGAACACATCCCATCGTTGGTCAAGACACTCACGGGCCAAGTCCAAATCTTCTGACGTCACGTCACAGTCGGACGACGACGAACGAATTATCGCAGCATCCTTTGCCTTGCAGTGGAACATATGTGGTCTCCGGTCACATCAAAGTGAACTCCAGATGCTGATCGCGAAACATCAACCCACAGTTATCGCCCTCCAAGAAACAAATTTAAACCCTCAAAAACTAACAGGAAAATTTCTTGGAAACAAGTCTTCTTCTTCTTCTTCTTCTTCTTCTTGGCGTAACGTCCTCACTGGGACAAAGCCTGCTTCTCAGCTTAGTGTTCTATGAGCACTTCCACAGTTATTAACTGAGAGCTTCCTCTGCCAATGACCATTTTGCATGTGTATATCGTGTGGCAGGCACGAAGATACTCTATGCCCAAGGAAGTCAAGGAAATTTCCTTTACGAAAAGATCCTGGACCGACCGGGAATCGAACCCGTCACCCTCAGCATGGTCATGCTTGGAAACAAGTACGACTTCTTGTTTAGTCATGGCTCAACTCATGGAAGACAAGGTGCTGATATGGCCATTTTAAGAGCGGAACTTCCTTCCAACGGATCCCTTTGCAAACCAACATCCAAGCGTTCAACTCTTCGTTCCGGTAAAAATCACAGTAGCTTCGATATACTTGCCGCCAAAGGACAAGACGCTGCGAGTCTAATGCAAGAATTACTAGATGAGCTTCCTAAACCAATACTACTATTAGGAGACCTGAATGCACACCATACCGCTTGGGGAAGTCGGTGTAGCGGTGCTACTGAAGCTAGAAAAAGAGGCGAACAAATCTTTGAACTTGTAGTGCAAAACGACATGATAATCCTAAACAACGGCTCGCACACCCGAATCGACCCAGTCACTGGAAACACCCAAGCTTTAGATGTCTCCTTGTGCTCTACATTCGTTGCCACAAAATTCAACTGGAAAACTCTGAAAGACTCCTCAGACAACGATCACCTACCGATACTAATCGACACGATGGACGCCGTAAATGATTTGCACACCCGTGCAAAGTGGCTCTACGCAAAAGCCAAATGGGAATGTTTTGAAGACCTCACGAGCAAAACTCTACGAGCAGGAAACTCTCTGACAGTTGAAGAATTTTCGAATAAACTCATCCTAGCTGCGGAATCTTCAATCCCAAAATCTGCTGCAAAACGCGGACCAAAGTCGGTTCCATGGTGGAGCGAAGACGTCGAAGTAGCAGTAAAGCTGAGACGTAAACAGCTACGGGCTCTACGACGGATGAGTAACGACGATCCTCGAAAACCTCAAGCACTACAAAACTTCCAGGAAGCTCGCTCAATAGCTCGCAAAACTATTGAGAATGCGAAGCAAACATGTTGGGAGGATTTCGTAACAAGCATCAACCCGAACACCCCGGCAAGTGAAGTCTGGAACAAGATAAACAGGCTTCAAGGCAAAAGGACTATCAGTACAATCACACTCAACCTTCCCAACGGCTTTACCAACAACGGAAAAGATGTACCGGAAGCTTTAGCGGACGAATATGAGAGCAAATCATCTAACTCGCATTACTCCGAGAAATTTCGACGGCAACACAAATTTGAGAGTACCATATCCTTGACCATATCCCAACACTCTCAACGACCAAACCTCTACAAGCGATACAACCCAAGTAACAATTTAAATTCCTTTTAGATTTGTTTATTTTTATGGAAGCTTTATCATAGCATGAAGAATTCATGAAATATTTATAGTTGTTTTTATCAAGAGAAAATAATCTCCGTTCGTATGCGGTTTTTACGTTTTCTTCAAGTTAATTTTGAAAATTGCGCATAAAACAACTTGATTCCCTAAGGCTTTTTCCTAACATTCCCTAAGATCTTATAATAAGTTTTAAGACGTATTTGAAGTTATTTTCAACACATAACAGCAACAAACTTTATTAAAAGTTTATGTTTCGTTTATTCAAGTACAATTCATCTGAGTTATTCTCCTTTAAAAACTTCTTAAAGCTTTCAATTCTTGAGCTAGAGCCACTAGTCTGGAACAAGAACTATGCGGAATAAAAAAAAATCTTATTATTTCAAATAATAAATTATGCAATGAATTGGCTTTTTTATGCAAATATAAACACTCAAACATTTTTGCTCACTGTTAATTTTGCCGTTTTGGTGCTCAAAAGTAATGATATCGACGAAATATTCATTTTATAGCCAATCAAAAATGCGAGTAGCTTGCTGAGGTCGTCCAACCTTCAGCCAGTTACTCACACAGGCCACAGCAGCTTGAATCGAAAATAAAATGGGTACTTACTGTGACTCTTCTCGTGCTTATGCTAAATAGTGTAATATGTACTAGTAAGTTTTAGAAATGCACTTATTAAATAGACAAAACTATAATAGAATTGGCACTTCCTGAAGCAAAATGTACAGAAACAACTTTCTAGCTCCAAAAAGGTAAACAAACAATTGTCAAAGGCTGTTACTCTTGAATAAAACGAATAAGTTTCATTTAAGACGAACAAATCTGCCTTAAGATCATCACTAGTAAAAACAATCTTCAATAAATGCTGTAGATTTCATGCAAGGCGACTTGGTTCCATCATTGTTTTGAGGTGGTTTGGATTAAAGGTAATAACAATTGATGGCGGCTGCATAAGTTTTGTTCGCTTGGAACAGCAGCCATGATTAGAAAGAATTGAAAAAGTGGCGTAGCCTTTTGTTTTTATAGGAAATTTATGTCTTCGTATATTAATGAATGATATTATTTTTGAGGCGCTTTGTTATTTTCGTATGTTTTGGGTGGCATATCAACGACAAAGTGGGTATGGCACGGAAAATTTTGATTCCCTGTCATCAATGATCTGTCAGGCAATTTTGATGCATTAGCCGTTTCAATTTGATGAAAATTAATTCGCAGTTAAATTAACATTTCATCCATGAAACAAAACTAGTTCGCATCTTTATAATGCTGAGGTAAGAGATTTCATTTATCATGCACTATTAGCATTTTTGAGAAAGACAGCTAAAAGATCAACATGCTTCAAGCTATTCTTGTTAAAGTTTTATGAAGTTCTTATAACCAATCATCAGTGTTAGTACATAAATACAACTAGTTTCAAAGCAGTCTTCAAAACCAGTCTTGAAAATCTCCTGGAGAGTGGGCCAGATTAGTCTTATGGATAGTTTATACATATTTTATCTCGGATTTGCAGAACAAAGAGCTTTATTGCTAAGTTTTATTATTCAATCTTAGAAATTACTTCAAGATTGCCACAAAAGTACAATTGTTACTTGGGAACACTGACTTCAGTAGAAGAACTGATGTGGGCCCTTGATCACAAAAGTGGTCCTTCAATAGGCGCAGACAATATAGGCTACCCAATGTTGCAACGACTCCCTATGATTTCCAAAGTTGCTTTGTTAGAGCTATTCAATCGTGTCTGGGACAGCGGGAAGTTTCCAGAGCAGTGGATACTAGGTACAGTTCTACCAATCCCCAAACCGGATTCGGATCGAAGCCTAGCAGATGGATACAGACCGATAGCTCTCTTAAGCTGTTTAGGTTAAGTTTTCGAGAGAATGGTAAACCGCCGCCTCATTACCGAACTCGAAACAAACAAAAAGCTAGAGTTACGTCAACACGCGTTCCTTTCAGGTAAGGGTGTCGAATCCCACCTAGCACATTTAGAGTCTCTCCTCTACTTTGATATGAATGAGCATGTCGAAATTGTGTCCCTCGACATATCGAAGGCCTACGACACAACATGGAAACCTGGAATCCTCCGTACCCTGAAAGAATGGAAGATCTGCGGCCGTATGTTAAACATGCTCTCTAGCTTCCTTGCTAACAGGCGCTTCCAAGTCTGTGCGAACGGAACACTCTCAAGCCCCAGAAAACGGAGTTCCTCAAGGATCTATTCTATCAGTCACGCTCTTTTTGGTGGCCATGCAACCTATATTCGACAAAATACCTGCAGACGCTGAAATCCTGCTTTACGCCGATGATGTCATTCTGGTCGTGAAGGGAAACAATCGTTCATCAGTTCGCCAGAATATAAGAAAAGCCGTCAAAGCTGCCACGGAATGGGCTGCTAGCGTCGGATTCTCTATCGCTCCTTCTAAATCTAAGCTTCTTCATTGCTGCCGCCAACGCCACCGAAAACGAGGTCCACCCATTAGAATAAACAATTTTCCTATCCCACAAGTACGGAAAATGAAAATATTAGGAATTTGAGTGGACTCGAACATCAATTTTAAACAACACCTAGCTTCAGTCAAGAGTAGTTGCCGCGCAAGGATCAACATTCTTCGAATCCTAGGATGTCGGCTAAAGAGAAGCAGTAGAGCCACCCTATTAAAGGCGGGATCAGCGCTAGTAGTATCAAATTTATTTTTCGGGTTGGGACTGATCAGTACCAACATCGAAGACATGGAACGGATATTAGGGCCAATATACAATGCAGTAGTACGCTTGTCTTCCGGGGTTTTTGTTACCAGCCCTATCCCCTCTGTCATGGCTAAAGCTGGATGCCTACCTTTCCACTAATACAACGACTGGCACAACTCGCAGTACCGCTACTGGAGAAAACTTCGACTGCGTCCAACCACCCTCTGGTGTCAAGAGCTAGAACCCTGCTTCAGCAATCTACAGGTTATACTTTGCCTAATGTATGTATGCCCCACCCTCCGAAACACCGATCGAGAATGGAACACACACGCTCCACGTATAGATAACCACATTAGAAACAACATCAAAGCAGGCGCAAACAAGAGTATCGTAATCCCAGTGTTTCAATCCTTCATCACAAATCGGTACCAACATCACACCAAGTGCTTCACGGACGGCTCAAAAGACGGCCCCTTCACTGGCGTTGGGGTACACTGGGAAAAAAATCTTCATTCCTTCTATGTGTCCGGGACATGGATTTTTGCAATGGGGGTAAACAAATGTTTTCCATTAGTGCGACTCATACTTTTGATGAGGCACCATACAGCAGCGACTCATACAATTTAGAGCACATACTATTCATGTGCTAATTTGCCTGCGTTATCGGGTATTGGTTGCATATGCATATACTTTGGATGTGGTTTGGCACATGGATATTTGCCATTAAGTATGAGGCAATTTTCCTGAGTGTAGTGATAGGGAACGAGGAGGATAGCCACTCTTTACCAGATGATTGTAGCATATTTTCAGCAGAAGCGTACGGCCTCCTGACTGCCGTATCTAACTGCAACGATAATCAAGACACAATCATACTTACTGATTCCGCTAGTTGTTTAGACGCCATCCAGGGAGGTCGGTCTAAACATCCATGGATTCAAGCAGTAGAGAACATCTCAACAGAACAGATAATCACCTTTTGCTGGATCCCAGGTCACTGTGGTATCAACGGAAATGAACGAGAAGACGCACTGGCCAAAGAAGCGCGCAACAAGCAAAAGCTTGACATCCCTATACCTGCTTGACATCCCTATACGTCATAAAGGCCATAAAGCGGAATATCTGGTCAACATGGGAGAACGAATGGCGTCAGCACCAATTGCAGTTACGGCAAATCAAATCTTTGCCCATTAAATATCCGGATCGTAAATGTGCATCCGAACAACGAGTTCTGACGAGGCTATGAATAGGACACACTCGTCTAACCCACTCGTTTATAATCAACAAGCAATATTGCGTTGGATCTTCCTCGCGAGCATTCATTCTTGTATCTTCGCGATCCATTATTCGCAAGCATTCGTTTTTGCCTTTCTCGTACACTAAGTGTACTGGAAAGGCTATATGTTCACTCCAAAAATGACTTTTCGATAGAAGGCCCGGAGGGTCGAGTCACATATACCAATCAACTCAGCTCGACGAATTGAGGTGATGTCTGTGTGTATGTATGTGTGTGTGTATGTATGTGTGTATGTGTGTGTACAAAAAAACTCACATCACTTTTTGGCAGTAAACCTCATCCGATTTCAATGACCGACGGTTCATTCGACGCGGAATCTGGTCCCATTGTTTCCTATTGAAAATGGTTCTAATCGGTCCAGCCGTTCCGGAGATATGGCCATTTAGGTGTTCCGGAACGGTACCCCAGGAAGGGACCAGATATGAAAATGCATCAAACCTATGCATGCGACACATCAAACCACGGCATTTTCAATAACCTGATGAGCGGTAAGCTGGAAAATAGTCTCAGACCATATCTGAACCGGTAGTGTTCCCGAACCGGTTCTGGGCGTCCCGCTGGAAGTGGCCAAATATGCAATTGAACCAAACGCATGCATGCGATACACCAAACCACGGCATTTTCGATGACCTGATGGATAATGAGCAGGAAAATCATCCCAGACCATATCTGAACCGGTAGTGTTCCGGAACCGGTTCTAGGAGTTCCACTGGAAGTGGCCAAAAATACAATTGAACCAAACCCATGCATGTGACACATCAAACCACGGCATTTTCGATGACCTGATCAGCAGTAAGTAGGAAAAGAGTCTCAGATCATATCTGAACCGGTAGTGTTCCGGAACCGGTTCTAGGCGTCCCGCTGGAGGTGGCCAAATATACAATTGAACCAAACCCATACCAGCAACACATCAAACAACGGCATTTTCGATGACCGGATGAACAATGAGCAGGAAAATCATCTCAGACCATATTTGAACCAGTAGTGTTCCGCAACCGGTTCCGGGGTTCCCGCCGAAGTGGTCAAATCTGAAAGAGAAACAAACCCGTACATGCGTCACATCAAATAGCGGCTTTTTAGATTACCTAATGAACGGCCAGCAAGTGTTTCGGAATCGGTTTTGAGTGGCCTGGAGAGGCCAAATGTAAAAGTAAACCAAATCCAGGCATCGTGGCTTTTGCGATAACCTGATGAACAGTTAAAGCTTTGTTCACTTAGAATCCGGAATCATGTCACATTTTCTAGTGGCGCTCTCAATGAACATAATCATCATTCTGTGGCAGCACTCTGATCAAACAATAATCCTCTTTAAATGGTGAAAATTTCATCGATTTTCTTGCAACGAGTGAAAAGTTATTTCAGATTGTAGACAAGAGGAGGAAAAAAAATCTTGCACAAACACGTTGAAAATTTAGCGTGGTCAGGTACGACAGTCGCGAAAAATGATAATATCGTCAAAACCATTATGTGTTATGTGCACAGATGTTGTTAACCATGGCATAAGGAAGTGTCCTCGGAAGAAAAAAGCTTGGGTTCATTGATAAATCTGCTTTGAATTTGAAGATTTGACAAGAAGTTCGAACTCTGGGCATGGTTTTTTTCGCAACAAGATGATGAGAACCAATTCATACAAGGATGACAGCCTCGAGAATCGCGTGCTGCTATTCAAAAACGCACACAAGGGATATGTAGAGGTTTTACCTATTTTGATGAGCTGCCATGACAGCCGAAGACGTTCAGTGGTATCGACACAGATGGGTAGTGTTTATCAACGAAAAAAACACTCAAACTTCGCGTTTTCTCAATTCACTGAATTGCCCCTCATTTCGCAATAAAAAAAAGTTTGGCAATTTTTCTTCGGAACCCTAGTCAGACTAGTCAAGGCACTCAGGACACTGCATAGATGACCTGATTGTTGAACAAACGTGCGGAAGGGGTTGTTGCTAAAATTTACAACCGTTAGTGCAGATTTTTAGAGAGGTCAACACTGAAAAAGTGAGAAAATGTGTGAAAAATAAAAATAAATAATTTCAATGATATTTTTTATGAAAGTACAATAAATAACCTTTGTTTTGAGGGCCTCATCTTTTATGTTTGTTATTCCATCCCTAAGATATACGTGATTTTGTCATTCCGGATTCTAAATGAACATAGCTTTAGCTAGAAAATAGCCTTAGATCACACTAAAGACAACTGGTAGTGTTCCGGAATGGGTTCCGAGAGTCCCGTCGAAATTGCGATATATCAAATCGCGGTGATAAGGTAAAGGTGAAAAATAAGCAATAAAATAATCTCAGACCATAATTGGGACAACCGGTAGTGTCATGGAATCAGATCCGGGTATACCACCGGATATTACCAAATATAAAAATGAACCAAACCCATATATACGACACATCAGATCGCAGATTTTTTGATAATCTAATGAACGGTTAGCAAGAAAATAGCCTTAGATCACATTAGAGACTAGCTTTTGTGTAGCAGAACCAACGTTCATGTGAAAAATTAAATCGTGGCTTTGTTTAATGGCCTGATAAACGTTAGGTATGAACAACAGTGACGAATCGGTCTAGGTTCACATATATGAAAGAGAACAAAATATAGACAAAACTAAAGCGATCTCACCAAATCGTACCATTTCAGATTCCTAAGGTGTAAATTTATAGCAGGATGGGTCAACGTTGAATGGAAAAATAAGAATTTGATCGCGTCAACAGAAGATGGCGGCTATTTTAAGGAATTTTGAGCTCTAAAACTATGTAAAATAAGTGTGTTTGGTATGGGAAATATGTCCGGAGTCCACTAGAGTATCCTAGATAGCGGTCCAAAATCCAAGATAATGGCCCAGTATTCAAGCAAGTGCCTATTTTATAGGATGTTTAATTCTTGCATTATGGGCATATTTTGTATGGAAATATGTTCATAATTCAAAATTTGTATTCAGAAAACCCAAGCTGTCCGCTGCAAGGTCTGCAATATGACTATAGTTTGAATAGGGAAGAATGCCGGTCTTCGTCCAAAACTGGTAACCAGAAAATCATAAACGACATGCCAAAATTCAATACGGCGACTATTTTATGTAATATTAGGTCCAAAAATGAACACCAGGACATCCAAGATGGTGTCTCAATGTTCAAGATGGCGGTTAGTTTAGTTGGGGTAGATATCCGGAGTCATAAAATGATGACCGGAAAATCTAAAATGACGTTTCAAAATTTTGCGGCTTCATGACAGTCATGATGACACTTATATGGTTTGAATTTTGTTTTATAATTTCTGTATATTGGATGTTATGCTAATATAAAATGTATCCATATTGAGTAGATTTAGCAAGCAGTTTTCATTTTGTATTTATGGCAATGTCGTCAACATGTCGCTTGAGTTTTGTTGAAAGGATATTTTAAAGCACGAGAAAGACACCATCACCGCTAGGTGGATTAATTAGGGGTTTTTTTTATTTATGCTTCACGAAGAACATTCTAGCAATAGCAAGTGAATGGGAGCAGTGAGCGAGGAAGTAAATTGATCACTTTTGCAGATCACATGCGTTTCCCATTCGTTTATGTTACTCACTCCTCCATTCGTCCACTTCGTTACGAGTGCATTTTTGACAGTTGCGTTGCAGCTAATGTGTTCGGGAAAGACCTGATTTATTGTGGCATCAGGCATGAAAATTCTATGCCGAAATCCGGATTTTCCGCAATCCTCGGTGACCGCACCGGTTCCCCCTCTCAGTAAAAGGTGATTTTTTGAATCGAATTATCCCGAGATTGCTAGAAATGGCGACAAAATAACAAAAATATGACCATTTTTGTTTAGTAGGTACCGGGGTACCATGTTAGCTAGAATGCGGTGCACCGGGTGCAGTTCACGAAGCTACTCGTGGTGAATGGTTTTCTGATCTTCGCGAAGAGCACACATGATGCATCGAAGCAATCATGTCTTCGGGCGATGAAGTTTTTTTTCCCAGTCGTAACCTAGGAGTCGTAACGAGCGACGACGACGCTTAGTTGATGACGAACAAAACAGTAGATGTATGAGAAATTAGATCGCTAATGGCGCTGTAGCCAGTAAAATAATTTATTTTATTTCATACCTCAGTTGTATTTATCCATCATTTTGTAATACAGATGTTGTTGTGGATCTTTTGTTTTGGTTGTAAAAATTGGTTTGACACTTCTAGGACCGGTACTGACGCTGTAAGGGCGTGGCAAACTAGATGTTGGTCACACGAATACTCGCGACATTGACATTCTGTGGCTATTTTTTCTACTAACAAAACTCAATCATTGGCTAATATGTTCAATCACAGTTCACATGTACATGACGAAGCAATATTCATCGCCATTCACATGTTTCATCAGTGTTCAGCAACATTGAGAAGCCTCCGCCTGTGTGCAACTATTGTGGGACTCATCTTACGGTCCAACACATCTTCATAGACTGTAGAGGCTACAGCGGACAACGAACAAGCTGTGGTGGATCACTCGGTGAAATCTTAGCATTCGATGCACAAAGAGAAGCTAAAGCTTTGAAATTCATTAAAGACTGTGACATTTATAATGAAATTCAATTCCATACAATTCAATGTAAATCAATAGGTGGCTAGATGTAAGTTGGGAGTTATTTCGTTTGCCATTCACGAATGCCACATAAGTGCTAAAGTGTCTTTAATAAATATTAATAATAATAATAAGATCGCACATGTAGTGCCCTAGTCAACAAAAAAGCTATAAATTAGGTTAAAAGGTGAGGAATTAAAAATTTTCTTTGAAATTTTTAGACAATCTCCCATTGAATGATTCCGAATGAATGAATTTCTTTAGGAATTGTTCAACAGTTTTCTACAGAAATCACACTAAAATTCCATTAGAAATTTATTCAAGGGATCCTCAAGACAATCTTGCAAGGATTTCCTTATAAACTCCTTCATGAAATCTCTCAAGAATTTACTCCAAACTTACTACATATCTGAAATTCTTTCAGGGATTAAAAAAACTCCAAAATTTTCTTCAAAAATTTTCCCGGTAAATCGTCCAGGGAATCCAAGAAACATAATACAGAAAATACTCCCAAAATTCCCATAAAACATCCCCATGGATGTTCTTCAGACATTTTTCCGAGAATGCCTTCAGAAATTTTAAATCTCTAATTAAAAAAGTTTTTCAAGGGATTACTTTGGAAATTTTTGCATTTCTGAAGCAGTCATTGTGTCTAGTGTTTTTACCATTCACCATGCTCTAAGTGTACTGGAAAGACTATATGTTCACTCCAAATATGACTTTTTGATAGTAGGCCCGGAGGGTCGAGTGCAATATACTAATCAAATCAGCATTCGACGGGGAATCTGGGCCCATTGTTTCCTATTAAAAATGGTTCGGATCGGTCCAATCGTTCCGGAGTTATGACCATTCAGGTGTTCCGGATCGGTACTTCAGGAACGGCCCAGATATGAAAATGTTACAAACCCATACATGCGACACATCAAAAAGCGGCTTTTTCGATAAACCAGTTTAACAGGAAAATAGTTTCAGACCATATCTGAACCATTAGTGTTTCGGAACCGGTTCCGGGTGTCGCGCCAGAAGTGACCAAATAAAAAGTGAACCAATGCCATGCATGAAATGCAAGCCAGTCACTCACAGTTTTAGCTCTACTTACTCACAGTTGTGATGATTGTCTCTCTTTACTTACTACAGCAGCTGACACACGGCCGAAGACGGTCGTTTGTTTATGGTAGAATCTGTTCAACTTTGACTGTCAGCAAGCTAAGATAGCCATGAGTACTTGGGCGTGCTTTCCATATCCCAAGGATCTGGGTTCGAATCAAAATTTTATTTTTATTCTTTTAACAATCATCTGCAATGCTCATCTAAGCTCGCATAAAACTTTCCGTTATGTATGACAGGGTCCTTCAGTAAAATTCGATCCGTCATAATTTTACAGGTTTTGTTCGTACTGTGTACCGGTAATCTTAGGTATTACTTACTTTCAGTCCTGGGCACCCACGGTGGTGCAGAGGGCCGAGTTGAAAGATTTACATCCTGCTGGCCAGGTCAAATTTCTGTCGACTTGCTTGATTTCGTTATTGAGACTGCGCCGCCATGAGCCTCTGGGTCTGCCTCTGCTGCGATGTCCTGATGAGTTCCAGGTTCCAGTCTAACACTTGCTTGCAGATTTTGTTTCCGCCCCTGCGTAGAGTGTGGCCGATCCATTTCGCTTTCGTTCTCGAATTTCTGTCGCTATCGGCGCTATGGAGCTCAACGTTGGAGATCCAATTGTGAGGCCACCATGCACGAATTATAGGCTTCTATTGATGAAGACCTGCAGCCGTTGAGGTTCTCCACTGATACACACCAGGTTTCACTGGAGTATAGCAGCACAGATTTCGCGTTCGTGTTGAAAATTCGGATTATGATGCGTCGACTAATCTGGTCGTTTTTCCATAAATTTCTTAAACTAACAAAAGCAGCCCTCGCCTTCTTGATCCGTGCACCTATGTCGATCGTGGAGCTTCAATCGGCCGCCATTTGGCGACCAAGATATTGGAAGCTTTCAACGTTCTCCACTGATTGCTCAGCTACCGTAAAGCTGAAAAGGTTGACCGTGTTTACATCCAACGATTTGGTCTTGTTGACGTTGATGGTAAGACCTGCCGAAGAAGAACGATTGGCAAGATCATCGAGCTTGCTCTGCATATCAGAGCGCCGTTGAGCTAGGAGAGCAACGTCATCAGCCAATTCGAAGTCATTTAGGTGCTCCATGGTAATAAGCTGCCACAACAATCCAAGGTTTGGTTCACTGTCGATCGTACCTACCAGGATCTCGTCGATTATGATGAAGAACAGTAGCGGTGATTGCCTCACTCCAGATACGACCCGGATAGGATCGGACAAAACCCCATTGTGCAGTACTCTGCATGAAAATGCCCTGTATTGTGCTTCAATGAGGCCGATGATTTTCTTAGGGAGACCCTTGCGCCTGAGGGCTTCCCACATGTTTCCGTGATTGAGAATTACGAAAGCTTTTTCGTAATCAATGAACACCAGGTAGAGAGACTCTTGGAATTCATTGATTTGCTCCAGGATTATACGGAGTGTGACAGTATGGTCCACACAGGATCGTCCGGCACGAAATTCTGCTTGCTGTCGTCGAAGAGATTCGTCAATCTTCTCCTGTATCCGGTATAGGATCACTTTCCAGACGACTTTGAGAACGATACACAGTAACATGATGCCCCGCCAATTATTGCATACAGTCAGGTCACCCTTTTTGGCTACCATTACTAAGACGCCTTGCATCCAGTCGGCCGGAAATGTCACGGTTTCCCATATGTTGCAGAATAAGTGATGCAGTAGTTGTGCGGATACTACGGGGTCAGCTTTGAGCATCTCAGCTGATATGCGATCGACCCCTGGGCCATGTTCGATTTCATGCTACGGATGGTTGTTTCTATCTCCTACACTGATGGAGCTTCGGTGTTGACACGGGTAATGTGTCGAACCCTTGGCGGTTCATGCTGAGGTGTTCATGGCGTGGCCGACACTTCAAAAAGGTTTCCAAAGTGCTCGAACCAGCGTTTCAACTGGTTAGCCGGGTCGGTCGATAACTGTCCAGACGTGTCTTTCACGGGCATCATAGCATTCATCTTGGTCCCACTAAGGCGACGTGAGACATCGTAGAGAAGACGGATGTCCGCCCACGCTCTTTTGTCCCGTCTACATGAACGTTTCACTTCCTTCTCGAGAGCCGATTAACGCTGACGGGCTACGGCTTTGGCTCCTCGTGCTTTCGCTCGCTCTATCGCGGCTTTGGCGTTCCGTCGCTCCTCTATCTTCCTCCAGGCATCATCTGTGATCCACTGCTTTCATCGGGTGCATAGCTCACCCAAATTATTCTCACCGGTGGCGATGAAGGCGTTCTTGATGGCGCTCCATTGATCTTCTACGCTTCCATCTTCTGGAATATTCGGAGCACGGTTCTCTAGCTCCTCGACGAAGGACCTTTTCACCGCAGCGTCTTCCAGTGTTTGAGAGTGTTTGAGCCGCACCTCCTTGGTGAACAGACGTCCGAGGCGTACCTCCTCAATCTAGCTGAAGTCAGAAGGACAACAGTGCCCAGGCTGCACTTCCTGCTAAGCACACAACTCTTAGCTGGCGGTCTTTGTCATCGCTTGACCCGTGGAAGCATGAGGTAGGAACTTTTGAGGACAAGAGCTTTGTTGGACGCTCTCCTTCTGGAATCACCGTTTTGCAGCCCAAGCAATCCATATAATAGAGAACTTCATGTTGATGTGTATCGGGATCTTAGTTCTTGATGAACGAGTCCAATCGCTTCCGTGCCTTGATGACATTCTTTCGTTTCACCTTTTCTACCTTCAATCGCTTCTCGGCCGCCATCAATCCAGCTTACTTCAACGCAGTACAGCTAAAACGGTCATAAAAGACCCAAGAACGGGGGATTGGTGGAGCTTCGTAGCCGTGTAATTCTAGTCACATCATGCTATGGCGTAAGGGATCGATTCCTGGAGAATGTTTGAAGTTTCCAATATCATGGTAGCCATATGGCGACCAATGGCGAGTTTACGAAATTTATGGAAGAACGATCAGATTTCAACTCAAATGTAAAATCAATGCTGCTGTACGCCAAGTGAAACCTGGTGTGTATCAGTGGAGAACACTCAACGGCTGCAGGTCTTCATCAATAGATGCCCGTGGTGTATAATTCGTACATGGTAGCCTCTCCAACGTAGAGCTACATCATCAGCAACACTCTAAGCAGAGCAGGAACGAAATCTGTAAACAAGCGTTGGACTGGAGCCCAGCCGGACATCGTAGCAGAAGCTTGCTATGCAAAAAAAATACTCGATTAGTATGAAGTCCACTGAGTTTCAAGTATAAAACAACGTCGCGCTCAAATAACCCCATAACCTATTTATATTTTGCAAAAATCAACTTTGTAAAACACAGTCCACTTAATTTCCAATGCAACAAATACTTAGTTTCAATCGATGAACTCCAGTAACAACCTTTTCTCAGATATCATGTTTCTGTTGTAAACCACGATTGTTTAGTTTTGTCGTACGCTAACCTGCATGCAAACTTTTTGCAAAGAGAACAACGTGAAAAGTTACTGAACGTTACACTGATTTTGACAGCTGCAATTTATATGATAAGTTTTCTCGCAGTACTGGCCCGGAGTACACAACTTTTGCCGACCGGATAACTTTCTACATGCGACTACAATCCACATTCACTTTTCCACCTCATCATATTCATCTGTCATCACCACCCACCACCCCATCGTCACCGCGCGCCACCACGAACGTCGAAGAGCTGGTAGGTATCTCAACTCGACACCACACCGTTTCTCATTCGGTTTCAGTCTGCTCTGCTCGCTCACACAAGTTGTTGAACTTGGATAATCACTTTATGCGGATGGATTAACATAAAAGGACGAAAAGTTTTCGCCTTTTTGTCTACACACCCACCTTCTCCTTGGAGGCATCTGACTCTGGTTCCGCTCGCATCTCCTTGGATGTCGCCGCCTGGGAAAGTCTCACCGGTCGTCCTCTGTGGCGATGCAAATTTTTGATATTATTCCCTCTTATTAGGTGTCTACACGGAGTGGAGCCACCACCATACCGTGATGTCACTGACTGCCATCTTTCGTTGCGGAGTTAATTTATTCGAGTTGATATGCATATTTGGAACGGCTGCTAGGTAGCAATATGGTATGTGGCGCGCGCGTAGGATTGTTCCGGATCAGCTATTTTGTGTTATCTGTAGTGCTTTTACTGAAAATGTTACCGTCATATGATGGGATCGATGAAGCACTAGACACTTGATTTCCACCAAACACTTATAAGGAAGATTCAGATTTTTACAACTTTTAATGTTCCACAAAATCGAAGTGGACATTCCATTATTGAAACAAGTACATCGATGTGAGTGACTTAACCCGTACCGTGTTGTAGGTAGCTTCCAGGTGTCGTTGTCACTGATGCTTGCTTGAATTTCAGAATATGCCAGGAAAATTCAGTTCTTCACGGAAGGTGCTACTCAAGAAATAACTTATGAAATCCAAAATCGGCTCTTCGGAAACATATTGTAATATGCTGAATCGTTGTTCTAAGTATCACCATAGCTGACATTAGCATATAGATTTAATCAACGATCAACACATTGCTGAATATTATGCCGTTTTTCTTTTTTAACCTGGGTTGGAACTGGATTGGCGGAAAATGTGTAAACAGACAACGTCAAACAAACTTTAGTACAAGCGAAACCGAAGTCGGGTTGAGGTTGAAACTGTGATGTGATCCAGTTCCAACCCAGGTTGGAACTGGATAATAAAGAAAAACAGCATTAGTTACCATCAACACTATGTTGCTCCATATGTAGGCTACTTCCACTAATAGAAAGCAAATCTGTTTTTTTCCTGTTTATTTAAAAAAAAACTTCAACTTTTGCTCACGGGGGTTCGTGTCATCTGTGTCATCGCAAACTTTCCGTGCTGCCTAGGATCTATAGTGCTTACATAGTTTGAGGTATAGAATGAACTTTCTGCTAGAACAAAGCAGAAAAAAGTAACCGCAAATTTGTTATTCAAATTTTGGAGCCGGTTACGAAGTGAATTTAGATTACTAATTTATTTCTCGCGTTGCCCTCCGATTGGGCCGGAAATAGAAAAAAAATGCATTGGTGCCACCTATATTACCATATTTGGAGAACATGCGTTATAAAAATGATCATATTGTGCCCTTTTGAAATTTTTCATATGTAATTGGTGCGGTACATCTGTTTGAAACAACTCAATATATTTTTTAGCATTGAAAAAAAAAACAAATACTCAAACACAACAGTGATTTATAGGTCTAGGCTCAGTGTACCAGTTATGGAGAGAGCGCAGTAGGCGTAGCCGCGTGCAGACGTGTTTTGTTTTGCTCGTCACGTTTCTTTCGCGTTCGCCAATTTTTGTGATTTTGCTGACGGTTTGACCGGTGCTACGCTACGCCATCCGGATAGCTCCCGCGTGTGAAATTCTGTGATAGTTTTAGAAGAAAGAAGTGGATTGATTGATTTCGCAAAATTTAATAATTTCCATACGAATCGGGCGTAATAGTTCGGGTTTGTAAACGGTAAACGGGAGTGTAGGAATGTGCAGCATATTTCGCGTTTCCATGTAGAACGTATAGAACGGCTAATGGCGCTACGCCTCCCAGTATTTCTCCATTGTAAAGTTTTTTGAAGGCGCTATGGCAGCTGTTTTTTCGTGTTTTTTGCCTTTCTCGTACACCAAGGTGTACCGAAAGGCTATATGTTCACTCCAAAAATGAAATTTTGATAGAGCCCCCGGAGGGGCAAGTTTTATATACCAATCGACTCAGCTCGACGAGTTGAGATGATGTCTGTGTGTGTGTATGTGTGTGTGTGTGTATGTATGTGTGTGTGTATGTGTACAAAAAAAGGTCACCTCACTTTTAGATAGTAAATATCAACCGATTTTAACGATCAACGGCTCATTCGACGCGGAATCTGGTCCCATTGTTTCCTATTGAAAATGGTTCGGATCGGTCCAGCCGTTCCGGAGTTATGGCCATTTGGGTGTTCCGGATCGGTACCCCTGGAAGGGGCCAGACATGAACATGCACCAAACCCATGCATGCGACCCATCAAACCACGGCATTTACGATTATCTGATGAACGGTGAGCAGGAAAATAGTCTCAGACCATATCTGAACCGGTAGTGTTCCGGAACCGGTTCTGGGTGTCCCGCTGGAAGTGGTCAAATATCAAATTGAACATAACTCATGCATGCGACACATCAAATAGCGGCC
This sequence comes from Aedes albopictus, assembly GCF_035046485.1. Classification (NCBI taxonomy): domain Eukaryota; kingdom Metazoa; phylum Arthropoda; class Insecta; order Diptera; family Culicidae; genus Aedes; species Aedes albopictus. The sequence goes on along the minus strand of NC_085136.1, from coordinate 135,890,081 downwards.
TTTTTGATAATCTGATGAACGGTTAGCAGGAAAACAGTATCAGATCACATCCGAACCGGTAGTGTTCCGGAACCGGTTCCGGATGTCCCCTCGGAAGTGACCAAATATAAAAGAGTACCAAACCTATGCATGCGACACATCAAACAGCGGCATTTTCGATAACCTGATGAACGGTTAGCAGGAAAACAATAATAGACCATATCTGAACCAGTAGTGTTCCGGAACCGGATCCGGGGGTCCCGACGGATGTGGCCAAATAAAAAAGAGTACCTAACCCAAGACCTAACCCATGCATGCGATACAACAAAAACGGCTTTTCTGATAACCTGATGACTTATTAAAGAAATAGGTTAGGACCACATTAGAAACAGCCGGTTGTATTCCGGACACAGTTCCGGGTGTCACGCCGGGAATGGTCAAATATAAAAGTCAACCAAACCCATGCATGCGACACATCAAACAGCGACATTTTCGATAACCTGAGAAACGGTAAGCAGGAAAACAGTATCAGACCATATCTGAACCGGTAGTGTTCCGGAACCGGGTTCGGATGTCCCACCGGAAGTGGCCAAATTTAAAAGAGTACCAAACCCATGCATGCGACACATCAAACAGCGGCATTTTCGATAACCTGATGAACGCTTAGCAGGAAAACAGTATCAGACCATGTCTGAACCGGTAGTTGTCCGGAACCGGTTCCGGGGGTCCCGACGGATGTGGCCAAATATAAAAGAGTACCAAACCCATGCATGCGATACAACAAATAACGGCTTTTCTGATAACCTGACGACTGGTTATCAAAGAAATAGGTTAGGACCACATTAGGGACAGCCGGTAGTGCCGTAACCAGTTCCGGGTGTCCCTCCGAAAGCGGCCAAATATATGCGACACAGCAAAGTTAGGATTTTTTGATAACCTCATGAACGTTAGCAAGCAAACACCGGTGAAAAAAATGTTTTACGCATATGGTCTAATCTAAACCGTTACGTAGTAATTGGACTTTACATGTTTTTGACTTTGCTTGTCTCAAACTGGCTATAACTTGAAAATGGTCAAACTTATCGCATTTGAAAGATTATTAAATTTGCTACCAAAAACGATCTTGGAATCTATTGGCTTAGTTAGATAACTAAAGCTAAAAAGCTCGGAAGTAGTGTTTTCTAAAAAACTATATGTTCACTCAAAAAACGATTTTTCGAAAAAAGGCTCGGTGGATCAAGTCGCATATACCAATCAACTCAGTTCAACGAATTAAGATTATGTCTGTATGTGTGTACATATGTATGTACGTATGTATGTATGTGCGCAAATTAAGTTCCCTCACTTTTAAGGCACTTCCCATTGGCCGATTTTTCGGATTATAGCTTGAAAAACCGGAATTGTTTGCTATCAAAAATGGTCCAGATCGGCCAAGGCGTTCCGGAGTTATGGCCAATTCAGTGATACTGACCAGCACTGGTATAACTGGCCGTATATAAAACTGAACTAGCCACATCATGCGATACATCAAACTGCGGCGATTTTTGAAACCTTTGGCGTGGTTGGTGAGTTTTGTGCGGAAATTAACACTGGAGACCAGAAGCTCCACGATGTCGGCCCAAAATTCAAGATGGCAGCCAAATGTTCAAGATGGCGGCTCAAAATTAAATATGGCGGCTGTTTAATAGAGATTTAGGCTCTTAAGGTTGAAGGATTCGTCATTGACATAATCGTCATCATTGAAAATTCGAAAGCAGTTTTCTCGTTCAAAACTGAAATTTCCGCAGTGAAATTGTATTCACCTGTATTGCAGGTGGAAAATGGAGTACAGTGAATACATTTTCACTGCGAAAATTTCAGTTTTGAATGAGAAAACTGCTTTCGAATTTTCAATGATGACGATTATATCAATGATGAATCCTTCAACCAAACGCCAAAAATGGCGACCAGAACATCCAAGATGGCAATCTTAAATCCTAAATGGCAGCTTCAAATTCAAAATAGCGTCTTTTTCTTAAGAAATTGAGGCTCTAACATTAAAAGCCAGATAAACGATAGGATTTCTGGTATCATGAAATGGATTTCTGTTATTTGTATGAAAATGCGGTATACATCAACACAACATTTCCACAACAAGTTTTATTGAAATGGGGTTTCGAAGGCACGAGAAAGGCGCCATCACCGCTAGGTGGATTAATTAGGGTTTTTTTTTTACTTATGTGGTTATTAAACTACCGCAATGCCATCAGTGATTCGCGAGTGATTACAGAATCATCCCGTGTGGTTTAACAGTCATAATTGCGTGGGATCTAAAGTGACGTGTGTTCAAATGATGACTGACTGCATGCCACGCTGCATACGCAATCCAGCTTTTTACGCCAAACCGAGGGGTGATTCGAATATGACGTTTCTTGCCGACAACCGAATTTCAGTTCAATGCTATCCTAGTAGACTGTTTGAGAGTTGTTGATTGCAGTGTCAAAAATGTTCACGGTTCATACCAACAGTAATCCTCAGCGTATTTCAGGTGTTTTCTATTTATTCTGCAGGACAAATAAACTTAGGTTTTTCATTCTTTTTAGGTCAGCTGCAAGGGATACAACGCATAATTGACTGGATTTACATGTGAAAATTTGTTAATGACACCCTTGAAGACTCAATCTTGCCCTCATAGTGTACCCTTTTGGCGGTGTCCATTGGAAAAGAGCTTAAACAAATGTTTTTCTTTTAAAAACTTCGTATACAGCAGAATGTCGTCTAAATATCGATCTATGTAAATGAACCAAAAATAATGCGAATGGCTAGGGAAAGTAGGGATCACAAGTCTTGGGTCAATATTTGTACAGCAATAACTTAATCTTGATCAAATAAATAAAAGAAATTCGTCTGTCAATAAGAAATATTTGCAGTTCAGTTCTTTATAATGAAAACATATTGTTTGGATCTAAATTATGCGTCCAGGTCAAATCCAGGAGTTGTACGTTGCCAAAAGTAGAATAGTTCTTTGCGAAATAGCTTTTCCACTGCGTTGCCAACCACGCTGAAGTCGGGTGAGTGCGTGAAAATTTTTGCAAATTTAGCCAATTTGTACTCTTGGGCTTCCAATTAGATTGCGTTACACCTGCGTTGACCTAAAAAAGAACTTAACACTAGATTAATTGAAGAATAAATAGGATAACAGTTTTAAAATACGCTTAGGGTCGCTGTTGGTGCGAAACAAATCTAGTGAAAATTTTTGACACTTTCATAAACAAACTCTCTTACAGTCTACTAGGATGGCATTGAACTGAAATTCGGTTGTCGGCAAGAAACGTCATATTCGAATCACCCCTCCGGTTAGCGTAAAAAGCTGGATGGGGGCGAAACGAGGAGAAATCCTGACTGCGCAATGAAGACGTTTCCATGGTGATGGCAGCGCTACCTTGGATGGATTCTGGTGAGAATGTTTTGATTACTATTACTACAACAAAATGAACTAAATACGCGCCCGTTTCGAAGATTTTCTTTGAATCAGGAAGTGTGTTTTCATTATCATTATCCAAATGATATTGTAACGGGGCTTATTGTAAGTGAAAGTGACTTCTGAATGGACGTGTCTCTCCGGCCATTCTGAAATGGGTCTCTGAATCTCAATAGAACTATCACCTTCTAACTCCCGGACTAAAGCTTTTTGCAGTAACATCAAAATGATATTGCAGAAAACTTTCTTCCATAATATCACTGCCGCACAGTGGGTGTTAGTTGGATCACACACATAGGCTCAGTGTACCAGTTATGGCTATAGTATTGTCCCTTGCGGCTCCTATTGGATTTTTATCAATGTTTGATTGTCGCACTTCAGAAGAATGGCAATGTTGCCAAAAACAAAAAATAAGCAGCGTTTTCTTAATTATTTTTTTACGTTTCACATTTGCCCTTTATTTGCCTCTATTTGAGCATACTAATGTATAAATATAATGTTTGCTTTATGCAAACTTGTTTTGCACTGATGTGCACAGAAACGAGGAAATTTTACACTTGCCAAAATAGAAAAAAATACCATTGAATACTGCGATTTGGCAGCCCTGCCTTCCCTTTTCCATCAAAACCAAAACAAACCGCTGTTATTTCTGTTTGTGTTCGCCTGGTCTAAGATTTCATTTCGCAAGAAAACAAATGTGAGTCTTTAGAAACATTGTTGTTTCTATCCGTTTCTATTAAGTTTCTCAACTGTGCTTTGCAATATTGTGAAAAATTTAGGTAAGTTCAATCATATAAAACCTCTTGTATATGTATATTGTGACGGAGATCAGGACACAGGATGGGTACATTGTGGATGCCTTGGATGGTGACTATATCGTTCCGGAATATATTTGTTGGATGATTTGATGTGCTGGATAACTGTAAGAAGAATAAATGTAACTTACCTTACCGACCAGGCTAAGGCCGGGGTGGCCTCTGCTGTACATAGTAGCCGTCTCCATTCCACTCGGTCCATGGCTGTTTGTCTCCAGTTCCGCACTCTGCGAAGGGTCAGCTGATCGTCCTCCACTTGGTCGACTCCCCAGCTCGCTGCGCTCCACATCTTCTTGTACCGATCGGATGACTCTCGAGAACCATTTTAGTCGGGTTGCTATCCGACATCCTAATTTATTTATTTATTATCATATTTAATTTCAACTGACCTTTGTGGTCTCATTGAAATACTTAAAATTAATTACACAAATCTTTCAAACATAATATAACATAACTTTTTGCCTTCAGCTTCTTACACAAACAAAATTTGTAAAAAAACACGACATGAACTTGACAATCAACATTTGCAAACATATAGCACTAAAACATAGTTGTGAGTTCAACGACATTATCGGTTGCATTGTTAACATTATGATTTTGGTGCCCAAACAGTCAATCGGTTTTCAAATTCTCGATATTTAAGTCCTACAGGCCAAGTTTCAGGATCCATGGCCAAGTACTTCAGTTTCGAATCGAATGCAGCTTTGAATGAAATAAAGTCCAAATTGTCAATTGAGCATCCCTTGGGCAGTAATTTCCGAATCTTCACAGTACGCTGATCGTCGATATTCAAGCATTCACATATTGAGCTTCTCGAGAATTTTTAGCATTTCGACAAGTTGCTCTTCTACCTCTAGGTTGCGCGCCAGGATATAATGTGTGTTGGCCACTTTGCGACGATTAACTCAAATTCACACACCAGCGCACAATTTGCGCGCCGATTGCCTATGCGCCAAGTTTTTCACTAGCCAAATCACTATTAATCAGAGGTTTAATGAAGTAAAAGCGTTGTTACCGGCAATATTATCTTTGTTGTACATTATTTCCAGACATAAGGAAGTTCAATGTTTTAGACAAAAGATGGATCGAACCCTAAGAGAGATAGAGCTCTTGGCGCGAACCATTTTGACACTTGTTTATTTACATTTTGTATGGCGCATAACCCGGCGCATGGGCTGTTGGCGCACAAGTTGTTGGCCAGTATGCGGATTCCAGGAAAGATTCGCAATACAAGCTGCTTCACGTCTTCTTCTGTAGCGTGGCGATCAACGTTGGTGAGGAACAGAGAAAACGCATCGCTGAGTTGACCACTGTGGTTTGTGAGCTCTCTTGTATCCCTAGTGTAGCTTACTTTTGCTCCGTCTAATAAATAGAGCTTGCGTTCTGAGGCGATGGTACACATGGTACGGCAGTTGAGTGCAGCTTCTCGCTGAATGGCTTTTGATGGTGAGGTACAAGTGTAGCAAGGGTGTCGATTATCTCTCCCACTTTCGCTTTTGGGTCCGCTATGTCAGATTCAATTGCATTTGTTTGGCTATTCGAGTCGTCATCGATCTCGGTGGATATAGAGATATCTGCGTCACGGGTCGAGCAATAATTAGCCAAGCAATCATCACACATCCATAAAATATTTTTAGCGAATAGTGCACACACGGTCGGTTCGGCTAGTCCTACACATGAAGCGTGGAATCGTTTAGCACACCTTCCTTCGCAAATAGTGTAGCATTCACTTTTGCGATCAATAGCGAGTGCACACTTTTGGCATTCCAGGGCTGACACTCACGATATCTTACGGCTTTTGGCGCAATTGTAGGCCTGAATATTTATGATAATTCAGAATAAATGATCAAATCTAAAGTTTTCAGAGAGATAACTCAATCACAATAAACTTGATTCAAGAGATTTCACGATGAAAGTCTCTCTAATAAAGACAAATCAATCAATCAGATTTCACGATGCACAGAGGTCACTATTTTAGGCGTTAATATTCTACTGTAGTTAGCAAGTAATCAGCAGCACGAAAAGACGTTCAATTCGCGATCGGAACAAGCGGCACAATCTGATGACGTGACCCGCCCACCGCCTCCCGATTTTCGCGGTGTGGACGATGGTTGGTTCTCTCAGCAGCTGATGCAGCTCGTGGTTCATTCGCCTTCTCCAAGTCCCGTCTTCCATCTGCACTCCGCCGTAGATGGCACGCAACACCTTCCGTTCGAAAACTCCAAGGGCGCGTTGATCCTCTGCACATAGGGTCCATGTTTCGTGCCCATAGAGGACCACCGGTCTAATCAGCGTTTTGTAGATAGTTAACTTCGTGTTACGACAAACTTTATTCAATCATGTACTTTGTCTTCGACACATTAATGACTAACCCGATTCGCCTGGCTTCACTCTTTAGTCGGATGTACGTTTCCGCCATCGTCTCATATTCACGAGCAATAATATCAATATCATCAGCGAAACCAAGTAGCTGAACGGACTTTCTGAAAATGGTCCCACTCGTGTTTATCCCCGCTCTCCTAATTACACTCTCTAACGCAATGTTGAACAGCAAGCACGAAAGACCATCACCTTGCCGTAACCCTCTGCGAGATTTGAAGGGACTCGAGAGCGTCCCTGATACTCGAACTACGCACATCACTCGATCCATCGTCGCCTTGATCAACCGTATCAGTTTATCCGGGAATCCGTATTCGTACAAAATCTACCATAGCTAGTCTCGATCGATTGTATCATACGCCGATATGAAATCGATGAACAAGTGATGTGTGGGCACGTTGTATTCGCGGCATTTCTGCAACACTTGGCGGATGGCGAACATCTGGTCCGTTGTAGCGCGTTCACCCATAAATCCAGCCTGATATTGCCCCGCTAACTCTCTTGCAATCGATGATAGACGGCGGCATACAATTTGAGAGAGTATCTTGTAAGTAGGCAGCGCTCAGTAGTGTGATCGCGCGGTAGTTTCCGTAATCCAACTTGTCGCCCTTTTTGAAGATGGGACACACGATACTTTCCATCCATTATTCCGGTAATACTTCCTCCTCCCAAATCTTGGTAATGACCCAGTGTAGTGCTCTCACCGGTGCTTCTCCACCGTATTTTAGAAGTTCGCTTGGTAGTTGATCTGCTCCAGTGGCTTTGTTGTTTTACACCGGCCAACCTCCTCCTCAATCTCTTGGAGGTCAGGGGCCGGAAGTCTTTCGTCCTGTGCACATCCTCCTAAATTTGTTACCATGCCGCCTTCGGTAATTGCAATGTTAGGGCTGCAAAACGGTGAGTCGATAAGGAGAGCGTCCAACATAGCTATGGTCATCACAAGTTCCTACCTCATGCTTCCACGGTTCAACTGATGACAAAGACCGCCAGCTAAGAGTTGTGTGCTTAGCTGGTAGTGCAGCCTAGGCACCGTTGTCCTTCTGACTTCAGCTAGATTGAGGAGGTATGACCCGAGCGTGTGTTCATCAAGGAGGTGCGGCTCAAACAGCGTCTGTTCTGGCATCCAGCGGCTGAGTAAGAAACGCTGCACCACGCCCAGCTAGATCCAAGGTGGTAGCCCCATCAGCGTGATCGTCCCAGTGTTGGTTGGGACGTTAAACAGAACTTGCACGATGACCCTCCGGCGAGACAGGAGTGTTGGTGTAGACCCAATAAGCCACCCGTAAAAATCTTCATTGCGAATAACATAGGAGAATAAATGTAAAGCAATCATGAATTATACTGATCGGGATTGATCACCGTGGAATTTTACTAATTTATGTGGGTTGGCTCTTTTCGGTGACATAAGAAAAAACAGTATAATTCGCGTTACGCGTTTCGGCTTACTACTCTTCAGCCCTCTTCAGACGCAACATGCTGAATGTGACCATCAGCTCGGTCTGTCACAGATAAATTATGTCTATGCATCATACTGGGTTTCTCATTAATGTTTAGACTACTGTGATAATTTGAGAATCCACTGAATCTTCATTTCCCAGTGAAATTTCACACTAATCAAACTTATTTTGTTTACCTGTAGTGCATCCGACGCTCTTGTCATGAACTCAACCGAACTTGTGTATGCCAGCCGCTGCGAAGTCGTGTGCGAAATTCGACTGTGATGATAATCAATTTCGGCCGAGTCTAAATGGGTGCAAATGTCGCAATACCTAGTTGGTTTTCAATTTCTAACGATGCAACAAGAAAAAAAATTGTGAACAAAAGATGATTGCACTCATTCAAACTTCACAATTTGCTTATTCAATCAATCTTTTTTTTGCGCGAATGCATTCCTCGCGTAAACACAGAATTACACAGTACACAGATAAAAATAATGAGATTTACTCGTCATGTAAACTTCATTTTAGTCATGTGAACTTAGTGTTAGATGGTTTGCATGATATATCATGCAAATTTGTGTCATATGTCATGTAAACTCTCAGAGTCATGCTGAAATACATGACATATAATGAAAGTTTACATGATATTTCATGAACTTTACATGATATGTCATGTAAACTTCTATGATATTCCACGCTCCAATCATGTGCATCATATGTCACAGAATTTTACACTCTTTTTTCGATCTGTGTAGACTATGCTACAGTCATCGAGGTATGAACATTACTTAATTACTTAAATTGTGTGTGTAATGTGCAAACTACTGTCAAATATGATAAAAAACGATAATAAGTCTCATTTCAAAGAAATCCACAACACTTGTTTATCTTTCAAGATAGTCTAGCTGTCCATAGTTTCATACCGAATAAAGTAACTTTCAAGCCTGCCTTCCAGCTATGTAACAACCCATACCCTCCTTGCTACCAAACATAAGACACAGTAATCTGAAAGCAAAAAAAAACGCTTTGCCTACGTCGACGAATCCTTCTGTGCTTAATTCAAGCAAAAGAAAACTTAATTCCGCGTTTCCAAAGAACCACACCACCATCACCGTAGACTATATATTTATGCTGTGACGAGACTTTTTGAATTAAGTTGTTTTTCCTTTCAGCTAGTGCCGCGCCACTATAACTGGATGTGCTTGTCTTCCACATTTTCGTGACGATATGCTGTTCCGGCAACGACCAGCCACGTCGTAACGCCACGTGCAACGAGAGGGAAGCTAAAGTTTTCGTAAGCCAAGCGATGAAAGTTTTGTCTCTTCGCTTTCGAGTTGTTGTGCGGCATAATCTGGAGATTGAATCGGAATCCTTCGGTTAAGGGAGCGTCCATTTGTTGCGTAACAGAGGGTTCACCACTCTGTAGTGTTATTTGCATTGTGAATTTGAAGTGTTTGTTAGTCGTTTAGTATTTTCAATCCTAACACTATTTTGTTGCCGTTGCGTAATTTATTAACCATTCTGCATAACTAAAGGAGAACAAGTTGGTTGCGAGAAAAACTTTCATCATACTTAAACTGGCTGCAGTCGGGAACAGCTTTTGAGTTTAATTCCAGTTTGAGCGAAAGTCGCCTAAAACATGATTTTAATTTGGAACGTTTTCGCAAACTAGTTCCATCGAAGTCGTTTGTTTTGATTGGAAGAAATTTATATCTTCAATGTATTTTCTGGAATTTTGAAAATGCTATTAAAACTAGATTTAAAATGCTGCACAAAATGCAATTGATTGTTTTGGAAACAAAACGTTGAACAAAGTTATTGTCCATTACAGTTAAGCAGATTCAAATGACTTCTAAAAAGAACGTGACAAAGAAAGGTTTAAGTTCGTTGCAGATGTTTGAAATAACATTCCATGCCTTTTAACGAAGTGGGAATTAGCTGAAGCCTGCGAGAAAAACCCGCAGATGTTGCAGAAGATGAACCAGAACACCGATACTTGGAGCACAATTCTGGTGCACATGGTATACATGAGACTCTACAGCACAAGCCTGTGCTTCTGGGAAGTCGCTCGGCACACCTATTTACCGAGCCTTATTACTTTCCTGAAGAACCACTTCGCTGTCCCCCAATCCTTAATAGTAAAACTCACGTCGTCGAAATCAAAAGTTTAAAGACAAGGATGAGCATGGGCAATCCTTAAACCGGTAGCACCGGGTGACGCTCATTCTCTCGGAACCAGAATGTCATCTGTGAGGAAGGCTCAAGAAGATGAAAATACCACAGCGATGCGTTCTTATATACGATCTGTGCATGAACTGCCTGTGATCTGGCCACTTGACTAGAAGTAGCAGCAGCAGCATATGATTGTGTAAAATTTTCGTACCACAGAGGTCTACAAAATCCCCAAGGCAAATAAAGACGAAAGCACCGCCGGGAGCACCACACACTAGACAACACTAGCAACGCATCACCAAAACAAAGTATCCACTTCACCTAACCTTAAAAAATGCTATTGCAGAGGCTCCCGGGATGTTCAGGTCTGCTATTCAGAAATTCCTGGACGAAAAAGCTTTTTCTACAGGCTTGGTGCTTCTTACAGGTGTCGATTTTTCCCCGCTTATGTTTGTAACGTTCTACATTCTACCGAGGACATTGCTGAAAAAAAATCATCGCCCACGCTGCACTCCCTTCGTCCCTCCAGAACCACCAAGAAGACATTATTGCTTTGTAGAGGGGCTAGTGCACATCGCACCCTCAAGGTTAGTTTCGTAGCCTGCAGCAACGAACATCGATGACTCGTTTTGGGGAGTCCACCAAGCATGCTTGCGTTTTGTCAGTTTTTCGAGAGGTCTTCTCCACTCCCTGTGTCCTCGGAAGGCAGGCAGGGTTGACATCACGCCTGCTTCCAACTGCACATCAAGTATCAAGAACTGATACCGCGTAAACAGCGATTTGACCTTTCCGCAAGTAACCCAAGCAACACGACTTGTTTCAAAGCCAGCAACAGAAACCTTAGTATAATTATTTCACTGTCCGTATTATAGACGATAGAACACAATTGCTTCTTGTTTGAAACCCAAAAACCACAGATTCTGAATCGTTATGCAACTTGAATAAGAGGGAATGAAAACAAAAGAGTTTGTCCAGATGGAACCATGAGCACCAGGAGTATTAACTACTTACCTTACATACTACACCAAAAGCTCTGTGAGAGAATTGATGCTCAACACACCATAAAAGCTACTTCATTGCACTTTCTTTGTCACAAGTTAGAGAACTGTCAAAATGAAAAGACTCGCAAGTTTTTCGCAATACATTTGGAACATAATCTGAAGGAACAAACCGAGTAAAATGTAAGCTCCGCCTCCACGAATCGATGTCAAACACGAGGTATTTGGTGATTTCTATGAAACAAAACCGAAACTTTACGAAATTCGTAGTTTGAATGCAACTCATTTGACAAGATGGAAGTTGCGTGTGCTTTCAGTGCAACTCATTTAGACCAAAGCATGGAAAGCCACATTTTGGATGATGTTGCAGGTGTTGCTTGGGCACCTTGTTGTTGCGACCAGAGATGGCAGATTATTTCATTAAAAATCTGTACCAAAACAGATTTTTCTGTATCGCCGTATTTGACGGTATAGTAGACACCGAGAGTCCTAGATTTCAATAGAATCTAATAAAAATGTTCTACTTTTTAACGGTTTTTAATTTTAACTAGTATTTATTTCTCTAAAATATGTGTGAAAATGTACAAACTTTTTAAAGTTTAAGCAGCAATTTCTAAAGTTTTCATTAAATTTATTGAAAATAACTTCATATTTAATGCTTTCTGGAGTAATCTGTATCACATTTTAAAAATCTGTATATATCTGAACTCTGTATCTTGTCTGTATAGAAGGTCAAAAATCTGTATAAAACAGACAGCCAATTGCAACATAAACCTGTGCGTGTATCACAACTCGTAGGCCAATCAGTCACGTGGTGTCGACCGTGTTCTCTCTAAACGGAAACACTCCACAGAGCTAGGGGATATCTGTACCCCGAAAAAGACAACTGCGCGCTAGACTGCGCGTGAGTCTGGTATTACCAGACTCGCATCACTTGAGTCTTGGTTGGGCAAGACGACTTTGACGCACTGGTAGGTGAATTTGGTTATGCGGTGATCGTTGGAGGATAGTGTCGCGCAGAGAGTTTGATCGTGTCTTTTGCAAACCTGAGGACATCGGATGTGGGATTCTCCGAAGAAGACAAGGTTAGATCTGTCCTTTAGTTGCTCGAAAAGTTTCTAGAAACAAATAATTTTTTTGAACAAGAATCAATACGTGACGTTACACATGGTTAGGAATTAGACTTTTCTTAATCGTTTTTTGTTATTTCGTGGTCGTTAGTTTTTTGAACTAAATAAAAATTACTTCTAGTTTAGAACGCACTCCATTTTGCCTACGTCATGGATATTTTGCTCGCCGGGTCACGCTCCACCTGGTCCGTCCACCGTGCTCTTTGTGCTCCACGTCTTCTTGTGCCAACCGGATAAGTAGCAAACACCAGCTTTGCAGGGTTGTTGTCTGGCATTCTTGCAACATGCCCTGCCCACCGTATCCGTCCGGCTTTGGCCATCTTGTGGATGCTGGATTCGCCGTAAAATGCAGCGAGCTCGTGGTTCATCCTTCTCCGCCAAACACCGTTCTTCTGCACACCGTCGAAAATCGTCCTTAGCATGCAACGCTTGAAAACTCCGAGGTCCGCCGGTCTTATTAGCGCTTTGTGCATGGTGCGTCCAGTCGTGTTCGGTTCCGCTTACCAGCATGTACTTTGTTTTTGAGGCATTCACCACCAGTCCGACCGTTGCTGCTTCGCGTTTCAGGCGGGTGTACAGCTCTGCCACCGTTCCAAATGTTCTGGCAATAATGTCCATGTCGTCCGCAAAGCACACAAATTGACCGGATTTGTGAAAATCGTTCCCCGGCTGTTGAGCCCGGCTCATCGCATCACACTTTCCAGAGCGATGTTGAAGAGTAGGCATGAGAGTCCATCACCTTATTGGAGCCCCCGACAAAATTCGAATAAACTGGATAGTTCACCCGGAACCCTTACGCAGTTTTGCACACCGTCCATCGTTGCTTTAATCAGTCTATTTAGCTTCCAAGGAAAGCCGTTTTCGTCCATGGTTCTCCATAGCTCTGCGCGGTCGATACTGTCGTATGCCGCCTCGAAGTCGATGAAAAGTGATGCGTTGGGACCTGGTATTTACGGCATTTCTGGAGGATTGCTATACGGTGAAGATTTGGCCCGCCGTCGATGAAGTCGGCTTGATAACTTCCCACTAACTCATTCGTTTTACGTGACAGACGACGGAAGATGATCTGGGATAGCACTTTGTAGGCAGCATTCAAAATAGTGATCGCCCTGAAGTTCTCACATTCCAAATGGTCGCCTTTCTTGTGAATGGGGCAGATTACCCGTTCCTTCCACTCCTCCGGTAGCTGTTCAGTTTCTCAGATCCTGACTATCAGCCGATGCAGACAGGTGGCCAACTTTTCTGGGCCCATCTTGATGAGTTCAGCTGCGATACCATTCTTACCAGCTGCTTTGTTGGTTTTGAGCTGGTGAATGGCATCCTTAACTTCCCTCAGCGTGGGAGTTGGTTCATTCCCGTCCTCCGCTACACTGGCGTCGTCTTTTCCTCCGTTGTCGTGGTCGCACGTGCCTACGTTCTCCACGCCATTCAGGTGCTAATCGAAGCGCTGCTTCCACCTTTCGATCACCTCACGTCCGTCCGTCAAGAGGCCTCCGTCTTCATCCCTGCACATTTCGGCTCGCGGCACGAAGCCGTTGCGGGATGCGTTGAGCTTCTGATAGAACTTCCGTGTTTCTTGGGAACGGCACAGCAGTTCCATGTCTTCGCACTCCGCTTCTTCCAGGCGGCGATTTTTGTACCGAAAGAGGCGGGTTTGCTGTTTCCGCTTCTGTTTGTAACGTTCCACTTTTTGTCGAGTGCCTTGCTGCAGCATTACCGTCCTCGCTGCGTTCTTCTCCGCCAAAACCGTTCTGTACTCTTCGTCGAACCATTCGTTCCGTTGATTCCATTCCACGTACCCAATGGTGCTCCCGGCTGCGTCGTTGATGGCTGTTTTCACTGTACTCCAGCAGTCCTCTAGAGGGGCCTCATCGAGCTCGCCCTCGTTTGGCAATGCGGCCTCGAGATTCTGCGCGTATGCTGAGGCGACATCCGGTTGTTTCAGTCGCTCTAGGTTGGACCGTGGCTGTCGCCGGTACCGTACATTGTTGATGAAGGAGAGTTTTGGGCGCAGTTTGACCATCACCAGATAGTGGTCGGAATCGATGTTGGCGTCACGATAGTTCCTGACGTCGATCATGTCGGAGAAGTGCCGTCCGTGAAACAGAACGTGGTCGATTTGAGATTCTGTCTGCTGTAGTTACCCAGGTGTAACGATAAGGGAGGCTGTGTTGGAAAAATGTGCTACGTGTTTGACAGGAACTTTTGTTTCGGACGTTCCAATTAGCGAAACTCGTTTTTTTTATGTTTGAGTTTGCTTTTAGCTGCAATTTAAATTTAATTATTTAGTTTCAAGTATTCAACTAGTTCCACATAGTATTCAAGTTCAAATTGCATGTTTAGTTCATCAGTTAGCAATATTAGTTAGTAATTTGCATGTTAGTCTAGTACAATTTTATTTAATTTTCTTACATTTCTAGCCCTTTTTTCTGTCCTGCCCTGTCCAACAAGAAATCAATTTCGTAGTAGGCTAATTCTCTGTGCAGCGTGGCATGTGCATATTGTGTGATATCTTTTTTACTACTGTTGAACACACTCTGAATGATCGGCTATTGAACCGTCGTTCTTCAAACTCATCTTTTCTTTCCCATCTATCGTACGTTCTCTTGGGGGAAAATCAGAATTATTCAGCACCGTCCTGACCGTATGGCCATATTTTTGAAGGCGGCGAAATCAATGAGTCGTAGGCCGTTTTCGGTCGTCTGCTGGTGGGCGCTGAACTTACCAATCGTGCGTCGGTCTGAATTCCTCCTCCTGGCCTACCTGAGCGTTCAAATCTCCTATGATGATCCTGACGTCGTGGCTTGGGCAGCGATCGTACTCGCGTTCGAGCTGCGCGTAAAAAGCATCCGTGTCATCATCAGTGCTTCCGAAGTGTGGGCTGTGTACGTTTATTATGTTGAAGTTGAGGAATCGGTCCTTGATCCTCAACCAGCACATTCTTTCGTCGATCGGCCACCAACCGATCACGCGCCTCTGCATATCACCCATCACGATGAAAGCTGTTCCGAGCTCGCGTGTGTTGCCGCAGCTCTGGTAGATGGTACGATTACCTCTAAACGTTCGCACCATGGATCCTGTCCAACACACAGTCCTGCAGCGCCACGATGCCGAACCCGCGGTCCATCAGTAGATCAGGCGAGTATGCGGGTGTTTCCATTGAAGTTGAGAGTTCAGCAGTTCCACGTACCGAGTTTCGTTCGCTAGGGTAGTAGGCACGAAGCCTACTGGTGATGCGCCTTGAATTTTTCGCCTGAAATTGTTGTCAGCCGTCAGTAACGATCTGAGGTAGATGAATATCTTCACTACCTCGAAGCTAACCCAGTCTATCGTGACATTACTGTTTAGACGGATCCAGTCTAGGATCCAGTCGTATTCGGTTCCGCCTACTACCATGAACTTTTTGACACAACCACCACCAGTCCGACCTTTTCTGCATCGTGTGTCTAAGAGGACACTCAACAAGCTTGAAATTTATATGGTTTTTTTTTATGCTTCAACCACTTAACATAATTTATAGCTCTTTTGTCCACCAGGGCACTGCGATTCCAACTGGGGTTCGCATTACCCTTGTTTGAGTATTGTTTTCCTATATGTGGGTGTTGTTTATGCATTTTTGAGTATGTGAATTTTTTGGAATATAGATAAACTGGTCTTAGCGTGTAGGTAAAGTGAGGCAAACAATTATTGTTGATTTTCCAGTACATGTAAAGGAATAATATCAATAATGAAATCCCAATGCTTCGCCTCACTTTGCCTAGGGTGAAACTTTTTGCACAGGTGTCGGATCAATTTACGGTCTTTGACAAAGTTGACAAGTGGAAGTGTAAAAACTTCCGAGCGATCGCCATTTTAAATGCCGCCTACAAAGTGCTATGCCAGATAGATCTTCCGCCGTCTTTTACTCAAAGTAAATTTGAAGGAAGTTACTAAACCGGCTTCGTCGTTTGCCGCCGGACAACAATCCTGCAAAACTGGTGTTCACTAGAGGTCCGGATGGAACAAGAAAACTTGGAGAGCAGCGTGCGAGGTGGGCAAACTAGGTGTAGAACGATATGGCAGATTTTGGACGCAGCCAAGGATGGAGTACTGCAGTCACGAACCGAGTGTTACGGCGAGGAGTAGTTGATTCAGTTTTATCATAACTATAATACAATACTGAATAAATTAATTGCGATCACATACTGCCGTGTTCAGCATGATTGTCCCATGTGCTATGGGAATCCTTGCACACGGCAACATAGATTTCACAATATTTGTTTCTTCCAATGGTTGAAGCAGCTCGAGCTCATGCATCTGCATCACAAACTAATGATTTTCTAGTTTCGCACCGAAAAGAATCATTCAAATCCCCTCACGTAAAGTTATACGTAGTAGTTTCCATACAACGCTTTGAACCAGACGTACAGATTTTCTTTTGAAAGGAAACAAGTATCACGTCTATTTCCTATAGACTTGTATCATAATCAACCGCTCTGGAAAGGACGTTCCGATCCATCGAGCAATTATCGTCAACCGGTTGAATACCTACATGTGGACGGCTCACACCATGACTGTGTTATAGAGCTGTTCATCCCGAAATTTTCTGATTCCTTTTAAGAAATTACATCATAAGTCAGCTTATTTTTAATCTCAGGTCTACCAGCCCCTTCGGAGATTATTGTACATCAAATGTACTTGCACGTTTTTTTTTTACATAAGTAGTTAAATTCTAATGAATAAATAATGAAATTCAAAAAAAATTTACCTTTATGAAAATTGAACAGCCCCACCAGCCAATCAAATTCCTCTGCAGTCTCGTTTGAGGCCGTGCGAATTGACTGTGAATCCCATATTGCACTAAAACGTTACCACTTCGAATGTGGCGATGATGAGGATGCTGATGGCGATACCCACTCTCCAAACGGGGCTACAACAAGAAAAGCCTCACCAGGGACAAACTGTGGGAAACACTTAGGCACTTATTAAATTTCCCGTCACACATTTTCTCACCATACTCGGCTCTCAACGTACATGTGTTCGGAGTGCACCTGCCTGCTTCTTAGGGCGTGCGAACTGCTCCTTCTGGGGGGAACCTTCTCGTTATATCGATAAGATGATTTCCTTTAGAGTGAAACGAACTAGAACTTTGAACACATACCTTCCAGAGCAGAGCGTCGTCGTGTCCGTCCCTCTGATGGCACGACTGGATCCTTTTAGCCATTTGGAAGAACGTTTTCGATGATAGTCCCATGTGAGGCGTGCGATGCTGCAGGTGTTCCATCTCATGTAGGAAGGTATGTTCTTGACTATGTCCACGTGCCGAAGCTTTTTCGTAGGGAGGACACGTTGTACTAGTTGCGCATACCGATTCCGGTGTGGTATGACCGGAACTTCATCTGATGAGGAGCCATTTCAACGACGACGACGACGGCAACGATGGAAGGCATACCTTCCAATGGTGTGGAAAATATGGTGTCAATTTGCCAAGAACGAGAAAGAATGATTTTTTAATGTTTCAATGAGATAAAAACTTTGCCTTCTGCTGTCTCATTTCCATGCTGAGCTGAGAAGTTTTGTTCGGAAAAGGAAAATTAGGCCAATTTGCGATGTGTTTAATATTATGGTGTTGAAACAGCATGAGATGTACATTGAAAAACATTTAAAATCATTTTCCGAAAAATGAGTTGAAAATAATATTATAGATTCAACCGTTACACGTCTCAGATCATTTAGCACCAATAGCAATTCAGAATAAATTTCTCAACGTGAGTTTTTCGTTCCACGGTGGTTGACATCCGCAAACGATCCTGTGAAAACCGAGCTACACGGGATCAGTGACGCGTCCGAGAACGCGTACACTACAGTGCTTGCATCTATCTCCGCCTCGTTTCTTTTTTATCTTCTAAACCATGGAGGTAATCTGCTCAACAGCCACCCTGACAGAAGATCCAGGTAGGGTGAGGTTAAGGACCGTCTTCTACAAAAAAAAAAGTGGAAGTCGAGTAGGACTACTCGACCCACAAAACAACATCCCCATGGTCGCCAAATCCTTCGTCCCTCCGGAATCACCAAGAAGCAGAGATGCCAGATATACAGATGTTTCTGTATTATACAGATTTTTACCCTCCATACAGACAAAATACAGAGTACAGAAAAATACAGATTTTTGAAATGTCATACAGATTTCTACAGAAAGCATAAAATTTGAAGTTATTTTCAATGAATTCAGTGAAAACTTTGTAAATTGCTGCTTAAACTTTGAAGAATTTAGGAAACTCTGTAAATTTTCATACATGTTTTAGAAAAAATAAGGACTGTATTGGAAACTAACTATAAACGTTCACAACTACCTAAAAAATAATCTATTCGAAATAAACATAACTTCTTTTTTGGATTGATTGATTGATTTGTCTTTATTAGAGAGACTTTCAGCCCTTGGCTGGTTCGTCTCTTTCTTTTTTGGAGATAGGTACTATATAAATCTACTAAATAGAGAGTGGCAGTTCTGATTTTCAAATAATCCCAACAAACATTTTTGCTGAACAAGAGTGGAACAAACTACTTTTGAGCAAATTTTAGTATAAGAAACTGTTGTTCAGCTAGTTTTGTTTCTTGGGATAATCATTTAACTTGGACTTTTATCGCAAAGATTGCACATATGTTTTTAAAATTTTGGACACCTCCTTAAAATTTGAAATTGCGAAAACTGTGGGAAAATGTTCAATGTTTTCTCTTATTTTTTCACAAATATATTCTTTTCCAGAATGTTCATGATGTAGGAAAATTCATTTTATCAAAAAAAAATTGCTCCGCAGTTAAGCGTAATTCTTAAAAATGAAAAAGAGGTCATTTTTTAGGGAACTCTTTTTTTATGCGTCTTCAAAGAACGATTACGCAAATAAAAAATAGACAAAGTTGAAAATTTGCATTTTTCTATTGGGCATGTATTTAAATTTATTGAAGAGGTAGAGAACGGAATTTTATAACCTCTGAAGATATTTTAAACAGAGCGTACAATAAAAAAGTAGGTGTATTTTGGGATAGACCATTTTCTACATGTTGAAGGTTTTCTATCCATAATAAGAATTTTAAAAGTCGGTATTGAGTGCTATGTTATGTGTACATAAGTGCTAGTAATAATCATTATTTTCCAGATTTTTCCCGTACAATTTTTTTTCGCTACAAATTATTGAAACGCTTAAAAAAATTTAAGAAAAAATGCATTTTGTAAAGATGGTTATCTTGTGCGGTGTACTCATTTAATCATATGTTCAATAATACTGAACATTTTCCAAATTTCTTCAAGCTGTTCTAAACTTAACTATATTGTGAAGATTTCATAGAAGAACCGGTATAAAAAGACCAACCATGCTTTGATATAGAACATTTTGAACGTTTATAGTTAATTTCCGATACACTCAAACCTCCATTTAAGTCGAATCCATTAAAGTAAATTCTATTAAAGTCCCTTCATTTGAATAACACAACTTAAATGGAATTTGGCTGTATTCACAGCAAAACCAATGTAAATACATATGCTACGGTTTTGAAAACATCTGTTCTTCGAAAAAGGTCATTAGGCTGAATAGGCCGATAGGGACCTTTTCGGCCCAGTCATGAGGCTGAACACGTCATTAGGCCGAATAGGTCAATAGGCTGAATAGGTCAATAGGCTGAATACGTTATTGGGCCGCAAAAATCGTTAGACCACAAAAGTCATTAGGCTGCAAAGGTCTTTAGGCCCGCAAAGGTCTTTAGGCCGCAAAGGTCTTTAGGCCGCAAAGGTCTTTAGGCCGCAAAGGTCTTTAGGCCGCAAAGGTCTTTAGGCCGCAAAGGTCTTTAGGCCGCAAAGGTCTTTAGGCCGCAAAGGTCTTTAGGCCGCAAAGGTCTTTAGGCCGCAAAGGTCTTTAGGCCGCAAAGGTCTTTAGGCCGCAAAGGTCTTTAGGCCGCAAAGGTCTTTAGGCCAAATGGAATTTGGCTGTATTCACAGCAAAACCAATGTAAATACATATGCTACGGTTTTGAAAACATCTGTTCTTCGAAAAAGGTCATTAGGCAAAATAGGCCGATAGGGACCTTTTCGGCCCAGTCATGAGGCTGAACACGTCATTAGGCCGAATAGGTCAATAGGCTGAATAGGTCAATAGGCTGAATACGTTATTGGGCCGCAAAAATCGTTAGACCGCAAAAGTCATTAGGCTGCAAAGGTCTTTAGGCCCGCAAAGGTCTTTAGGCCGCAAAGGTCTTTAGGCCGCAAAGGTCTTTAGGCCGCAAAGGTCTTTAGGCCGCAAAGGTCTTTAGGCCGCAAAGGTCTTTAGGCCGCAAAGGTCTTTAGGCCGCAAAGGTCTTTAGGCCGCAAAGGTCTTTAGGCCGCAAAGGTCTTTAGGCCGCAAAGGTCTTTAGGCCGCAAAGGTCTTTAGGCCGCAAAGGTCTTTAGGCCGCAAAGGTCTTTAGGCCGCAAAGGTCTTTAGGCCGCAAAGGTCTTTAGGCCGCAAAGGTCTTTAGGCCGCAAAGGTCTTTAGGCCGCAAAGGTCTTTAGGCCGCAAAGGTCTTTAGGCCGCAAAGGTCTTTAGGCCGCAAAGGTCTTTAGGCCGCAAAGGTCTTTAGGCCGCAAAGGTCTTTAGGCCGCAAAGGTCTTTAGGCCGCAAAGGTCTTTAGGCCGCAAAGGTCTTTAGGCCGCAAAGGTCTTTAGGCCGCAAAGGTCTTTAGGCCGCAAAGGTCTTTAGGCCGCAAAGGTCTTTAGGCCGCAAAGGTCTTTAGGCCGCAAAGGTCTTTAGGCCGCAAAGGTCTTTAGGCCGCAAAGGTCTTTAGGCCGCAAAGGTCGTTAGGCCGCAAAGGTCTTTAGGCCGCAAAGGTCTTTAGGCCGCAAAGGTTTTTAGGCCGCAAAGGTCTTTAGGCCGCAAAGGTCTTTAGGCCGCAAAGGTCTTTAGGCCGCAAAGGTCTTTAGGCCGCAAAGGTCTTTAGGCCGCAAAGGTCTTTAGGCCGCAAAGGTCTTTAGGCCGCAAATGTCTTTAGGCCGCAAAGGTCTTTAGGCCGCAAAGATCTTTAGGCCGAAATGGTCATTAGGCCAAAAAGGTCCTATTTAGCCTAATTATCTATTCGGCCTAATGACCTATTCGGCCTAATGACTAGACGTATGCGCCGAAGCAGTTTTCTCCGGCGGCGGCGTGCATAGTAATTTCAGGCAGCGGCGGCGGCGACGCCGGCGCCACGCTGTACGTCCTATTCGGCGGCGGCGGCGTAATCGGCGTGACAATTTTTTTATTATTATTTTTTTAGTAAATTGCGATTTTTTGTTAATCAAAAACGTCATTACAGAATATTTGTTTTTTTTTGTACCTAAATTACAATTTTCATCTATTTTGTGTGAATGGTTTAAACACAGACAAACAGACGTAACACTCTGATAATTCACATCGTACACCAATTTAACGGTCTTTTTCAAAATTTGATAGTTGGCCAACTGCCCAACCGTGGCGCTCGCATCGTTTTTGTTCGAGTTTGACGTTTGCTCACTACCACCACCTAGTTGGTGTCGGCCAAACATAGGCCTTTTAGCATTGGGCGAATATGTTTTCGTAACTATGATTTGAGTCGAAAAATGTTCAAAGTGTTACGTCTGTTTGTCTGTGGTTTAAAGGTTCTCTAGAAAATTCTGAATAGATTCTTCTGGGAGTTCCTTCGGGGGGCTTCCTAGAAGATCCTCAGATATTCCTCCACAAGTGGGATCGTACACTTCTCTAGAGAGTTTTAGAAACCTTCCTTTAGGAATTCTTTCAGATTTTTTTCCGATGACCCTTAAAAAATCCCTTCAGAGTTTCTAACAGGAGTTCCTTCAGAATTTACATGAGGATGTATATCTTCACGTTTCTTCAGGAATATCTCAAGAAATTCTTCTTGGAATTATTGCACAGCATTCTCCAGTTTTCTACGCATTGCTTCAAAAGCTCATTAACCCTCGAACGATCGCGCTGATGTATTTTGTACAACACGTTGAAAAAATTTCGCTTTTTGTACTCAGAATTAGCGTGGTGCTGACGCAGGTAGTCAATTGCGCGAGTTACGGAAGGTTAAAAAAATCACATTTTAAGAAATTTCTTTTGGCGATTCCTTAGAGAATACAGTGACCCCACACCGATGAATCACCTTAATTTTGTACACTACTTATGAATCACCATGTTGATCAAATGAGTGATCCATAAACTGTGGTCATTTTTGCCGGTTCATAAATTGTGGGGTCACTGTACTTCACAAGTTCCTCTAGGGAAATTATATAAGAAAATTGTATCCACTAATATCATTCAGACATTGCGCCACAAATTCTTCCAAGAATCCAGAAGTATGTCCAAGAGGTCTTTCAGGGTTTGTTCCAAATTCTTCTAGTACCTTTGTCTGTAATTTCGTCACAGATTTCTGAAGATGTTTTTTCAAGGATTCCTTCAGAATCTTCTTAATGATTTAATTCAGACACTGCTCAAAGATGCCTTCAAGGATTTTCTCAGAAATTGGGGAAATAAAGCCACTGCGTCCAATTAACTGAACTTTTGTGGCGAATCTCAGGAATTCCTCCAGGTATTCCACAGGGACTTCTCCAGGAGCTCCCCCAATATTTGTTTCTTACATAGTTTCAATAAAATTATATCTAATCAGGAATTTTTAGAATCATTTCTTTAGAAATTCCTTCAGGTAACCCTCGAAAAGTAACTCCAACATGGTTTACGTTATTTCATAAAATACTTCTGTAAACATCTGTGGATTCAAAGAATTTCCTGAGGAGTCTCTGAAGGAATCCCAGGAAACATTTTTGAAAGGTTACCATGACAACCATGAAAAACCCTTAAACTACTGAAGGTGTCTCAATTGATATTGCAGAAGGCTTTCCTTAGTAATATTTAGATGGAGTCCACCGAAGAATTTCTGAAAAAAAAACCCTTGAAGTAATTTCTGAATAAATTGCCGTTCTAATTCCTGAAGAAATCCTTGGAGATATACTTGAACGAATCCCTACAGGATTATGTGAAAGTATCTCAGGAAATTTTCTGAAATAGTTCTAGAAAGAGTTCTTAAACAAATTGCTGAAAACTCTTCCTCAGAAACCCTTGATTGAATTCCTACAAGGATTCATTAATCAATATTTAGAAAACTTCCAAGAGAAATCTCTTACCAAAATTCATAGCAGATGTTCTGAAAGAATTCGAGGAAGAATTCATGAACATATTTTTAAAGGAATCCCTGAGAGAATGTCTGGAGGAATACTGCAACTGTAAAGATTCCTCGAAATTTCCAAAGAAATGACCAAGGATATTACCGGCAGTTTTGTTCTCTTCGTCATGAGGAGTTTTTGTCGGCCAAAATGCTTCAAAATTCAGCTTGATTGAGAAAATTTTGAAAAAAAAAAATTGAGATCAATAGGTTCTAAAAAAACTCTACGGTGAAGAGAACAAAACGGCCGAAAATACACTTAATCACTGTAAGGGTCGAATGCAAGTGCGCCGGTATGATGTACGTAGCCGACTCCGAACCCTTGGACTAACTCCTGCATAGCGTCTGAACTAGCCATTCTCCGAGTCCACGCGCCACCTCCTCTGTTGCTCCAAGTCTATGTGGGTGATAGCCGTTGAAACGGCATTCAAGCCAAACTCATCTCTACACATCCTCTGGACAAGACTGTCCGGAGTTGTGTCCTCCCCGCATGGGGCAAGCATGCGGTCACGCATTGTGCAAAAACGCGGGCACACGAACAAAACGTGTCCCGCCTTTTCCTCTAAACCAGCACAAACAGGGCATTCGGGAGAATCCGCATGCCAGAAACGGTTAAGATACTGTCGGAAGCAACCATGGCTTGGAAGGACCTATATCAGAAGGAATATTACATCCCCTTTGGCGCCTGATAACTCAACTATCTACCCTCGGGATCAACCTAGGGGTCCACCTTTCTTCGGTGGAACTGCCCCGTGCGCGCTGCTATTTGACCATGGAGGCCATCCTGACAGTTCTGCGTATTCTTCTTGTGCCGCGCACTTCAAAGCACTCTATGTCCTCCCTGATGAGGATGCCGAATGGCACAATACCGGTGATGACGCAGAGCGCATCGTGTGACACGGTACGGTACGAGCTCGCAACCCTCAGGCATATCAGCCTATAAATACTTTCCAGCTTACCACGGTGGCTTTCGGCACTCAGCGTCGTGTCCCACGTTGAGCCACTGTACTTAAGTATGAGGCGACACTAGCCAGAAGCTTGCGCTTACTGGCTACACCGCAGAGAAACTGGACTTCATCCAAGACAGTGCCACTTTAGCTGTGGAGGCTCTTTTGCGGGCATAATGAACGTGACTAGTGTTGGGGGAGAGTCCAGTAAGCTTATCGTCGATCATCAACCCGAAGTGTTTGACGGAGTGCTTCGAAATGATAGTGCAATCGCCTACACTGATCACCACTTGCTGTTTCGACTTTTCGCTGTTCACAACCACCACCTCGGATTTGTGGTGAGCCAACTGCAGTTTCCTGGATCTCATCCGCGTCTACACAACTGCGATCAAGTGGGCACCAGTCAATTCCATTTCTTCGGTCGATTCACCGTAGACTTCCAGCGTAATGTCGTCTGCAAAGCCGACGATTGCAACTGCACTTAAACCTCAACACATCGTCCTGCATGACATTCCATAGCAACGGACCCAGGATGGAACCTTGTGGAACTCCTGAGGTTATGTAAAAGCACTTTCGACCCACCTCCGTGTCGTAAACTAGTACTTGTCTTTCTTCCAAGAATCTTGTACAGGTTCCCAAGGAATTCCCAGACACTGGAGCACATCGGAAATAGCCGTCCAACTGGCGCTATAGAACATGTTCCTTACATCAAGAGTCACTACTGCACAGTAGTGAATCCCCCTCCGTCCGCTTACGCTATCTCGGCGGTTTTTGTAACCGACAGGATAGCGTCTGTGGTTGACCTCCCCTTATGGAAGCCAAACTGGTTGCTCGAGAGACCTTTTAAATACATCCTCGCAAATAATTCTATATGCCAGCGGATCTCCCAGTGGTTTCCTCGCCTTTGGCGATAGTACTAAGCTCTGCCGCTTCCAAATTTCTGAGAAAACTCCCTCGTCCAGGCATTTCTGCATAGCAGACCTGAACATCGCGGGGGCCTTTGCAATAGCTAAGGCCAGGTTCGGACCTCCGTTTACATGGGATATTGTCTACGCTAAGGGACTTTGTATACACGCCAGTTTCTCATCGGTGAAACACCCCTCATCGCCAGGCCTAGTCTATAGCTGTCTTACGAAAAGTGGTCAAGGACTAGGATCATGGCCTTGATCATGACGCAGAAAAAGTCTCTCGATGATCCCCTCTAACATCTCTGGAGATTGTTCTGTAGGAGCCAGTGAATCAAAATTCAACCATCGCGCAACAATAATGACAATGTCGCAACCTGTATTTGTTGCGACAATCCACCCAATGCGACATAAGTTTGTCCCAACTTGAAAATAATAGGATAAACATCATACACCACGAGTTTAGAGATTTTTAAGCCTTACATTCCGATTTATGAACGGTAATTATGAGTCGGTAAACACTGCAACTCTGGTGAAGCTCTATCATCAAACAGTTTCGAATTTGGGTTGGTAATAATTGATTATTCACGAGTTGAAAAGTACGCAACAAATTCAGCTTCCGTTTTGTCTGCAACATAAAAATTTGAGATCATGTCATTATCTGTTACCAGTAGGGATAAAGAGTAATCGTCGCGCCTTCTTTGTTGCTTGTTTTGTACCTCTTTTGTCTGACAATTCTCTTCACTGGTAGGAGCCATTACACTTCTCGTCTTAGCCATCACGATTCTGTAAGCATCACCCCACGGATTCGCATTGGCACTCTGATAGAGACCTTCAAAGCAGGCCTTTTTGCTTGCCCTTATCTCGGTCTTCAGCGCGGCTTATGCAGCGGCGAAAACCAACCATCGTTCTTTGCGCTCTTCCTCAGATCGAGTTCGCTGCAATCGCCGCCTAGCTCATAAATCGCATGAGTCCACCAGGAAACCTAGACTTGGTTACATCGTACGCACGCTAGAGCACCGCTACCAGCTTGTCGCCGTCTAAACCAAGAAAGTTTCGCTCACGGCGGAGCACCTCCCTAAATAGCCCTTCGTCGAAGTATGATGTTTCCATTTGCGAGGGCTTGGTCTTGGCCTAGCCGCCTCTTCTTTTACTCACTGCCTGCTTTTGTTGTAGTTGATACTGTAGCGAACCGCCAGGTGATCGCTGTGTGTGTAGCTATCGTCTACTCTCCAGTACGAACTACTTGTTAGGCCAGGACTACAAATGGTCACGTCAACGATTGACTCCGCTCCGTTTAAACTACATATAGGTTCTCTTGGTACCGATATTAGCCAAGTCGACATCTAATATGACCAGTGTTTCTAGCAGGATCTGACCACGATGGTTCGTGAAGCGGCTTCCCCATTCCACGGCCCAGGCTAAAGTCACCCGCTATTACCACCAGCATTCACCCTGTTAGCACGGTCGTTATGCGGTCCAGCATTTGCGTGAACTGCTCGATCGATCACCGTGGAGGCGCATAACAGCTACAGAAGAAGACCCCGTTTTCTTTGGCATCCACGAAGCCCTCATAGGTAGTAGACACGAACTCCTGGACGGGGTATTTACCCGTCGTCCATATCACCGCCATTTTTCTGGATCCATCCGCGAGCCAGATGGGGGCTGTCCATAAACCACGTGGTCATGAGGGGGGGGGAGGGTTCGGCCAATGACCATTTTGTATGGATAAATAAATTTTTTTGTATGGACTAATGACCACGCGGGGGGGGTTGAAAAGTCCCAAAAAAATGACCACGTGGTTTATGGACAGCCCCATGCCGTTACCGGCGGGTACTCGGTATGGGTCCGCTATGATGGCAATATTAGTCTCCCGCTCAGAAACCGTCTGACAAAGCAGTTGCTGAGCCGCGTCACAGTGGTTCAGGTTCAGCTGCGTAACCTGCACTGTGATTTGTTCAATGCGGTTTTCTTGAAGGCCGGGCATCTTGGACCACCCGTCGGATGTCTGTTGTTCGCGGATTTCCTGGTACAGATCATACAGATGAGTGGATGCCCTTGTGCTCCTTATCGTTCTTCAGCTCCAGGATCATCTCGCTCATACGAGTATATCACATACTGTGCACGTCGGCTCCCAGATCCACGAGCTTGGCATCGCTTCGCATCGTTTTCAATACGTCCGAGTACTTCGACTGTTCATCCTTGATGACGAGCACGACGTCTTTCTCGCGCTTGACACCTACTCTTACGCCTTGGTTTGCCTTGGGGCCCGACATGCCGGCATTACTGCCGACCCGGGTAAGTATTAGCCTGGCTTTGCGGGCACCCCCAGACAGCTCCTCACCTGACGGCTGCCACTTCCGCTTCTGCGAGTGCTTATCACGAGCAGTAACATCCAACACACCTTTTGGACTATCTGCGAAAGCGAAGGCCTTAATCTGGGTAGACTTCGTATAATATTCTTTCACAGGTTTCGCCGCTGCTGCTGTCTTCATGAATCTCAAGTGCTCCTGCTTGGCATCGTACATCGACTTACGAAGGCGTAACAGAACCGTTTTTAGGTCCTTCTAATGTTGGACTTCGTGCACGCAAAGTCGATGATTTTGACAAGCTGCTGCTTAGCCACCTCGATCGACGATCTGATTGAAGTCATGCCTTGACTACAGAGAACCGTAGATGGACAATAATTAGACCTATTTGTATGCGGAAAATAACGGTTAGCTCCACAAACCAATACTACATCGAACAGGAGTAAGTAAAAGCCACGACTAGATTCCTGAGTACCCGGGATGGCCTGGCAGAAGTCAAGCCTTGCGTTCATTGAGCTGTAGATAAACTGTAATCCTTGCTGTAATCTCATGTTTTACCTATGTGCAACCTCTGTGCACTACAGAAACTCATATTGTATCTTGTAAAAAAAGGTCTCGCACAACTATTCCTAGGAAAATTTGATGACCTAAGCGAAGTCATGCCTTGACTTCAGAGAACCATAGACGGACAACAATGAGTTTTTTGCACGAGTAAGTAAATTCCTCGACTAGATTCCTGAATACACGGGACATCTTGGTTGAAGTCAGGCCTTGAGTTGTATGAGCTGTTGATGAACTATAATCACATGTTTTGCCTGTGTAGAATCTCTATTGACTACATAAACTCACATTCCATCATGTATCAGGGAAAAG
The DNA here is from genome assembly GCF_035046485.1 of Aedes albopictus. Classification (NCBI taxonomy): domain Eukaryota; kingdom Metazoa; phylum Arthropoda; class Insecta; order Diptera; family Culicidae; genus Aedes; species Aedes albopictus. The sequence goes on along the minus strand of NC_085136.1, from coordinate 135,861,491 downwards.
GTCTCCCACAACTATTCCTAGGACAATTTGATAAACTAAGCGAAGTCATGTCTTGGTGCAAATAAAAGCGATAAAAATAAATGAAAAAAATCCTTAGTGATTATTTCGAGTGATCATGTTTTGTAAGGACGGATTCGGACAATCCATTGAGATATTCAGGAAATATTAATAGTACTACAAACGCAACACATGTTTAAAAGATGTCTAGGATGACCTATGGAGTCAATAAGGGAATAATATCTAGAGTTAAATTTCATTTGAAAACATCAAACGCAAATTAAGACTTGGATGGTTCAGAAATGTTGAATATCTCAAGAACTTTAAAGAAACCGAACGGAAAATCTCAAATTCGAACCTGTAGCAACATCAACTATCGTTAGGCAACGGAATGTGCAAACTCCCATTGAAAAACTTCGTTAAGAAGAAAGCTATGGGGGTGCAAATCGTACTTGGCCTTATTTTTGCCCAACTTGACCCAGTGACCCACCGGCCTTACTCCTTCCAGAAGTACAAGAAAATGTAGATCCCGTTAATTTCCAAAACTATAGTGATGTGCGAGTTTGTGTTCAAAATTTGGTTGAATTCTGTTGAGAAAGAGGCTGTTGGTGATTTTTTGAACTTTTATTTGTTACATGGGGTCAAACGGGTTAACAACATGCATCATTTCAGCCTTATAAATAGTCTTCCCTGATTTAGCGTTGGAATATGCTCCTATTGTATAGCACCAAGAAGTTCGCATTCTTATTCCATCAGCTGTGAGCTTGTAGTCTGTACAACACGATTGTTCGATGAAAACTTTTTCTTTACCCTTATGTAACCATTCTAAATCATCATCTAAAGTTCACTTGGATCCCTTGCTGGCACCGTGCCTACGAATGTCTATTTTAAACAAGGTTTGACATTCGGCAATGTCTAGAAGCGCAGAAAAGCCCAACTCCCGCAACGATGGCGAGTACTTTTGTGAATAATAAATTTTCATCAAGTAGGGCTTGTTATACGGCCGCCAGACCGGTAATGCAGAATGAATTAATATGTAGAATAGTAGCAAGTGAAATGCCACCCAAACACTAATGGCCCAACATGGTCATGAATTGGCGCGACCCGTGTTTCCGACGCCGCCGACGAACAAAAGTTCAAAGAACTAGCTCACTTGGTCAGCGAACCGTGTTCGTCAGCCTTTCCTAAAGGTAGAGGACGCATATCAATCTCTTTTTATTCATAGACCATAAGGAAAAGTGGAAAAGTAATGCCTCCAAGGCTGACAAGCCGGTTCGTGTGGAAATATTTTAGGTACGATTACCTAGACCTTTTCGCAGAAAGGAATCCATGCCGTGCCGAAAAAAATCTTTCTTCTATAATTGGTAACATTAGCCTCATCCGGCCGGATTGAATGAGGAAAACGGAACACACGAGTACACAATAATTCTCACCTAAATTAAGATGAACTACTTTCCCCGGTGAGCGTGGCATATTTTTTTATGAATTGCAAATGCTGGCGTGCCACTTATCAGGAACTTTTCGAGGATGTATACAATTCGGTACGATAGCGTAAGTTTCTTACAGTGGTATTCAATCGGGTATGAATATGGAACAATCTCCAGAGGTCTGCCTTTGACCCCTTGGCAAGTTTGAAGCTTTTGTTGTTTATAATCAGTGTTTTTCGAAGGAAGTGCTTATAACTTTCTTCCTTACACTTTCGACTCCTGAAAAGTTAGAATGACACGTGACCCCACATTGGGAGCCTCTGAGCTATTCAATATCACTACATTGGCGATAGTGCTCCTTTTTAGTCCAGCGGTTTGCTGGTTTATAAGTTAAAACATGCTTCAAACCCATTTTCCAACTCCAGAATCCATAACATGTTTCATGGAAAACCTACGGATTGCCTCCGATATAAAATCGGTGGGAAACCCCTGCTTCCCAACCCAAACATATGACGTGAAACTTTTGAATCGATAAGCGTGTAGGTTGAAAACAATCTAGAAAATTACACCGACCTTATTAGATCCAGCAGTCTAATGACTTTCGCCGTTGTTACATAATTCGCTCCCTTAGATCAAAGTTTTCTCGCTGAGCAAAATAGTTTGCTCAGCACCGATAGACATATTTTCTACCGCCCACCTCCCGCTAGAATATGCCGGGAAAAACACACATTCCGGATCCGGCTGCTACGTGGGTGTGTGTATGTGTGCCATCAGCGATCCTTCCGTCCGCACGCCTGCCAGCGCCAGCGCTAAACACACTCGTTCAAATGAGTCGGCTTCACATAAATTATCCATGCGCTTCATTTCACATCCCGTGTGTGATGCACATAGTTGGTACCTACGAGTATGAGTTGGGGTGGCTCGCGTGTGACATTCAACGACGACGCGCTCTTATGCCGCGCCGGGGTCGAACGAAGCGAGCCTTACGCGTTTATTGAAGGACAAGGTCTTGTTGTCGGTTGAACTGGATTCTACTGCTGCTGCTGCTGCCTAGAGCAGAGAGAGGGTAAGCGGCAATTCCGCATGCTTTCACTGTCTCCTGTGAGTCTGGTTCGTTTGTGGAGTGGGGTGTTTCTAGCAGTTCTTCGTTGTGGGAAATGGGATAGTTGGTGTGCGGGCAAATGTTTTTCGGTAGAGCTTTCGAAGTGCAAGCTTTCGTTCATTGTAGTTTCGAGATTGGAACTTCCCACGTGATTGCTATCAGCTAGTTCCAGATGCACGTTCCCCAACATTTATTTGTCAACATCACATTTCTGATAGAATATAATCAACAAAAGTACGACACAATACTCGGTTTGTGGGCCTGCCGACCGAGCCCCGGCACGGTGTGATGTGAAACGCGCCATAGTAATCGCATGTCAGAAATCGATGACCGGGGCACGGCCGGGGCCCGGCACGGTCGCGGACCGGTCTAATGGGAATAGCCCTTTATGCAGGAGCACATGTACGATTAGTGTTCGATCAGCGAAAGAATGTGCAAGTTTAGAATCAAGGGTCGGTTCTTCAACTTTAGCATAATAAACGAGCACACCCCACACTCCGGAAGCACTGATGATGCCAAGGACGTATTCTATGCGCAGCTTGAACGTTTGTACGATAGCTGCCCATAACTAATTCAAGGTGTCAAGCGACCCGTGCCGAGGAATGTGTTGGAACGTTTTCGGATTCCTTAGTTGTAGCACGCCGTTTTTAGATTAAGTTTAGCGAGCTCAAATCTGTATTTAATTTTAGATAATTGTCAGGATACAAATATTATTTTTAGGAAAATAGTTAACTGACAATTAGTCTTTTTTGGTTTTATTAATTTCAATTCAACAGGATGACAGAATGGGTTTATTTTACATATAATTTTCACTAATAATTCACACTACCCTTTTTGTACTATCAAAGAAGATGTTTGAGAAAGATGAGTAGTCAAATTGGGAGTCAGACGACTTCTGTCAATATTTGACACCTGACTGTTGGGGAAGTGTTGGTGACATGAAACAGTGTTGCGCGCTATCGGTTGGCAGTGGCTTGAGCTTCTGACTCCAGCGGTACAAAAGTCAATGATCTGGTGTTCAATATCCCTTCTGCTTTGATCATAAGTGTGAGTAGAGTCTCATCGTCCAAATTTCTGGTCGTCGACAGGGCTGAAAAGGCAACTTTGATGGACCTAACAAGCCTCTCCCACGATCCGCCCATGTGAGGTGCTGACGGTGGGTTAATCACCCACTTGGTGACTGCATTGGTAAAGACGGCTGACAGTTGATGGTTCATTCCTTGGATCTGCTGTCGGAACTCGCGGCTGGCGCCTACGAAATTGGTACCATTGTCGCTCCTGATCTCCAAGGGTGCTCCTCGTCGCACGACAAACCTCCGTATTGCTATCTTGCAAGCCTCGGTGAACAGCGAATGCACCACCTCTAGGTGAAAGGCCCTGACAGTGATGCATGTAAATAGTGCCACCCATCGCTTGACTAGAGAGCGACCAACTTTGACTTGAATGGGGCCGAAGTAGTCTAGCCCAACGAAACTGAAGGGGCGAGTATATGGACTGAGGCGTGCATCTGGTAGCGGTGCCTCACGCGGACACATTGGCTTGGCCTTGGACACCTTACTGCACACAGGTCTTTGTCTGATACCGCACTAACGCGCGTAGGCGATGTACTACTTGACGACCAGTTTTGTTAGCCGATGTCCTTTCGGCAGAATTATGGTAAACTTGGTTTCGAACGGTACGAAGATTGCTCCAACACGATTCGTGTGTCCATTCGGGCTACTCCAGCCTCGTCGATAAACGGTGACAGTTTGTAGATTTTACTGGATCTGTTCAACTTCAGCTTCTGTTCTTCCTTCGTCTTCAGCAGCCGAATCATCTCTTCCGCCAGATTGCGTTCTTCGCTTTATTTAGTTCTTCGTGCGTGACGTGCGAGCTCTGTAACGGCAGCTTCGTTGCCTTCCGCCGGCAGTTGTCTGCGACGCGATAGATGTAGGCAACAGTCCGTTTTAGCCTTTCGAAGTTAGAGAAGCGGCTTCAGGCGATGACCTAACAAGGTTCCGGCGTAAGGTGAACGTGACACGGTCTGATCTCGACGATTGATGCTTCGGGTTCAACCTGGCGTGGCCACGATTCCTCATACTTCCACAGGAAGTCCGGACCTCTAAACCAACGGCTGTCAGTTTTCAAAATTGGTCCACTGGCCCACTTTGTGCCGTCGTCTGCGACATTATCCTTCGATGGAACGTACCGCCACTCTATTGGATTTGATTTGGAGAGAATTTCCCCTATTCTGCAGGTGACGAATTATTGGTAGCGCCTATAGTCGGAATGAATCCAGGAAAGGACGGTCTTCGAATCGGTCCGAAACACTCGTTGTGATATCGATAGGCTGTGACCAGTGCTGAAAATTTCATTTCGTGATATCTAAATTCAATCACCTACAGCTCATTTTAGAAGCTGAACCTGAGAATATGGTATATGAAAAACTTGTGCGGCTAGACAAGTTCTGCAAGAAAGCCACGAAAAAAAAACGCTATTTTTTTTAATATTCATGGTAAATGTCACGGCCTACCTTTGAAAAATGCCAAATGATATTCACTGTGAATATAATTTGCATTTTTCGAAGGTAGTCCGTGACATTTACCTTATATATTCGAAAAATATCGGTTTTTCCGTGACTTTCTTGCAGAACTGGTTGAGCCGCACAAGTTTTTCATATACCATATTCTCAGATTCAGCTTCTAAAATGAGATGTAAGTGATTGAATTTAGATATGACGAAATGAATTCCTCAGCAATGGCTGTGACCAGAGATCCAGATATACATATTTTTCTGTATTATACAGATTTTTATAGGTTGATACAGACAGGATACAGAGTACAGAAAAAATACAGATTTCATGATCATGATACAGATTTTCCATCCACATATTTTTTCCCTCATACATTCACGCCAGATGGAAAATAAAGTAATAAAAATTATTGAGATTACAAACCCATTTAATTATTCATATTTTTCACATTTGACCTCAATTTTCAATCATTCCATTAAAGGGAAAATTTTCTTTCGAATTGAATTTAATAAAAAAAATATTACGAAACATAAAACGTCCTGGATATGCAATAAGCATACGTTAAGGGCGGGCTTATTTACGTTTTTATCACGTTGAAATCTTAATCTTGTGAAATATAACTTTTCAACCTTTGCCTCAAATTAAATACAAATACAAATATAAGAAAAATCGATTAAACTATATCTTTGCTGATTTTTTTTATGTGAATGGCTGTTTGCTTGACAATTTGCAAGAGTCGCGAATTTTCAGTGAAATATTAAGTTGTAAGGAAAATTTGAGCTTGAAGTACTGAACAAAAAAAAAGATATAAAAGTTGGGAATTTTGCTAAGCAAAAGGCCTGGTTTTCTTTATGCTATTCATTCTTATATGTAGAATGAAAATAATGAGAAAACTTACGAATAATGTTTTCGTTGAAAATTGAAAATAATGACAGCTTTTTTTAAATAATAAAATCGAATCGAACCTGAGAAGCAGTAGCCAGTACACACCCTTTCAAACAACTGAGTTACTAACTATAAAATTGTGTTAAAGATTAAAAATCGATAGAGCTTTAGGAAACTACAGAGTACGAAAACAACTTGCAAAAATATGATGCATCGAATGTAGTAAAAAGAACACGTCATATGTGATGGAAAGTTCAAACATTCTCAACGTTGCCTTGCAGATGAAAAAAAAAATGCGAATGCGAATTGAACTCAGGTCCTTTGGGTGTGAATATCTCGCCCAAGCAATTTTGGCCATCTTAGCTTGTTGAAGCACAGAGAAGGCGGCATGGCAGGTTTTTTTTTCTAATTTCGGTAAAACGAGGAGAGGCGCCTAGTATATGGAACGCCGGTAATGGGAAGGGTTTTTTAAAAGAAATTCTTGCAGAGATTCCTTGAGAAATTTCTAGAGGGCATTCTTAAGATATTCCTTGATTAATTTCTCCAGGAATTCTCTTGAATAGATTTCTATGGGTTCCTTCTTAAACTCCAGCAAGAAAAATTTTACACGCTCTTTTGGAGATTTGTTTAAAAAATTATCGAAAATTTCTTGTCGACGGATATCTCCATTAATATCTCCACGGATTCTTTGAGAAATTCATTCAGAAATATTTCCAAAGAATTGCTACGGAAATTCCTCAAGAAATATCTGAAGAATTTATTTCTGGGATCTTTGCAAATATTTTGTAATGCGTTCCACCAAGAATTTCCCGAAATGTTTCTCCTGGTATTTCCCCAGGAAGTTCTTAAGAAACTTCTTCTGGGATGTAAAAAAGAAATTCGGGTTAAGTAATGTTCCTTTTAATTCCACTAAGAAATTGCATCCTTTGACAGATACGTATTTCGAACTCAACTGTAAGGTCGTCTTTAGTGTCTCGTACTTGACTCGACTGGACTTGACTGGAGACGAGTCAAGTACGAGATACCGTAGACGACCTTAAAAGGAACAGTACTTAACCCGAATTTCCTTTTACTTACCACTAACTTTACTTCCTCTAACTCTTTCTTCCAGAATTTCCTACTTAGATTTCTTCAGAAATTCGTATGAGAAGATATATTTATATCCAGAGGTTTCTTCAAAATTGAGAAGTTACTTCATGGAGTTTTCCTGAAAAAATAGAAATTCTGAAATTCTTCAAGTAAATTAATCTTTCTTGGAGATTTATCGGAGGAATTCTTTAGAGAACCAATAAAGAAATATAAAAAAAATGGGGACCCCTATATTCTTTGAAACATTTCTAGATAAAATCTTTGAAAAATGCTTATTAGTTGAAGTGCAGCAATTGTTGATAGAATCTTTTGGAAAAAAAAATCCTGAAGAAAGGTCTGAACAAATCCAAAGCAATACCTGGAGGAATACCTCAAGAAACTATTGGATTAACTCCTGTAGGAACTTTCCAGAAAAATCTTTTGAGAATTTCTAGAAGAATTTCCAAAAAAAAATCCTTGAAAAAATGGAGTAATCCTTTAGGTAGAAATTTAAGCAATAATTTTTGAAATGGTCCTTGAAGTTTATTTTTAATAATCTTTCTATTTTTTTGTGTATTTTAAATTATGCTAGTTCTTCATATAAACTGGAAGATTCTGAATTTCTGATAGAATCTCTGAATTTTTGTTGAAGAAAAATATCTCCTGGAATTGCATCTTTTCAAGATACGTGAGAAAAAATTCATGAAGAGAAACCCCTGGAGAAATTAATTGATATATTTTCGGAGAAATGCTATAGAAAAACTCCTGAAAAAAGTTTGGAGGAATTTCTCTAGAAATATAAAAAAAAAATAAGGAATACAAGCCTAACTTATGTAACAATCCCTGAAGGAATTTTCTCTTTAATCCTTTAAAGAATCCCATGAGGATTTTCGAAAGGAATTTCTGTGGAAACCCGTGAACCAGTTTCAGGATATTTTTTGAGAAACTCCCAGGAAAGTCCCAGGGAAAATTCCTGGATGAATCCCTGGTGAAATTTTCACAAAAATTCTACGACGTAAAAGTTCAGAATTATTAAGAACATACATATTGATTTTACTATCCAAAATCATAACGTTCTGATATTTACACTGTTTAGTGAAAACTTACTGCAAATAGAAATGTTCATGCAAAATTCGGGACACAAAAATTTACATGTGCAACACACAGATTTCTAACGGGGTCTAACTGGATTTACGGAAACTTGGTGTTTTTTGGCTATCAGTCACAGTTTCAAAATACAGGCAAATACAGATTTTCTAAAATCCTGATACAGATTTCTGGAAAAATCATCTGGCATCCCTGGTTGTGACTGTTGCAATGGGTTTTCATAAGCCTACAGCCTATCAATGCTGCCTGGAGCTTTTATGGTAGCTACTTTCGCTTTTCCTTCGACAATTGCGCAGTGATGCTCTCTGTTGATAGTGGTCCTGAAATAGGCGACGCACGCATAGGCAGTCTCGCTGCTATCGACGAAAACGTGGAGCTGCAGATCTTCAATGTCTGACACCGTCACGCCCGGAAAATAGGCGCGTGGTATTCGTTCCTCTTTCAGCTCCGTGAACTTTGCGGTCCATAAGCACCATCGCTTCAGAATCTGCTCATCTACCGAGTCGTCCCATCCTGCTTTCGTACGCCAGATGTCCTGGATAATGATGCGACCGTGGATGAGGAAGTGGGAAAGAAGCCCAAGCGGACCAAACTGGCTCATTACATATCGCAGAATGCTTCGCTTGGTGGGGTTTACTTCCACGTCAGTTTCGCTGGAGAATACAAGCACGTCCTCAGTTGCCTTCCACTACATGCCCAGAACACGTTCTATTTGAGTACTGCCTGGAGCACCGCCATCGCTGAAGATCTTGGTTGGTGTAGCATCGGATTCCTCGACCCGTTGAAGCACTGCGGACGAGTTCGAGAGCCAATTGCGAATGATGAATACGCCACGCCGATGCACTAGTTTGACCTCCTCTATGACCTGACACGCTTCTTCTTCATTGTCAAAGCTTTGCAGGTAATCTTCGACGTAATGTCGGCGCACGATCGCCTCTGCTGCTCTCGGGTATTCCTCTTCGTGTTCGCTTGCATTCACGTTTTTCACGTATTGCGCCGAGCATGGGGAGCTGGTGGAGCCGAATGTCGCTACGTCGATAACGAAGGTTTTTGAGGAATGGCCGGTGTCACCGGGCTAGAGAAACAGCTGACTGTATCGGTCTTCTGGTAGGATTTTCAGTTGATGGAATATTTCCATAATATCTCCCACCACTGCTGCCTTTCGCTCCCGAAATCTGCAGAGAACATCCGGTAGTGGTTGAACCAAATCCGGCCCTTTCAGCAACATGCTGTTCAGGGAAACACCGTCCACCGTTGCCGCCGCGTCCCACACGATTTGGATCTTGTTTGGCTTCTTCGGGTTCCGCGACGCGCTCTTCATCAAAACCGAACAGTCTAAGTACTCAGACGTCTTGAAGGCAATGCGAAGCGACGCCAAGCTCGTGTATCTGGGAGCCGACGTGTGTCGTATCAGGCGTACTCGTACGAGTGAGATGATCATGAAGCAGAAGCGCGATAAGAAACGCAAGGATGCCACCTACAAAAGATTGACGAAGCTGTGGAGGTGAGGCTCTTACGGCGAATGTGATTCTGTAGGTCTAGAACCTAGTCGAGATAACCGAAGTGAAAGAGCGCGTCGCGGAACTGTGGGAACAGCGCGAGGCTCAAGTGGTCACCACAGCAGTTCAGCTACGGAAGGGCCCGTCATGGACAAGTAGCCTTGGTACATCTACCCTGACAAGAGAAAGCTGTGCAGGTGATGAGGCACTGAAGACCATGAGGCACAAGGCTGAACGAGTCCACCAACGTGTTTGATTTGCTCCGGGAAATCCGTGAACAACACGTACTCAACGAGTGTTCCAAGGTGCCCAGGGTTCAAAAAAGCCGTAGCGAACAAATCACAATGCAAGTAACGCAACTGAACCTGAGTCACTGTGACGCAGCTCAACAACTGCTTTGTTATGCAGTTTCATAGTGGAAGACGGATATCGTTATCATAGCGGACCCATACCGAGTACCCGCCGGTAATGGCAATTGAGTCGCCGATGGGTCCGGATAAATGGCAGCGGGGTAAATACCCCATCCTGGAGTTGGTATCCACTACTTACGAGGGCTTAGTGGACGCCGGAGTAAACGAGGTGTTCTTCGGTAGCTGCTATGCGCCTCCACGATGTTCGATCGAGCAGTTCACGCAGATGCTTGACTGTATGACGACCGTGTTACGAACCTGTGGGATCAGATCATGCTAGAGGCACTGATTATGCTAGATGTAGATATGGATAATGTCGCTACCGAAAGTACCTTTGGAACGGAGCGGAGTTGATTTATCAACGTTAATTTTGTAGTTCTGGCCTAACAAGTAAGGGGCCGTCCATATACCACGTGGACAGCTTGGAGGAGGGAGGGGGTTAGCGAGAAGTCCATGCTTGTCCACGGAGAGGGGGGTGGGGGTTCGTCAAATGTCCACGTGGACAACATTGACATAGGTATAAATTGGGAAACAAGAATCTACAAACGAAACAAATTATGTCGCATTATTGGTGAGATTCTCTTCAGCAGTTACTTCTTCAAGGAAAAGAAAAATCATGGTATTGATTCACAGACTAATATGTTTTAAATTATCAGAATTTCTAATTACTTAGTTTTTTTCATCGAGGAATATTCTGGAGATTTAAATTGGAATGTAGACCATACAAATGTTGGTGTTTCAGTTAGAAAATTTTCATTGAAGTATAGATGTGTATGGATTTTTCGAAGTTTCATATCAATTTTTTAAACTACTTCAAAGTGTCAAAATACATGTAGGGATTTGCAGGCTTATCTCAAAAACTTTATTTTGTAGGTTCCTTTAAAATTTAAGATGTTTATAATGGGTATTAAAGTCTTAACCTCAGCTATACAATTTAGTTGCTGTAAATCTAGTTTTTTGTATGAATCTAAGAAATATAAACTTATCTCAAGAAAAATCTAAGATATAAAATTTCTTTATCTCAACAAAACAATCAGACAATCATAGATTTAACAAACATTCTAAAAAACACCGTCTTCAACCAGAGGCTGTACAGACACATTGAGCTATAGAATATTTGTATTTTTAAAGTTTTCAATTATATTTAAGACATTGTTTAAGAAGAAAAAAAAAACGATTTAAAAAAAAAACTTTTTCAAAATCACTTTTTCCGTTTATTTTAGAATTATGAAAAAAAAAATTCTGGGATGTCCACGTGGACATTGGGGGACGGGGGTAGGGGTCAATGAAAAGTCCACGCTTGTCCACGGGGAGGGGGGAGGGGGTCAAAAACCATGAATTTTCTGTCCACGTCGTACCGTCAAGGCACCATTCACCGTGGATCTAAGAGGATTCGAGGCAAATAAGGGCTGTCATTTGACACCAGTCTTATAAACATTGTTGGTGCCGCTTTTAATTGCCTTCATTATAGGTTAAAATTAAAGCAATATCCACAGAAGTACAAAATTTTTCACAAAATTCCGTGATATAGTACAATTAGTAGAGGGTAGTAAAGTCGCCTAATTCCGTGGTAGGTCACCATTCACCGTGGTAGTAGGGACCCATTCACCGTGTATGAGAAATTTTATTCTATTTTGTTTAAAAATGATCAAAACAACCCAACCAAGGAAATTTTCTTCGTTAAAATTCATTTCAAGTAATAACTTGCAAGATTTTATTAGAAAAACGAATGTTCAAATTTTAATTTTTTTCTAGATATATGGGACAATATGGGGCACGGTGAATGGAGACCATTGATTTTTAGGGTACCCATTCACCGTGCCTTTTTGTTTCAATTAAAAAGAACGAGTAATCGTACTTTCTTGATAAACTTTCTTCGGTAATGCAAAATACATACCTGATAGGTGAATTTAATTGCTTCTTGGTGGAACAAAAACGTTACTACATTTAGTTTATCGCTTAAATCACCTTAGCGCAGTTTTCGTTTTTTCACTATGAATGCAGGGAACGAGCAGGAACCCGCTTCATGTAAACACAGTTTAGTGTCAAAATGATACTTTTAAATGTTTCTAATGAGCGTTTTGACATGGTAACAATACATTAGTGTTGTATTGGTGAAATTGAAGGGAAATTGTCATATCATTTAATCGTAATATGGAAACAATGAAAAAATATTCGAAGGCACACGGTGAATGGCGCCTTGACGGTATATGGACGGCCCCAAAAGCGGTGATGATGAGTTGGTTGTGGTATCGGCGATTGCGGACCTGCGCAGCGCCTGCCTACGGGAGCACAACAAACGGCGGGTGGTGTTCGCCGCTGTTAAAGTCGCGCCGAGGACTGAGATAAGGCCTGCTTTGAGGCTCTCTGTCAGAGTGCCAATGCGAATCCGTCGGGCGAGCCTACAGGAACTTTCACAAATTTCCCAGGCTATTGTTGTGGCAATCCCTCTGGTAATTTTTAGCGTTGTTTCGAAAATTCTGATTGTACGTCGTTGCCCGGAAACCCGTTTCCCGGAAAGCCATTTCCCTGAATGCACCGTTTCCCGGAAAACCATTTACCAGAATGTACCATTTCCCGGAAAACCAATCCCCGGAATGAACATTTCCCTGAAAACATTCGATATAAAAAAACAACATTTCTATTATTTTCATTATTTTGTAAAGATTTCTTTACATTTATATTGCTAATTTAGAGAAAACTTTCCGTTTTACGGTAGAATGAAAAGCTACCGCAGCTGTCAGAGTACTGATTTTCACTGAGGTATCATCGATCTACCCTAGCGAGCCCTAGCGATGCCTTGGATAGCCTTGGATACGACGCCGATGATCATTGTTTGTTGTTGGTTTTCAGTTCAATTCACCTTGCAAGCATGCTTTGATTTGGCCTTCAGTTTCAATGATAGGATGATTTTCAAGCCTGCGGTAGGACTTTGACAGCTGCGGTAGGACTCGGCGGCTACCGCAGAGAGGAAATTTTTCTAAAAATCCGCAATATAACAAAATTATGTACTCTCGATTTGTATTAGTTTTTTTTATGACGAGTAGTATGAATAATTGAAAGCTCTAAATTACGGTATGCCTCCACAGCTAATCGTAGGGGACAAGAACATTGGTATTGCCTCTTTTTCAGTTTTTTTTTGTTCTTACGAATATTAAGGTCTCCTTGTAGGTAGCCTAATTATTCATCGAATGTATTGCGTTCGTCTTCTTTGAACACTAAAGCTTGATTCAAATAACTGTTATAGTAGCAGTATAACTTTAAAGAAGAGCATATGTTTAAAAGAAGGGAAAATATTCGATGAAATAGTTTGCAGTTTGATCTCGATAAACACGAAAGAACGGCCTATGCGTAAAAGAAGGGAAAATAACATATGGAAATATTAGTAGCTTAATGCCAACAACTATTCTAACAGTGTAACTAGTAAGAACAGCATATATTTAAAAGAAGGGACAATATTTGATAAAGACAATTACACCGTCTTCGGCCAGAGGCCGCACAGACTGAATATTACTAACATTAGGTAATGGACAACACATATAACACCCAGTGACCCAGTGGAGAATTTTCCGTTTGACGAAAAACTTCCCCGACTGGAGCGGGAATCGAACCCACACTCCGAGGCTTACGAGACACCTAAACGACTGACGCCGCTAACTACTCGGCCACTAAGCCCACATGAAAACATGGACATGTTAATGCCGACAACTATTTTGAAAGATGTTGACTATGTACATATGTGTAAAAGAAGGGAAAATCTATATCTATCTATCTATCTATATATATAAAAATGAGTTTGAAGTCCCTTTGAGGCAACAAAACTCACGAACGGCTGAACCGATCAGGATGACTCTTGCATGGTTTGATTCATATTCATGGTGGCTGTGTTTATATGCAGAAAAAGTTACGAAAATCACCGCAAAAAGTATGAAAATTGTGAAAATAATGATTTTTGATGAGCCGGAAACAAATTCAGCGTGATCAAAATTAAATCAATCTAGAGTGCGTTGCTGCGATGACCTCAACAGTTGTCAAACCACCGCAGCTTGGCAAGACAAAGTTTGCCGGGACAGCTAGTATCCTTTGAAATTATTAGCAGCTTAATGTCAACAACTATTTTAGCCATTTGACTAGAAGGAACAGCGTAAGCTTGAAGAAGGAAAAAATATTTGATGAAAACTTAGCAGTTTGATTTCGTCAGTGATTTGATGCCGACAACTATTTTAACAAAAAACTCAAGAAATAACCTTTGAAATAAGGAGAAATTTACTAATTGTGAGAATTACAATAATTATAAAAATTACGGTCCCTTATGTATATGCAGTACGTATGATTTTGTGTCCTTCTTATCGAATATTGTTCTTTGAATACCGTCGTGCGGGGCTTCTTTATACACTTTTTCATGGTTTTTTAACTTTATGACATTATAACTTCCAGACTAGTGAATGAATTTCCGCAATTTTTATACACAATAATCGTGAGTATGTATGTAGGATATATGCAAAATTTGGGCTTAATCCATCAATAAACAAAAAAGTTGTTCATACACCAATCGGACACATCTCATACAGAACCGGATGGGGCTACTTTGGACATTTTTATTTATAACAAAACTGCATTTCAAATTCCAGGGTTATTTAGAAAACTACGTTTTACCAATACTGTAGTATACTGTATCATACATAATTTCAATAAAAATATGCGTTTTAGGATGGTTCTGTGCTACCATTGGTATTATGAGCAGCGTGATATTGCTATATAGATAGCCTGAAAAAAAGGGACCATCAATCCTTTATTTGGGTCAAACGGTCATTTATAACGTATAACGATAAAAATATTCGATTGTTTATGCTACGTTGATACATTTGGAATGAATTGATCAACCCTTTGAAATTTATGAACTGTAGAAACAATGCTTACAGACCAAATGTTCTGATAGTTATATATATTGTTTTGGTTTATTCGATGTTTTTTCACGTCCTGACAAGCAATAAACGGTCTGTTTGTAAAATAATTTCAACCAATTGAAGGGAAAACTATTGCTTCATAATAGTCCCAAAGACATCAAACAGATTTGAACCATATTTTGAATTCAAAAAATCCATGTTCAAAAGTGTCCAAAGTAGCCCCGCATTTCAAAAGTAGCCCCGCACGACGGTATCAATACTGTCAAACATTATACAATTATAATTCACTGCCATTATTTACAGCACACAAACGGTAAATTAATTTTAATTTTTTTTCGGGAAATGGTGCATTCCGGGAAATTGTACATTCCGCGAAACGGATTTCCGGAAATTGGTTCATTCCGAAAAATGGGTTTCCGGGAAACGGTTTTTTCTTTTAGAAGATCTTCTCGGAATTCACATAGAATTTCCTCCTGGAGGCTTTACTTGATTTTTTTTTGTGAGTTCATTTAAATCTTCACTTAAGCCCTTAAATTATGCACCTTTTTATGCCCTGCACAAAAAGAGGGGATATATTCAGAACCAATATTGTGCATAAGAAAATGAAATAATTACGGTAACTATAACAAGTTTTGGGAGACTCAGAGACGTTTCAGGGGGTCTCTGAGGAGTTTCAGGGGCTTCTCAGAGGGCCTTTGGGGGTTTCAGAAGGGTATCAGATGGTACGTTGAAGTCTCAGGGATCTCAGTGACGTTTTAGGGGTCATGGGAAAAACTACCATGGAGTCTAGGGGTGTTTCAGAGTGTCTCATGGGGTTCCATGAGGACTCTGGGGTGCGTTGGGGGTCTCAGGCGTGTGGTCCCAGGATTTTACAGGTATACCCGGAGGTCCTCAAGGGCGTTTGGCGCTGTCCATAAACTACGTAGACTCATTTTTAGCCATCTCAGACCCCCCACTTCTCCAACGTAGACTTTTGTTCATACAAAATTTTCGAAATTTGTATGAAGCATAGACTTTGGCCAGATCCCCACCTAAGAGTCTACGTAATTTATGGACAGGCGCTTTAAGGGGGTTTCAGGTGCCCCCCTCAGGGGCGCTTTAGGGAGTATCTGGTGGAATGCTCTTAAAGGCTCCTGAAACCCATTGGAACCCCTTTCTTTTGGGCTCTCTGGGAAATTACTGGAAACGCACTTGGTCCCAAATTAAACCCCCACGAGCGAGACCAGTTCGCGAACTAAGTTTCAACATTTAACCCCTGACTTAATTTATGTACAAAGTTCCCTCTTTTCGTACCTCTTTTTATAATTTATGAACACCCAGAGTAAGGCATGAAAAGATGTTCTAGTATCTAGTGTATCCCCAGTAACTTTTTCATAAGTTCACCACAAATTCTTCCGCCAATGTCATCAGGAATCTCTGCTTGAATTCCTTCATGAATGTTTGCTTATTGAAGTCAGTAATACTCATTGCAAATCCTTAGAAAAATCCTTTGAGATTTCTTTCAACAGCTGCTTCTGGAATTTCACTGAATAATTTTCTAGAAATTGCTCCGAGCTATGAAAATTTCTCCAAGCATTCTTTCAGGATGTTCTTAAAGGATTTAGGGGTAGGCGGGGCATTATGGACACCCGGGGCAGAATGGACACCCTCAATATTTTGAAATATGCGAACTTTTTTGAACTTTTAATGAATGGAGAATATAGTCCATTTGTCTAAAACGTAGTTTCAGGAAAAAAACATTCGAAATTAAAATTAACCTTGATTTTACACGAAAAAGTTGCGTCCTCCGTTTTTTGTGCATGGAAATTATAATTTTCACACCATCTAAAATAAGATTTAGTGATTAATTTATTACAGGTCGATTAAAACCTGATATCTCTAGAACACATGCAAGTAGTTTTGCTGTATCTACATGCTTAAAATGTTTATATTTTCTTCTTTATTATATCAAAAATCTAGTTTGGAAATATCTTCTGCTGTCGGGGCAAAATGGACACTCACCTTTTTGAAAGAAGCGGCAAGGGAAAAATATAACCTAAATCACAAACCAACCAAATTCTTCGATTTCAGTATATTTTCGGTTAAATGTTCACTATAGTAAACATAGGATGAAACAAATTGGTCAAAAAACGATAGCAGTGGAAAGTTGTTGTTCTAGGCACAGCTGTACATGCCGACAAAAACGAAGCTTTATACAAAACAGCCTGAATTTAAATTAACTTAACAAAAATGAACTACTTCGGCGTATTATTCATCCATAATAGTTGTTTTGTAATGAAATGACTTTATAGGTGTAAATAATGTACGAAATACGTAAAAGTCTCATGGTGTCCATATTGCCCCATGGGGGTATCCATTCTGCCCCGTATGCTTGAAGACGGTCATGAAAAACTAACATTTTTCATAACTTTTTTTGAAGTGGATAAATCATTTTTCTTCGTGAGCATTCTTATGCAATAGATGCTAAACAGACTTTAAAAGGATACATGTATCAAAAAACTAAACTTCTTTGACATCTTGTCAGGTAAAGTTGGCAAAAACCTTAGGGTGTCCATATTGCCCCGCCTACCCCTACTTGCGGAATTTTTGTGTCCAGAAATTCTTCAATAGTTGGAACAGACATTGCCCAAGATTTCTGAGGACTTTTTAATATATTTCCTCAAGTATTTCTCCAGTAATAACTTCTAGGCTTTTTCGGGAATTTATCCAGAGATCCAAGCATCCTTTTTGATCGTTTTCCAAGGATTACTTTTGTATTTACATCAAATACTTCAATAGAAAGTTGTGATGTGATTCCACCAGAAATTTCCAGAAATTGTTCCTCGAGGTTATTTATTTAGAAATTTATTTTTTATTTTGTTTTGTTCAAGCATTTCATCAGAAATACTTCCTGAATTTCCTAACGGTTCCTCTAGTAGTTTTTCGAAGAATTTCTTCAAGAATCCTTTTTTTTTTCCTATAAACAAATGAATTGCGGATTCCTTGATATATTATACAAAGATTTACTCCTTAATTTCTTATAAGGATTCCGTCTCATTTTTTCTTTCAAGGATTTTCCCAGGAAAGTCCCCAAACTTGAACTCGAATGCGTTCAAGGATTCCCACAAGAATTTCTTCATAAATTTCCTCAACGATTCCTCTAGAAATTGTTGCCAAGGAATTCGAGAATTTTTATGATGATCCCAGGCCTATTTTGGCTTGGATACCTTCATGAAGTTCTAGTAGAATAAGTTTAGAAACCACCTCCAGTACTTTTCTGGGAATGCTTCTAAGGATTTCGCCTAAAACACTTTCAAGGATGCCTAGATGTTTTTAAGGATCCCTCTGAGAATGCGTTTAGAATACCCTCCAAACATTTGCTAGAATGCTTCCAATGGTGTTTCTAGTAATTTGGCGTCATGGTAGCGAAAATCACACGTTCGATTAGTATGCAGATGGTGGTCAGCAGTTGAATTGTCAGCCACGCCACAAAAAAATGTGAAGCCGACACAAAAACGTCAAACGAACTCTCGAAATTGGATGACGGACGCACGACGGTACAAATGGACAGAACAACAGCTACAACATTAAGTATTCTTTGTTCTACTCTCGACGTAGTACAAGGGGAGCATAAATTGATCCAGAGACTATACACATACAATAAAGCAGTCAAAATGCCTCGGTTTACGTAATACCAGCTGCTTTCTTAGTTTCGAGCTGGTGAATGATAAATATTCATAAATTCCCTCAGCGTGTTCGTTGGTTCAGTTTCGTTCTCGAATGTACTTACATAGTCGCATATTCCGTACCTGCCTTGAGCTTCCGTACCTGCATTTTCCTTGCCATTCAGGGAGTCTCAAGGAGGTTCAGGGGATTATAAAGAAATCTCAGGGGCATTGCAGGGGATCTCAAGGGATTCCAGGGAGTCTCAGAAAGTCTCAGAGGGTTTCTGGGGCGTTGCAGTGGATTTAGGGAGATTCCAGGAAGCCTCAAGGCGTTTCAGGGAAGTTTCAAATGGTCTCAGGGGTTTCAAGGGATCTTGAGGGTTCCAGGGAAGTTCCTGGGGGTCCCAGAGGAGTCACAGGAGTGTTTATGTTGTTCCGAGGAGGATACAGGTGCATTCTGATGGTCTCATATGGTTCCATGAAGTCTCGGGGGCGTTTCTAGGAATTTAAGGTGGTTTAAGACGGCTTAGAAGGTCTCAGGGGCGTTTCAGTGGGTCTCAGATACCCTATGAAGCCGCGGCCCTTCAGTAGATTGGCGAGTATGCAGATGCTCGCTATAAAGATGAGAGACCGGATAGTTCAACGTACCGAGAATCCAAGCGTAGGCCATTTTCCGTCGCTGGGGTCGTTTTAGCAATTGTTGTTTACGAATGGCTCGCAGAGTCGGACACCACATTTGCATGGGTGAGTAAAATTAGGCCTGCAATTTTACAGTTGTCTCTCAGAATGAAAATTCTTTTATTTTGACAGGCAGAAATAAATCACATTGGGATTCAAATTCTATCTGGACCCACTGTCCGTGGTCGTCGTAAGGAAAGCATCGTTTCTTTTGAAGAAAAACACCACCTCCCCTTCGAGAGGAGAAAATCGTGCAACATTCATGCGGTGGTTCCGAGTTCATCCTTCGTCGTCAGCCCTCATCAGCTGTGCCGGTCCCGAAGGGGAAGCTGAGCTTTCGCAGCACGGTTCGTGTCACGGTCACGGCTACCGTTGATCATGCGTCGGCTCGGTAGCGGCGGTATCCTGCTGCTTGGCTGGCGTTGGCGATGATGCCTCCAACTGACGGTTCGTCTTCACCAGTTTCTGCTGCTGGCCACACTTGCCTCTTGGAAACGATTTTTGGCGGCAGTTCTCACGGTGATGGGGTTGCGATAACACGCGTTTTCCGGCGTGATTTCTCGAGGACCTGTGCAAACAGCTTTAGTGTGTTCACATCAGTGCTGAAGTAACAGACCTTGCTGGAGCTCTCCTGCAGTACAGTGGACTCCTCCTCCTCGGTGTGGAGGGTTGACTTCTGAAGAAGGTGAAGAAGCAGGTGGCGACCACTGCTTATTGGGAAAACGGATATAGTGTGACCCTCCGACAGGGGATTTTCATTTGCGGAAAGCTTTTTTGAAGTGTGTGATATCTCACTGTGCAATTCAGTGTTGGGGGCGTCCGTTTTGTGTTTGACGACGGTGGCCAGACCGAGTGATGGCCATTAAGGCGAATGAGTGATGATTTGTTTTGCCACTGCCTCTGAGGGCCGCTCTGTTCAGGCCTGTACGCTTGGGGCTACAAAATAGCGAAAAAAAAAACGGAAAGCAAAAATATCGACTCACCCAGCAGAAAAGGATACTGGTCGGTTCGCAGCCGGAGCCGACGACGAGGATGATGATGACCTACACAGGTCGTTTTTCTGAAGCCGTTTTGAATACCTTTTTGTGTAACGATTTGTGCTAATCCTTTCAGTCAGAGTCTCTTTCAGAGCGCATACACACGTGACGTGAAGGCCGACGTGTCGGTTGGATGAAGTGAGATGCAATATTCAGTGATGAGAGATGACCCAAAAGGGATTGCAATTTGAATGCGTCGTCGTCGTCTGGCTTTTGGGGAATAGGCAAAGGCGGGAAAGGTGCGCTTTTGTCCCGTTCAGTGAATGTGTTTGCAGTTTTTTTTTTTTTGGATCTCGTGTGAAGAGCTCCGAAATGGGTAAAGTGGATTCAGGCAGAGATTAGTGCCGGAGTAACAGATTGCACTGGAAGTGTGTTTGTGTGTGCAGGAGTAGCTTGTGCCCCGTTGGGAAAGCCCGTGATCAGGAGTAAGTGAAAATGTGCGCGCGACAGTTTGGTGGACAAACTTTTTGTGAAACTTTCGGTTCCAGTGGGGAAGCTTGGATGCTTTGAAGATTGAAACAGTTGGCTGGGCACTTGCCGTTAACTTTGTTTGAAGTGGAGTTTTGGGAAATGGTGTACAGTTAAATTAAGTGTTGTTATGAGTGTACTCAACTGTTAATGCAATATTAGGAATAATTGTAGACGTCGAGGAATTTGTAATTAACTAAGTTCCCGTGTTTCCGTGCTACTTTAATGGATTATTGAGACCCACCTGAGGACCTTATTTATCATACAGGTATGTATAGGACAGCAGAACCAACTTTGCTAAGTTAACAATTTTATATTTCTTTGAAATTACCACATTGTTAAACATATCCACAAGACATAATCTGGAAATTTCGAGAAAAAATATTCATGAAAGAGCATTTGCATTTCGTGAATACAATGAAAAATGTATCTTGTATTATGGCTTTCATGTTCTGAGTTCAACTTCTATATCTATATATAGAAGATCAACTGAAATCAGTCGTTGTTGCATCGAGATGCCACGCATTGGCTGCTGGTTATTGATTCCCGTCGGCAAGAGAATTTTCTATCGATTTTGTTTTCCGTGTAAACTTTCATGGGTTCTAATGCTATTTTGTATTTCATTTTGTTTTTCGTGTACAATCCTGGGTTCTAATGCTATAGATGCATTTGCTAGGGTGTCGACATGGCCGGATATACAAATGTCGGGGCCCTCTTTCGGAAGGATTTTTTTTTCTGTTCGGGTGAACCACTGCGACCAGTATTTAGATCTTTTGTGGCATTACCCGTATATTTAGTATTTAGTGCAAGTCGTTCAACGCCATTGTTATTGAGAGGCATTGAAGCATCGACTTCTGTATTGTTTTCTAACCTCAGAGGTTCGAATGCGATGAAAAGGTGCCGTTTTCATAGAAATGAAAGAGTGAAAGTGCTCTCCTAATCAAACACAATCGATTTGTTTTCTGAGAAAAACAAAGCGGTGGTACCGTAAAACGGGGTATCATTGATCAGCGGGGTAACATTGATCGGCTTGACCGACCTCATGAAATGTTCAAACAAGCATTTTACATTGAATCAGTTTCTGCTATCGAATGGTATATCGTAATCTGCTATTAGTTAGCTATTAAATTACATGTAATTCATGAAAATTGAATTTCATAAACATTGAATTAAATCGGTTTTTCCATAACTGTGTTTCGTAACGCAATGAGATACATTGTCAAACATTCATGCATGGCATGAATATTAGATACGATATGAGGTTCGAAATCACTGTATTACTTCAATATGATATCCTAGAGCTTGATTTAATGAACGAAACTTTTATGTAAATGCTCTTTTTCAAAAAAATATACGATTTATTGAAAGTAAGCTATCAATTCCTTAAGCCATTGCCTACCTTTAGGCGTTATTCGCGGTTTGGAGGATTTTAATTTTAAAATAACTCAAAAAGTACATAACTTGTAAGAATTTGGACAACATATTTGAAATCAGCGACCCCGAATTTAGTAAGTAAGGGTATTTTCAACACAAACGAACATTGATCACTGACATGATCAATGTTACCCCAAGTCAACAAAATCAAAAATTAGATTAAAAAGCATATTTAAACATGTTTAAAAGTTTTACAATACTTTTTCGAGTAGCTTAACACATAATCAGAGGGCCAGTACTTGTTTTAAAAATATAAAACATGCAACATTTGCTTTAACAAGAGAATTATTCAAGAAAGATCAAAAATTCTGATCAATGTTACCCCGGATTACGGTACTGATAATTATCCTTGCAATGGAATTCTAGCCACATCCATGGTTTAGTCCCAGGACAACAAAGAAAAAACCCGGGGCTTTGGGCTAGTTGCGAAATTCTGTCAAATTAGAGAATGTGGTTTGGAAAAAGCATTAACGTGAGTTCTTGAATTACCAGAACATACCAATCTTTAACCCGCAGGCTACGGGGCTTACCAAAAAATTTAACCCGCTGGCATAGGCGCTCTAATCAATGCTTTTATTGAAATATTGAAGTTTATTTTGTTACTTGTTGTAGTTTTAATTGTGCTGGAAACCTAAATATAAGGAAAAAAGGACAGTTTTATTCCGGTGGACGTCTGGGTCAGGAGGGGTAAAAATTGTATATCCTTCCTTTTTGCAAGGCCCCGTTAGTTGAAATTGAAATGATTTTTTTCTGACAAGTGGTTAAATTCAAATATTATTGTCACGGTGTGTCGTGTAGAACAACTTTATCACAAAACAATATGTAGGTCTATAATGCTGCCCTATAAAACTTTGGACCATTCCAGGGCTGTTACAAGTGGCGTGGATTTTGCGTTTCTCATGGTTTTTGCGTTTCACGTGGATTTCACGCGTTTTTTTTAATTTTGGCGCGGTTTTTGCGGAAATGGTTTTCAAATGCTCTTACATTTCATATTTAGACATAAAGCTCAACACAATTAGAAAAAATCTAAAAAAAATGTGATTGAGTAAAAATAATGTTATTAGTCTCTACCTTGGAGTGCTAGATTAGTTGCACAGCACTAAACGCTTAAATTTTGAAAACAGAGAAGTTCCTCTTATTCCTGAATTTCTTTGTCGATAATTTTAAAATCAAAATTGTGGATAGGTTTTTTTATGGAACCTAAAAAAATGAATTTTATGGCTAGATTTCTGAAAAAAAAAAAAATGCTAAAGCTTCTTGCTGATTTTGAAATCTGTTTTTTGTGGAATTTGCAAAAGACTTCACCGAAAATTTTTGAATAAGCATTTAGTTGAATTTCGTAGTTAATTTAATAGAATTTCGTAAAGAAAATCATTGGTCTTGTAGACTATATGTGTCGTGAGATATTTATCTGATTGGTTCTCTGACACAGTATGTCTTGGAATTTCTGGAATTTCTGAAAAAAATACAGGTAAGACGGTAATCATAAGAAATTTCTAGCGTTTTTAACATCCAGGATTTTCTTGGTTCATTATGGATGAGTTTTAGAATAACGGAATTGGCGAAGTTCCTGAATCAGTTACATACTTGTAGTATTTCTGTCGAATAGATTTCTTTTAGTTGAAAACGATGATAGAATTATCCTAAAAATACGTAAAATTCTGTTGTCATGGTAAAATTTATCTTTGATTGCCTATCAGAGCGTTCGTTGAGAGGGGAGTTGAGAGTACAGTTAACAGAGGGTTTCTTGGTAGAATTTATGGAGGATTTTTTTCAGAATATATGAAAACTTGAAGCTTTTGGAATCCTATGGAGGATACATTTGCTGAAATCTTTACTAAATCTCCAAGGTTGTGGTGTGGCGAGAAACTCTTGTAATACATTCTCTAAAATAATACTTTTCTACATACCGTAAAATGGGGTAACATTGATAGTTTTTCAGCGAATTTTCGTAATATTTTTTCATCTAACAGTATTTCCCCGACTTTTATATTTTTAAAACAAGTACTGGGGTATCAGTTATTAATTGCAATTGAAAGATTCGATAATCTGAAATATTTTGGGAGACTTTCAGTTTTCCATATGAGCGAGAATCAGATTTTCATTTTGGGGTAACTTTGATAATACCCTGAAAACACATCAAATCTTAACAACCAATCACAGATTGAAATCTTAGGAGTATGAAAATGATGAGAGAAGCCTTGTGGAATATATCAGATAGAATTTTTATATCAAAACATTGATTTTTACTAAATTTTACATATAAAAATGTGTTTGTGGAGAACTGGGTGAAAAACACAGTGGATTAAGCTATCAAAAATTATCATCTTTGTAAAAATATATGTTCAACGGTACATCAGCATATGATTACATGCTATTCATTGTGAATTTTCTTATTTTTTGGGTTGTTTTTTAATGTTTTATTAACAAATTTTGAACAACACAGATTTATCTACATGATATTACAAGGGCAATGCATACTTTTAGGCGTTTATCAATGTATGGAGATTTATGTCACAATTTATAAAATTGCTTCCATTTCGTAAAAACACACTTCGTTAAGAGATTCAAGGCCAGATTTGGAATCTACTATGACGATTCTAACGAGCATAAGAGTCCAATCATTGAAAAAATAGTTGTAACGAAGTCGTATAGCAGATTGTTTGAAGGGGTTGACAAATGACAAAAATATTATCAATTTTTATTTTTTGTCCAAAAAGTTGTAATTAAACTAGGTTTTAATGAAAATACGTCTAAGATGAACGTTCATATGTATAGAATTGATTAACGTTTGCCTTTTTCTTAACTGGTTGAAGGAATCATAGTTATAAGATAAACTATACAATGCCTGTCGCACTATCAAAGCTACCCGCATTATCAAACATACCCCGTTTTACGGTACCTTCTTTTCAAAGGTCAGATCATTTGCCAGACTTTTTTTTTTATTAAATGTTTCCTTTGCAATGAATATCTCCCTTAGGAATAAAATGTATTGATGACTTTCTTAATGAATAAATTATGCTATCATCAATCACTCCATTTGTATCTTCACAAAATAAATTTCTGAAGAGAATTATCCATGAGTCTTAAAAAAAATGAAAATTTCCTTGCAGTTTTCTCGAACGATCTTTTGGGATTTACAGCAGATTTTATTTCAGGATTTCTTCCATAATGTTGATTATAAATTATTTCAAAAGATTCGAAAAGATTGCTCCTGTTTCGGAATAACACATCTCATTCCCGTAAAATAATAGTCGCCTTTATTGAGAAGCAACAATGAACTGCTGATCCATTTTTTTTTCGAATGAGTGTAATCAGTTTCGTACCTTTTAATTCCGCCCTAGCCGGGGTCCATGGCGTAGTTGGTCACACGTTCGCTTCATATGCGAATGGGGTCATGGGTTTGATTCCCAGCCCCGGCACTTGCAATTTTTCGTCAGTTGCTTTTCCCCCGAGAGCAACTGACACTGACCCTCTTGTGAGCCCCATGGCTCAAACGAACCCGGATACCTGGACATCGGCGAACTGCTACTCATAATGGACCCCCAATCGGACTGGAAAGCAACAATGGCCATCCATCATCATCCTTGTGCTCATCATTCTACTAGGTATTAAGTAGAAATGAAAGCAGCAGAAAGGCAACCAGTTCGATAAAGTAGAATAGAATCTAGGCGCTGTACAAAATGGAAGTGCAGCTGTCAATTGAAATTTCGCACGTAGTGCCCCAGTGGACAGTTGAGCTGTAAATTAGGTTAAGTGATTAAGAATAAAAAAAAAATCCGCCCTATGTTGCTTATCCTTTGACAGATACGCGTATTTCGACTACCACTTGTAATCTTCCTCAGTGTCAGTTATCCACCTTACAGGTGGTAGTCGAAATACGCGTATCTGTCAAAGGATAAGCAACATAGGGCGGAATTAAAAGGTACGAAACTGATCACACTCATTCGAAGAGGGTATTCTGCTTAGAGGGTTCGAAAAGTCGGTACAAGATCATTTTTTTTTATTTCAATTTAAAAAAAAACT
This sequence comes from Aedes albopictus, assembly GCF_035046485.1. Lineage (NCBI taxonomy): Eukaryota > Metazoa > Arthropoda > Insecta > Diptera > Culicidae > Aedes > Aedes albopictus. The sequence goes on along the minus strand of NC_085136.1, from coordinate 135,835,290 downwards.
AGCATATTTGCAACATTTGTAAATTCTTGGTAGGTAAGTGTAGAAGTTGCATTTTATGTCATTGATTAATAATAGTAAAAAAACAGTTTTTTCGTTAGAAATCTACATCTGAAGTGCAACAAAAGTCATGAATACCGTCGACTCTCTACATGTCGATGTTCCACATCTCGATATCTCTTCCTATCTCGATGGTTTGCTCGGTCCCTTCAAGCTGCATACATTTCACCGTTCTACATGTCGATACCTCCTTATCTCGATATCCCCCTATCTCGATGCGATCTGGTTCGTTTTTGTTCTAGATTTACTCTCCATATGTCGATATGCCTGTTTTTACAGGTTGCTAGATCTCGTTTTTCAGGTGCAAAACATTCTGGGTAGGCGAAGTGACATCTGTTTGTTGACGGTTTTTCCTAGCTACGGACAATTTTTTAATCTAGTGTGCATTACAAATTGGTTCTTGTATTCGATCTCTCCCTATCTCGATGGTCCCTTCAATATCGAGATGTAGAGAGTCAACTGTAGTTGTTTTTTTTTCTGCTTTTTAAGAGCTTGAGTCATCAAACCCATATGTTTTTGTACTGACGCGGATTTGATGATCTCGGCGCGGATTTCAAGTGGCTTGGCGCGGATTTTGCGGTTTTCAAATCGACACTTTTGTAAGAGCCCTGCCATTCCCTTCAATTTAATAGGTCGGTGAAAAACATCCATCGGGGTTCTGGAACAAAGTTACTTTTTTGAAGAGTTTTCATGCAAAAACTGTTAAAAGCTCATGTCGTGTCGAGATTCAGCGAGTATTTTGAAAGAGTGAACATTTGATATTGTTTGGAAATCATTTTTTACCTGCTTGGTGCTGCAATCAGTGGCAAACAGAGATAACCAGCTGAATAGGATTATCTGGTGAGTCCGTTCTATGTTTTTCCATTTTCTTTGGATTCTGCTTCCATTATTGTACTTTTTTGGTTCTTTTGCATAGGTGATTATTTGCAACTAGTTATTATGAGCGTATTCCTACTTTTGAAGTATTTATGCTTAGAATTTGTATAGTTCGTCACCATGAGTGTCGACATGATTTTTTATATCATTCTGTATAAACATAATATTGTTCAGGATTGCATCTTACAAATTGTCTCTCCAGTTTGATTTCTCAAATTTCATTTATCTTCATCGCCTCTATCTTCTTCAGATTGGAGTAGTGGCATGCAGGTTCGATTGTACTTTTTTACTTGAACTTGGAAAACGAAACGAAGGATTGCATCGCTACCTAGCATTTTGTGGCCAAGAAGTACAACCATGCATGCATCTTGTTGTTTAGGAATGAAGAAGGCGGTCGATGGGGAGGGATCGATCAAGTTACTTTCGCCCTTGTTCAGGCTTAATTTGGATTTGTTGTATGTTTTTGATGAGTAAATATTGAGCTGATCATATGACCCGGGTGATCGATTGTTTGCTTTCCGCGTAAAGCAAGCAATAGCGCGGCAACCAGCATGATTCAACGTCAAAAGGTCTTATTACTTATCAAAGTGAATCCAGAACCAGGGATGGGAACACTCACTTTCAAAGAGTTACACTCACTTGCTATTTTCTTAGCTCAGAAGCTTCCAATCAAGAAATGATGTATGGATGACTTTTGCATTGTGGTTTTGTCTAAAACTTTGCCGAGTAAAGTAGGGGTCGCACACGCATACCAAAGTCGTGACAGAGTTGTGAAAGCGACTCTCCACGAGGTGAGTGTAATTTACATTCACCTCGTGGAGAGTTGCCTTCGCAGCTCCCTCACGACTTCGGTATGCGTGTGCAACCCCTACTCTATTCGGCTAAGTTTTAGACATAACCATAATGCAAAAGTCGTCCATACATCATTTCTTGATTGGAAGCTTCTGAGCTGGAAAAATAGCAAGTGAGTGTAACTCTTTGAAAGTGATTGTTCCCATCCCTGTCCAGAACCAATGATACCTTCCCTACTAACAAACACTCCTTCCTGCAGCGTTTGGTGGAGTCGCAGCGGTAAACGCGGTCCTTCACTTAACAAAGGTTGGTACTAATTAGAGGGTCTTGTTTCCCGGACCGAAAAAAAATCCGGGATCCGGGATTTTTATTTTTCAAATCCCGAGATTTCCCAGGATCTGGGAAAAATTCAAATTTTTCAAAAACCAAAAAAAAATGCATGGCAAAAAAATTCTAAAACTTTTTTTTCAACAACATTACAACCGAAGTTTAGTACTCCCGTAGATTGGGTTCAGATAGGCAAATCTGACGGAAGCTAACGATCTCTTCGCAACTGGTGGCAGGAATGAGAACCCTATGAAAAACGTGACTCCGCCAAAATTTGCCATGGCAAAGCATAGGCAAAGTGCACTTTTTCACTTTTTCGTATAGAATTCCGCATCGTAGAGAAACAAACGTGCATTTAATTCTCTTTCAGATGCGCTTAGATTAGTTAGGTACTTACAAACAATAATGTGATTAATTTGAGGAGCTCTTGCTATGCCTCCGGCGGGCGATCTTCCGGATTTTTTTGTTAGCTGGCCAATCCGGTATCTGTCGGCGTGGGCATCAAGAATGATGATCATGGAAGCCTTTGTAAATGGAAAATAGCAACGTCTAGAGCAAAAATGAGTAAAATTTGACGGCAAAAATTGACCTTTTTATGTAAACAAACGATTTTCTTCTTATCTCACCAGTCACCAAGCGCCTCTACAATTGGGGGTCATCCGAATTAGCCTATTGTACTGCCTTTTTGATGGTTCTTGTTTTCGCTAGAAATTGTGCTTCAAGATTTTTTAAAATCCTGTTGTACAATATCGTATGATAATTGTTGCTTCAATCACAGCAGAACCCGTTGGAATTATTATTTCGGGTTGGTTTACGAAGTGGAGAAGAATGGGTCCACATATCTGATTTGATGAAGGCTAGGTCATTACTGTGAGACTTGTGCGAGTGATTGGATCATAAAATTTAGTGCCGATGGCTTAACTTCAAGTATAATACCAGAGTAAGACTAGCAAAATACTGTGCTATAGTTAGCAAAAAGTACTGAGGAGAAAAAAGTTTATTAAGTTCTAGTTCATAAATTTAATTAAAAATTGATTCTAGTCTTCAAAAGTTTGCAAGGAACAAACAAATAGCGTGAAAACACTTGAGGTCAAACTATACCAAAGAAAGGTGAGTTCCACAGAATACTGTGGAAGATTTTTCTAAAACTAATTGTTGAGCTTTATTAAATTAGGTTGGCTACATAAAAAATATTACGACATAACTAAAAGTCAGCTGCCCACGATTTTAAGCCAGTTAGGCTTCCAACAGGTAACATTATGAGCCATAAAACCATCGAGTGCTAGTTTCTAAATCGACTTTGTTGTCGCCTGTAGAACCTTCAAAAAATACAAAATGAAGAAAAAAAAATATTTGGAAGGGAATTACATAAAATATATTCCGTGAAATTTTCAAGATGTGTTTCCGTTCTTGAGTTATGACCACTTTTTGTAAATTTTTCAGATGTGCTATATGAGCCGTTTTTTTTTAAATTACTTAAAAACGAAGCATCGAAGACACAATGTTTTTTTTGTGAAATCGTAAGCAAATTTTCTCAGCAATCCAAAAAAATACAAAATGGAAATTGTTTTCCTCTAAATTTTCCACTGTTGAGCAAGTCGGTTGGAAAACTCGGAAGAACTATTTTCAAAGTCCGGAAAAATTCAGAAAAAATATTTTTGGAAGGGTTACCTTAGAGCTACCAAAGCTATATTCTGTAAAATTTTCAAGATGCGGTTTTTTTCTCCATTCCTGAGTTATGACCAATTTTATGGAAGTCCAGATGTTGGTTGATTTTCGACCGTCTTGATAATTAATCATTTTGGGGGAATTGGGGGTAATATGCACACCCTAAGCGTTTGGCGTCGTTTTCAACAAAAAATATGTCAAAATCTTTATTTTTTACCATGCAATATCGTAGATGGTATTAGTACATTACTCAAAAATACAATTTTATTTTATTATTTTTGATGACAAAAAATTAACATACCTTATTTGAAGATTCTTTGCTTGTCTTAGGGGCATTTCAGTGGGTCCCAAGGGTGTTCTAGGGCGTCCAGGAGGTCTCAGGGGCGTTGTTTTGGGTTCACAAGGGGTTTTGATGGAGGTCCGAGTGGATCTCAGACACGGTTCAGAGGGTCTCAGAGGCGTTTCAAGGGGATTCAGGGGTTCTATATGGTCAAAGATTTATTTATGGGGGTTTCCGCGGAATTTAGGGATTCCGGAAGTCTCAGGGTCGCTTCCGAGGGTTTTAGGAGGTTTCCAGACGGTGTTTAAGAAAGTCTCAGAGGTGTTTCAGGGGGTCCCAGAGTCTGGTAGCCTCAGGAATATCCAGAGTCTTAGAAGAGATTTATGGGGGATCAAGAGCGTTTCAGGGGACTCCAGGGTACTTTAGAGGGATATCTGAAGGCCTCGAGGTTATTCACCAGGAGGTCCCAGGGATGTTTCAATGGCTTTCAAGGGACTTCATGGGGTTTTAGCACTGAACATTAGCCATGGCCCAAGCTAGTACTAAACCTCTCTCATCGCCAAAGTACCATACACTAGACGCCTTTCCACCTTTTGCTAAGCTAAGTTTAAGCAAATCCTATCCTTTGCCAAGTTTCCATGAACGGCGCTGTCGTAGCCCAATAAGAAATACAGTAAATAATTTTCAAAGCCATTGTTTTCTTCTTCTTCTTCTTCTTCTTCTTCTTCTTCTTCTTCTTCTTCTTCTTCTTCTTCTTCTTCTTTATGGCTCTACGTCCGCACTGGGACTTGGCCTGCCTCGCTTCAACTTAGTGTTCTTTGAGCACATCCACGGTTATTGATTGAAGGGCTTCCTTTGCCTGACATTGCACGGTTTTGTATATTGTGAGGCATGTACGTACAATGATACTCTATGCCCACGGAGTCGAGAAAATTTTCCCGACCGGCACGGGAATCGAACCCCGTCTCCGGATTGGCGATCCATCATAGCCTTAACCACTAGGCTACCTGGAGACCCCAGCCTTTGATTTATTGAAGCTGAAAATAGGCAGAACAAACAAAAAGACAACAAGCAAATTCTTGTGAAACAACAGTCGCGTGCAGTTTGTGAATGTCTTTTAATTGCTAACTAGAACGAGATTTTGAGATAACTAAGAAAAAAGTTGAATATTAAATGTATTGGTACACTGATCCGCTGATTGATTTAGCTTTCAGTTGTTTCGTCGATTTAGAAGGTAGAAGACATATATGGAAGGCTCTTGTGCCATTTGGTTATGTGAACCTATTTTGGGCACTTTCCACTACAACTTAGTCAATTTTATACCTCAGAACTTAATGTTTGGCACATGGTGTGGCACGTACAACATTTCAATTCAATTTGTATGAAATTGACTAATATATAGCGGAAAGTGCCCAAAATAGATTCACCTGACCAAATGGCACAAGGCCCTACTAATTCCGCATAGCTGAAAGAATTAAATTGGTTGGCTTCATCAGCACTAAATCAGTGCATACACGTTAAGTTGAACGATTTTCTGTGTTACTTTTAGAAATGAATACATCATCATGATTTACGCCGTAGACATACGAATTTAATTTCTGTGTAGAAGCTAATGAGTAACTCGTAGATTCAATGCAAATTGATTGTAATTGCCTCACAAAGCACAAATTATATCATTATTGCTAAATCCATTACTTCACACAAAGTGACAATGAACAACTTTCCCATTCAGTTTGGCCTATACCATAATTGAGTTAAATTTCCACTCGTCGATACTTTTGATCATCCTGTACCCATCACCCGGTGCATGAAGGCCATAACGGCTGACGATAATCAGATAAAGCTATATTAAAACTTAGAACCGTCGTCCTCGTCGTCGTTCATCGTAAACTCTCGTCTGTACATGGGGACTTATTTTTAGCACCCCACCCGAACCACCGAACTGAGAGTTGATTCACACGTACCTTCCCGCCTACCTACCAATACGCCCGACCAGGGGAGGACTCTCTAGACTCTAGATATAGATACGATCGAATCCGAGTGATAAAATCTGCTTCCATAGGGAAAAATACGACCGTGGCACCCCGTATCGTCCCATCGGAGAACGTACAGCAGCGTGGCAGTAAAATCAGATTTACCTCTGACCCCGCTGCCGGTTTTCAAACGGCACCTATATGTTCGGTAGCAGGGATGCCATTCGCAGTCGGAATGGGTCATTATCGTAGCATAGGTGGTGTGGACGAAATTTCTGATTTTTTTTTCTAGAAATTCGTGTCTTTGTCCTACTAGTAACATTTTTAAACATATAAGGGGCTGTTCATAAACCACGTAGACCAAATTTTGGCCATCTTAGACCCCCCCCTTCCCCCTTCGTAGACTTCCGTCCATACAACAATTTTTTAAATTTGTATGAAGTGAACACTTTGGCCAGATAGTAGGGCGATGTCTGTACTTGACTACGAAACTGACTGCCACAGTGTGCGGCTTCACAGTGGTTCAGGTTTAGCTGTGTAACTTGCATTATCGTCGGTTGTTTCGACCTCCTCGCGTGCCTGGATAGTTAGGCCCGTCCATCGTCCATTCACCCTTGTTCGCTGTACAAATCAGGCATTTTAGTGCCGAGTTGCACTGCCGGGCGATGTGGCCTTTCACTCGGCACTTCCAACAGAGTTTGCTCCTGTCAGGGCCTTCACACGCCCACGACTTGTGTCCTTGTTCGAAGCACTTGAAGCACGTCTTTGGTGACTCGTACATGCTGAGCTAGCACACGAACAAACCTACTCTGATCTTGCCAACTGTAGTCGCCTTGTTCTGAATACCTGCTAGAAGTTCCAGACCCTTCCACAGGCGGATCGATGAACTTGGTGCATCTATCTCGCACTGCTGCTTAATTGCGGCTACGAGCTCCTCTGCGTTGGCGATTTCGTCAAAGTTTTAACACTGGAGAGTCGCCTACACCGTTAGGGATCACACCTGTACTTTTATGCCCAGTACCTCCTGTGCTAGTGCCTTATATAAGGTGCCCTACATGGCCGTCTCATTCTTCAGTATTAGCATCATCTCTCCAGTCCAGATGCGCCGGATGCTGTTTGTTTACATTCGCGCCTAGTGGAGAGAGACAATTTTCGCCTCGCTTGGTCCTCAGCACCTCAGCGTATGTATCCGCCTCAGTTTTGGAGACCAGCGAGTCGCCCCGTTGCGGGTTGGTATTATTTACTTTTCTTAACTGCTTCTTCTTCCTAACCGTAATTCAAGGGATCTCTTTCCTTTGGTTTGGTTGGTTTCCGTTTCTCTTAGGGTTGGCCTCTCGGGTTTCCCTCTCCCTTGCCCGTTTTGCAACCGACTTGGGAACCTGATTTCTCGCGGTGGCCGTTCTTTTTCTCTCAGACGGTCCGCTTACATCTGCCGGTCGCTTTTTGCTTTCCTTGTGGCTGCCATCGTGCTCGCTGCGCTCCATGGCTTCTTGTGCCAACCGGACCAGTCGCGAACACCAGTTTCAGGGTTGTTTTCCGGCATTCTTTCAACATGTCCTGCCCACCGTATCCTTCCGGCTTTGGCCACCTTCTGGATGGTGGATTCGCCGTGAAGTGCAGCGAGCTCGTGGTTCATCCTTCTCCGCAACACACCGTCCTCCTACACACAGCCGAAGATCGTCCTTAGCACGCGTCGCTTTAAAGCTCCGAGTGCTTGCAGGTCCTCCTCGAGCATGGTCCATGTCTAGTGTCCGTAGATGACCATCGGTCTTACTATCGTTGAGCCCGGCTCGTCGCATCGCACCTTCCAGAGCGATGTTGAAGAGTAGGCATGAGAGTCACCTTGTCGCAGTCCCCGGCGAGATTCGAAAAAACTGGATAGTTCATCCGAAACCCTTAAGCAGATTTGCACACCGTCCATCGTTGCTTAAACCAGTCTATTCAGCTTCTCAGGAAAGCCGATGTGCTTTGAAATCGATGAACAGGACCTGGCATTCACGGCATTTCTGAAGGGTTTGCCGTACGGTGAAGATCTGGCCTGTTGTCGACCGGCCGTCGATGAAGTCGGCTTGATAACTTCCCACGAGCTCATTCGTTTTAGGTGACAAACGACGGAAGAGGATCTTAGATAGCACTTTGTAGGCAGCATTCAAAATAGTGATCGCACTGAAGTTTTCACATTCCACATGTCACATTTCTGGGCCCATCTTGATGAGTTCAGCTGCAATACCATCCTGTGTTGGTTTTGAGCTGATGAATCGGCATCCTTAACATCCCTGAGCGTGGGAGTTGGTTCATTTCCGTCCTCTGCTGCAATGGCGTCGTCGTTTCCTCCGTTGCCGTGGTCTCCCTGCCTACGTTCTCCACGCCATTCAGGTGCTGATTAAAGTGCTTCTTCCACCTTTCGATCACCTCACGTCCGTCCGTCAAGAGGCCACCGTCCTTATCCCTGCATATTGCGGGATGCGTTGAGCTTCTGGTGGAACTGCCGTGTTTCTTGGGAACGGCACAGCAGTTCCGTTCCTTCACACTCCACTTCTTCCAGGCGGCGCTTTTTCTCCCATAAGAGAAGAGTCTGCTGTTTCCGCTTCTGTTTGTAACGTTCCACATTCTGTCGGGTCCCTTGCTGCAGCGTTACCGCCCGCGTTGCATTCTTCTCCTTCAAAACTGTTCTGCACATTTCAACGAAACATTCGTTCCGACGATTCCGTTCCCTGTACCCGATGGTGCTGTCGGCTGCGTCGTTGATGTCTGCTTTTACTGTACTCCAGCAGTCCTGTAGAGGGGCCTCATCGAGCTCGCCCTCGTCTGCCAACGCGGCCTCGATATTCTGCGCGTATGCTGAGACGATATCCGGTTGTTTTAGTCGCTCCAGGTAGAACCGTGGTGGTCGCCGGTACCGTACATTGTTGATGAAGAATAGCTTTGGGCACAGTTCGAACATCGCTAGGTAGTGGTCAGAGTCGATGTTGGCGCCGCGAAAGGTCCTGACGTCGATAATGTCGGAGAAGGGCCGTCCGTCAATCAGAACGTGGTCAATTTGCGAATCCGTCTGCTGTGGTGATCTCCAGGTAAGGGAGGCTGTGTTGGAAAAAGGTGCTAAGTATGGTCATGTTTTTAGAGGCGGCAAAATCAATGAGTCGTAGGCAGTTTTAGATCGTCTGATGGTGGTGTAGTGTTTCTCCTTTTTTTCCATCATAAATCGAGATACTAAAAATCGAAACCTCACAAAACTTACCCTTCTGCTGCAACACACTTTTCAATCCACGATGCTGCACAAAAAAAAACACAATTTCCCCATGCAAAACTTTTCCGTTCAAACAATGAAAAATTAAACCATTCACAATTTTTACATTTCTCCATTCTGTTTTATTTACAATTCCTTCAACAAACTTCTTCCCCCCAACAACACATCTCGTCCGTCACACAATTCCGTCACACATCCATCCGCTTCAAGATCCGTTCACAAACTGCCGGTCCGCTGGGCTTGGGGTTCTGCTTCGCGTCTATCTGCTCATTCATTAGCTTTTCGTTCATCCTCTTTCTCTTTCTCCGCATCGAGCCGCCAACGCAGCGCTGGTGGGCTTTTCGAACACTCTGCGCTATCGTGTACTCCGAATTCCAATGCTCATGTTCGAAAGGTTAATAGAGCTGTGCAACCTCCTTCGTAGGTACACTCAAATAAATAGGAGTGCGTGAATCATGTATGTTTGAATAAAATATTAACATTATCAGGTCCATATCACTACAATCGCCTCCTTCTCTATCTTACATTTTTAGAATTGAATTGAAAGACTGATTATATTTTTCTATTATATAATTGAGAATGATATACCAATGACAAAAAATTGATGTATGGATTTGAATGCAAAGAACAATAATAAGCCAAATATCAACATACTAAGTATTCTAGTTGGTTTGACTGATTTTTTCTGTATAGTTTAAAATTTGATCCTCACTAATCTGCAGATAGTCTGAATTTAATTATTCAAATATCACCGAGCTCATTGGACACAATGAAACACAGCGTAGAAATATTATAAACAGCCAATAAGATGACCAGATGTTTGTGTTTACTGAACTCACAACTAACATTAAAGTATTCTAGTTTGGTAGAGAGAAATGTGTCAAGCGATTAACGATTTCAACGTTTTTTTTAATGAGCTGTCTTAGAAAAATAACCACAGAATGTCAATGTCGCGGCTGTTCGTGTGACTAACATCTAGTTTGCCACGTCCTAATAGCATTGTGTAGTACCGGTCTGGAAGTGTCAAATAAATTTTTACGACCAAAATAAAATATTCACTACAACATGTGTATATCAAAACAATGGATAAGTACATCTAAGGTATGAAAAAAATTTAATTAATTTATTGGATACAGCGCCATTAGCGATCTTATTTCTCATTCATCTTATATGCTAGGAGACGATTTAGACGCATAGTCGAGGTCTATCGATGCATTTTTTTAAAGAGTTAACTGATATGCAATATTTTAGCTGATGAACATGTTAGAAGATTTTATGCCATCTGAACGCACGAAAAGCTCCTTGAGACTTGTAACCAGTGGTGTGTCTGTCTGTCCGAGATTTGTGAGATTTTCGCGGTGTAGTGTTTCGTTGTATATGTTTAAAAGTAAATACCAAGAAGATGTTTGAATATCCGCTGAGCATCACCAAATACCACCCACCGCCCACCGGACAGCTAGCAGCCACACCACATAGTTCCGCTACTCGCCACCAGACATCGCAGGCTCAAGGATAAGGCGGCCATGAGGGGTGGCGTATAAGGAGCCATGATGGGGCGAATTTCGTCATAGCGGGAAACCTTCGGTCGGGGAGTCTGGATTGGGAAAGCGCCATTGCTCTACATCATTGGCAAGCCAAAACTCGAAGAGTATAGACGAGATTAAGGAAACTATTCGCACACTAAAAGTGAATATAAACGAAAGTTAAAGAAATTAGCAGAAGTCGGAAGGAGTTTAAAAGAGCAAGTTTTGTGTGAAAGATTGTGGAAGAAGCAAAGCAACAGAAATATCCAGGTAAGAACCCCCGACCAGAGTCCCAATCGTCCCCATCACTAATGCGCCACCCATCCGTTCCAAACCGCCCGCAGGACCCCTGGTGTTTACCTTGTGTTTTACTTTGGTGAAGTCCGTAGAGTGCGCGTAGTCGACCGAGACCCTTGCGTGGTCCTACCGCCTCTCAGTTAAGCGCAGTTCTCGACCCGAAACTGCGAACGCAGGACGGAACCCTGACGGGAGAGTACCGCCCACCACAGTGCCGTTACCAACTGTGAGTGCCGCCATTTTGCCCAGAGCTTCGCGGCATCGCCAAGCCAAAGACCGCGAACGCTCGGCACCGTAAAGCCAACGGAAGGGCATCAAGCGAGTGAAGAGGAAGTGAAGCCGACGTAGCGTCGCCGGTCGAGAGAAGCGAGCCAGCGACGAAGAAGGAAGGTGGAAGGAGTGGTTGCGGAACGAAGAAGGGGCCCCGCCGACCGTAAAGGGAAGAAGAAAGTGATAGAGAAAGGTAGGAGATAGGCTGTAAGGAAGTGGGAGGAATAAAGGTACCTGTGTGCAAAAAGTTTCAATAAAGTGGTAGAAGTGTTTGCAATTCGGTACTCAAGTGTTTTCTTGGTCGCGACTGGTCACGCGCGTATGCCGACCCTGAGGCAGTTGTAGAAGGGGGTCTCATTGATGCCGGATAGGGGGAGGCCCCATTAGTTACAGACTCAATAGCGATTTGAAACCACCCTATTGTTATTCACTTCGATTTGCGCAACTGCTCAATATCTTCATACATGTTTAATTTAAAAAAAAATCGCTCAATATGACGTACAATACATTCAATTTGTTTTTTTTTTAGAGGATTAACTAAATACCTATATCCAACTCTTTATTGTCAATTATTTACAATCAGTTTCAATTTCTAAACTGCATTTTATCGTAAAATGTTGTTAACGCTAGGGGCCACACATTTTGTTTTTGCGATGGTATCAGGTAACACTTATGTAAAAACAGGAGCAATCCAGAGAAAATCTGAACAACTCTGTGAAGGAAAATGCACTCTCCTGCTAAAGTTTTTTTTTAATCATCGTAGTTATAACCTAACTGGAAAGAGGTTTCCTTCTCAGCATAGTACTTCACAAACACATTCACAATTATTAACGAGAAGGTTTATTATGACAAATGGTAATTTCATTCTGGAAAGTGCTGAAATCTCAATAGAGCTGTGCAACCTCCTCCGTAGGTACACTCAAATAAATAAGAGTGCGTGAATCATGTATGTTTGAATAAAATATTAACATTATCAGGTCCATATCACTACACTGCCGTAATTCTGCAAAGTGACGTAAGCGCCATTCAAAATGTCGATATTTTTTGGTATATTATGTATAATATCTGGTGTAAAAATAACACTGTGGTATGCCTGCTGTATTAGAATGCAAAATCTAGTCGTAATCTATCATCTATGGAAAGAAACTTAGAGGATGAGCAAGAGTTTCATGCAATATAACCCAAAAATGGGCAAAAACTATCAATGTCGCTTACGTCACTTTGCAGAATTACGGCAGTACAGGTGGGTGCTGAATTTTCCAATCGTCGGTCTGAATTACGTCTCCTGGCCTACCTGAGCTTTTAGGTCTACTATGATGATCTTGACGTCGTGGCTTTGGTAGCGATTGTACTCGCGTTCGAGCTGCGTGTAAAATGTGTCTTTGTCATCATCAGTGTTTCCGGAGTGAGGGCTGTGCATGTTTATTTTGTTGAACCTAAAAAGTGGCCCTTAATCCTCAACCTCTACATTCTTTGGTCGATCGGCCACCATCCGATCAGCGCCTCTGCATGTTGCCTATTACAATAAGGGGCTGTTCATTAACCACGTAGACCAAAATTTGGCCATCTCAGACCCCCCCTCCCCCATCGTAGACTTTTGTCCATACAAAAATTTTTAAATTTGTATGGAGCGTAGACCTTGGTCAGACCCCCCTCACCCCCTCCCCCCCAAAGTCTACGTGGTTTATGAACGGCCCCTAAGAGCTGCCCCCAGTTCAAGTGTGCTGCCGCAACTCTGGTAGATGGTATGATTACCTCTAAACGTTCACACCATGAATCATGTCCAACACACCTGCAGCGCTACGAACCCCCGCGGTCTTTCAGTACATGCGGGTGTCTCAATGAAGTTGAGAGATCGGAAGTTCCACTTCCCGAGCTTCCAATCTCAAGTCTTTTTTGTTCGCTGGGGTCATTGGTCTCAGTTCGTATTATTCTGTTGCTGATTTTCCGTTACAATGTTTTTTACGGCTGGCTCGCAGGGCCTGACACCCACGCCCTACTTTCCGGCAGGACCATAGTACACAGTTGAGCTTAGAGTCCTTCCCTGGCACTAGGACGTTGATCAGCTGCCCCTAACATGGGGATCAGACGCTGTTGTGAGTCGCTCCTCCTGGAGAACATAGGCTAGTGGTATCAAAGGGATCTGTATTGCGCGCTTTACCGTGCCATGTGGGGCTTTTCCCTACTGCTACACCGAGCTGCATTGTTTCGTGCGCCATCCTTGCTAATGTTGCTCCACCCGTTCGTGTAGCTCGTTCAGCTGCTCGGCGACTACCCACATTGTTTGTAGCTCACTCCTGTTACGGTTCAGCATCCGCGTGAGGTCTTCGCCTACTCAGCCGGCGCTACAACGCCTAGTGCTCCTCCTTCTACTTGCTCGTCGGGGGTGCTCCAGCTTCCACCCTCACCCTGTTACCATCCTAAACGGAAACATTTTGGCTGGTTTATGGTTTGGGACAGATGGATTGCATTATTATCACGGTAACGTTCAATTCGAACGTCTGGATTGATAGTACCAATAGCTATGGGTGGGTAATTTCCAATAAATATCACCAATTGTGATGCCTGAAGTCAGCCTCACTGAAGAAGCTGATCTACGGTGACGAAAAAGATCGAAGAGAGTACCGATTGAATGTACTATCGCGGAATCTTCGGGAGTCAGAAAATATGATCGGTCAGTACGGAGGACAGCGCGACCGAGAGAGGTAGTTGGTTTTTGTGTTCTTAGCCGCACGAACGTACCTCTCTACCGAAAGATTCAAAAACCTTGAAACTTATAGTGTGCAGACAAGTTAAACAACCCTCATCCCCCGTTAGACGTGGGGAGGGGCCTCCGTAAGCTGCTCGATAAATTTTTGTGAGCCTCGGATCGGCACTTCGCGGTGTCTCTCCAGCGACGTCCGGTTCTACTATCGACGCACTTGGACAGAGGTTCCGTCGAACTGCTCCTACCAACTCCGCTTGAGAGACAGCCAAGCATCAACCAACGCCCTGCGGTCGACTGGGGACGACCACATACTCCCCTCCTCTGCGGGACAGCCTCGTGCCGCAACAACTTCTTGGTGATTGTGGCGGTCGGTTCTATATTCGACACCCGTGGACCGACCGGTTCCGACGAACTGCAACTGCTCCCACCAACTCCGCTTGGGGGCAGTCGATTATCCATCAACTATCACCCCCCGCCTCCTCTACGGAACAGGCAAAAGGGAGCCCCACGCCCGGACAAGCCAGACTGTTGAGCTCTCAGTTGAGGCGCCTGAAACGCCCTGGAAGCCGATTCCAGGATCCGATTAAGCTAACAGAGCCGTCAAATTCATTCCGTCCTTACCATTGCTCATCACGCGTTTTTGTGGAATACAACGAGTAGTTTAAAACGTGAGTACATGTTTCTCTTTCCCTCGTCATCCGAAAGCTCTCCCTAGCTTTAACGCCCTAGGACTCGGGAGTAAAAGAGACCTTTTGCGCCCACCCCGGAAGCTCCTTGTGGGACCGCAAGAGCTCCCGAGGAAAAAAGACGTTTCAATCCCTCGTAGTGGCTATCTCGCGCTTCGCTGGAACAGGTTAACCGTCACTCCTTCTGCTACACCATTCTAACTCATTTTTTGGATCGTATTTTTAGTATTCATGGCTGTTGGGTCTCCCTTAGAGCCGCTATCTCTTTCTACCATTGAAGTAGTAGTCAATGATCCTAATGGTTATCTATACGAGCAGAGAGACAAACCGTAGGATGCCACACCCCCTTTTCAGGGACAGAGCTCAGACCTTGATAGTGCTAATCAGGAGTGTTCATCTGTACCTACTTCCACCCAGTTAGTTGTTTGAGCTAGATACAGGTCAGAAACGTAAGGTAAGACCTTGCTACGATTTTATGGGACGAAAGGCGGCGCCGAAATTAGCACATCCACCGTTCCAGGTCAGTGTAACCCGGACCTACTAAGAGTATAGAATTCCATTGTGCATTATTGCAAAAGCGTATACCATCTCAGTTGACAATTCCATTGCGTTAACCAGTATATCATAATCAGGAACTTACTGGCATCATTCCTGATGTGCCTGAGTAGTACCAGGATTCCGGATGTGTAGGGTTTCTGAATAGACTCAGCAGGGCCTACTGCTGAATAGCGAATAGCGCTGATGGGCTGCAACTTTGGCTCCCCGTGTTTCCGCTCGCTCAATCGCGGTTTTGGCATTTCTTCGTTCCCTGCAGCTGCTGCTGTAATCGACCGCTTTCTCAGCGTATAACTCACCTAGCATATAGGTACTTTGAAATTACATATTTCGACGAATTTGGAAGAAAAAATGCTGAAACCTTTTCACAATCCGATAGACCCCATATCTCCGGCTTGGCATCACTGCTAGGCTCATATAGCAGCATTCATGGCTGCCACCGCCCACTCACAGGGGAGTGGATCCAATCTATATCCCAGCAACAAACGACAGAACCATCAGTAGCAGCAGCAGCAGCATCAACGGCAGCTCAGCAAGCAGCAGCGTGTCGATAATCAATTGAGTGTGAATTTTACTTCAGCTCCCGTCGTCGTTATGCAAATTTATTTTACCCTTTATCTATATTTAACTCGTAGGACCCTCCCGCCGGGAATTGCTTGAGTAATGATTTAAACGTGTGTATTTAAATGCGATTCTGAACACAGCAAAACCGAGCTGGCGCGGCGGAACGGTGCACACTGGGGCAGGATTGAAAATACACGGAAAAAACCTCTAGCTCGTCGAGATGTTGAGATACGCACTTGTTGTCTTCAGAGAAAGTATTTCTATGAACAAGGTCGATATTCTGAACGGTAGCATATTTTTCTTACGTTATTCGCATAAAAGTCCTATAAGTCATTTTGGCCATCTTTCATTTTAGCGGTATGGTGTCTTCGGCAAAGTTGTTCGACTATTTATGCTAAAAAAGTTTGCCGAAGACGTCAAATTTCCAACGCCTACTGTTCTTGAGATATTAGTCTTTTTATAAAATACCTACCTAAAATCGAGTTTTTTCATTAAATTACGTTTGTAAACAAATTTAATGTCCGTTTTCGAGTTATAATAATGAAAAATACTAAAATAAAACATATGTAAAATAAATTAGTAGGAAAAAACAAAATATGCATTGATTTTTCGTAGGAAGTTCCTGAAAATCACGCAAAATGTATATAGGACGTTCTTGCAGTCGGGCAAGTTCGGGCAAGTTTTTTCATCGGCGATCACCTAAAAAATGCATGAGCTTTCATGTAAATTTTTTTCACCGACATGATATTTGATGATTTTTTTTAAATAGCGTTCAAAGTTTACTGTTTTGTGTGAATTAGTACAACATTTTTGTACATATTTTACCATGTTGTATGTTGCCAAGTGAACCATGAGAAGTATAAATGCAATCTAGTTACAGGTTTAGTCATATTTAAGCTCCAAACAAATTGTAAAACACAAAAATGTCCGAAACGCCAATAAAAGTGAGTTTTTAGATCATTGAACACACAAAAAATATTTCTATTAAATAAAATTATATAAGATAATAATAAAACCAAGGCTAAATGGCGTGTTTAGGACATTTTTGTGTTTTACAATTTGTTTGGAGCAGCATTACGATGAGCACCTCAATGGCGACGTTGCAAGTACCGAAGGTGGCGTGGTAACAGATCTAGGAGTATGTGCACAGGACGAAAGACTTCCGGCCCCTGACCTTCAAGAGATTGAGGAAGAGGTTGGCCGGTTGAAAAACAACAAAGCCGCTGGAGCAGATCAACTACCAAGCGAGCTTCTAAAATACGGTGGAGAAGCACTGGTGAGAGCACTACACTGGGTCATTACCAAGATTTGGGAGGAGGAAGTATTACCGGAGGAATGGATGGAAGGTATCGTGTGTCCCATCTACAAAAAGGGCGACAAGTTGGATTGCGGGAACTACCGCGCGATCACACTACTGAGCGCTGCCTACAAAATACTCTCTCAAGTTTTATGCCGCCGTCTATCACCGATTGCAAGAGAGTTCGTGGGGCAATATCAGGCTGGATTTATGGGTGAACGCGCTACAACGGACCAGATGTTCGCCATCCGCCAGGTGTTGCAGAAATGCCGCGAATACAACGTGCCCACACATCACTTGTTCATCGATTTCAAATCGGCGTATGATACAATCGATCGAGAACAGCTATGGCAGATTATGCACGAATACGGATTCCCGGATAAACTGATACGGTTGATCAAGGCGACGATGGATCGAGTGATGTGCGTAGTTCGAGTATCAGGGACACTCTCGAGTCCCTTCGAATCTCGCAGAGGGTTACGGCAAGGTGATGGTCTTTCGTGCTTGCTGTTCAACATTGCGTTAGAAGGTGTAATAAGGAGAGCGGGGATAAACACGAGTGGGACGATTTTCACGAAGTCCGTTCAGCTGCTTGGTTTCGCCGATGATATTGATATTATTGCTCGTAAATTTGAGACGATGGCGGAAACGTACATCCGACTAAAGAGTGAAGCCAGGCGAATCGGATTAGTCATTAATGTGTCGAAGACAAAGTACATGATGGCAAAGGGCTCCAGGGAGGAATCACCGCGCCCGCCACCCCGAATTCACATCGACGGTGATGAAATCGAGGCGGTTGAAGAATTCGTGTACTTGGGCTCACTGGTGACCGACGACAACGACACCAGCAGAGAAATTCAGAGGCGCATTGTGGCAGGAAATCGTGCCTACTTTGGACTCCGCAGAACTCTACGATCGAATAAAGTTCGCCGTAACACGAAGTTAACCATCTACAAAACGTTGATTAGACCGGTCGTCCTCTATGGGCACGAAACATGGACCCTACGTGCAGAGGACCAACGCGCCCTTGGAGTTTTCGAACGGAAGGTGTTGCGTACCATCTACGGCGGAGTGCAGATGGAAGACGGGACTTGGAGAAGGCGAATGAACCACGAGCTGCATCAGCTGCTGGGAGAACCAACCATCGTCCATACCGCGAAAATCGGGAGGCTACGGTGGGCGGGTCACGGTATCAGGATGTCGGATAGCAACCCGACTAAAATGGTTCTCGAGAGTCATCCGACCGGAACAAGAAGACGTGGAGCGCAGCGAGCTAGGTGGGTCGACCAAGTGGAGGACGATCTGCGGACCCTACGCAGAGTGCGGAACTGGAGGCAAACAGCCATGGACCGAGTGGAATGGAGGCGACTACTATGTACAGCAGAGGCCACCCCGGCCTTAGCCTGACCGGTAAGTAAGGTAAGTTGGAGCTTAAATATGACTAAACCTGTAACTAGATTGCATTTATACTTCTCATAGTTCACTTGGCAACATACAACACGTTGAAATATGTGCAAAAATGTTGTACTAATTCACACAAAACAGTAAACTTTGAACGCTATTTAAAAAAAATCATCAAATATCATGTCGGTGAAAAAAATTTACATGAAAGCTCATGCATTTTTTAGGTGATCGCCGATGAAAAAACTTGCCCGAACTTGCCCGACTGCAAGAACGTCCTATATACATTTTGCGTGATTTTCAGGAACTTTCTAAGAAAAATCAATGCATATTTTGGTTTTTCCAACTAATTTATTTTACATATGTTTTATTTTAGTATTTTTCATTATTATAACTCAAAAACAGACATTAAATTTGTTTACAAACGTAATTTAATGAAAAAACTCAATTTAAGGTAGGTATTTTATAAAACGACTAATATCTCAAGAACAGTAGGCTTTGGAAATTTGACGTCTTCGGCAAACTTTTTTAGCATAAATAGTCGAACAACTTTGCCGAAGACACCATACCGCTAAAATGAAAGATGGCCAAAATGACTTATAGGACTTTTATGCGAATAATGTAAGAAAAATATGCTACCGTTCAGAATATCGACCTTGTTCATAGAAATATTTTCTCTGAAGACACCAAGTGCGTATCTCAACATCTCGACGAGCTAGAGGTTTTTTCCGTGTATTTTCAATCCTGCCCCAGTGTGCGGTGGTACGAGTTGAAAGGAGTCAAGCAGCCGGGAGAAAGCCTGATCAACCATTTCACCATCTTCCGGCCGGGTCTCGAAGGTTCCTGCTTCGCCCTACATCTTTTCAGGATTATTTGCCTCTCAAAAATGTTCTCGTCCGGAGACGGCTTGGGCATTTTATCCTTTATTAAGCACTTCTCCAATCAATTGAACTCGGAGCAAAGGCTTGTGAATGGGCCTGGGTCTGAGTCTGGGTAGATGTTAAACGAATGCTAGGCATATCCACCCGGCGGACAGTCGTTTGAGACCGAAGCATTTATGGCTCGGCCGGCAGTTAGTAGCGATTGGAAAATCGGAGGAAAATCGGTATCTGTGGAATTGTGTATCCAAGCAGCTGGAATGTCCTTATCCAACCATTAATCCGTTCCTGAGAACTGTCGTTCCAAAGCCGGTTCAGTCGAATAAATGTAGGACAGGGAAACTAATTGCTCGGAATTCAATGAATGGGGTTTGAAATAATTAAGACGGAATGTCAATGGATGTGACTTTTCTTAATGTGATGATTGAGGTCGTTATGAGTTTCAAAATACTTTGTTTACCTTGTTGTATTTCATTACTCTCGTAAGCAAAGGATTATTTCATTAGAAATACTTCAATTTTTGTGGTATGCAGCATGAGAGTTTTCTTTACCTCTATTACCATACCTATTACCATACCAATTACCATACCCATTACCATAGATTACATACTTTTCAATCAAAAATATAATTATTCAGCACATTTGACTGGTTTAGCCATTTCACTTCCCCAGAAATCATCAAGCCACAACACGTGGCAAGGTCAAGCTGTAAAACAATCTCATAGCGCCCTCTTCAAATTGACGCAGACATCTTGATGCAAGAATCGCTAGTGTCAAGTGTTCTCTCCTCATGATTCAACAATACGAATCAAGTGTTCCTTTTTTGTCTCGTACAAGTTTTACGAGGAAAGAGAAATTGCTTTGTTTGTAGGCGAAGATAAAAAGCCTTCAGTAACACGATTGCCGCTCCGCTAACCCATTCACGTTTCGTAAAGCTGATGAAGGCCAAAGTTTTTTGTTTCTATGTCACCAATCATCACCTACAGCTTACCTCCCACACGACCCCGCCCAATTGAGACATCTTATTAGATATATAGACGCACATAAGAGAAGTTGAAACATGGCGAAACGAGAGGCGGCACGTGAAGAAAACTTCTTGATGTGAAAATGATCCTTTGTTCTTTCTCAATGGAGAGTCCAAATCCGGATTGTAACATAGATTACCGGAAAACTGCCACCCGAGCTGGGATTTCCACTTACTCTGTGTAACCGATACAAGTGGCGTAACGCAATATTCGAAACCGTTGGGGTAATTCAAGTTGACATAGTGCAGAGTAAACGTGTCAGCGAACCCGAGGGTCCTTCGGGATGAAATGGAACGTTTTATCGTCGTTTGTCGTCTAGATTTGCGTCTGGTTGCTTCCAGGAAGATTCAAGTGCAAATCAGGCGCTAATTTCAATAATGAGAAGCGTAACAGACAGCGACGAACGGGGATTCAGTGCCGGAAGGTTTTCTCCGGTTTCTGATTAACTTGTAATGGAACCAAATTTCCATCGTCGTTCTTTTTCTATTGCCTTCGTTCTGGGGGACTTCAGACGAATCGCTCGCAGGCTCGGGTTTTTGTTAAGCTGGAAAAAAGACTGAATAGGCAGTTCAAATAAAATTGTGAATGTCTAAAAATTAAGGAAAATGGTTGAGATGGATTGAATTATCGTGCGACTAATTTTACAGTTTTGTCTCGTCACAATTCGGTCGTATCCGGAATAATATTGCCCAGTTTGTTCATTTTTTTTACCAATTATGTCATTTCAGAAAACATGCTAATCTATATACTTAAAAAGTATTGATCCATTAAGTATCATGATTTCGGGCGAAATTGATCCGTGGGGTGAAATTTATCGTCCTGAGTTTGTTAAAAATAATTCTTTAAATTTAAAACAATTTGTAGAAAATGACCACCATCTGGCTAAAGGGTTAATGAATGATGAGTTTACATGTTTTACAGCCAATTAGTCACATAATTCTGTATTAAAATAAATATTTTCCGAAATTGCGTGTTGGGTGAACTTCAAAGACACTTTCAAACTTTTGTTACCGTGGCTGTATCCTGTATTCGAATGATTTGGTAAACAAGAAATTGATTATCAAAATTTTCTTCATTGCTTGATCAGCATCGATAACTGTGTACTGCACACTCCAACA
This sequence comes from Aedes albopictus, assembly GCF_035046485.1. NCBI lineage: Eukaryota > Metazoa > Arthropoda > Insecta > Diptera > Culicidae > Aedes > Aedes albopictus. Next base: position 135,813,749 of record NC_085136.1, on the reverse strand, counting down.
TAGCTCTGGTCCTCACAAGTTCCTACCTCATGCTTCCACGGGTCAAGCGATGACAAAGACCGCCAGCTAAGAGTTATGTGCTTAGCTGGTAGTGCAGCCTGCGCACTGTTGTCCTTCTGACTTCAGGTAGATTGAGGAGGTACCCGAGCAGAAGAAAATAACAAGTAAATAACATATCAAGGTATTTATCTTAAATACTACCATACCTTGATATGCCCTTCATAAGGTGGTAATAAGAGGCAAAATAACAAAAACGAATACCAAAATTTTGTATAAATAACACCTAGAAAATAACAAGTCTTGTTATTTCAATAATGAATGCATACCTAAAATTTCAATTGCTGTATTAGTTATTCCAAAGTTATTGAATAATAACCTAATAACATATCTTGTTATTAAATGTTTCATGTGTTCGATGACTTCATGATGTACTAGCAAATCTTGTTCTTCGATTATTTTCACTGCTAAACTAATAAATCTACATCAATACCAAACTCTGCTCAAATACCTCCAACTGTTATTGTGATGTTCTCATAACGTTTCGTACAATAACGCAGTAATAACAATTTTAGGTATTAGAGCACATGTTGCTCTTCGCATGGTATTTGTAAGGTATGCCCTTCTGCTCGGGTACGACACGAGCGTCTGTTCACCAAGGAGATACGGCTCAAACAGCGTCTGTTCTGGCATCCAGCGGTTGAGTATGAAATGCTCCTGCACTGGAAGCTATACCTAAGGTGGCAACACCCTACAGTATCCGAAACCCAAAAAACCGTTACTGAAACCGAAAATGAAAGATTACGAACTGATTCAATGGCAACGACTTTTGACGCGAAACAACGGACAAGAATTGGAACTTAGAATATATTAACCCTAGCCCAGCAGGATAATCTGGCACAACTAGCCAATGAGGTATGCCGTATGAAGCTTGAGATCCTAATACTGAGCGAAGTCCGTTGGCCGAACTTTGGAGAACACAGATTGGCGTCGGGTGAAATCCCGCTATACTCTGGCCTATGAGGTGAATATGCTCCTCGCCACCGTAGAGTTGGTTTCCTGCTCAGCGCTCACGCCCACGCTGCGCTCATGAAGTGGGAACCTATTAATAAGAGGATAATTGTAGCCAGATTCAGAACACGGGTTCGAAACCTTACTATGATCCAATGTTTCGCGCCAACCGATGCTGCCGAATTGCAAGATGATGAGAACTTTTACAGTCAACTGAATGCTGTCGTGGACAAGATTCCGAAAGGTGATATCAAGATCCTCATGGGTGACTTCAACGCGATGGTTGGTTCCGACAACTCGGACTATAAGCACGTCATGGGACGCCATGGTCTAGGAGAAATGAGCGAGAACGGAGAGCTGTTTGCAGAGCATTGTGGCAACAATGACATGGTGATTGGGTGATTGCTGTTTCCTCATCGATCAGTACACAAAGTGACATGGATTTCCCGTGATTGCGTCACGGAAAATCAAATCGACCACATCTGCATCAGCCGAAAATGGAGACGGAGCTTTCTTGATGTGCGGAACAAACATAGCACCGACATTGCGTCCGACCATCATCTCCTAATCGACGAGATCCGACTGTGCATTGCCAGGATCCATCGACAGGAGGAGAAAATCGGGCGCCGGTTCAGCACACGCCGACTGGAAGACGTTGCGGTGTAAAGCTCCTTCGTCGAGGAGCTAGAGAACCGTGCTGCGAATATCCCAGAAGGTGGAAGCGTAGAAGATCAATGGAGCGCCATCATTTGCGTAACTAGGATTTTTTCCTGGAGGGAGCCCAGGGGGGGCCTGACTTGAGATGAATTTTAAGCGGGATGGGCGCCCGATATGTGAATATGCAAATCAGTATTGTAGTTTTGAGTAATCAAAATGACTGTTTCTGATTTGTTCATAGTTTTGTAAACTATATGAGTACGAACAATTCCTCCAAGATTTTTTTCCATAGCTTAATTCAGTGATTCCATCTTGGCTTCTTCCAGAAATTCAATCAAGAATTCATCTAGGGATTCCACTAGACATTTTTCGGGGATTTGTCCTGGGATATCTTTAGAGGTTCCTCCAGTAATTGTTCCAGTGCTTTTTTCGAAGTTTCCTTCAGGCATTTCTCCAGAGATCCTTTAAGGTATTTCTGCAGGTATTCAGATATTTCTACAGGGATATCTCCATATATGCCTTCCAAAATTCCACTAGAGATTGCTCCAATAATTACATCTGGAATGATTCGAAGTATTTCTGCAGGAATGTATTCCAGAAATTCTTTTAGAAAAATTTACTTAGCGATTCTTAAAAAACACTCCAAGAATTGCTTGAAAAATTTGTACAAAAAACCTTTAGGGATCCTAGTTTTTTTTATGTGTATTAACGAGATTTTCAGCCCTAGGCTAGTTCATCTCGGGACCCACGCTGTACTTCCCTTCCGAAGGAAGAACTCACATTTTGCGAGTTTGTCGGGAGTGGAATTCGATCCCAGGTCCTCGGCGTGATAGTCAAGTGTTCTAACCATCCCACCAGGTCCGCTCCACTAGGGATCCTAGCATTCCTTCAACAATTACTGCAGACATTGATTTCTTCATTTTTTTATCCAGGAATATTCCTACAAAAATTCTTACAGGTATTCGCTAAGAAAGCTCTCCTGAGATTCCATAAAGAGTGCTTAATGGGGCTTGCTTCCGGGATTCCTCTTCGGGTTTCTTCAGAAATTACTTCAAAAGTTCCTCCAGGGATTCACCGGAAATTTCTTCTGTTATTCTTACAAAAACGAATTCCAAGATTATTTTAAACATTTCTAGAAGAACTCTTATTGGGATTCTTTCAGAAACTCCCGCAGGAATTAATCCAGGATTTCAGGATTTGCTCAGGAATTTCAGCGGTTTCTTCAGTATTTCCCCTGAGAATTCTGCAGAAAATCCTCCTGGAATTCCCTCAGAAATCGAACTTTGTATTTCATCAGGAATGAATCTTGAGATTCCTCCAGGAACTCCTTCGGAAATTCCTCCCGGATATTTTTCAAGAATTATTCCAGGTATTCCTCCTGGCATGCCTCTAGGATTTTATTCAGGCATTTCTCCAGAGACTTCTGCAAGAGTTCTACTAAGAATTTCCCCAGGTATTACCCCAGGTATTTCCTCAGGAATTACTCCAGGAATTTATTCAAGTTTGGATCCAGGAATTCTTCCTTGAATTCCTTCGAAAATTCTTCCAGGAATTTCTTCTCTAGGGTTTCCTCTGCACATTCCTCCAGGATTTATTTCATGGATCCCTCCAGGAATTCCACCGATGATTCCTGCAGTAAGTCCTCCAGAAAATCCACCTGGTACTCCACCAGAAATTCCTTTCTGAATTCCTCCAAAAATTTCTCCAGGAATTCCTTCAGAAATTTCTCCATAGATTCCTTCCAGAATTCCTCTAGAGATTCTTCCAGGAATTCATTCAGGGATTCTCAAGATATTCATTTAGGGATTCCTCCTGCAGTTCTTCCATGAATAGCTCCACGGATTTTCCCCAAGATTTCCTATAGACAGGAATTCCTCCTGAGGTTCTCCCAGAAATTGTTTCAGGAATTCCTCCTGGAATTGCTCCAAAAATTCCTCTGGGAATTCATCTAGAAATTTCTCTTGGATTTTCTTCAGAAATTTCTCTTGGAGTTTCTTCAGAAATTTCTCTTGGAATTTCTTCAGAAATATCTTTTGGAATTTCTTCAGAAATTCTTCCATTAACTGCTTCCAGAATTTCTCTCGAGATTCCTCCAGGTATTCATTCAAGAACTCTTCTAGGGATAGCTCCAAGGAATTTTCACAAAAATTCCTTTACAGATTAATCCAGGAATTCTTCCTAGGATTCCGCAAGGAATTTATCCAGAACTTCCTGCAGGAATTTGTCCAGAACTTTCCAGGCATTTCTCCTGAGTTTTCTCCAGAAATTGCTTCAGGGATTCCTCCAGGGATTTTTCAAAGTGTGTGAAGAATTAGCAATAAGTTAAAATTCACAAATACAAAGAAATTAAAAAAAAAAAAAAAAAATTTTTCAAAGAATTTTCCCGGGGATTCTTCCAAGAATTTCTCTAGAAATTTCTCTAAGGATTCCTCTAGGAATTTTTCAAGAGGTTTCTTTAGAAATTTCTTCTGGGAGTTTCTCCATGAACTCATCCCGGGATTTCTCCAGTAATTCATCTAGAGATTGCTTCGGGAGTTCTTCTAAAAACTCCAAACTCCACTAGATTGCTCCCAGAATTCTTCTGAAAACTCCACCAGGAACTCATCTAGAAATGTATCCAGAGATTACTCCAGGCATTAGTCCAGGAGTTTCTCCAGGGATTTTTCAAGGAAATTCCCCAGGGTATCCTCCAGGGATTTCTTAAGGAATTTCTCGAGAGATTCCTCCAGGAACTGATACAAGCATGTCTCCAGGAATTTATCCAGGGGTTACTCCAGGCATTCCTCCAGAAGTTTCTCCAGAGATTTCTATAGGGCTTCCTCCAGGCATTAATCCAGGATTCCTTCAGAAATTGCTACCGCAATTTCTCCAAGAATTTATCTAGAAAATCCTCCAGGGATCCATTTAGAAATTACCCCAAGAGTTCCTCCCGGAGTTCATCCAAGAAATATTCCAATAATTCTTCCTGGGATTCCTGAATGATTTCCTCCTGAGATATCTCTAGGAATTCCTTCAAATATTTTATCAGGAATCCTCCAGGAAATTCTTAAGGGATTCTTTTAAAAAATTTCCCCACAAATTATTCCAGGTATTCTTCCTGGCATTCTTCCAGGATTTCATCCAGGCATTTCTCCAGGGACTCCTCCAGGAGTTCTACCACGAATTTCACCAAAAATTACCCCAGGTATTTCTTTAGGAATACTTTCGGTAATTTATTCAGGAATGGATCCAGGAATTCCTCCAGGAATTTCTTCGGAAATTCGTACAGCAATTCCTTCAGGAGTTGTTCCAGGAATTCCTCCAGAAATTATTTCATGGATTCCTCCAGAAATTCCTCCGATGATTTCTCCAGTAATTCTTCCAGAAATTCCTTCTGAAATTGCTCCTGTAAGTCCTCCAGAACTTCCTCTGGAAATTTCTCCTGGATCTCCATTAGAAATTTCTCTCAGAATTCCGCGAGGAATTTCTCTAGGAATTTCTTTAGGAATTTCTCTATGAATATATTCAGAAATTTCTCCATGGATTCCTTCCAGAATTCCTCTAGAGATTCTTCCAGGAATTCATTGAAGGATTCCTCAAAGAATTGATTAAGGGATTCCTCCTGGAATTCATCCATATATAGTTCCATGGAATTTCCCCAAGATTTCCTATAAAGATTTGTCCAGAAATTCCTCCTGAAATTCCACCTGGAACTTGTCCGGAAGTTCCTCCAGGAATCCCTCCTAAGGTTCCTCCAGAAATTTGTTTCAGGGATTTCTCCAGGGTTCTTTCCAAGAATATCTCCAGGGATTCTTTCAAGAATTTTTGTAGAAATTTCTCTAAGAAATTTTGCGGGAATTCCTCATGAGGTTTCTTCAGAAACACTCCAGGAATTTCTTCAGAAAGCCCTTCAGGAATTCATATAGGAATTCCTTCAGGAATTCCTCTGGGAATTCCTCAGAAATTACTACCGCAGTGTCTCCAGGGGCTCCTCAAGAAATTCCACCAAGATTTACCGTAGGTATTTCTTCAGAAATTCCTACAGGAATTTCTTCAGAAATTGATCCAGGAATCCCTCCAGGAATTTCTTCGGAAATTCATACAGCATTCCTCCAGGAATTTCTGCAGGAAATCCTTTAGAGATTGCTTCCGATATTCTTTCAGGAGATTCTTCAGGAAATTCTATAGGAATTTTTCCAAGGGATTCCTCCGGAAATTCTTTCAGGTTTCCTCTAGGAATAAATCCATGAATTTCAACTCCAGGGATTCCTCTAGAAATCCGTCCAGGAGTTATTTCACAGGTTCTTCTATAAATTCCACCAGGAATTCCTCCAAGAATATACCAGAAATTCCTGCAGGGATTCCTCTAAGGATTCTTCCGTGAAATTCCCCCAAGAAATTCTCGTGGAATTCCTCCAGAAATTGCTCTGGGAATTCTTCTAGAAATAATCTTGGAATTTCATCAGAAATTTCTCTAATGCTCCAGGCATTACTCCAGGAACTTCTCCAGGGATGCCTCCCTCAGAAATTTATCCATTAACTTTGGAGCCAAGGCCTGAAAGTCTCTTTAAAAAAGACAAATCAACCAATCAATACATTAACTTTTCCAGGGAATCCGCCAGGAATTTGTCAAAAAAAAAATTCTAGGATTTCCTCCAGAAATCCATCTTGGAATTTCTGAGAAAATTTGCTTATGATTGTCAAATTTTTTCGCGTTCCAATACCGTCGTTTATGAATTCCGATTTCATTCAATTAAAACAGTGAAAAGTGTTAATTGAAGTTTTTGATTAGGAAAAGAAAAGTTGTAGGCTTCTAAACCATGCATTTGATGCATCATTTTTCATTGCTTTCGGGAGGGAGTTGAAAATTATGTGCTTTTCGCAGTTCCGCTTGTGGAGTAGCAGCCGGCACTACGCCGTCCAGAGTGTGCGAAAGATTCGCGTCGCTAAAATAGTCGGGACCGGCAGGAGGAGCAATTTTGAAAAGTTGTATGAAGTCTTGAAAATATGTGAACAAGTGAATTAACAGAAGAAAAACAGTAACAGTAGTGTTTCGTACGAATTCCATCCCCTTGGATTTTTCGTGTGTGCATCATTTCAGAAGAAGAACGCTGACCGAGCACACTTTGATAATGATATTTTTATTAGTGTCCTGCCTTGCGGAACCACGGCTTCAAAATTGGATGATTAACTTCGGACCGCACAAGCTAAATGGGTGAGAGCTTTCCAATATCCATCGTATTTCATTCAATAACATTATTTACACATGCACTAGGGGCGGGACAGCTTCTAATACCGACTCTAATACCGTCTAATAAATATTAATGTCCTAATCTTCACCGTTCACCGAACAATTTGTTGGTTAGTATGTCATGACTTTTCATGCAATAATCAACTGTCACGAAGACGCGAAATGAAAATATGAGTTGCCTGTGTATTTTGTTCAATTTGTTCCAAATATTAAAAAATTTAATTTCTTTCCATTATTTTAGCTGTGAAAACAATCAGAGCTTCAACCTACATCGTCGGGGTAGTGGCCTTTCGAAAGCAATGGATGTCCTTAAAGAAATCAAATCATAAATCCTGAACAAATTAGGATGAACATATTTGACTGTTAGATGCAAACTAGGATGTTCAATAAATATGAACCGGAGCGTAACAGTACCTTTTCATTTTTCTCAATGGAGCAGTTCGGTGGTTTTTCTCCAGGTTTTTCTGTGAGTTATTTTGGGCTAGGATGCCACTGACACTGCTAGTTCCAAACTGTTGAGTCAGGGTAATTGAATATTTTATAACGAATATTCTGGTGTGGCCTCGGTATTGTATAACATCCAAGGTCAGATTTTCGTATAGAACGTTATGATCACATAAATTACGGATAAAGTTAGCGTAATAGACGTATTTATGTACGGATACTATTACTACAATCACGGAATTTTGTGATCATGTCCGCCAGCGAAGTGTGTATGTCCCTAGGTATGTCCGAAGTTTGCTTTTAAAGTGAGAAACACGTTATTGGAGCGTTTTTTGATCGTTTTCAGTTGAATATTTCTGAAATATTCATTCACACAACATTAGTGCGATGAAAGCACAACGATCAATTTTGTAATTTCTTCTGCTGTCATTTCCAATCAACACAGTCCAATCAGCGTGGCTTACTTGGATCGAATAAGGTTCGGCTTTAGGATAAATATTTCTTAATACTGCTAATATCGCTAATGAATATTAGAGATGTCCCGCCCCTAGCACATGCATATATTTTTGCCCATATTAAACACATCTGGAGCGTTTGGTACGGTATGTCCACGCATCCATCCTCCCCTGTAGATTCTAGAATTGCTTCGACGGAAAACAATAGTTAAAACTCGAGGCAATTCGAAGAATCATCTCTGCGGTAAATACAACGCAGTAGGCCTGGCCGCTTTGACGCTTGCATCATATCTTTGATATGCTACAAGCCTCAATATTGACAAGAAAAGTAATTAGGCCCAATCTAACCTGCTTACTTTCCAGGATGCTTTCTCGTACTGGCTGCGTTTGTATTAGATTAGATTAGATTAGATTAGAAAATTTGCTTATGATTTCACAAAAAAATGTGCCTATGATGCTTCGTTCTATGATTTTTCAAAGTAGGTGGTGTCTGTGGAAAATGTTTGATTTTCACTGGAGTTTTCCGGAAAATTAGGCAACCCTGATTTTTTTCAATTTAGTTTTTCAAATATATATGGTCCCTACCTAATTTCATTAATACCAATACCATTCATACCAATTTGTACGATAATAAAAAAAAACCCCTAATGCTTCAGGCATTAGTCCAGGAACTTTTCCAGAGATTCCGCATGGAATTTTTCCAGAAGGTTCTCCCGGATATCCTCCAGAAATACATCTAGGAACTCCTCCTGTGATTTCTTGAAGAATTCATCTAAGGATTCCTCCAGTAATGCATCCAGAAATTCTTCCAAGGGTTTATCTAAAAAAAATTCTAGTAATTTCTAAAGGGATTTTTGATGCGGATTCTTCAGTTTTTTTTTCTGAAATTACTAGCATAATTGCTTTTCGGATTCCTCCAGGTATACTTTCACAAATTACTCCAGGGATTCCTGTAGGTACTGCTCCGAGAATTCTTGCAATGATTTCTCCCGGGATTTTTTTTTTAATTTATTCAGCGGTTAGTTAGAAAATTACAGTATTCCGTTCATAATGTTTTTCAGGGATTCACCCCAGGGTTTTTTAGGATTACTTGTAGATTTTTTGAATAATATGAAGGATTTCTAAAGAAATTCCTCCAGCGATTTGTATTGAAATTCTTTTAGATAATTTTAGAGGGACATAGAAGCCAAGAAATTCTCCAAGAAGTCATCAAGGAATTCTTTCACAATTATCTCATGAATACCAAGTCTTTTACAAGTCCAATCATGAATACCTTCAAACTTACGATTACATCTTGCAGCACCAGCTTTTAAATATATTAAAACTTCCTCAATGACCATTTGAATTAGTGCGTTGTTTGATAGACGCAAAAATACCCCTGGCCCACGAAATAAAAGAAATTAATAGTGACCGACTAGAAATCACCTCCAGCATGGTTTTAATGAATACACTCGCGTTTACGCTTCAGCTACGTACATCTATTCTCATTAGGAATTTACAAACTTTTGCTGGAATTCCATTGCAAATTCAACCAGAGTTTTTCCCACATGATACTTGATTTCCATAAAGAAGCACTTAACCATATTTTGCAGTAATGCTGCTAGTAAATTCAAAGATTCTTAAAGATACCCATCCAGGAATTTCTGGAAATTATCATTTAGATTTAATATCTCAGTTATTTAAAAAAGAAGATGTACAAAGTATTGCTTTTTATATAATTCTGATTATATAATATTTCCAAACAAAACTAACAAATTACATAGACTATTTTGAACAATGATCTTGTAAAGAGTGACAAGTTGAGAATTGTCTCCAATAACTGTCAATTTAAACACATATTATGCCAAATAAATTTCTATTACTGTACGTGCAGTTGAAACCCGGAATTTTCGACTAGCGAAGTTGTATGTTTCTTCAAATCCGTGCACCACTTCCGAAGTTAGATCCGACGCACGGATTTGGAGAAAAATCCAACTTCGCTAGTCGAAAACTCCGATTTTCATCTAAATTGAGAATATAGATTTATGTTTGTCACCACGACAGTGGTTTTCAGATTTTTTTCTTATTTCCATATATTAAGTCATGAAAAATTTCTGGGGGGGGCCTGGCGGATTCTGGGGGGGGGCCTGGCCCCCCTGGCCCCCCCTCTAGTTACGCCAATGAGCGCCATCAAGAACTCGCCACCGGCGAGAATAATTTGGGTGAGCTACGCACCCGAAGAAAGCAGTGGATCACAGATGATGCCTGAAGGAAGATAAAGGATCGAAGGAACGCCAAAGCCGCGATAAAGCAAGCGAAAACACGAGGAGCCAAAGCCGTAGCCCATCAGCGCTATTCGGCTCTCGAGAAGGAAGTGGAACGCTCATGTAGACGGGACAAAAGAGCTTGGGCGGACTCCCTAGCCGACGAAGGCGAGAAAGTCGCAAACACCGGCGACATCCGTCTCCTCTATGATGTCTCACGTCGCCTTAGTGGGTCAAGATTAATGCGACGATGCCCGCGAAAGACACGTCTGGACAGTTACTGACCGACCCGGCTGATCAATTGAAACGCTGGTTCGGCACTTTGGAAACCTTTTTCAAGAGTCGACCATGTCACCAACACCTCAGCATGATCCGCCAAGGGCTCGATGCATTACCCGTGTAAACACCACATAAGCATCGGTGCACCGATGCTCCATCAGTGCACCGATGCTCCATCAGTGCAGGAGATAGAAGCACCCATCCGGAGCATGAAATCGAACAGGGCCCCAGGAGTCGATCGCATATCAGCTGAGATGCTCAAAGCCGACCCCGTGGTATCTGCACAACTATTGCATCAACTATTCTGCAACATATGGGAAACCACTACATTTCTGGCCGACTGGATGCAAGGCGTCTTAGTAAAGGTACCCAAAAAGGGTGACCTGACTGTATGCGATAATTGGCTGGGCATCATGTTACTGTGTATCGTTCTCAAAGTCCTCTGCAATGTGATCCTTAACCGGATACAGGAGAAGATTGACGCAACTCTCCGACGGCAGCAAGCAGGATTCCGTGCCGGACGATCTTGTGTGGACCATATTGACACGCTCCGTATCATCCTGGAGCAAATCAATGAAATCCAAGAGTCTCTCTACCTGGTGTTCATTGATTACGAAAAAGCTTTCGGCCATCTCAATCACGGGGACAATGTGGGAAGCCTTCAAGCGCAAGGGTTACTTACCTTACCGGTCAGGCTAAGGCCGGGGTGGCCTCTGCTGTACATAGTAGCCGCCTCCATTCCACTCGGTCCATGGCTGTTTGTCTCCAGTTCCGCACTCTGCGTAGGGTCCGCAGATCGTCCTCCACTTGGTCGACCCACCTAGCTCGCTGCGCTCCACGTCTTCTTGTACCGGTCGGATGACTCTCGAGAACCATTTTAGTCGGGTTGCTATCCGACATCCTGATGACGTGACCCGCCCACCGTAGCCTCCCGAGTTTCGCGGTATGGACGATGGTTGGTTCTCTCAGCAGCTGATGCAGCTCGTGGTTCATTCGCCTTCTCCAAGTCCCGTCTTCCATCTGCACTCCGCCGTAGATGGTACGCAACACCTTCCGTTCGAAAACTCCAAGGGCGCGTTGGTCCTCTGTACGTAGGGTCCATGTTTCGTGCCCATAGAGGACGACCGGTCTAATCAGCGTTTTGTAGATGGTTAACTTCGTGTTACGGCGAACTTTATTCGATCGTAGAGTTCTGCGGAGTCCAAAGTAAGAACGATTTCCTGCCACAATGCGCCTCTCAATTTCTCTGCTGGTGTCGTTGTCGGCCGTCACCAGTGAGCCCAAGTACACGAATTCTTCAACCGCCTCGATTTCATCACCGTCGATATGAATTCGGGGTGGCGGGCGCGGTGATTCCTCCCTGGAGCCCTTTGCCCCTCAAGCGCAAGGGTATCCCTGAGAAAATCATTAGCCTCATTCAAGCACAATACGGGGCTTTTTCATGCAGAGTACTGCAGTACGGTGTCTTGTCCGATCCCATCCGAGTCGTTGCTGGAGTGACCCAAGTAGCACCTGCAACTAAAATGGAAATGATCATCGTTGCAAACATGTTGCAACTGAGTTTTCATGAAACAAACAAAATTTAAACCTATTAAAATCCTGTTGGTAATGCCAAACTGAGGTATAACATTTTTATAACAACTAGCAAAATGAAAACAAACGTCATCATTAGCCGAAACTTGCGAAACCAATTTGTAACTGAAGTATAATATTATTGTTTCAACGAATCTTAGTTACAACCGTTTACAAACCAAATCAACCAAAACATTGATTCTGATTGTTATAAACATGTTGTACCTGGAACTTATTTAGAACATAACGAACAATTTTGACAGGAGAGGTAGTAGTTCCAAAATGTGCGGCAAAATGTTTTTGTGATCGTGAAAAATATAAAATGCACTATAAAAAACCAAAATGTTTCAAAAATTATGAAATCATGTGCAAATAAAATGTAATTTTTTCTTCATAAATTTATCGACATATTCCAAATTTTATAAAGTTAAAGTGGTAAAATAGAAAAAAAAAAATCTGATTGGAAGTATAATAATGACTCAATAAAAAAGCCTCATTTTCGCAGTACTGAACGACTGGTACCTACCACTGGGAATATATGGGGGTTTGAGAAATCTAACGTAACGTACAAATATATTATTAGTTTCCCACGAAATTTTTACAACGGGTTTACATTTTTTACAAAAAACGTGAAATTTTCCTTACATAATAAATGGACAACCTCTTGTCGACGTAAATGGGAAGTACACGTCCAAGTGCCTGCTTTTTTTGGTTACTTATGTCCTATACGGAAAATTCAAACTACCTTATTTTGGGTCGATTTTACCCTAAAATGAGTATATCAAATTTTTTAGGTTGTTTTTCCTCTCTCCCCCACCGATGCTGTCGTAAATAAACGAAGATGTGCCTATCCAACGGGGGTCCTTGAGGCCAATAAGCCAATTTTGGGTAAATGTAGATTTACCCAAATTTTTTAGTATCTTTCTAAATTCAAAAATTAATTTTCAGCATTTTACGGGTGCAGTAAATAGGCTGCTGAAATGTACTCCGTCAAAGCAATATGGCGAGTTAATTTTTACCACAAATGCCTAAATTTTTACTCGCAAAATGATAGGTAGACTGAGGCGCGTTGGGAATACGGAGCCAGAATGCGTGACTTACCGATAAATATGGAGCGGCACACAAATTGACGTGCTCGGTCGGACTTTTTTGCGGGATATTTGTGCACATAGTTATTGATCACTTTAACGAAACTGTGGATGCATAGTTGGCAGTGACGAATGTGGTGACTAGCTGAATAGTTGTCGAACCGGTCACAGTTTGTAAGTCGACTATAAGTTGTATCTTGGTTATAATTCGATTGCGTATTAAAACCGTTTATATCACGAATGGATGTTTTATATTGGCTCCACCTCTTGCGCTTTTTTAGTTGTAATTTAGTCGTTAATATGACGATTGGTTCAAATGGCATAACTTTCAATATAGTTGCATACAAATTACAGGAACTTATTAATGTCCAAGTGTGTTACTTGGGGAGGCAATAATGTATACTATCACCGCTACAGTTCCTCATCGCAATCGACGAGATCCTGGTTGGTGCGATTGACCGTGAGCCAAATCGTGGATTGCTGTGGCAACCCATAACCATATGGAGCACCTAAATGACTTCGAACTGACTGTTGACGTTGCTCTCCTAGCTCAACTCCGCTCTGATATGCAGAGCAAGCTCGATGATATTGCCAATCGCTCCTCAGCGGCAGGTCATACCATCAACGTCAACAAGACCAAATCGTTGGATGTAAACACGGTCAACCCTTTCAGCTTTACGGTAGCTGGGCAATCAGTGAAGAATGTTGAGAACTTCTAATATCTTGGAAGCCAAATGGCGGCCGATGGAGGCACCAAGATCGACATAGGTTCACGGATCAAGAAAGCGAGGGTTGCTTTTGCGAGTTTAAGAAATGTATGGAAAAACAACCAGATCAACGGCTGCAGGTCTTCATCAATAGATGCCTGCGGTATATAATTCGTGCGTGGAGGCCTCAAAATTGGATCTCCAATGTGGAGCTCCATCGTCGATGTCATCAAAATCCAATAGCGACAGAAATTCGGGAGCGAAAGTGGAGGTGGATCGGCCATACTCTACGCAGGGGCGGAAACGAAACCTGCAAGCAAGCGTTAGACTGGAACCCAGCAAGACATCGCAGCAGAGGCAGACCCAGAGGCACATGGCGGCGCAGCCTCAATTACGAAATCGAGCAAGTCGAAAGAAATTTGACCTGGCCACAGGTCAAGGCGATGGCTGGCAATCGCCCAGGATGGAAATCTTTCAATTCGTCCCTCTGCACCCCTGCAAACACAGCAAAAAATTTTGTAATATCCATGTGCGTAATTTCTGGCGACGTATCCAATTTCAAACGTATTTTCACTCTGTTGCAAAGTTTTCCAACAATTATCACACTCATCATGTACACCCTAGTTGGCACCGGAAAGTGTCAACAAACTTATTTCAGCAGATACCTAGAAGCAGTATGTTATTTATCAGCTATCTTCCAATTCGGTGAAATAGCTGAGAGGTAATCCAATCCATGCCAATATTTTACTTATATATGAATCATCTATTTTTCAGATTCTACAGGGTGCGTGCGACTTTGCACTAAATCATATCGTAATCATAAAACACGTTTTAAAAATAATTCGACAATAGATCTATACTAAACGATTTTTTTTGCAAACAATTGTGATTATTTCAATGATTTAGGAAGAAAAAAGTGGTCCTAATATCGATAACCTTTTTTGAACGATCCTGAGAACCGCTGCAAGTCCGTTTTAGTGTTGTTCTCTATATTTCGGTCAACAATTGTGATATTTTAGGTAAAACTAGAATATTTTTTGTACGAGGAGCTCCAATGGTATCATCGTTATGTGTGCTGTTCAAAATATATCCCATAAATTTGAAAAAGAGGTTTCTAGAAGACGAAAATGCGAACAACTTGAGTATAAATATATGGAGCAGCTGCATACTATCTGCATTTTCTCAGCTGTCAAGAACGCTATGAAGCTGATTTTTTCAGTGTAGTTTGGGGATTTCATAGGCTTGTTACCTACAAAAAACTACATCGCTGGAATGAAAGATAGCGGAGAAATAACTGGAAGAAGTCGGAAATTCTAATTTTAGCAATGGTATTCTACTAGGGCTGCTCAAACATTTATGAGAAAATTTAAAACTAAAATATCCTAATTCTGACCACCTCAATTTGCTGTTTTAGACTCCCATAAGCTTCAGCACAAATTTGAGCTGAATTGATAAGGTCTTAGGTATCGCTCGACTAGTCTGAAGTTTATATGGTAAAACTGGTACAAATATGTGCAGGAATGGCGTAGTTTTAGTTTTCTGCCACTAGATGACACTGAAAGCGTTCAATAGCCCTTATTTTTAGTTTTATTATAGGGAATTGTGCTGGGTGAGTACGACTGGAATATATTGATTCCGGAATGCTGGCTTTCTCAGTCTTGGGTAAATCAAAACGGCAAAAAAAAAACAAAAAAAAAACAAAAAAAAAGGAAAAGCAAAACTTGTCGTTTTGATTTACCCAAGACTGAGAAAGCCAGCATTCCGAAATTATAGGGAATTCTATGCAGAACATCTTTGTTGAAGACGCCTAAGTGATCCGATGCTTACTAAAAAAAAAGTTGTACCCTAGACTTAGTGTATCGAAAAAACAACCAGTTTTTATTAATGCTATTCGATAATGTGTTAAAATCACCACGTCAAAATTATTTACATTATAATTTTTGAAGCATATCTGTATCATTACGTCTCGTGTATCATTGTGTATCAGCACCCTTTTCGACCTAACGCAAAGCGCTCCTTAGGTAGCTGAGGGTCGGTGTCGCCAATATGGCCTTTCGGTCAACCCGAGTAAAACATCTATTGTTCTTTTCATGGAAAGACAGAACCTTAATGGCATTTGGCCTTTCCGTCCACTCTGATAACATAAAGTACGTTGGAGTTATGCTCGATTGTAAAGCTCATTCATGTTGAAAATTTCGTCATTTTAAAATTTTCCCAGTTTGTTTTTTTCTCTCTCTAAACTGTAGATACATATTTATCGACAACGCTCCATTAATTGCCGTTCTGAATTCCAAAAACATTTCAAACGTGATGACACTTTCGTTTTATATTTTATGCGACCGTTCCAAGAAGCAGTCATCGACCGTCATCGCAGTTGACCACCTCCATGAGTTATGTAGTCGCTACACCTGCCAGCAGCAAACGGAAGTGAACCAGCGGCAACCGGAACTGGAATGGGGTGCAGTGTAGTACCTACTCCCCGGCCAGTCGATGTGAATAAATTATTGCAGATATTGTATATTAATAGTTTTCTGAGAAACCCCTGCAACAACAGCTGCTTCCCGTCGCCATCGTCGCCGTCCTTGTCGACCCACAGTGAGGTTTACCGACCAAGCCGCAGCTGAGGTTTCACTAGGTCTACATTTATTATCGCTCCATTTATTGGTGGCTATTGATTTTGGTGCGCTTCACCACAGGCCCTGTGTTAAGTCCAACCCCGACGAACGGTCAGGCTTAGCAGGTACTTTGGCACCGTCCGTCGTCGCTCTGACGGAACGGACATGCTAATATTGATTCATGGAGGAGTCGTGGCAGGGTCAACGTCGGTAACGGATTGCACTCAATTGACCGATTTTACCGGTAGTAGACTGCCTCACGATATTAGCACACCATTTTGTAAGCCTGATGTTTCTGATATTTTGTTTGGGAATATCGAAAAATCGTCATATATTGGGAGGGGGAGGCAAAACCATGCTTGCCCCTCTAAGTTGGCGCCTATGTTCATATCTCGAAATATATTTGAAGCAGCATGTCTGCTTCAGGGATGCTTTCTGGAGATCCATCAGTGATTCATCCTGAAGACCCTTCAAGGATTCCCATAGGAGATCCATCAGAGATATCAGAAGGAACTTTTACGGGAGCTCCTTTAGGAATTTGTCCGGGAGTTCCTTTAGAGGTTCCTCCAAAAATTCCTCAATATACAGTCGAGACTCTTATAAGATCACTGGTCGGGGGGCGCAATAGGAATTCGCTTAATAGGAGACTAAGAGCTTATGGGATTTCGGCTTTTCGAGGGTGTGGCCTATTATCTCGAGTGTGTTAAGAGCTAGCACAATACTTTCTTCGGCAAAGTTTTAAGGCTTAATAAGATCTACCATTTAGAACTTTGGTTCATATGATTAGTTGGCAACTTGGCCGCTAGAGGGACCATCAACAGCTTGATGCCAAATTGCACTACAGGAACTATATCAGGTTGTCAAGCAAACGTTGCGATATGCGACAGCTCAAGACCCTGATAATTTGGAAGGATAGTGTCTTCGGGAAAGTTGTTGGGTACGCCAATAACTTACTGACGATGAGTTGCGAAGTTCGAAATTCCTCCACTGACTGGGCGGCGCTAGTGAGCAAGTAAATTTTCAAAACCTCATATCTCAGATTCCCGAAAACTTAGAAAGTTGGTGTCTTTGGCAAAGTTGATCAGTATGACATAAACTTACATAAAAATAAACACTTGTTTCGAAATCCTGCCACTAGGCGGTGCTAGTGAACATGCAAATTTTAGAAATCTCATAGCTCAGAATCCTGATAACTTAGAAAGTTGGTGTGTTCGGAAAAGTTGATCAGTATGACATAAACTTACATAAAAATAAACACTTGTTCCGCAATTCTGCCATTAGGCGGTGCTAGTGAACATATTTTTGTGTAAGTTTATGTCATACTGATCAACTTTGCCAAAGACACCAACTTTCTAAGTTATCGGGTTTCTTTGATATGAGGTTTTGAAAATTTATTTGCTCACTAGCACCGCCCAGTGGAGGAATTTCGAACTTCACAACTTATCGTCAGTAAGTTATTGGCGTACCCAACAACTTTCCCGAAGACACTATCCTTTAAATTATCAGGGTCTTGAGCTGTCGCATATCACAACGTTTGCTTGATAACCTGATATAGTTCCTGTAGTGCAATTTAGCATCAAACTGTTGATGGCCCCTCTAGCGGCCAAGTTGCCAACTTATCATATGAACCAAAGTTCTAAATGGTAGATCTTATCAAGCCCTAAAACTTTATCGAAGAAAGTATTGCGCTCACTCTTAACACACCCGAGAAAATAGGCCACACCCCCAAAAAGCCGAAACCCCATAAGCTCTTAGTCTCCTATAACGCTCACCCCTGTCTAGTAGGAGTTCGTTTAATAGGAGTCCATTTAATAGGAATTCGTTTAGTAAGAGACTCAACTGTATTTCCAATAAGGGATTTTTCCTGAGGTTTCCTTAGAAATGTCTCTAGAAGCTCCTTCAGGGATTACTCCGGGAGATCCGGCCGGGATCACTCGAAAAGTTCCATCAAGGGTTAATACAGGAGTTTCTGCTGCGATTCATTCTGGATTTTCTCAAGGATCCCGCCTGAAATTCCTTCATGGGATTACTCAACAAATTCCTTCAGAAATTCATTGAAAGATTCCTCCAGGAATAGGAAGCAATCAGTGAAGTACTAGATTGAAAGTAGTGAGCTGGATTTTTGTATGGTGAGATGATCAATTCTCCGTTTCTGCAAAGAAATGCTGCAAACAGCGTGGGTTATATGATTTCTTGCCTAATTTGATGCTGTTTGAGCAAAACTTTGGGTAACTGTGTTGTTGAAGTTGCAAGAAATAAATAATACAACAACACAGTTATCCAAACTTTTGCTCAAACAGCATCAAATTAGGCAAGAAATTAAATAACCCAAGCTGTTTGCACCATTTCATTGCAGAAACGGAGAATTGATCATCTCACCATACAAAAATCCAGCTCACTACTTTCAATCTAGTACTTCACTGATTGCTTCCTATTCTTTCAGAAATTTCTCCTGTGGAGCGGACCTGTTGTGATGGTTAGAACACTTGACTATCACGCCGAGGACCTGGGATCGAATCCCACTCCCGACAAACTCGCAAAATGTGAGTTCTTCCTTCGGAAGGGAAGTACAGCGTGGGTCCCGAGATGAACTAGCCTAGGGCTAAAAATCCCGTTAATACAGATAAAAAAAAGAAATTTCTCCTGGAGCTACTTCTGGGATCCCTCCTAGAATTTCTTCAAGAATCCCTCCTGAAAGGAATCTCCGAAAGACCTTTAGGAGTTCCTCGGGATATCTAATCGAGATTTTTCAGAGGTTTTCTAAGAAATCCTCTAAGTGATTTCTCTAGGAGTTCTTTTAGGTATTCCTACAGACGTTCCTCCAGGTATTAATCCAGGAGTTCCTTCGAGGATTCCTGCAGTATAGTAGTTCTTTCAGGGATTGCTCCAGAAGTTCTTTCGGTGATCTCTCCAGGAATTCCTTCAAGGATTTACCCAGTATTTCCAGAATGATTCAGGGATAACTCCATCGGGGATTTCTTCAGAAGTTCCTTCAGCTACTCCAACAGGACATCCTTTAGGTATTCTTCCAAGAATTCCTTCATAGATTTTTTCAAGGGGAACGAAGGGAGCATCCTTTAAGTACGTCACGGTAAAATTGTGAATTATCGAAACCCCTCCTCCCTTCGTACGGGTTTTCCTATACTAGATACATTGCTTATCACAGTTTCACAAGACCCCCCACTCCCCTCCCCTCTTCCCTAGGACCGTGACTTACTTAATTGATGGCTCTAAGGAGCCTCCAGGAGATCCATCAGGAAATCCTCTAGAAATTCTTCCAGGAATTCCTACAGGAGGTCCTTTAGAAATTCAGGGGGAATGGCACTTCCTTTGCTAAGCGGAAAAATCCGCATTTATCCGCTGCTAACCGTCGTTAACCGCGTCTAACCGATGATCTGTTACAAGCATTTAGCGACAGATAGAAACGGATAAATGCGGATTTTTCCGCTTAGCAAAGGGAGTGCCATTCCCCCTGTAGAAATTAGTCTAGGAATTCCTCCAAGGATTCCTCAAGAAGTTCCTTCAGGATTTTTTACAGGGATTGGTCCAGGAGGTACTTCAGAGATTCCTCCAGGAGTTTCTGGGATTCGTGCAGATGTTTCTTTGAAGATCCCTTCTGAAATCCTTCAGATATTCTTCCAGAAGTTCCTTTAGAGATCTCTCGAGGAGACTTTTACAAGAGTTTCTTCAGGGATTCCTACAGAGGTTCATTCAAGGATCAGTTCAGGAATTCCTTCTGAAATTTGTATAGAGCCTCATATCTGTGCAGTTAGGGTCACCAAGCTTCTATGGGGTACGGGTTCGATTCCCGTTCCGGCCGATGAAAGTTGTCGCGAGAATAGTTTCTTCTCCGTATCCATTGGTGCAGGATCCATGTGTCCATTGTCTAGTGTTAAGTTTCGTTCAGTCTGTACAGGCGCTGGCTGAAAACGGTGTCGTCGGTGTTTTTTTTTTTTCAGTTTCCTCCAGGTGTTCCAAAGGGGATTTCTCGAAAGGTTCCTTCATGGATTTTACCAGGAGTTCTTCCAGGGATCGCACCTGGAAATCATTCGAAGATTTTTCCAGGAGGACTCACTGATACCCCCATGAGTTACATCAAAGATTTCTCCAGAAGATTCTTGGGCATTCTAACAGGAGTTCCTCTAGGGATTTTTCTAGGAGTACCTTCAAGAATATCCTTAGATCTATAATCAGACATAAATCCAGGTATATGTTCCCTGGAAAGATATCTCATGCAGTTCATACAAGAATTTCTCCAGGAATTCTTTCTGGGGATCCTCGATTTTTTCCTTTTGAAAATCCTTTGAAGATTTTGTCTGAAAATTCTTTGGAGATACTTCCTGTAATTCCTTGGGAGAATCCTCGTCCCATTCCTTCGGCATTCCACTTGGACTTTTTCGGCAGTTTCTCCTGGACTTCTTTCTAGAAAACCTTCTGGAATTCTTTCAGGGGTTCCTTCTGGGATTCCTTTAGGGATTCTTAATGTAAATCCTTCGGGGATTTCTTCTGGAGTACTTTCGGGGATTCCTTATGCAATTCCTTCGGGGATTTTTCCTGAACTTTCTTCGGTGAATCCTCCTGGAATTCTTTCAAGATTCCTTCTGCGATTTCCTCGGGGTTTCCTAATGGAATTCCTTCGGAGATTCCTCCTGGAATTCCTGCACAGAGTCCTCCTGGAATTCCATCGAGGATTCCTTCCTGGATATTCTTCGATGATCTCTCCTAATAATTCTTTGGAAATCCTCCTCGTTCTGAACAGAGATTTTTTCAGAAGTTTCTGTAGAGATCTCTCCAAGAAATATTCTTGAATCACCAGAGGTTTTTGCATAAGTTCCTTCAGAGTTTCATACATCAGTTCATGTAGGGACTAGTCCAGGAGTCCCTTCAGGCATTCCTCCACGAGTCTTTTTTGAGAACCATCCAGGAAATTCTCCAGGGATTCATCCTGCAGTTTCTTCGAAGTTCCTCCTGGAGTTCCTTTGGAGATTGCTCCTGGAAATCCTTCGGGGATTTCAAATACAAAAAAGGTTCGACCTTATTATGGAATTTGATAGCGTCTGACGCTTGTAAGAAAACAGGACAAAACAGAATCAAAATCGTTATTTTATTGCACTTTATTGGCATGGAATACTTCAACATTTTGGGATGATTTTATTCAATTCCTGCATAATCGAGTCCAACTGTTGTTCTATCATGGCTAGCTACTTGTTTTACGCTTAAAATGACTTACTTACCTTTGCTTAACGTTCAGGCTAAGGCCGGGGTGGCCTCTGCTGTACATAGTAGCCGTCTCCATTGCACTCGGTCCATGGCTGTTTGTCTTCAGTTCCGTACTCTGCGTAGGGTCCGCAGATCGTCCTCCACTTGGTCGACCCACCTAGCTCGCTGTGCTCCACGTCTTCTTGTACCGGTCGGATGACTCTCGAGAACCATTTTAGTTGGATTGCTATCCGACATCCTGATGACGTGACCCGCCCACCGTAGCCTCCCGATTTTCGCGGTATCGTCCGATGGTTGGTTCTCTTAGCAGCTGATGCAGCTCGTGGTTCATTCGATGATACGCAACACCTTCCATTCGAAAACTTCAAGGGCGCGTTGGTCCTCTGCACGTAGGGTCCATGTTTCGTGCCCATAGAGTCTAATCAGCGTTTTGTAGATGGTTAACTTCGTATTACGGCGAACTTTATTCGATCGTAGAGTTCTGCGGAGTCCAAAGTAAGTACGATTTCCTGCCACAATGCGCTTCTGTATTTCTCTGCTGGTGTCGTTATAGACATCAAGTACACGAATTCTTCAACCGCCTCGATTTCATCACCGTCGATATAAATTCGGGGTGGCGGGCGCGGTGATTCCTTCCTGGAGCCCTTTGCCATCATGTACTTTGTCTTCGACACATTAATGACTAGTCCGATTCGCCTGGCTTCACTCTTTAGTCGGATGTACGTTTCCGCCATCGTCTCAAATTTACGAGCAATAATATCAATATCATCGGCGAAACCAAGCAGCTGAACGGACTTCGTGAAAATCGTCCCACTCGTGTTTATCCCCGCTCTTCTTATTACACCCTCCAAAGCAATGTTGAACAGCAAGCACGAAAGACCATCACCTTGCCGTAACCCTCTGCGAGATTCGAAGGGACTCGAGAGTGTCCCTGATACTCGAACTACGCACATCACTCGATCTATCGTCACCTTGATCAATCGTATCAGTTTATCCGGGAATCCGTATTCGTGCATATTCTGTCATAGCCGTTCTCGATCGATTGTATCATACGCCGATTTGAAATCGATGAACAAGTGATGTGTTGGCACGTTGTATTCGCGGCATTTCTGCAACACCTGGCGTATGGCGAACATCTGGTCCGTTGTAGCGCGTTCACCCATAAATCCAGCCTGATATTGCCCCACGAACTCTCTTGCAATCGGTGATAGACGGCGGCATAAAATTTCAGAGAGTATCTTGTAGGCAGCGCTCAGTGTGATCGCGCGGTAGTTTCCGCAATCCAACTTGTCGCCCTTTTTGTAGATAGGACACACGATACTTTCCATCCATTCCTCCTGTAATACTTCCTCCTCCCAAATCTTGGTAATGACCCAGTGTTGTACTCTCACCAGTGCTTCTCCACCGTATTTTAGAAGCTTGCTTGGTAGTTGATCTGCTCCAGCGGCTTTGTTGTTTTTCAACCGGCCAACCTCCTCCTCAATCTCTTGGAGGTCAGGGGCCGGAAGTCTTTCGTCCTGTGCACATACTCCTAGATCTGTTACCAAGCCACCTTCGGTACTTGCAACGTCGCCATTGAGGTGCTCATCGTAATGCTTCCGCCACCTCTCGACCACCTTACGCTCCCTCGTGAGAATGTTTCCGTGATTATCTCGGCTTGTGGCACGATGCCTCTGCGCGAGCGGTTCAGCTTCTCGTAGAACTTTCGTGTGTCCTTAACGCGGTACACACGCTAACGCCGCTCAGCACTAAAGTGCATAATTTCCAGACTACACCAAAAATGTGTAACCCTTGCACATTTACAAAATCAGCTCCAGTGTCCGCAAAATCGTTAAATTCGCAAAAATTTTTGTACGCCAATCTAGCTAGGATTACTAGTGACCTTGGAAAACAAAAAAAAAATCAACATTTCGCATCTAGACGAGTGTACGAGCTGTTTTTTGAGATTGTGTAACTGTCACTCATTTTTGTGTGGTCTGGAAATTATGCACTTATGAGTAGGTCTTACACATTTTAGTGCTGAGCAGTTTTAGCGTGCAGCTCTTCTATCGCTTCGCGATCTCGTTCTTCCTGCTGGCACTTCTTCATCCGGAAGACTGAGTTCTGCCTGTTCCGCGCCTGTCCGTAACGTGCCTCATTTGCTCTCGTACGGTGTTGCAGCATTCTCGCCCATGCTGCATTCTTCTCGTTTTTCAACTGTTCACATTCGCCGTCGTACCAGTCGTTTCTGTGATTCGGAGTCGCGAAGCCTAGTGCTGTAGCCGAGGTACTACCTATGGAGGATCGGATGTCCCTGCAGTCATCTTCAAGTGCAGCTGCACCAAGCTGCTCTTCCGTTGGTAGCGCCACTGCTAACTGCTGCGCGTAGTCTTGAGCCACTTCTACGTTACGCAGCTGCTGGATGTTGAGCCGCGGCGATCGACTTCGACGCGTGGTGATAACTGTCGAAAGTTTTGAGCGCATGCATACAGCGACTAAGTAGTGATCCGAATCTATATTTGCACTGCGGTATGTGCGGACATTGATTATATCCGAGAAGAATTTACCGTCGATTAGAACATGGTCGATTTGGTTTTCTGTTTGATGGTCGGGTGATCTCCAGGTGGCTTTGTAGATATCTTTGCGGGGGAAGAAGGTGCTTCGGACTACCATACAACGGGAGGTTGCAAAGTTTACGCATCGCTGGCTGTTATCATTCGATACGGCGTGCAGGCTGTTTCGCTCGATTACCGGTCTGTACATTTCCTCCCTTCCTACCTGCGCGTTCATGTCGCCGACAACAATTTTCACGTCACGCGGCGAGCAACCATCGTATGTTTGCTCTAACTGCGCGTAGAACGCTTCTTTCTCGTTATCAGATCTTCCTTCATGTGGGCAGTGGACGTTGATGATGCTGTAGTTGAAGAAACGGCCCTTAACTCTTAACATGCACATCCTTCCCAAGTAACAATTTTAATTCTATTTGGTTTTATTTGTTTTTATGATAGTTTTATCGGAACATTGCATATTCTAGTTGATCTTATCGGAGTTTCAGCTGAGCACAACTATTCTTCGTCAATATGTGGTTTTAAAAACACCTCCAAGAAAACTTGAGGTTCAGTTCATAAAACCATAAACACAAAAAGAACTGTTGAACTTATTTTCAGTTCTATAAGGTTCTTGTAGTTATCTTCAATCATCCGTTCTTGATCAAGAGCAACTGTTCTCGCATAAGAACAGTTTGGTACATGAAAAATACAAGAAAAACTCAAGCATCAGATATTGATTCTCATCATTGGCGGAGCCAGCATTTTCTTTCTTCTTACTCACTCTCCAAAGCGTACACGAGAAAGAGAAACATGGAAGAGGAGGCAGCTTGCCCCCTCTTTCATCTCGCTCTTTCGCTTGCATGTTTGGGAGAGTGAGTAAGAAAAAAGAAAAAGCTGGCTCCGCTAATGATTCTCATCATTCCATTATTGCTGCCAATCAAGAACACCTACCCGAAAACCAAACCGCGACGCGGTGCAGTGCCAAGTTCCTCCGGTTGCAACATCCGAAATGAGGTATGGTCATCCAGGACGTCGATTTCCGTGCAATCGGGGCTCCAATTATCGAACTTCAAAATCAACAACAACTTACCTGTTGGAAGTGCTAACCGGAGGAATGAGGCACTGCACCGCATCAAGGCCGGTTATCGAAAAAGGTCTGCCTGGTTGGCAACGGTACCGGGCTGATAATTAAATTCATCGGACGAGATGCACAAAAACCAACGCCGTGCGATAATTTATTGTTTGTTTACAATTTGGCGTACATGATTTATGACGTTCTCGGCGGAGTTTGCATAAACCTACATCAAGAACGTTATAAACCTGAGTACTCTTGAGTAAAACTTCTTACCCTTGCATAAGATGAAATAGCATGAGTTGAAAGACATTTAAGACGATCTTATGGTGATGTTGATTAAAACCATTGATGATTGACCGACCACCGGCCTAGATTTCAATTGAAGCCATGTTGAGAAAACTCATGAGCAATATTCGCATGAACAGGAATAATATTTAAAAAAAAAAATATTAGTGCGTTATAATGGAAGCGCGTTGCAATTTTTGGAAGTATCTTGCAACATATATACGATGGATTTTGCTTGGCATTTGGCATCCTTGTTACACCACGGAAATATTTCCAATTTGTGTAATAAATTAATCCCGATTACAATAATGTTTCATTTTCATTGTGTTTATAATTTCAATTTGATTCACCAAACATTTCTGTCGACATAAAAGCTGCATCAGCAACAATCGCGACAAATTTATTATCTTTTTATCGTGCACTTGAAGAATTCTACAAGGAGAGAGCAATTCGCCTTGAGGACAACTTGGGAAGTACAACAAGTTTTAAGAGAAATTTAAAAACAACTCTCCAAGAGCATCTTAGGATGGGCCTCTTTGGTCTTATGGCAGGTTTATGGTTGAGTTGATGTCGTTTTGCAGAGCAATTTGGTTTATGCATGGTTTTAAAGAACAGGTGTTGAAGAATACTTCAAAAGCATTATAAATTGAATTTTGTTACTTGGGTTGTGTTGATCGGCTGCCACCCGATCACACGTTGTCGCATCTTGCCCAACACTATAAATCCTGCTCCCAGTTCATTGGTGGTGCCACAGCTTTGAAAGAAGGTAGCCGCTCGATGCCCGCTTTTCCACACTTTCTGTCCAGTCCAACAAAGTGCCTGCAACGCCACGATGTCGAAGTTACGGGGATGTAGTTCGTCGTAAATTATCCTGTCACATCCTGCGAAGCCTAGTGACTTGCAATTCCATGTTCCAAGTTTCCAATCGTAGTCCGCTTACTTACTCAGCCGCTGGATGCTAGAACAGAAGGACAACAGTGCCCAGGATGCACTACCAGCTAAGCACAAAACTCTTAGCTAGTGGTCTTTGTCATCGTTTGACCCGTGGAAGCATGAGGTAGGAACTTGTGAGGACCAGAGCTATGTTGGACGCTCTCCTTATCGACTCACCGTTTCAATATCATGAAACAAGCTCACCCATTTGTGTGATTTCCTCCTTGTCTGAAATGTCTGCATGTTGGAGTTAAATAAAATTGGTTCTGGATTCTTGTTCTCTGAAACAGTCTAGAGCAGCGCCTTACCAGTTCGTCTGGTTTGCAAGGAGGCAGAATTAATGAGCGGGGAATGCTATGACCGTCCATAAGCTGGTGGTAATCGCACTTGTCACAGAATGATTGAAAAGGGGACAAGTAAAGCAGAAAATTATTCGTGCCAAACAGTTTTCGGAGCCCACGAGCTTTGAAACAAATGACCGTAATATCAGCACTCGATTTCAAGCCATAATTTTCCGAAACAGAAACCAAAACTGCCACCCGCAGCTGCCTGCTGAGATAAGGCGAACCAAAACATAGAAGGAAAAAAAAAACGGTCTAACTTCCCTGCAACTTAGCAGAACTTAACCGACCAGAACCACACCGGTGTGGAACTGAATTATTCGTCGGCTCGCAATTCCGGCGCCACCGTAAGATATGTTTCCCTTTCTCGGATCTATAAATCAGCAACGCCATCTAACGGAACGAATGTTACTGGCTTTTCTGTCACCCCCTCCCCCATCGACCACCACCACCACCAAGGAAGCCGACTTTCAATGCCTTCCGTTTCGGTGACCGCCCTCGCTCTTGATTCATGGTTTTCGCAAAGTCTCAACATTTTCGTGAACGCTTTTCATGGGACAATGGGTGAAAATCGTAATCCGACAATGCGCGTGTTGGAAGTTCGTAAAAGGAAGAAAAAAAGCCTAGTCGGCTTCGGAACCAGATTGTGATTTCTCGTTTGTTTTGCAACGGTTGGTCTACAAAATTTAGCGCAGGCGGATAGGTTAACTGCGAGGGTGGCAGAAGGCATGACCTTTTCCGGGGAAATAAACCAATTGAAAGCCATTTATTGATGGCATGCTGTTTTCAAACAAATCGAATTGGTTCAAAGTTGGTCAAGTTATTCGTTGAAACTGTACTCGACCGAAACTTTGGGAAGAGTATGCAAACTGTATCTCGTTGTTTATTCTGGTTTTATGATTCCGAACTGTGAGCGTTCTTATTGTTGAGCATCCAATTAATGCGTATACCAAGATATGAGCATTTTCCATCACAGATCAAAAATCTCGTCTCGCTGATGACATGAAACATACCCCATTTAATATCAATGTCCTGTTCGCAACATCTTACACATTGAAATTATTGAAACAACTATTCCATTGATAGTTTATTAAAGAAAGCATTATAAATAAACTTACATTCTGAATTCATGTTCCATTTGTTGAAAGTTGGTATATAATATATATATGTACATCAATATAAAAAAAACGAATGGAATATTGATTGCCATTAATATTTTAAGGCATAGGCAACTTTTCATTCACTAAGCCACTGAATCCAATCTGATGTTTGCCAAAACCTTATGACAAATGTGTTCACAGCCATTGAGTATGTATCTAACATTGTGTTGAGTTACTCCCTGGATATCTTGAAAACTCATGAGCATCCTATATCATTGGCATATATTTGGCATGATTTTTGGGGGGTTACTAGTAAGGTTCGTGATGATCCCAAGATTGGTTTGCCCGGAAGGCTTTGTATGTGTTCAATAAATTTCTGATGGAGTAACAGTGTGCGGTGTCTGGTGAATTTCCTCAGAGCGGCCCTTATACCAGATTTCATCGAATTGAACTCACTTGTTTCCCATGGAAGACGCGTTGTATGACGGTGTAGTTTCTTAACCCTTCAGGACGTGCGCTGTTGTAAAAAGTACAACACCACTAAAAAACCTCGCTCGTCGTATACAGCGCGTTTCAGCTGCTTGATGGTGCGCGTCCTGAAAGGTTAAGGACGAGTCTGTCAATAACGTATAGGGTGATAACTTTGATACTGAGGACATCGAGGCTGCCGCTCGCACTCTGTCCAATGTGCTTACGTATACGTATACGCAAGCACATTGGACAGAGTGCGAGCGGCAGCCTCGATGTCCTCAGTATCAAAGTTATCACCCTAATTAGGACCGGCTAACAGTTCGCTGATGCTGCCATGATCAGCCTTGCGAAAATCGTAGGAAATGGCAATCGGGGAAACGACGAATTCAATAGCTAAATTTGAATTTATGGATAACAGCAAAGGCGGATGGTGGAGTGATAATTTCGGAGCCTCGCATATGAGTGGAGCGATGTCCTGTGCACTAACGAAGCAGAGATCCAAGCTGCGGTTGTTTTGGTTGAAAACGTGGTTGATTTGAGAGAGAGCTGCAGCACTATACAGGGTGTATTCTATGTTTTCATACAACTTTTCATCGTTATGTAGCTGCGCTCCATGTGCATTCTGTGTATTGTGGTATTGGTGTCAGCTTCAGCCCCATCTATAGGTCTACAGTATGCGGCAGGAAAAAATACGAAAGTGTTTTTCAACTTCAAACCTCATTTTCGTCCATTTGACATTAACCAATCTATGTTTCAACGTTCCATGATCTATAATAGGCTAGTTTTCTGAAAAGTTAATTAAAAAATTTCCCATTTTGGTCACTAACCTTTACAGGGCGGCACCTGAAGATGAAGACAACCAGAATTTTCAAACCACAGAAAATCGCACAGGTCGCCAAATTTCGCATCTGATAAAACAAAATTTTTGATTTTCTCTACAATATCATCAAATATATGTACTTATTTCATCTGCTATGTGAAACTACATGGCTCTGGATCAGTGTGGTCTGGTTGTTCATCGAATTTGAGCTAGTTTTGTTACTGTTATAGTCAGTTTTTTTAATGACCATTGGGCGCGCAGTTTATTGATATCCGCTAATTAGGCCTACATTATCACATGTTAAACATCAAATGTGTTCATTTTTATTTTTCAGTACTAGAATATAGTGACTGATACACTGTCATGAAAAAAATAGTCATATACAGGGTGTTAGGTTCATGAGTGCAAACTTTTTAAAGGGTGATAGAGGACCATAAATGGTGAAAAAAATTGTTCTACGCATATGGTCAAATCTCAACCGTTACGCAGTTATTGGACTCCCCATGTTTTTGACTCTTATTGCCTTAACTGGCTATAACTTTAAAATGGTCAAACTTATCGCAGTTTTTTTACTCTTATTCGAAAGATTATTGAATTTTCTATCAAATGGCATCTTTGAACCGAATGGTTTAGCCAAATAACTAAGTTTTCTAGAGCAAAATAGCTAAAAATAGCGTGTTTTTATTTGTTTATGTCCATTATCTTTAAAACATACGTAATAAATTTAAATTCTTTCTTTGGAAAAGTTGTGGCCCCTGTTCCACTTTACAATTTGTTCTTTGGCGCCAAACTTCCAACTCTTATCGTTTTCTTGCAATTTTGATTTAAATGTGCAGCACAGTGCGCAAAAAAGTGCTTACCATGACGATTGCAAATTTCTGATCTGAAATGCGTCGTTTAAATCAAAATTGCAAGAAAACGATAAGAGATAGAAGTTTGATGTCAAAAAACAAATTGTAGAGTAAAACAGGGGCCACAACTTTGTCAAAGAAAGAATTTTAAATTATTACGCATTTTTCAAAGATAATTGACAAAAACAAATTAAAACACACAACTTTTAGGCTATTTGATCTAGAAAACTTAGTTATTTAACTAAACCGACCGGTTCAAAGATGCCATTTGATAGAAAATTCAATAATCTTTCGAATAAGGGTTAAAAAAGTGCGATAAGTTTGACCGTTTTAAAGTTATAGCCAGTTAAGGCAATAAGAGTCAAAAACATGGGGAGTTCAATAACTGCGTAACGGTTGAGATTTGACCATATGCGTAGAACAATTTTTTGCACCATTTATGGTCCTCTATCACCCTTTAAAAAGTTTGCACTCATGAACCTAACACCCTGTATATCCCATATTTAGCGTGTAATAGTGCCTTGAACTTTTCGCATTTTTTCCTGCCGCACCCTGTATAGGCTATCCAAAACGCACGGCGTCGACTTGCTCTCATTTGTTGTTTGTTTACCGCGCATGATGAAGGAGTACCGCGACGTCGTAGTAAAGTTGTTTGCGGTGAGCGACTCGGCGACATATTCCGGCGGCGGAAATCACACGGGGTGAAGCGAGATTTCATCTACTTCACCATCTGTCGGTACCAGGAGACAGGCTCGACCAAGGTTCGTGTGAAATCCAGGCGGCCGCGTTCGGCGAGGACGCCAGCAGCCATCAAGGTAATGAGGGAGCGGATTCGTTAAAATATAAACCGCTCGATCCGGAAGACCGCTGCTGACCTGCACGTGTCGATCAGGACTGCTCACAACATCATGACGAGGGACCTGGGATACAAGCCTTACAAGAAACGCAAGGTTCACGGGCTAACGGAGGCTACAACGAAGAAGAGGCTGGACGTGGACAGAAGCAAACTGATACTTACGCGGCACGCAGGTCAGGAGTTCGTGTTTTCTGATGAGAAACTTTTTGTCTTACAACAGCCACACAATGTCCAAAACGATCGGCTGTGGGCTCCGACGCTGGCCAGCATCCCCCCATCCCAGATAAACATTCCACGGTTCCAGAGCGCCGCTTCGGTGATGGTTTGGGGGACCGTATCCAGGCGTGGGAAGCTCCTACTGGTGTTTATCGAGAAAAACGTAAAAATCAACGCCGCTTATTATAAGACCGAGGTTCTGGAGAAGGTTGTACCCCGGCACATTGGGATTTCAACGGGAACGATCATTACGTATTTCAACAGGACGGCGCACCGGCAATATCGTCCAAGCATAATGTCGGGAGAATTTGACCGATTTTCTCGATAAGACTTTGTGGCCTCCCAGTTCCCCGGACCTTAATCCCCTGGACTTTTGTGTATGGTTGTACATGCTGGCCAAGCAGAACGAGCATCAAGTGAGCACTATGGACTAATTTAAGAAGCTCATTTCCAAGATCTGGGACGCGATGCTGATGGATCAGGTGCGTGCCTCGTGCGATTCTTTTGAGAAACGTCTGAAGCTCGTGGTAAAGCACAAAGAGGTGCTCCCAGCAAATATGTCATAAAGACTCTAAATAAACAAAGCTTCAATAAAAATAGCCGCAGAAAAGAAAATCTTTAATTTTCATTTTTTAACACATTTTTAAACTGTATGAAAACAGTATACAAATTGTAGTTGTCCAAAAGGCAAGATGTGGAAGAGTGAATGACGGAGCGGTTCACGTCAGGATAGAGAAAGGCATTGCATGATCTCCTCCACGTGATTTCTTCTTCTTCTTTATGGCACTACGTCCCCACTGGGACTTGGCCTGCCTCGCTTCAACTTACTGTTCCTTGAGCACTTCCACAGTTATTAATTGAAGGGCTTCCTTTGTCCGCCATTGCATGAATTCGTATATTGTGAGGCAAGTACAATGATAAAATTTTTCCCGACTGGAACGGGAATCGAACCCGCCGTCTCCGGATTGGCGATCCATAGCCTTAACCACTAAGCTAACTGGAGACCCACGTGATTTCAGAAAGATTGAAATCACCCATCACAACAACTTCATCTCTGTGTCTAGCGATTTCCAAAATAGAGAACAATGACTGGCAATGTGATTCAATAAGTGTTACTTCACGTTTGCGATCAGGTGGAATATACAGCGCACAAAGAAACAAAATGCGATCACCCAGCTTGATCGATGCCCACACTTGCTCTAAACCAATCCAAGAGGGGTTACCCAGACAGCCAATTTGCACGTATAATGAAGTTTATGTTCATGTTATACGTACTTTTATGCGGTAAAGTTACATCGCATAAGATGCAGTAAAAGTGCCTTATGCGTGGAAGGCGCTATACGTGCATTGACGGGAAAAGAATTGATGCTATATGACTTGAAGCGATATCTTATGCGATGTACGGTAAGTATCGAACTAATAACCTTTGGATTATCGAGCCGCACTTCACACTTAGCACCAAACACTACTTATGAAACACACTGATTAAATGTCATGAAATTCTAACTCACATCTGTGCTTGTTGGGATGCACTTGGTTTCCGTGCGCTGTACGTGTTCGGCAGGCCCTTTGGAAATCTAAATGATATAGCATGATTTCCCGCACAGTTACCACTACTCCTCTCTTGCTAGCACCACCCATTGTTAATTATAAGGTCAACAAAACAAAAATGATGACTTTGTAACTTGTTTTGTAACCATAATGATGTTTTGTAACCATAATGATGACTTATTTTTAAAAACTACAGTAATTATGTATTGCGTGAACGATGGCATGATGTAGATGGTGGGCGGTTGGCGGTGAGTGGCAGGCGTGGCGGTGGGTGGCAGGCGTGGCGGTGGGCTGATTGTGGCGATGGTGGTGGGAGGCGGCTGGAGGCGAGAAAGAGTAGATACGGAACAAGTAAATGTTTTGGCAACGGGTGTTTATGGGGCAACGTGGTTGGCGGTTCATTATAACATGAATGTAGACATATGTTCTTTCAAGTGCTTCCTCAATCTTAGTTTAAAACAGTTGTAGCTAGGAGATAATTTACACCATACAAGTAACCCATTATACAGCGTGCTTCCTGCATGAACAAACTTTTTGCGACCAAACTCCGAATTCAGTCGTTGCAGGACAAGATTTCCGTTATGCCTTGACTCTCGAATCCGCAACTCTTCTCAAGAGCGTGTTATGATGAGTGGCGTTGTCGGAGAGGATCTTCCAAACTTGCATTAGTGTTTGATAGTTGTAAAGAGCCTTTACAGGTAGTATCGAGTCATGGGATTCCTTGTAGAGATCGAGGGTAGGATATAGCCGTGGTCTTCCGTAAATAATTTTCAAGCATCTGTTTTGGATTACCTGAAGCTCTTTTAACACCGATATACTGGCTGTACCCCAGCATGTGACTAGGTATTGAAGTCTACTATGGAACAGCGCATGATAGAGCTTTAGTAACCATTTTCTGGGTATAAAGCTGGATATCTTACGAAAAACTCCACAGATGGAACTTAACTTGTTTTTGAGGTCATTGATGTGTGCGGTCCATTTCAAGGTAGAATCCAGTTTAAGGCCAAGGAACAAATAGTCTGTAACCTCCTCAATTTGGCATCCTTGGATTTGCAAAGCGTCGCGTACAGGCAGTTGTTTTTTAGGTGAATGAAAGATCATATACTTAGTCTTTCTGAGGTTGAGCGATAGCAGATTTGTATCAAAAAAATCCTTCAGAAGCACGATGTCATACTCTATTTGTCTTTGCAGGTCGTCGATGTTGTTTGCTTCATAGAGCAACGAAGTGTCATCGGCGAAGAGGCGGAGCTTTCCTTTCAGTGGCAGCTTCGATATGTCATTGAT
Source organism: Aedes albopictus (assembly GCF_035046485.1). Lineage (NCBI taxonomy): Eukaryota > Metazoa > Arthropoda > Insecta > Diptera > Culicidae > Aedes > Aedes albopictus. Next base: position 135,779,920 of record NC_085136.1, on the reverse strand, counting down.
GAAAAGCAGGAAAAGGATCGGCCCAAGATTGCTACCTTGGGGAACCCCTGTTGTAATTACACCTGGAGAGCTTTTGTTACTTCCTATGGCAACAAACTGATGCCGGTCCGTGAGGTAGCTCTGAAGCAGCGATTTTGTTACTCCTCTGAAGCCCAAGATATCAAGTTTTTTGACTAGCATGGTATGGTCCACGGTGTCGAATGCCTTTTTTAGATCGATAAAAAGAGCAGCCGCGATCTTTTTGCTATCCAGTGATCCATAGATGTCGTCAACAAGATCACTACAAGCTGACAGGGTACTCGAACCACTTCTAAATCCATACTGATACGCGTATATTAGGTTGAATCTTTGGGTAAACGCAGTTATTCTAGAAGCCAGCAATTTCTCAATAACTTTGTCCAAAATCGAAAGACAAGATATTGGACGATAGTTGTTCAAATCTTTTGTATTGCCTGATTTGAATATGGGAACCACCCTGGCGAGTTTGAGGCAGTCTGGATATTGGCCGGTGTGAATTATTTCGTTGAAAACATCCGTGATCAGTTGCGCAAAGAACAGATGATGGGTTTTAATGAAGCAGGCTGGAATGTCGTCAGGTCCAGATGACTTTTTTATATCTAATTTACTGATCAGAATGACAACTTCATTGGTGGATGTAGGGTACAGGTAGAGTGAGTTTTGCTGAGGTATAAGTGTCCCAAACTTGTGGATATTTAAGTCGCTGTTTATATCAGATGCCAATAACGGACCGATATTGCAGAAATGATCGTTAAACGCTCGACAGATATTATCAGCATCAGTGACTGTTTGACCATTTAGCTCTATTGAAGATATTTGAGTATCGGCGTGCTGTTTCCCCAAACTTCGGTTAATAAATTTCCACGCAGTTTTAGCATCAGATCTGTCCAGTTGTCGGTAATAGTAATTTCGTTTGCACGTAGCTTTTGTTTGCTGAAGCAGTTTGCAGGCACGATCCAGTAGCTCTTTGTTACGCAAATTCTCGGGATTACGGCGATGTTTACGTAGCGCATTTTCTTTGATACGAATCAATTTGATAAGATCAAATGTCATCCATGGGCAGTGCTTTTTCAGTTTTGTCTCCAACGTTACTGTCTTGGTGCATTGTGCTTTCGCTGATTGATAGGTTCTTGTCACATATTCCAATTTGTCATTTGCATTACCGCTAACTGGAAGTTGCGCACATTGCTGGGCGAAGATCTCGTTCAGTCGGTCATGATTAATTACATTTTTCGCGAAAGAGTGCTTAGTTGAAGTGCACGAAGTTTTGAATTGGGAAACAATGATACAGTGGTCACTAAGATCGTGCGAAATTGTATCGTTTACGACATCATTTGCAATATGCCCTGAGCAAACGACATGATCTAGAATATTGGCACTAGCTGGCCTTGTCGTAACAGTGTTCGTTACGAAAGCTCCATATGATTCCAACAGCCTAACGTATTCGGAGACTATGTTGTTGGATACGCGATTGACGGGAATGTTCATGTCACCAACGAGTATGCAATCTTTGCTTTTACCACCAGCAGAAAGCATTGACTCTTCTGCTGACAAAAATCGTCTCGAATCAAAGCTTGGAGGTCTGTAAACCGCGTGCAATTGAACAGGCTTGCTATCAATTTGCAACGAGAGGTGGATATGGTGAAAACCGTCGAAGACCCTGTTCGCACATAGTGCGTATTTCAAGTCCTTCCGAATAAAAACCGCCAGCCCTCCATGTGACTCATCCCTGCATGAGAAGATTCCGAAGTATCCATCGAGTGAAAACAGCTTTGCAGTATCCGTCTTTAACCACGTTTCTCCCAAAACAACTACATCTACCCGTTTCCCATACCTATCCAATAATTCGCCAACCGCATCAAATTTGCCAAGCTCATTCATGCCCCTAATGTTCAGTTGAATAATTGTCAGAGCGAGCTTCGTTATCATTCTGTCTTTATTTCTCAACCACGAATCAATACAATCAAAAGCTTTATTAACATACATTTTAAACGGATATCCAAACTGGCCGTTTTAGCACACAAATTCAACGCCGCTTTGATGCTGGTTCCTGGATTGGTGAAGATTACATAGATGAAGTCGAGTTGTTGAAATTCCTTTTTGAACCGGTTCGCTGTAACCCTTGGACATCAGAACGGGAGCGGATAATTTCAGGTTTCGATGTTTCTGTCTTTTTCGCTAATATCACACCATTGCGACCAGGCCAGACGTATTTGAAATTAAGACTCTCTTGTACCTCTCTCACTTGCCGATATAGATCCATACCACGCGAAGTCATCTCGTCTCTGAGCATCAGTTTCCTTGCGGGGGCAGACAACGTCGGATCTATTGACGAAGACATTAGTGGACCATGATTCCGTTTTTGGTAGAACAGATCTTCCTTATATTGCTCATTCGAAAACACTATCTTAATTGGCATCGCATCCTTGTTTCGCTGCTTCGGATCACTTGCAGAAAGTCGTTTCACTTCCACGATTGCTCCTACCGGTAATTCGTACCCAATAGCGGTTGATAGATTTTCGACTATTTGTTTCACGTTTTCATCTTTCTTTGTAGGCATTCCTAACAAAATAGCATTTTTTGACAAAGCTATCCGGTTACAACGATCCACTTCCATCTCGAGTTCATTCACCGTACGACTCAACTCCTGATGTTTTTCCTTCATCTCATTGGCTCCAGATTTCAAGACGGCTTGTTCCACTTTCAATGACTTCACCTCAGCCAAGAAAGTATACAGTTGATTGGAGAGAAAACTTTGGAATCGTTCCACTTCGGCGATCGTGCTCTTCATATCCTGTACCTCGGCACGCGTTCCTTGGACCTCCCTAAGCACCGTACGTAACTCGTTCAGAACTTGTGAATCAGCTGAAGATCCCCGTGATGACCTTTGATGAAATTCCTGGCACTCAAGCGAACAAAAGTAATCCTGGTCCCTCAGTTTCCTTATTGCAGCACCAAAAATATTTCGGCACTTGAAATGCTCACTTTTGTGGCACTGCATACACTCGATCACTTTTTTCGGATCCTTTTCCTCCTTCTTGCAAGAGATGCAGATGATATCTTCGGACATTGTTTACGATATATACAGGAACGACAACAGAACGATGGAACGTAGAGTGACAAAATACGTTCAAAGAACTCCGACAACAAAAGCTAACAGCACACAGCGACCGTATATTTGAAATATTTCATGTGGTATATACACACAACGCACAATACCTATCACAAACAGTAATGACAAAACTGACTTTGCACTTTCTTTTAACTATTTGGCACTCCAACAGCCCCTCTTTCATTGTTATCACATATCACATCGCAACATGCTAACGTTAACGATTCTAGTTTATGCGAGTTTGTATGTACATTTGAACGAGTTTATTTTCACTTTTATGCGATTTAGTTTGTACACCAGTGCGAGTTAAACTGACATAATTAGAAAAGCAGCAAGCGAAGTATAATCATCACAGTACGCAATTGGCTTTTTTAGCGGTGTTGAGATAATTCCTAATTCAGAATCTGCATGCAAAACTGGGCCGAAATCCAAATTTTCATGAATTTTGGTGCCCGGAAACCTATTTAAAAATCAGTTTGAAGTTTGTATGGGAGCGATTTGTCGAATCACCCCTTGTCGCATTTTGTACTGGGCGGAGCTGTCAAGCAGTTGGCCAGCTGTCAAAAGGTGATTTCGAAAAATCTCTTCGAAAGCGATTTTAGGTATCAAAATGAAGTTCTAAAAATCTGAAAAAAATCATGGTGGTTCAGAAAAAGGTGCTCTTTTGTATAAAATCAAAAAATCAATACATTTTTGTTAATTTAAAAACCCAATTATGCGAATTCAATTGACACTTTGTGAGTTCACTCGAACGCTTTTGCGAATAAGCATAGTTCGTCGCAACAAAACATCGAAATATCGTCTACTACGATGTAGTCATGCATTATAAAAGGTGATTTACACTCTTATATGATTTTACCAGATACATCGCAGTAAGTTAAAAAATAACATTACATGCGATGGAAATTGTCCCTCAGCCGTACATTTATGCGATAGTGACTTAAAATAGTACTTTATACGATGTACAGCATGCATCCTTATGCGATTCCTGGTTGTCTGGGTATTCTTCTCGCTTTGAGCCTACAAATAACAGCTATTAAGACACCCCCGCCTGTTAGTTTTTTGCTGTTTTAAATGCTCCTATCACACCGAGAAACTTCGTAATCGTCACCAAAAATTTGGCGGGAAAGCGTTCGTGCATCCAACCAAGTCTCGGTGAGAACGATGGTTTCGTAGCAACCAACACGGAAATCCGCGACACTACTGTTCAGTTCATACTATGTACTCTATCATTTGACATCTCCTGATTTATCGTGTGGCGTGAGGCATTGTCCAACAATCACTAGGTTGCTGACCAGTGCTGCTAGCAAACGAAGTTTTAAGAAGAATTGCCTGATAAATTTGCAAAGAAGATTCCGATAAAATTCATGGTGTTATTGTTGCTGTAATTCTCAGAGAAATTACCGAAGAAGTTCACAAAATATGTGCCGAAGATTTTCCCGAAGAAACTGCAAAAGAAATTTAAAAAAAAATATGCGTAAGATGTTTTGGGATGTTTGCGCCCAATTTTTACGTCATTAAACTGACGACAATCCATGAACAATTGCCAAATGATCCAATGAAAACTTTTCAATCTTCCATAGAAGCATACAAGTATACTATAATGCAGTCAATTAGATCCATGAACAGCTGGCGAATGGTCCCTTCTTTTTGTTAAATTTAGCATTAAAAGAAACCAAAATTTTATAAACCTCTACATGAAATGACTGCAGAGATCCATGGAATGACCCAGTGACGACAATTGTCAAAATACGGTCGTCTGCACCGACGCGCAGCGGCGCCAGCGTCGTTGGTTTGTTTTTGTTTTGATAGTCGTCTTGACAACCCGAGCGGCATTCTCAGAAATGCATGCCTTCGAAATTCTTTTGACCGCTGTCTGCTGAACTTCAACTACCTACTGATACTCAAAGTCAGTATTTTCAATTTCAGCTGATTCGTTTTAATTAAGCACGATTCAGAAGCAAAAAATGCAGTTGTTTTGCATCACTCACCAAAAGTAACTATAATGCATTGAATTAAGGTAACATATCGGTATTTGCATGCCTGAAACCATAACAAATCAATTCCAAATTGAAATATTCATATTCGAATTCATCGAGCTGAAGTTCAGTTGAACTGAACTTCAACTACAGTGGATGACACCACAAGACGCCGCTCTCGTTGTTTCGTCTCTTCATTTTCATGTTCATTTTCGGCCTCGTGTCTATGGGTAACAGTGTTGGTTTATTTGTGTTCGTTTTCGCACAAATTGATCCTCATTGTGCTGATTTTTTTCGACACTGGAATGACCCATAAAATATAGGAAACGTTCCTCAAAAAAATAGAAAATGATCGATAAAAAAACGGATCATATTTCTAATTTTATGGATAATGTAAAAAAAGTATGGATCATTTCCAAAATTTTATAGGTCATGCCTTATATCATGGTTTCCCAAACTGTGGGTCGCGACCCCCCAGGGGGGTCGCCGGCCTTCATCCAGGGGGTCGCGAGGGACAGTAAAATATTTTACTGTAACAGACAACAAATGAGGGAATTTCTATGGGGGGTCGCGAAAACTGCGTCTGCTGGAAAAAGGGGGTCGCGCGACCTGAAAGTTTGGGAACCTATGCCTTATATTATATGGATCGCTCTTTTATATTGTATGGATCGAATTAATATTTTCTATGTATCATTTTTTTTTTCATTTTTTATGGATAATTGAATTTTCCATTTCTCAAGCAATTGTTTTGGTAATTCCTCCCGCCGCTTTTTCAGTATCTTGCGAATTTCTTCGGAAATTCTTTTGGAAACGTCTTCGGCGATTTGTCTCGAAATTCTTTATGCATTCTCATGGAAACCGGAAATGCATCATGTAGTTCTTTTGCAAATTCCTTCAGTAGTTCTGATTGGAAATTTGCATGAATTATGGATACGAAAGGGTTCATTAAAATATTAAGTAACGCAAAATTTAACAATTTTAGACACCCTTCCTCCCCCACGTAACAACTTTTGAATGGACAATTTTGAAATTTTATATGAAGCGTAACACAGTGCTAGAACCCCTCCCTCCACCCTTTGCGTTCATAATATTTGAACAAACCCAAACTAACGAATCTAATCTTTCTAGAATGATCACAACAAGTTTCATTGGTTACCCCTTGAACCCCTTGTTCAATGAGACTTGTCGAGAAAAAACGTTTCGAGTGAATTTTCTGACTCGGAATTCTACACTAAATTGTTAAATTAGTCCTATGATGATCCAATCCAAAGGTTCCCAAACTTTTAGCAACCGCGGCGCCTTTTGAAATTTTTAAAAATGTCGCAGCGCACGAACAACTGTTTACAAAGAATTTAAATGATTTCAACACTTTCAGTCAAAATTTCGAATACAAATGTCACGTTTTTCCACAGGTTCCTAAAATGATTTTTATACACGCAGAAAAAAATATTGTTAGGTCTAAAGAATTACGAATAGAATCAACAAATATTATTGTAGACTCATGGCTCACCAGCAGTTTTTATTTAAACAAATGCGTTCATTCATTCCAAAAAATAATTTTGTTGTTTCTAACAATGTATGAAAAAGGCATTTTTCAAAGACAAATAAGAAATATTGTTTAAACCGAAAATGTCTTTTTTTGAATCAACAAAGATCGTGTATTGATGTAAATAGTGTAGGCATTTTGCAACAAAGAATTATTTTTGTTGAATTTGGGATTTATTATTGCTTTGTTTATTGAAACAACGCACATAAAACTTTCATGTATACAATTTATTTTCTTTATATTCGCTAACATGTAACGCAATTTTGAAGGCGATGAAAGTAGTTTCGAAGTAACAAGCTTGATGAAAGACTAGGCTCTTCGATCTTCACCATTCAGAATTGAAAGCAACCTAGATAAAGAAAAATTGAGATTATGTACATTCCCAACAAATTCTCTCGAATTACCTGCTGCTTCAGTCATGATGCTATTTTCTTCGTTTCATCCAGGATAGTAGAGAAGTATTTTCACCAACGTTTATTGATGCCAAATGTTTCGCTAGAATATTCATTTATGATAATTAAAATTCATTAGAAAAGCATTATGAACTTATCCTCAAAAGTTATGATATTTTGTAAAACGTGGCACTATAAATCACTAGCGATTTCGAAGAATAAACTCCCAGACTAGGGGCGGGACAGCTCCTAATACCTCTGATAATACTCGCTAATATATATTAGATACCTAATCTTCAACCAAAATTGGATCGAAATTTTTGTTGTATGTCATGACTTTTTCCAAATACAAACCCCAATTGACAGTAACGAATGTTAGCATTTGAGGCACCAGCGATACTAGTACGAGTTGCTCTTCATTTAAATTAGGTTTATTTGTTTAGCATTTCTATTATACAGGGTGTTAGGTTCCTGAGTGCAAACTATTTAGAGGGTGATAGAGGACCATAAATGGAGAAAAAAATTGTTCTACGCATATGGTCAAATCTTAACCGTTACGTAGTTATCTAACTTACCATGTTTATGACTCTTATTGCCTTAACTGGCAATAACTTGAAAATGGTCGAACTTATCGAAATTTTTTTTATCCTTATTCGAAAGGTTATTGAATTTTCTAACAAATGGCATCTTTGAATCGATTGGTTTAGTTAAATAACTAAGTTTTCTAGAGCAAAATAGCTAAAAATAGTGTATTTTTATTGGTTTTTGTCAATTATCTTTGAAACATGCGTAATAAATTAAAATTCTTTCTTTAGCAAAAATGTGGCCCCTGTTACACTCTACAATTCGTTCTTTGACATCAAACTTCTATCTCTTATCGTTTTGTTGTAATTTCGATTTTAACATCGCACTTCAGATCATAAATTTGCAACTGTCATGGAAAGCACTTTTTTGCGCATTGTGCCGCACATTTAAATCAAAATTGCAAGAAAACGATAAGAGCTAGAAGTTTGGTGTCAAAGAATGAATTGTAGAGTGTAACAGGGGCCACAACTTTGCCAAAGAAAGAATTTTAATTTATTACGCATGTTTCAAAGATAATTGACAAAAACCAATAAAAATACACTATTTTTAGCTATTTTGCTCTAGAAAACTTAGTTATTTAACTAAACCAATCGCTTCAAAGATGCCATTTGTTAGAAAATTCAATAATCTTCCGAATAAGGGTAAAAACACTTCGACAAGTTTGACCATTTTCAAGTTATTGCCAGTTAAGGCAATAAGAGTCATAAACATGGGAAGTTCAATAACTACGTAACGGTTGAGATTTGACCATATGTGTAGAACAATTTTTTTCTCCATTTATGGTCCTCTATCACCCTCTAAAAGGTTTGCACTCAGGAACCTAACACCCTGTAGATACGGATCAATACGGGCTAGGATAAGTGCACTATAGTGGGCGCCTTACTGTTTCAGGTAATTTGGGCAGACCGTTACGCGTATATACTTTGGACATTTCCATTTGATTCTACCGTAAGTGTCCAAAATATAAGTAAAAAAAAAAAAAAATGACACGGACACGTTTAGTACTTCCAGTGAGCTATTCGCTCTTTGAAGGAAGCACGACACTAGACAACGGACTAGCATGCAACGCCCAGTGGCGCAGCCGAAAACTTTTCCTGACAGCTGCGGCGGGAATCGAACCCGCGCTCCTAGCACGATGCGACTAAATGCTTGGTGACACTAGCCGCACGACCACGAACCCACCAAAGTACATATACGCGTAACAGTCTGTCCATGATACATGAATACCCCTACCAAGTACATTACACAACCTTCACCCGATCCAGAAGCTCGAAGAATGGCTCCTGTACTAATGCCAGATTTCTGTAACACAATACGATGATTCCTAGAAAACAATTGAATGGGTTGGACATTTGAGTCTAGATTTACATATGAAAATTGCGGAGCAAACACTGCAAATCTCAGATCCTCACGTCTCTCCCAGGCGCACTCCCATGCACACACGCAAACTTGTTCTAACAACACGCCCAGGAGGAACGAAAGAAACCGAAGTCCGCAACCGCCGCACCGCTCGAGCGATCTCTTGAGGGATACCTTGACGTGGTGATCTAGAAATGCCCAGTTCACCAGTTTTCTGTTGCAGTCGAGGTTTATGGTACGCGTTGCACAGTACATGTCAACACATGAGTTTTTTTTATCATGGCTTGCTTGTTGAAAATTCTCTCCAAGCCGGTATATTTTAGGATTAGTATTTCCTAATACCGCTAATACTACTTATTTTTATCGAAGCTGTCCCGCCCCTAGCTCCCAGAAGTCTAAAACTCCGTTCCGCATTATTTGCATTATTTGTCTTGTAAACACTAATTAATGACACTTGTAGTCAAATTATTCCACATTATTGAATCTAATGAAACTGAATTATTGGAACAACAAATTGATTCTGTTGAAATTGGAATGGAGATGTAATATTTTATTCTATTCAAAATTTTGTTGTTTCAACAATAAAGCTGCATTGATGCAAACATATGGGTGAATTAATTCAAAGTACACAAATGAGGTTGATTCTAAACATAAGGCTTTTAGGTTCTACTTAGCAATATTTTTCTGCGTGTAGAAAAATTGCTTCAAAATTCACAGAACTTTACAAACGTTTTAAATTTCTGAAGGATTGCAATGTAATTTTATAAAATTGGTTAAATTAAGTATGTAGTGTACTCAATTTGAGGTAAAATTGATTGTTTAGAACCCTCAGGACGGCTGACAGTTACGGTTAGGGGTTATTTTTTCGTATTCGTGCAAGAGGTACACTACTCTAAAAATGGGGGTTTCAGAACCATGCACGAAATCGACACATAAATTGCCGCACTTTTTTAAGATAAGGAGATGAGCCAATCTAGGGCTGAAAATGGCAATAATAAAGACAAAACATGCGATAGTGATGCAAGTAAAAATGTAGTCCCAAAAACGTTTGAGACACCACGAAGACTGGTAGATTGGTAGTAATTGTTCTGGAATGAACTTCCAAAAAAGTTCCTTGAAATATTTACTATGAACTACAAGCTATTGGTAAAATTGAAAACTATTGACGATGGCATGAATTTCTAGACTCCTGTGCAGTTTCATTTTGGTGAGATACAACTTGCATACTCACTAATATCAGTAGGCGTATGCCACAAAAGAGTTGACAATCAACCCAAAGTAGTGAGATGAACTCGCTGTGTGAGAAAGGAAGGTGGGAATGTGGCCACTGGTAGTTAAGGAGTAGCATAGCCCTAGATATGTTGGCTGACAATTCCGACTAGACCAGCTTGGCTTGTACCGTATGAATTACGAGGTATCAATTTATTGTAAGCAAAGCGGGTATCGTCCACAAGAACTGGAGTTTTGTTGGAAGCACTCGCTGGACTTCGCTTTCCGTGTTGAATTGACCAGTCTTTATCCAGATTTCACCCATAAGGCTCCTCTTGCATCCACAACCCTATTTACAGGCTGCTTACTACCTGGAAATCCAGCTTTTCTCTGACCTATCGTCTCATATTCCTTAATGACTAAATGAAAACTCAGCCTTCTGGCTGGTTCTAAAAGCTTCTTGCCAGAATGTTAGAATATACTCAGGTTACTCCCAGAACCCCATATCCACGACTTTTGGTAGGTCCACGTTTCATTGTCAGTTCTGCTACATTGTTTTCACACAACTGTGTCTGTTCACTAACAATCAAAACAAAGACGAAAAAATTGTCGTCGGGGTAACCGTGAGCAAACGCTGGTTTTCGGTGAGTGTGCAAATATTCACTGTGCAAAAATTATATGCACAGAAGTCTATAAATTCATGCAATCATCAATAAGCAAATTATTATTATTATTAGCTTTATTAGGGAGATTTTCAGCCCGAGGCTGGTTCATCTCCACTGACTTTTCATAACTCTGCAAATGAAAAAAAAAAACAAAAAATAGTAAAAATCTAAAACTTTCATGAGGAAGTCAGAATTTTCGGAAAACATTCGAAGATTTTGGAATATTTACTTCTTAATGGAAAATTTGGAAAATGGTGATGCCCATTTGGTTGACTTTCTTCCGGAGTCTACCTCAGAAAGGCAAAACTTTGGTGTGAGGCGACACTAGTTTTACTTAACAAAACTAAAACAACAAAAAAGATGTTCCACCTTCAATAATAAGCGTTTGGTGTTTTGTTTAGGATAGAGCCGAACCAGCCAAGGGCTCAAAGTCTCTTTAATAAAGACAAATCAATCAATCAATCGTTTGGTGTTTGTTCTTGCTCTAGACCCTACGGTGCACCTGAGAAATGTTCACGGCGCACCAGGGCGCCGCGGCACACAGTTTTGGAAGTACTGATCCAATCCATCACCATCATTGAGTGCATTTGCTGTTTCTCGAATTTATTTGGTATTTCGAAACAATTTTATTTGAACTGTCGATTCAGCCTTTTTCAGCTTAAAAAATAAGAATGAGGGTGATTTGACTGAAGTCTACCAGAACACCCACCAGAACAAAGGCAATAAAAAAGACAACGATGGAAATTTGATTCCATTACAAGTTATTCAAAAATCAGCCGAACCCCTCCGGCACTGAATCCCCGTTCGTCGCTGTCTGTTACGCTTCTCATTATTGAAATTAGTGCCTGATTTGCACTTGAATCTTCCTGGAAGCAACCAGACGCAAATCTAGACGACAAACGACGATGACACGTTCCATTTCATCCCGAATGACTGCGAGTCGGCTGACACGTTTACTCTGAACTGAGTCAACCTAAATTACCCCCACGGTTTCGAATAGATTGCGTTACACCACTTGTATCGGTTACACAGAGTAAGTGGAAATCCCAGCTCGGGTAGCAGTTTTCCGGTAATCTCTGTGACAATCCGGTTTTGGACTCTCCATTGGGAAACAACAAAGGATCATTTTCACATCAAGAACTTTTCTTCGCGTATCGCGTCTCATGTCGCCAGGGATCAGCCTCTCATGTGTCCGTATTGTACCTATATCTAATAAGATGTCTCAATTGGACTGGGTCGTGTGGGAGGTAAGCTGTAGGTGATGATTGGTGACATAGAAACAAAAAAACTTTGGCCTTTATCAGCTTCACGTAACGTGAATGGGTTAACGGAATGGCAATCGTGTTACTGAAGGCTTTTTATCTTCTCCCACAAACAAAGCAATTTCTCTTTTTCTCGTAAAATTTGTCGGAGACCAAAAAAGGAACACTTGCTTTGTATTGTTGAATCATGAGGATAGGGCACTTGAAATTGCGATTCGTTCATCAAGATGTTTGCGTCAATTTGAGCTCAGGGAGCACTGAGCTTTTTTTACAGCTTGACCTTGCCACGTGTTGTGGCTTGATGATTTCTGGGAAACTTGAATGGCTAATACACAATAGTCAAATTTACTGAAGATATTTGCATCACAATAGCAAGTAACAGACGAACAACTTTGGCCATGGCCTATACAGCCGATGCGATAAGAGCACGAGTTTTCAGCAATAGCATGCTGAAAGTGAAAGATTCGATATCTGATCGATCCAGGAACTTTTCGTACAGGAAATTTTCATGACTCAGATTCAGAAAATCTTCCCGGGATTCCTTTAGCGATGATGTGTTTATTCAAATATTTCTGTTAGAATTTCCCATCAAAATTCATCTGGAAATTTCTCAATAATTCAATAATTTCCCCCAAGGTTTCTCAAGGAGATGCTCCAAAGATTTCTTCAAAAGATGCAATCCTAGGTTTTTTTTTTTAGAATTATCTCTAGAAAGTGTTCAAGAGATTCTGAAAGTACCTTCGAGGTTTCCCCAGAAGTTCCTCAACGTATTCCTCCAGGGTTTATTCAGACCTTACTTCAGGCATTGTTTCATGATTTTTTCCATTGGTGCTTTAGAAATTTCTCCAAAGATTCTCTCAACAATTCCTACAGAAATTATTCCAGAACCTTTTCCTTGGTATTTTCAAAGAACTCATCAGGAAAGCTTTCTATGAGGGTTCTCCTGATCTTGCAGGAATTCTTTCAAAGATTCTGCCGAAAAATCATTTTCTTAAAAACTCATTTAGAAGTTCTCTATTTTTTTCCACGATGTTTTGTTTTATTTCTACTGGATTTCCTCAGGATTATTTTCTCGGATATTTTTATGTAGTTATCTCTGAAGAAATTTTACAAGAAATTTTTCCATGAATTCTTCCAGAGATGTTCCCAGGAGCTCTTCAGAAATTTAGTGATGAATTTATACAAAAATCCAATAGTGCCTATGTCTACAATTTCTGCAGCAATGTTGGCAGACATTTTTAATAGTTGTTTTCAGAAATTTCTCTACGAATATCTGTAGGACTCCTCACAAAAATATCTTAAACATTTTTTTCTTGAAATAACTTTCAGAGTTCCTCAAGGAGTTTCTCATGAATCTCTTGGAATCTCCAAAGATATAAGAAGGAGTTTTTTAGAAGAGATTCCCTCAGACAAATACCCAAGCTTAAAATTCCTTCAGGGATTTTTTCACTAATGCTTCCAAGCATTTATGTGCAATTGCAATGGAAAACTACCGAAAAAAATCTCTGGAGGGATGCCTGAAACAATCCCTACATGAATCGTTGAAAGAACCGCAGGAGATATTTTGACGGAGCCACAGTAGCAATCCGCAAAATAAAATCGTGTAGGAATTTCTAAAGGAATCCCAGAAGGATTTTTTTATTAAATTCTTAGAGAAACCATCAGAAGAATTATCAAAGCAATTACTGTACAATTTTTAATGAAATTTTTCGATGAATTTCTTTGAATCGCCATGACAGAACTGTTGATGAAATCCCACACTGAAATGTCTGAAGAAATCCCTTAAACTGTGGCGAACTTTCTGAAGATATTCTTGAAAGGATCCCTGATGGAACATCAGAAGAAATCCGTGTGGGAATTCCTGAAAGAACCTCTAAAGGAATGTTTCAAGAAATTTCCAGTAAAATTTCCTTAAAATCCCAGGAATAACTTTCGAATAAATCTCGAATGGAATATAAAAAAAACTGAGAAATTTTTGAAAAAATTCCAGCAGGGAGTTTTAAAAAACTTTCTTGAGAAATACCTGAAGAAATTCTTGGATAGAATTTCTAGAAATGTTTATTAAGTAAACTATAAGAAAACTTCTTAAAAATCCTTCAATGAAATACTTTAAGAGTCGCTGAAAGATTTTCCAAGAAAATTCATCAAGAAATTTCCGAAGCAATTTTGAACTTTTGATTTTTTGAACGAATCGCTGAAAGAACTTCTGGAAGTATTCCTGAATTATTTATTTATTTATTTATTTATTTTTGAAACATGTAGAGTAAGCTTATACTCTTCAATTTCTAAGTACAAAGTTTCTGCTGATATTCTTATTACATTTGCTGATTCCCCGCATTCAACCATGCACTACAATTCTGACGAAAACTCCTGAACAAATTCATATTTTTAATCAAAGATGGAATCTGATTCCAATATATGACGCTACGTATGAAAAAGGTTCCTCCATAATGAGACGTATCATGTGTAGGAAGCACAAAGTTTTTATTTCTATTGCTTCTAAAAGGCTGCAACTTATCTTTCAAATATTGAGGAGAGGTGCAATTTATTATTTTGAACACCATAAAGCAAGAACGTAATTTAAAGAACTGATAAAATGAACATCCGAGTAATTTCGATTGAAGACGAGTAGCATGAGAATATCTGTTGAGGTTGAACACCCAACGTACACAACAATTCAAAGCAACACTTAGTCTGTCCAAACTTCTAGCAGATGCATTCATAACCAGTTCAAGGCCATACATGAAATGAGGAAGTAGCAAGGATTGAATAGCATAAGTTTAACATTACATGGTAACATACTAGCTGTAAGTCTTAATCTTCTTAAACAGGCATATACATTGCCACATTGAGCATTAATATGATCATCCCACTCAAGGTTGTTTTGAAAAACAACTCCTAAATTAGTCACTTTTTCCAAAAACTCAGTTTGCTCACTTCCTAAGAAGATGCTCGGTAACACTATCTGTCTTGTATTTCTTGTAAACAGTATAGCTTTGGTTTTGGAGCCATTTATTTGTAGGTTTTTCTCAGACCAATGAAGAAGCCTGGCAAGACCAAGATTGACTAAATGGGCGATTTCATTTAAGTTAAGCCTATCAGAACAAAGATAAAGCTAAACATCATCAGCAAACATATGAATTTGACAATTTTTAAGAATACTTGGCAGATCATTGATAAACGTCGTAAATAATAATGGACCCAAAACTGATCCCTGGGGCACACCGGATATAATACCGTCGATGGGGGTGACAATGGGTCTGGGGGGTGAGATTGGGTCAAAACGGAGATACATAAAATTTGAAATAGCTCATAAACTATCGCTAATTTATATTAAAAACTTTATGTTATTTTAAACAGAAGTTGTTATTACACGTCATGATGCAGAATAGAATGTTTAGAAATAATCGTTTTTTTGTTAAATTTATGGCTAAACTTATATGATGAAACTATTAGTAAATCACTCTGAAAAAAATTCTCCATCGTAATGTTTCACACAAGTACCTAACCATAAATTTTCTTAAAAGTGGTTAGCTGTAGGTATAACATGGTTGACGCAACGAAAAAAGCGGGCTGTCAATGCACTTTTTATTTAAAAATTCAATATTTTCGACCCTATGTCTAAATATTAAGAATGGGGGTGAGATTGGGTCAAGCAAGTTATCGAGTGCGCATAACTTTAACTAAAAATTCAACTTGTTATCCAGTCCCCATTTGAAGTTAGAGTGGTGCCATGTTTACCGTATCTTCATAAAGCACTTTTTTTTCGAAAATATGTCGAAGAAGTGTCAAGCGAGTGTGTTCGTACGTTTAGTGCCAAAAATCATTGATAACAATTAACCCATGCGTTTGGACAGCTCCTCTGATCATAAGCTAAAATTTAGTGTACTGCAATATCGTAAGCTCACATAATACACTTGACAGCGGTTTTCTTTTCCACTATTTTTTAAATTTTAAGAAAATATCGTGACGGTAGTGGCATCCAGGAAATACCGGTTCCATAAAACCGGTAACATGACACAATTTCGGAAGACGACGAACGTCGAGAAATATCATGTTTTTTTTTCAATAAATCTTTCGATGCGCCTCTCCCTCATTGTAATCCCCCTCCTCTCATGGAGGTTGAAATTTTTAGATGAGGATGATTATGGAGGCTAAAAATGCTGATACAACATACAAACCTTATTTTATCAAATTTCAACCATTTTTTCGATTGTATTAGCCCTTTTAGGTGGATTAATCATCTTTTAAAATTACCTAAGTTTTTATTCGTCATGGTTACATTGTATTTTAAGTAGGTTTACTAGATATGATCAATAAATTCAACTTGTGTTCTTTGATAGGCGACTTTGAATACTTTAACCCATTCTCACCCCCTCTAAGGGGTGAGATTGGGTCAATTTTCAATCATTTTTAGTTTAGTAGTAAATTCATATAATGTGATTCTTTCTTGCTAAACTTTTTTTTTTTTATCTAGTTCGTTTATTTGGGGCTCAATCGCGTATAACGCTTTACGGAGCCGAGGATCTTTCTTTGTACTTAATAGTATACATTATACAGAGTAATAACTTTTTAATGATATCTGTTAGTAATGGGTGGAAGCCAGGGTACTCGTGGCAGCTCGAGGTTAGAAGGTCACATTTTGAGGGATGGACAGGGTAAGGATTGGGCCAAAGGTTTCACTGCTGCTCATCCGGGGGTGAATCACATCTTGCTAGCGTATTCGGTGTCTTGTGGTGTTGGTACCAACTTGTTGTGGGACTTGGTCTTCCGGATGGCCAGGAGCAGCTTGGTAACACAAAGAGGACAAAACAGAGAAAAAAAAAACTGGAGAAGAAAACACAAGCAAATTAAACTTTTATACCAGCAGAGCGAAGAAAGTCGAAAATACATCCCATGTATGTGACATCGCGGGTCCCCAACACATCTCTCACAAGAACAAAGGGTTGTCTACCTCGGGCCTCAAGTGTATCCAAAAGTAGCGCTCTGGAGGCGTCATTATCCGGGCATTGCCAAACTACGTGGTCGATGTCATCATAACCGGAACCGCACTTAGTACAAACATTGCTCAACGCGAGGTTAATCCTGTGTAAATGCGCGTCTAGCGAGTAATGGCTGGACATAAGTCTTGACATCACGCGAATGAAATTGCGACTTACATCCAGACCATACCACCACACTCGCAAAGAAACATTAGGAATAATGGAATGTAACCACCGTCCCAGCTGGCCATCTCGCCAATCATTTTGCCAACTTTGAAGAGAACTCTGGCGAACAAAATGGAAAAATTCATCATGTGAAATTCTTCTATCATAGATCTCACCTTCCTGTGCGCCCACCTTTGCGAGAGAGTCCGCCTTCTCATTGCCATAAATTGAGCAATGTGAGGGGACCCATACAAAGGTAATCTTGTATGATCTTTCGACCAGTGCACCCATCTGCTCCCTTATTTTTGTAAGAAAGTAAGATGGATGTTTTACAGGTTTCATCGACCGGAGTGCCTCAATCGAACTAAGGCTATCCGAGAAGATGAAGAAATGGTCTACGGGCATGTTTGAAATCATCCCCAAAGCGAAATTGATTGCTGCCAGCTCAGCAACATAAACCGAACAAGGTTCCTGAAGTTTGCGGAAGGCGGTGAAATTTTCATTGAAGACACCGAAACCAGTGGATCCATTTATGCGAGACCCATCAGTGAAGAATCTCTTACAGGAATTGACATTTTGGTACTTTTCGTTAAAAATGCGAGGAATAGATATACATCGAAGTTGATCTGGTATTCCATGAATAGCTTGTTTCATGGACAGATCGTATTTAACAGAGGTACTGTCATTAGTGAAGTGTACACGGGGAGGATTATAACTTGGTAGGCTTATGTCAGATGACATGTAGAACAGATCTCGCACTCAGTATCATACGGGCGTATCTACAATGATCGATTTCTCTTCATCGATTTTCTCTTCGGCTAATTACTTGCACTGCAAAACATTTTCGGTTGTTTTTGTTGTTTTAGATGCTAGTCCTAGTCGTTCTTCACCGAAATATACCGAGAGATCATCCGAATATTGGTCGTATTTTCCGGAATAATCCGAAGAGAAAATCGACGAAGAGAAATCGATCATTGTAGATACGCCTGTATGATACTAAACGCGAGAGATAGATTCTCATGAATTTTGATTGAGTGTTCAGACTGAGCATTTCTTCGAAGTTTTCAATGACAAGTGTGTTGCTCACTCCACACTTGATAAGTAACCTTAGCGAGAGCTCCCAGAATCGGTTCTGGAGAGGTTTCACTCCTGCCAGGACCTCTAGGCTCGCATTATGCGTTGAGTGCATACAGCCGAGAGCAATACGCAAACAACGGTATTTAATTCGTTCCAACTTTATTAGGTGGCAGTTTGCTGCTGAGTGGAAGCAGAAAGAGCCATACTCAATAACAGAGAGAATAGTCGTTTTGTAAAGTTTTATGAGGTCTTCCGGGTGAGCACCCCACCATGTTCCGGTAATTGTGCGTAGAAAATTGATCCTTTGTTGACATTTTTGCACCAAATACTTGATTTGGGTACCCCAAGTGCCTTTTGAATCAAACCAGACCCCAAGGTATTTCGAAGTCAAAGACTGGTCGATTTCTATTCCCAAAAGATTGAGTTTCAGTTGGGCTGGGTTCCGCTTTCTAGAAAACACAACCAATTGAGTTTTTTGCGGAGCAAACTCGATCCCTAAATCTCTTGCCCAGATTGACAGATTATTTAGAGAATTTTGCAATGGTCTTTGCAACATTTCTGCATGTGGGCCTTTTAGAGAAACCACAGCATCATCTGCAAGTTGTCTTAGCGTGCATTGTCCTTCCAAGCAACTATCAATGTCTTTCACGTAAAAATTATAAAACAAGGGACTTAAACATGAGCCTTGGGGTAGGCCCATGTAACTAATTCTGGAAGTTGTCAGTTGTCCGAGATTGAAACTCATATGTTTTTCTGACAACAAATTATACAAGAAATTATTCAAAATTCCTGGAAGTCCACTATTGCGCAGTTTTTCTGACAATATTCCTATGGAAACTGAATCAAAGGCGCCCTTAATATCCAAGAAAACTGAAGCCAGTTGCTCCTTTTCCGCAAAGGCCAGTTGAATATCTGTTGAAAGCAACGCTAGACAATCGTTTGTTCCTTTGCCCTTGCGAAACCCGAACTGTGTATTTGAAAGCAAGTTATTCGATTCGACCCAATGATCGAGTCGTGATAGGATCATTTTTTCCAACAATTTCCTTAAACATGATAACATAGCAATTGGGCGGTATGAATTATGATCAGACGCTGGTTTACCAGGCTTTTGAATAGCTTTTACTTTGACCTGTCTCCATTCATGCGGAACGATGTTGTTCTCCATGAATGAGTTGAACAGGTCCAGTAATCGTCTTTTCGCGATATCTGGGAGATTCTTTAGAAGATTGAACTTGATCATATCGCTTCCCGGAGCGGAATTGTTTGATGAAAGAAGAGCCATAGAAAGTTCCAGCATAGTGAAGGGTCTGTCCAGAGAACCGTCTCTTGGGGATGTTTCCCAAGAAATCGGTTGTGCTGGGACTGAGTCTGGGCAGACCTTTTTCGCGAAGCTGAATATCCAACGGTTGGAGTATTCGTCACTCTCATTAGAAGAAGAGCGGTTTCGCATGTTGCGAGCCACTCTCCAAAGCGTTGTCATTGAAGTTTCTCTTGAGAGACCCTCAATGAAGTGTCGCCAATAACTACGCTTCTTCGCTTTCAGCAGGTTTCTCAGCTGTCTTTCGAGTTTTGCGTACTCTTGATAAAGATCTGAGGTACCGTGCCTACGAAAAGTTTTGAAAGCATCAGATTTTTTAAGATACAACTGGGAGCAATCATCATCCCAGCCTAGTGTGGCTGGTCTTCTTTTGAAGGTTGCACTTGGAACACGTCGTTTTTGTGATTCTAATGCACTCTTATATATCAGTTCAGACAGGAATCGATACTCATCCAAAGGTGGGAGGGGATTGAATGATTCGATGCCAAAAGATACCGCTTCTGCATACTTTTGCCAATCGATATTCCTAGTGAGGTCAAAAGGAACCTGAATTGGTTGATCTGACCTTTCACTATTTTGTTTGACGGTGGTTATAATGGGCAAGTGATCACTACCATGAGGATCTTCGATCACCTTCCACGAGCAATCGAATGATAGTGAACTTGACCCCAGTGATAGGTCGAGACGACTTTCTTTGCCGTCAGATGCAATACGTGTCACTTCACCTGTATTTAAAATGTTCAAATTGAAATCGTCGCACAAATCATAGAAAACGGCCGCTCTATTATCGTCATATGGTTCGCCCCACCCTGTACCATGCGCGTTCATATCACCCAGAATTAAAACTGGATGTGATAGTGCAGAAACCGCATTCCAAAGATGACGGCGGTTAATTGAAATTCTTGGAGGAATGTAAACGGAAGCTACGCAAAGTTCTTTACCCTTTACGTTTATTTGGCAACCGACGATTTCTACGCCAGGATGAGTCGCGATTGGAATTCTATAAAATGAGTAAGTCTTTTTGATCCCCAAAAGAACTCCCCCATAGAGTTCGCTTTGGTGGCTCGAAGCAGATCGGGTCGTTCTCATGTTATGTACGTCGCGTCCGTAGTGAAAAATATTGAAAAGAGCAGCCCAGCTAGTTCGCTTTGGTGGCTCGAAGCAGATCGGGTCGTTTTCATGTTATGTACGTCGCGTCCGCAGTGAAAAATATTGAAAAGAGCAGCCCAGCTAGTTCGCTTTGGTGGCTCGAAGCAGATCGGGTCGTTCTCATGTTATGTACGTCGCGTCCGCAGTGAAAAATATTGAAAAGAGCAGCCCAGCTAGTTCGCTTTGGTGGCTCGAAGCAGATCGGGTCGTTTTCATGTTATGTACGTCGCGTCCGCAGTGAGAAATATTGAAAAGCGCGCCAAGCCAGTTCGCTTTGGTGGCTCGAAGCAGATCGGGTCGTTTTCATGTTATGTACGTCGCGTCCGCAGTGAAAAATATTGAAAAGAGCAGCCCAGCTAGTTCGCTTTGGTGGCTCGAAGCAGATCGGGTCGTTTTCATGTTATGTACGTCGCGTCCGTAGTGAAAAATATTGAAAAGCGCGCCAAGCCAGTTCGCTTTGGTGGCTCGAAGTAGATTTGGATTGTTTAAGTGAGGAAAAATGATCAAGAGGGGTTCCGATGGCGCGCTTCGCTCGTTGGGCAGATGACAGGCTGCTGCTGCTGTTTAATCGGATCGTGTTCTTTTTCAGTTAAGTGTGCGTTCATTTAGCGTGATAGAAGAAGGAAGAAATCAGTTCCGATGGCGCGCTTCGCTCGTAGGTGCAGATGCCAGGCTGCTGCTGCTCAGTCAGTTGATTTGAGTTTTGCTTACGCAGTTGTGCTTCATCCGACGGCAAGAAATCCAGACAACTAACGATGGAGAGATGAATGAAGGCAAATAAATGGGTGAGCTCGTTTCATACTACTTTTTACTGTGAATATTTCAAAAGTTCACTGTCGGTTGTGGTAAATATTGAGCGATCACTTCCCGCGAGTGTTCGATCACAGACAAACAGACGTAACACTCTGATAATTCCCATCGTACACCGATTAAATGGTCTATTTGAACCTTTGATAGTTGGCCAACTGACCACTGGTAGCGCTCGCATCGTTTTTGTTCGAGTTTGACGTATGCCCACTACCGCCACCTAGTTGATAATCGGCCAAACTCAGTCTTTTTAGCATTGGGCGAATGTGTTTCCGTGACTATAATTTGAATCGAAAAATGTTCAAAGTGTTACGTCTGTTTGTCTGTGGTTCGATTGTCTGCTTCCCGCGCGAAGCGAACAATGACGAGATTGTGTGCTTGTTCGGACATGTCGGTTGTGGTTAATATTGAGCGATCACTTGACGTGAGTGATCTATTGTTTGCTTCCCGCGTGAAGCGAACAATGACGAGAATGTGTGCTTGTTCGGACACGTCGATTGTGGTAAACACTGAGCGATCACTCCCCGCGAGTGTTCGATTGTCTGCTTCCCGCGTGAAGCGAACAATGGCGAGACTGTGTGTTTATTCGGATACGTCGGTTTTGGTAAATATTGAGCGATCACTTGACGCGAGTGATCTTTTGTTTGCTTCCCGCGTGAAGCGAACAATGGCGAGATCGGGTGCTTATTCGGACACGTCGGTTGTGGTAAACATTGAGCGATCACTCAACGCGAGTGTTCGATTGTCTGCTTTCCGCGTAAAGCGAACAATGTCACGGCGGGCAGCATGGCGAACAAACATCAAAAGGTCATATTACTTATCAAAGTGAATCCTGACCCAACGATACCTTCCCCAATAACAAACACTCCTTCCTGCAGCCTTTGGTGGAGTCGCAGCGGTAAACGCGGTCCTTCACTTAACAAAGGTTGGTACTAATATTCCTTCCCTCTCCCAACCTGACTGCAAGGACGTGGCCGGCGCCGTTATTGTACTGTAAAAGAGAATTTATGAAGCGTGCACAGTGAGAATGTTGACCACTCCCAGTCAATTATTCAGTTGATTCATTGCGCAACTGTCATTGGTTCGGGTCAATCACGGAGTAGCAACCATAGATATGTGCAGTCAGTCTAAGCTAAGCTAAGCTAAGCTAAGCTTGATCCCCAAAAGAACTCCCCCATAATGGTCATCTCTATCCTGGCGTATAATGTTAAAATCGTGGAAGTTGAGTTCATCTTCAGAAGAAAGCCATGTTTCACAAAGGGCAAATATATCACAATCAGAGTTGTGAATCAAAAACTTAAACAGGTCTAATTTAGGTTTTAGACTATGACAGTTCCACTGTAGCACAGTGATCATATCTTGTACCTCACTTGATGAATTATCCATCGAAAGATATGATCGCAGCAAGGATGGGCCATGATTGTGTCAGATTCCGAAGATATTCTTCTACTGTAGGTATAAACATATCAATAATGCCTCTAAATGTTTCTGGAAGGCTGAGGGCATTATATAAGCGATCCACGAGAACCCTAAAAGTAAACAGTCCTCGCTTGGGTCTAGGAGGCTTGCTTGAACTGCGAGGAACTTTGGTAGCTTTTTTCTTGCTACCTTGTCGATTATTTCTCTTTGAAGTGTATTTAACAGGCGGAGACGGGGGTGACTGGTTCTTGCTACAACATGGATCTGAAGCTAGAGGAACCTGATTCTTCGGAGTTTTTTAGTTTACCCCGTCTCCTTTAACATTAGGCAAACTTTTGAGGGAAGACTTTAAAAAGACCTTTCGGCGCAATCCCGGGGAAGATGATGACTTCCTTTTTCCAGGTGCGTGTACCTCCGAAAGAGATCCACCCTCATCAGTTTCGCCATCGTCCTGATCATCGGAAGACAACTCCTGATAGGGATTTCCATCTGGGACAGCTGATTCAGACACGGAATCTGGTGTTTTAAAAGATTTCACCATCTCCGCATATGTCTGTTTGGAGCGCTTTATGATAGAGCGACTCTCATTTCGAATGCGTCTTTTGTAAGCTGGGCAAACTTGCAAGTCGTGTGGATCTCCGTCACAGTAGCTACATTTTTCCGCTTCCTGTGTGCAAGAGTCCTCCAAATGAGCTTGGTTGCATTTGCCACAACGGGGCTTGTTGTCACAAAAGCTATCACTGTGACCAAACTGCTTGCATTTGGTACAATTAAAAACCTTCGGCCTTAAAAGATGCACTGGGTAAAAACCACCATCAATTACAACAAATTCCGGGAGGACGGAACCTGGAAAAGTCACTCGAAAAAACGCTGAAGGCGAGTACACCTTTTTATTTCCTTCCATGGAAACCTTAGATAAGCGTTTACAGTCTAGGATAGCCACATCAGGAATTGACCTATTTTTGAAACGACCAAAGCCGGTCTTGATGTCCTCACATGTCAGCATTTCGTCCAGGATCTTCCCCTCCACTTCCACTTCTCGTGCTGGCACATAGACCGCGTATTCAACAGTAAACGCTTCGTGTTGAGCAATTTCATTTGCTGCTTTGTAGTTAGGTGCGGTAACACGCAGCTTGGATGCTTTCACTTGGTGAACAACGGTCCCAGGATACTTACGCGTCAGCTCTCGAGAAATCGAAAGCATATTCAATGGTTTGCATTTGCGCCGGAAATAGACAACCCAAGGTCCAGGCGACGATGGCTGATAAAACCGCGTACGAGCAATGATATCATTAGGAGGCGTTTCGCCTCCAATCGAATCTTCCATGTGGAAACAAATTTATGAAAAATAACTCAAAAGTGCAAAGAGGAAGAGAAAAAAACTTAAAGTATTTACAGTGCACTTTCTTCCTTAGGACGACAACTGTTTGGTTTGTAAACCAAACAATGTTAATAATGTATAAAAAAAAAAAATAAAGCAAAAAAAAAAAAACTTGTACTAATAATATACGAATTCAATTCTTATGATTATTTTAGCGCACCCTGTAGGATGCAAAAAAAACGGTATTGAAAAAAAAAGAAAAAATAGCTAATAAAAAAAAAACAAAAAAAAATGTTCTGTTATTTACAGTTTGTACACCCTTACCCGTATACAGTAGTTTGGGAACCACTGTAATGGATGTCAAAAAAAAGCACGTGGTCGAATGTAGACTGGGGATACAATAGACAAAAGCGATCAAAACAAATTGGGCAGACAAAAGAGTGTATCGAAAGAGTGATACTTATCTGACCGGAGCAGGTAGATATTTATCAGGCAGGCAGATGGTAAACCTGTCCGTCGCGTCTGCCTTCGCACCCGTCGCCGCCGTCCTCTTTGTTGACGGAGGGGCTGATGATGGCGATAATGATGACTTTTGGATGCGATTATTCCTTGACCTTGATGTACGATGATGCAAGCACCTCGCTTCCGCGTTGCGCTGGATACCACCTTGCGACACTACACTTCGCACAAGCAGGAGAACGCTCGATATAAAAAACCTTCCGCAATTGCGGGGGAAAAAACTCTACTTGTTTAAAGGCTATCGCGTGGTGAGATACGGAGCACACGTCCGACTCGTCCAAATGCACAACTGGGAATGATTTCTTGCTAAACTATCATTACTATATAGAAGAGTATACATGCCAAATAAAAAGTTATTCCGACTTCAACTGCATTTGTTATTTAGCAAACAATCTTTGAGTATCCTTTTTTGACCCATTCTCACCCCCAACGACGGTAAATGAAGATTTAGATAAACTATTATTTGCATAAACAACTTGCTTCCGATGACATAAATACGACTTGATCGTATTTACAGCCTGACTAGAAAAATAAAAATTACATGATAGCTTTTTCAAAAGTTTACAATGCGACACTCGGTCGAGAGCCTTCGAAAAATCAATAAGCATTAAAATTGCCAAACCTCTTTTGTCCACAAACTTATAAATATCGTCATGTACTTTCAGAAGAGCAGATGTAGAACTATGTCCAGCTCGAAAACCAGACTGAAAAGGACTAAGAAAGCTTTGGATTTGAGTCTTTAAGATTTTCTCAAATGCTTTTGACAGTCCGCATAAGATCTTCTTTTTTATTGGAATATTTTTTGTTTTCCTCCACACTTCCGGAAACTTTCCTGTTATAATTATTAAATGTAAGTAATTTGCTGTATAATCAAGGGTCTAAACCGATGGCATCTGATTTAATAGAATGTATAGAAATACTTGTTTCTAGATCATTAGTTGGAGAAAAACTAAAACCTTTTTCGTTACTAGGAAACGCTGGTAGTGAAGAGGAATCATTAGTTAAATTAGCACAAAAGTAGTCATTAATTTGATCACATGACGTATCAAAACTGCTCACATCATTGCGTTTCTCTACGACACTCATTTTTTTAGTTTATTCCAGATCGCTCTCTGTGAATAACCCGGGTCAACCCATTGGGAAACATATTGTGATGATGATTAACCTGGGCTTGTTAGGGGAATATCTGTAAATAAAAAGAAAATCGGGTTTAGTACGGTTCCTTTGAATTCCACTAAGAATTTGCCTCCTTTGACAGATACGTATTTCGACCTCAACTGTAAGGTCGTCTTCAGTGTCTTGTACTTGACTCGCCTTCTGTCGACACTGAAGACGACCTTACAGTTGAGGTCGAAATACGTATCTGTCAAAGGAGGCATATTCTTAGTGGAATTCAAAGGAACCGTACTTAACCCGAAACATATTGTGATTTTGACAGTTTAATTAAACTTGTCACTCGATTACGAAGACGTTTGAACTGGTTATGGTCTTCGGCATTTCTAGATCCTTTCCAAACACGCTAGGCCAAATTTCTTTCAACTATTGCCATCTGAATTTCACTGTTGAACCATGGAGCATTTTTCGTATTTCTACAGGGTCGTAAAGGAACAAAATTTTCAAATAGATTGCTCACATGATAATTGAAAAACTCTAAAGCCATATCAGGGTTGGTAATGGAATACAATAAAGACCAGTCAATACACGAACCCGCATCACGAAGCTCAACCATATTGATACTGTGATAATCCCTAAATTATTTACAACCAACATTAATAGTTCGAGCAACATTTAACAAAGCAAAAATAATATCATGTCTAGAAAAACCTGGTGCAGCTACCTGTTGAAAGCTCGTTATAAAGTCTTGATTAGTTGTTAACATCAAATCGATCATGCTACAACCACCAGGATAAAAATGCGTCGGTGCTGAGTTAACACAATCCAGTCCGAAATAATCGAAGGTGCTACGCAGTCTATCAGATCTCTGATTGCTCTTCAAAAAATCCGTGTTAAAATCGGCTACAAACATAACTTCATCATACTGCATCGAATGGTTAGACAGCATGTTAAAAAACAGTAAAATATGCCTATAAGCATTTTTATTTGACTAAAATTGACTTCAATCAGCATATATTCTGTACGATTTAGATCACCAACACCTACAAACAAGTCAGACTTAGATATGATTTTGAAATTCAAATCATTTTCAAGGTGTGCACAAATACCATCCCCTCTACTGTATTCTCTATCATTTCGAATAATGTTATAGCCTTCAATAGATATTACATCATCAGGTATACTATCAGACAGCCTCGGTCAAACAAAATATATCAATTATACTATTCTCAAAGCAGTCTCTAAATTCACTAAATTTACTCATTTGGCGAGCACACAGACTTTGTATATTCAAGTGACACATGTTTAAGTTATTGGAAGATAAGGCAGCAATCATTACAGCTCTTGGAATGCCTTCTGCCATACGAGCGTTCACATTAGTGGACTCAGCCATAAGAACGAGTAGTAAAGTAAACACACCAGAAATATACTGAAGGGTCCCCTGGAGTAGAATCAGCAAACAGCAAACCTTGTGAATGAATCATAATGGAAGTCTATCAAAAACTTTAATACAAATAATCTCAATTCATTGAAAAGCAGTTCATATCGGAAAATTCATCAGCTCAATCGTTGAGCAAAAAAAACCAACAGCAGCAGCAACAATTCCAGCAGACAGCAGTAACGATGTACTAATTTTTAGGACGGAATGATACATGGATAACAAAGGATCATGGACAACCATGGATAACCAAGGATACACGGGATTTAAGGTCAGGAAAAAGAAAAGCTTATGCGGATAGGGTCTAACTTTTAGGAAGGCCAGAATCATGGATGCTTTAGGATCGGAATCATGGATTAAAAGTGGAAGGAATTAGAAAATTTAAGCGGAAGGGTTTATCGATGAATGTAGGTGCTCAATTGCCTGAATTGGTACAGCTGCGGCTCCCTCACGTAGCTTAATGTAGACTATTCCATCCCTGGTGAAAACTATAGATAGTAGAGTAAACATAGATCCGCGGACATCGCTGAGTGAAATGTTTCAAGCGTGTGAATAGTATTTTTCAAGAGTGCGATGGTTGAATATGACGTCATGCGCTCCATTGGTGTTGTTGGAATCATGACGTCATGCTCGTTTGGATACAGATTTTGACAGTTCGTTTGGATACAACGGATTCATCATCACGGATCTATGTTTACTCTACTATCTATAGTGAAAACGTTATGTAGTTTTCCACTTTTCTTGAGCTCTATAGCTGCTCCTTTGATCTTTCCTCCCAAAGATTCTCGTTATTGTAGATTCTGGTGTTGACATTGAATCCTAGATGAACGAGTGACAGATTCCTAGTGGCCAAATATCGTGAATAGAACTCATTCCGACAAATGTTGAAGGCGAATTGCAACAGTATTGGAGGTGTAGAGCCAGTTACTATTGGAGATCGAGCTAGCCGTTTTGGTTGAACAAGGGGAACTGCCAGATATCCAAGGACGATAGACAGTTTCTGAACGACGTCGGGCAGACACTCTTCTGGATCATACGGAACTCCGGAAAGTAGATGCTCATTAGCTCTTGCCGCTCGTTCAATGCACCCTCGGTTGATGGAGACATCGTTCCTTACTTGGGACACAGATTCAGCTAGGTTGAAGATGTCACGGTCACACCCATCCTTCAGATGCTGCACTTCATCACGTAGATTGGAGATTTGGGATTTCAGCTGCTCCACACTTGCATCAATTTTCTCCTCAATTTTAGCATTCATTGAGTCGAACATACACTGCATTCATGAAACCAAATCCTGAAAGGAGTCAATTTGGCTGTCGGACTTATTCATGTTTTCCCAGGAACGTTTTGTTGTGTTGTTGTTCGGTTTACGCTTGCCGTGTTTACTCATGCTTCGCAGAAGTTTGGATCATTAGTTGAGTGACTATTGTTGATATACTTGGGCGTGAGTGTCGTTTGTTTACCAATGACAGTTCAATAATGAAGGGATTCTTCATTACGCCAACAAAGCTAGCCATGAAAATGTTTGACACTTCTCAGGTCATTTTGACAGACCGCACATATGCAAGAAAAATATGCATAATATATTCTACCTTATCGATCTTGTTGCCGTCCTTTTCATGCTCATGTTACATCTGTAAAAATGACCTATGAATTGTCAGTCATTTTGAGGTTAGGTTTGTTGGTGTAATAAAGAATAGCGGCAACAATAGAGTAATGAAGATCAGCAACAGGCTCAAACTTTCGGTTACATTAAAACATCGAAAACAGCATAAATTGCTTGAACTGCAGCACTAATCGAATAAACATCGGTCCAACTACACGGTAACAGGCAAAGCCGGATGACTATATCAACAGTACATATGGAATTTTCTGTCAAAACTGCCAGTGCACAAGTTCACTCACAACTCACGCACATCCCTTCAGAAACTCTGAGTAATTTGGGGACATATCTTGGAAAAAAATCCTGTAGAAATACTTAAGAAAAGTGAAAAAAAAAACTCGAGATATTTTTCAATGAATTACTGTAGAACTTCTTAGGAAACATTTCTGAATTAGTTTGTCAAAGAATTCGTAGAGAAATTTTAAGTGTTATCCTATAGAGAAAAATATCTGAAGAAAATCCCGAAGAAATCTCTGTATGAGCTCCTGGAAGAATTCCTGCAGAATTTTCTGGATGAATCCCTGTAGAAGTTCCTGTACACATTCTGGCCGGAATTTCCAGTGTAATTCTTAGAGCGATTCCTGAACGAATCTCTAGTGGACTTTCTGAGAGGAATTCCAAATGAATCTCTGGAAGATTTTTTGAATGAATTACTGGAATAGTTTCGAAAGAATCTTTGAAAGAATTTCTGATGTAATCCCTGTAGAAATTTGTGAATTTGCCCATTTCCTAAATGATAATCCTTAGAAGAATTTCAAAAGTAATCCCTGGCGGATTTTCGGGAGGAGTTCATGATAATCTACATAGAAGAGTTCCTGGATAAATTTCTGGAGAAGTTCTCGAGGGAATTTCTGATGGGAACCTTCTGAAAAAAAAGTCCATTGTGCAATTTTGAGAGCAATCCATAGAAGATTTTTT
Organism: Aedes albopictus; assembly: GCF_035046485.1. Lineage (NCBI taxonomy): Eukaryota > Metazoa > Arthropoda > Insecta > Diptera > Culicidae > Aedes > Aedes albopictus. The sequence continues at coordinate 135,749,904 of NC_085136.1, read as the reverse complement.
TTGAAGAAATTCTTGGACAAATTTCTGAAGGAATCTCATAGAGAATTTTTGAAGAAATCTGCAGTAAAATTTCTTAAGAAATTTCCGGAAAATACAATCTGCAGAAAATTTTGAAAGAATTGCTGAAGGAGTCTGTGGAAGATTTTCTATAAAAATCTGTGGAAAAAAATCTTTTATTTTTTTAAAAACAATCTCTGAAAGCATTTCTGAAGAAACCCGACGATGATTTCCTGAAGAATTCTCGTACGGAATTTCGGAAGAATTGGAGGAGGTAGGTTTCCCAGTGGATTTCTTGGTGAAATTTTTGGAGATTTTTTGGAAATCCATGAAAAATCTTACCGAAAAAATCCGTATGAAATTTTCTGAATCGAATTTTTAAAAAGATTTTCCAATGGAATCCATGGAGCAATTCCGAAATGAATCCAAGGCGAACTTTCTGAGGGCATTCCTAGCAGATTTTTCTTTACATTCTCTGGATAATATTCTGTAGAACTTTTTGGGGATTTCTGAACAATGACACTGTTCAGTTCGACAGCAGCCAAACTGAAGAAGCGTCTAGCAGTGGCGGTGTGCATCACGAGAGCTCCGCCCATCCAACCAACGCCGAACGAACGACGACGACGAAGCGAGTGCTGAACAGCAAAGCGACGACAATAAAACCAACGGCCGAACAGCGATCAGCGTCAGTATTATTTCATCCGTCGTCGAGACTACCACACAGCAGCGAAGCCGAAGCGAAGGGAGCTATAGCACGTGAAGACCGCATGAGACAACGAGCAGAGCCGACCGACGCGACGGTGCGCCAATAGCGTGATCGGCGCGTGGCCCCACCCTCGTGCGCTCTATAAATATAGTGCGCATCGTGGCAGCAGCATCAGTTTTTTTCGAACCGCCAACGAGTGAACATCGGATTATCAATAAGCTAAGTGAAGAGAAATGGAGAATAAAGTAGTTTAAGTAAATCTCCTGTGTTTGCATCTGGTCATCGCGCTTCTGAAACATCCCCGATTCCACCAAAAGAGTTGTTCAGAAATAATTTTCCTAGAGTTATTCGGAGCAACGGAGTTGTTCGGAAATTGTTTTCCTCCACACCCAACAGCCTTTATCAAGGCTCAAAGAGTTATCAGGTTGCTGCTAGCAGGGCTAGTCCAGCTCAACCACCGAGGCTTCATGAGGCGAAGCCTGGCCATCGTCCGGCCATCATCCCGGGAAGGAACGCGAGGGTTCCTGCTCCCACCCGGCTCGGTTCCTGAGAGGAACGCGAGCACCACAACGTAGCCAGCGCAGTACAGTCCAGTGCCATCCCGTACATGGATTTACTTCAGTTTGGCTGATGTCGAACTGAACAGACACATATTGTCCTTTTACTGCCATTTTACCAGACTTGCTGGTATGTCTGAAAGATACTGGAAAACTTGTAATTAGAAGGCAGGAAATGTGGCTAATTAACAAATTGAGAGATGAAATTTGTGAAAAAAAAAACGCGTTCTGATGGGATTTGAACCCACGAATCCGAATTCGCTAGACCGGGGCTTTAACCAACTAAGCCACACGGTTAACACTCATATTTCACAAACCCATCTCTCTTTTGGCTTAGATGCCAATCCACAACACACTCGCGTTTGTGCTCACTAACTACAAGTGTCAGTGGAGTCAGTTTGAATTTCTGAAAGTTATCTTACAGGAATCCTTAAAGTAATGTCTGAAGATATCCATGAATTGTTTTCCTTAAGCATCCTTTGATAATTTTTTTTGGAGGAATCTCTCAAAGAATTGCTGAGGGAATCACTAAAGGATTTCTGGAGAAATTCGTGGATAAATTTCTAAAAAAAATTTCTAAAACAACCTATTGAGAAATTTCGGAACAATAGCTAGCTAACCATATATATGAATAAATTCCTGTAAGAAACTCTAGAAATCCCTGTCAAAGATAGGTATGAATCTTTGATAGATTATTTAAGGATATTTCTGGGGAAGTTTTTGGAGTAATCCAAGGGCGCCTATATTGGTAGGACATTTTTTTCTTCTCAAGAGCTGGTTACTGAGTGAGTAACTTAGAATAACCTCAATGACACCATTGAGAAGCAGCCTTTGAAATAGGGGGACGATACACCAAGAAAAAGAAGAAGAATATGAAGAAGTAGGAGAAATGACTCCTTAACAACATGAGACAGTAGGCGTACAATAGCCAATAAAAAATGCTTCATCATCCCAAGCCGCAGTTGTCTACCACCAGTCAGTCACTACTTTAACAACACTATTGCCATTTTCCCTGTTTTCCTATCCCTTTACTTCTATAACCCTCCTCCTCCTCCACTCCTACCAAGCAAAAGGACGAGGACGAGATTGCTGACCATAATTCTGCGCTACCCATCGACGCCGACTACACAAGCTGCGGTGGAATCCGTGGTGTTGGAATGATGGCAATAATTAGTACCCCCTAGATGATTGTGTGTAATTGAAGCGCTTGTAATTAGTAGAAATTTGTAATCCCGTTCCAAGGCCAGAGGAGGCGGGAATCCATTGTATGTCGGTGTCGGGAGTCGAGGAGTGAGAATGTCAATGAATTGCTGAAACAAGATTCTGGCCACAACGGAATGCTAACCCAGAAATGGGACGGCGAGAGGATGACGGTTTCAGTTTTTTTTTGTTCAGACTAGCTCTTCCACCGCGCCATTTCAGGAGTTTTCTGACAAGTCCAAATGGTGGCATCATGGAATGAGCATAATAAATGTTCTTTTCTTCTGTGACCCGTGTGTTTCCTGACTCGAGGAGACCGAAAGGAACCACGTCGGGTCCGCTATCCTCGAGCAACATGGCATGGCAAGAGGCGCAAAGCAACACGGTGTTGATGGCGATGGCGATGACGCCGACGATGATGATAACTGCTTGTGCCTCGTTCCGTCCTGGTGTTTCAGCTCCTTTTTTTCTGTCTCGAGGCATCCAGTCAGCGCAGCGGACGACTGAACGGCGTAATAAAGGTGCCTCAATGAAAGGTGCCTTTTTCCACGCTTCAACCGGAAAATCTGATTAATGAGTGCTGGGAAAGCGGCACGGAAATGAGGAGGAATAATTTAATTAACCGAAAATAATTAATGTCGGGTTGGCGCGCCTGTTGAAATGTAATAATCTAACTTGACTGAAGAATTAGAGTTGGAAAAAAGAGTGATTTTTGTAGAAACGGTTTAGACCGTTTGATTGATGAGATCTTTGGTGGCTCAAGAGTAAGACAGAAATAAGGTTGACGATAGTCTAGACTTGGTCATTATGTGTCCAAGGCAGTGTCCTAGAATATGCAGTAATCTCCTACCGCGTTACACTCCCACGTTCTCTGATGGAGGGTTCGGTTTACATTGCTACTTCCACGAAAATTGGTTGTGACCAATTTGATCCCTAAACTCGCCTCCGAAGATGGATCATTAGAGTGGTAGCGTTGAGTGGTAAGGAGGAGGGCTTAGAAAAATCTTACCTGACATTCTAAAAATAGTTGGTGTTTCATATAAAAAAAACTCGTACAAGATGAGAAAGGTGGGTTTCGACAATTCATGAAAATTCATTTGTATTTGACTTTCGATACCGACGTGCTGCCGCCTTGTTTGGAGAGGTACCACCATTCGAAAAAAAAACCATCAGTTCATTTTCATAAGAACTAATATCACCTCCAGCGAAGGGTTCAAGATTAGAAACTGGCATGAGTCGAGAAACCAAATGGCTGACATGGCTGAAAGTGTTGGAGCAGGAGGCAAAATGAAACGAGTATTTGTCACTAGACGTAGTTGGCTAGAATATTTGCGCTCGTTTTTCCCGATCTGCTTCGATAGACGAATGCACAATTGTGTAACGTGTCGATGATAAACAAACAAACAAACAAACTTTAAATGTCTGCAAACTCCGAATACTTCTGATATACTCGGAATCGCCCTGAAATACCTTGAAACACTTTGAAACGCCCTTTAAAGTCCCTCAAAGTCCTCGGTGGGTAGACTCGCCCTCTAAATCTTTCAGTCACTTCCCCTGTCACTGATTTGACGAGTTTGTTCCGTTTTGCACTGCAATTTCATTAGGATAATATGGGACAAGTTTTTTTTTATGACTTCAGGTATCAGTAGGTTGGCTCCAAAGGCAAGTTCTCCTCCATTTGGTAAATTTGTACCATCGCCATGAACACGAGTCTATGCATCGTTTATCCGAGGAAAAAGGAAAGGAAAAAGGTAGGGGATGGGAAAAAGGAAGGTAAGGTAATGGGCTCGTCAAAATCGCATAAGCTTACCACAATGTGTTCAAACAGGGCCCTGAAAAGGGCACTGGTCTAACGCATAAAGAATAAAGAGAACCTATAGCTCTTTACCACAGCGGACCAAGAACAACAGAACATTCTGAAGATTTAGGTTTCTGAAGTCAGTTTACTTAAAAAATCTTTACCGAGTAATCGGAAACTCAGTTGCGCAAATACTGGACAGTTACCTAACTGCTTTGACAGATTAGTTAGATTAGTGGTGATTCATATAGTGTACAAAATTAAGGTGATTCATCGGTGTGGGGTCACTGTACATCGCCACCTCTAGAGATGGCTCAGTACAATACATGTTTGTAGGACGACAAGATTCCAAACAATTCGAATGTTGTTTGTGTTGTGTGGCAGCCCAGGTGTTAATCTGAAGCTTCGCCCACAACCTCGATACCGGAATAGCTGGCTCAGGGCGAATGAAGTCATGTGATGCGAGCTAACTCATCAACTATTTCATTTCCAGCGATGGAAGAATGGTCAGATACCCATATAAGGTGAACAGCATTTGCTGAGCTCAGCTTCTCGATTTGAGTTCGACAGGTTTGACCTAGAGGTAGCCGAAGCAAGTGTTTTTATAGCAGCCTGGCTATCTGAACAGAAGTATATGACTATGCCCATTACGGGCTGCTGAAGTTCTGATTGCACTCCGCACATAAGAGCAAAGATTTCGGCCTTAAAACCGGTGCAGTGTCTACCAAGTGAGTAAGACTCGACTTTTGAGAAGGAAGCCGTCGGTGTAAAATACGATGACGTCTGAAATATTTCTCTCCAGGTAACAAAATATCTACTGGCCTGAAGGCCAAACCACCATACAAGCTTTCTTGATTCTGAATTTAATATGGGGTGTCCAAGAAAGCTTGGAATCATGAATGACTTCAACGGACTTTACCTGATCAGTGCTTTCAGAAAGAGACATAAAGGGCGAACACGATAAAATTGCCACACAGAAAATATTGTATAACTTTTGATTGCGTTCGCCTAAATAGCTAATTTTTTTACCATGAATAGTATATTATATATATAGCCGAGGCGGTAAACGCACGGGTATTCAGCATGACCATGCTGAGGGTGACGGGTTCGATTCCCGGTCGGTCCAGGATCTTTTCGTAAAGGAAATTTCCTTGACTTCCTTGGGCATAGAGTATCTTCGTGCCTGCCACACGATATACACATGCAAAATGGTCATTGGCAGAGGAAGCTCTCAGTTAATAACTGTGGAAGTGCTCATAGAACACTAAGCTGAGAAGCAGGCTTTGTCCCAGTGAGGACGTTACGCCAAGGAGAGAGAGAGAGAGAGTATATTATGTGTAGCTGATACCATAAAATTTTCATTAAAATCGGTTGAGTAATGGCGGAGATATCGTTGAAACAAGGAAATTGCCACTTGAGCATCTTGTACAAACAAACATTTTGGAAAATATCACTTTTTTGCCGTTTCAACGCTGGCGCCAAAAATACTGAACCGATTTCAATGAAAATTTTTTTGTACGTAAAGTATGTATGTAGAAGTAGTTTGTCAAATTTTCATTCAATTTGATCATACCGTTAAAAAGTTATAGTCATATATGTCGCACTATGTCACAATAAGCAGATGTGGTTTTTGGTATAGTGAAATTCAAACTGCTCTTACTTTGAAAGTACTCAACAAAAATGGCTGAAATTTTCACTGTAAAAAGTTTAACACAATAATTTTACACTGTCAAAGTTTTATAAAAATCGGGACAGTGTTACCAGTTCTACAGTCAAAATAGTGCACGCGGAACTAAAAATGGTCAAAAAGTACCTAAAATTTACCTTGAAGCGATTTGAGCTTTGGATATTTACTAGAAAAAGTACTGAACCGATTTCGATCAAATTTTTACCACTTAATTGATACTATGTTAAGAATATCGAGTGAAATTTTCAAACGTTTTGATGAGGTAACAAAAAAGTTATAGCCTAAGTAATTTTTTGAAATGAGTGTACAAGTTTTCTAAAATCTCATTTTATGATATCGACAATATATGCGCCAATACTCAACCGATTTTAATGAAAATTTTATGGTATTAGCTACACATAATATACTATTCATGGTCAAAAAATTAGCTATTTTGACGAACGCAATCAAAAGTTATACAATATTTTCTGTGTGGCAATTTCATCGTGTTCGCCCTTTACCAACTTACAATGAAAATCTAACCATAAATAGTAAAACCGCTATTATTTGGGTGCCGCAATAGCGTATCTGCTACGATATTCCACAAAAGTGGCGAAAAGACTCCCCCTTGGGGACATCCACAAATACGCAATTTCTTAACCGGTGTTTGACGCAAAGTCGATATCGATTGGAAAACATCAAAGGCGAGGAAACACAGAAGACACTGTGTTAATCGCAAAATGCGAAGCCATATAGGTAAAAATTTAAACTTATCAATAACATCTTCATAACCCCGCCTTTATTCAACCTCAAAGTTGATATTAAAGAAGAGCAACAGACCTGTTTCGAAAAAAAACAAGGATTAGTAGATTAGTACGTCCGCGCAATATTTTGCCCCATTATTTGGAGGCCGTACTGGCCATACAGGTGGCTGAGGTTGCGGTTGCGCCCGCATGGATGCCACGTATGGAGAACCGGATCGCTACATTGCGGACCAAGATTGATCGATTAACACAGTACGAGCAGGGGAATCGATCTACGAGGCTAGTTCATAATGTTGTTGAAATAGTGAAGCGTTCAGAACTTCAAGATCTCACAGAAGTCTTCGACACCCATGTACAGCGGTTGAGTGCTCTTGCAAAACGATTGCGGCGCTATGGAGAATGTTCGAAGCGGAAGGAACAAAACCGGATGTTCTACTGATACCTTGATACCTTGTTGGCTACAAAGTAACTTTACTCCAACGCCGAGCGTATGGTAGAGCACCATCTTCGTCGGTCTTGGGCGATGTTCCTCCTGTGTGGGTGTGAAATAGCCCTTATATCGAAGTGTGTACTTTGCTGAACATTCTGTATTCACGCCTGTCATGAGCGCACGGCGACGGCACACGAAACCATCTTAGCAAACGACGCCACTCTCGTCCTCTCGTTCGTCGACAGCCGGCCAGGTAAGACGTGCCACTGGGTGGTTCCTTTCTAGTGGATTTTTCGTGTCACACACCTCCAGTTTCCCCGAACGTGTAGGGATCGTAGATCTTCTTCAACCGCGTGCAGCCAGCGAGTTCGCGGCCGCCCACGAAGTCGCCTACCTCTACCGGGTTCTCTGCTGAATATTGTTTTCGCTATTCTTTTTCCGACATTCGCACTACGTGTCCAGCCCACTGAAGTCTGTCGTATTTTATACGTTTCACAATATTCGCATCTTCGTGCACTTGGTACAACTCGAGATTCATGCGTCTGCGCCACACTTCATTTTCTTGTTTTCCACCAAGATTTGTCCGCAGCACTTTGCGCTCAAAAACTCCAAAAGCTTTACGGTCTACCTCCTTTAACGTCCACGCTTCGTGGCCGTAGAGGGCAACCGGAAGAATCAGCGTCTTATACATAGCAAATTTTGTTTGCGCAATCCGTAAAAGGCCCTATTCGCAGCTGCAATACGCCTTTTCACTTCACGGGAAACGTCATTGTCACATGTCACAAGTGTTCCAAGATAAACAAATTCTTCAACAACTTCAAACACTTCCCCATCAATCACTACCTCAGCACTTACACCACTAGGCATGCTTCTGTCTCTACCCGCTATCATGTACTTCGTCTTGGTAAAGTTAATCGTCAAGCCTATCCTCGCTGTCTCTCTCTTCAGAGGAGCATAAGCTTCCTCCACTGCCCTACAATCGATGCCGATGAGATCAATATCGTCCGCAAAACCGAGGAGCATGTGCGACCGTGTGATGATAGAGCCATTCCTCTGCACGCCTGACCTCCTAATCACTCCTTCGAGTGCAATGTTGAACAATAAATTTGAAAGAGCATCCCCCTGCTTCAATCCATCCAAGGTCACAAACGACGAAGACACTTCGTCCGCGATCCGAATACTTGATTTTGATCCATCCAGCGCTGCGCGTATCAGCCTAGTTAGTTTCGCCGGGAAACCATGTTCTGACATTATCTGCCAAAGCTCATTTATTTTCACTGAATCGTACGCTGCTTTAAAATCAATGAACAGATGGTGAGTCTGTAAGTTATATTCTCGAAATTTATCTTGGATCATCCGCAGGGTAAACATTTGATCCGTCGTTGATCGGCCCTCACGAAAACCAGCCTGGTATTCGCCGACGAAGGACTCCTCAAGAGGTCGCAGTCAGTTGAACAGGACACGCGACAGTATCTTATACGCCGAATTCAAAAGGGTAATCCCTTTGTAATTGGCACACTCCAGTCTGTGCTCTTTCTTGTAGATTGGGCATATGAGGCCATCCAACCAACTGGTGGGCAATTCTTCATTCTCCCAAATCTTTATAATAATCTGGTGGATTGATTGATGTAGCTGCTCGCTTCCGTGCATTAGAAGTTCGACCGGGATCTCGTCCTTCCCAGCAGCCTTGCTGTTTTTCAGCTCCTTAAGGGCCTTTTTAACCTCATCCAGTGTTGGTGGCTCCACTGCTTGACTGTCATCCATTATGTTAATCCTGTTCCTGGGTGCTCCTTCGCTGCTACCATTCAACAAATCTTCGAAGTGCTCCTTCCACCTGGCTGCCAACATTGTTTTGTCTGTCAGCAAATTTCCTTCCCGGTCATTGCACATGGCGGGCACTTGCGCAGACTTGTGCCGCGCGCCATTGACAGTTGCATAAAACCTCCGCATATCGTTCCTGTCCATACTTTCCTGCGCTTCAGCAATAACACTCGCTTCGTGTTGCCGTTTTTTTCTGCGGTGGATTCGTTTCTGTTCTGCTCTTGCAACCCTGTACCGCTCTCTGTTCTGCGGGTACCGGCCACTAGCATTCGACTGTTGGCGGCATTCTTATCGTTCGTCACTCGTTAGCAGTCCTCGTCAAACCTTGTTCTACAACTGCATCCGAAACGGCAGGCCTGATTTTGGAGAAGGCCTTCCGGAGATTCGAGACGTCACGCAGTTCTGGACCAATATATGGGAGAGCCTTGTTCAGCACAGCTACGATGGGATGAGGTTGGCAGAAGAAGAGAGACAGTGTAATGGAGTCGCAGTAACTGCTCAGGATACACGTGAAACTGGGCTGCACCAGACCAGGACCCGCTTTCGTGCACAATGTGTGGTATAAAAAAATATGACGATCCACGGAAGGATGGCGTAGCTTCAACAAACATTTTGCTAGAAGACCCCGCGCAGTTACCAGTGTTCTCTTCCAGGGGCATCACTAATTTTCTGGCATGGCATGCATCGACTACAGAAAGACGTACGACTAAGTACCGCACTGACACCTTCTCAAGGTCCTGCAGTTGTATACAAGGTAGACGTGAACGTCATCAAGCTAATGCAGCACGCGATGGGGATCTGGAGCATGACCCTACAAAATACCGACGGAACAGCTGCGTTGTGTGTGGTTCAGAACTCTCAGCATCAGGAGGGAGACATTCCAAGGCAAAACCTTTAGTCCGTTATGGTTGTACCTTGCAATGAACCCCTTCAACAGAGCACGGATCCAATGCAACTATGGGTATCAATTCAAAAGTGGGACAAGCAGCACAAGAATAACCCACACTTTCTTTTGAACGACTTGAAGCTGTTTGGGGATGCCCCCAGGTAACAATTTGATGTTGTACAAATGTTTTTCTAACAACTTCAAAGCAGCCTTCATTTGAACAAAAGCTGAGTACAAGAGGTACAATCCTTTTTGTGATCTAACCAAATTTTGGTGATTTTATTCAACCTTTGGCTGATTTGAGGTTCATTCAAAGGCTGTTTTAAGGCTTAACAAGTAAACGATCAAATTCATTAATTGTGCAAAAAACACTTTTGCAAGCCAAGTTTTATCATTCGTTGCTTTCTGTTTCCAGAAAAGATGTTTAGCATTGTATACATTAATATTTTAAAGCTTGGGAGTTAAACTCGGACCTCTTGATTTATAGTCACTCAGCCTAGCACCTACACTACGCAAAATTGTATGAGTAACCTTGAAAGCGCGAGCATTTATTGTTGTGTCTGAATAACCATGAACATAAGTTGAAGTAAGCGTGTATTGAGGATTAACCAGCAGTCATTGTTGCTTGGGTTGCATCCAACTTTTGCAGCTTGTAACTGTGTTCAGTGACGACATCTGGATGGAGTTTGGAATTGACAAATGTCAGTCAGTACATCTTTGCCGGGGTCAAGTAGTGGATGCCAGCTGTTCGGGGCCGTTTATAAACCACTTGGACCAAAATTTGGTTATGACAGCCACTACCCTCCCCCCTCGTAGACTTCGGTCCACACAGAAAATTTAAAATTTGTAGCGTAGATAATATGATGTACTTTTCACAGTCGTTTCAACTAGCCGTTTCAATGCTCTTAGACTGAGAAAGCCACAACTGTTCAACTTTTCCACAGTCTAAATTTTTATCAATGCAAATTGTGGTAAAAAAACACTAAATTGCTTTATCTTCGCCAATTTTGTTTTCTCACTGACGGATTTACAGTACTGGCCAAAATTATAGGCAATGCTCATGATACCATGTTTAAGTTGATAAATCTCCCTTTGAGATAGCTTTATTGAAATGCAATTATTTTAGTATTATTGTCTATTGACTACATATTAACAATGCAACGTTTTTTTACTCTAAACGATTATCAACATAGAAAAACTAATTAAAATCTTGAAATTGGTCAAAAACTGTCTGGCCAAAATTATAGGCACTATGTTGACCTACTAAAGAAGGTATGATGTCCTATCTCAGAAACTTTTTATCATCGAGGTTATAATACTTTCACGAGCCTTAAATATTCTTTCAGCACGGTTTGGAATCGGGATCATAAGTTTATGCCATTGGCGTTTGGTGAATTTTGAACAAATATCCATGAAAGCTACAACGAATACCTGGCGATTTTTAGTTTGATAGTTTTACAACTGCTGATCAATATACTTCAAGTGTTCTCAATACGATTGTTGTCTAGGCTAGTTGACGATCAAGCTAGGACAGAAATTCCATGGCTTTGAAACCAATCAATTGATATTTCACCTTGTGATATGAAGCATTCTCTTCATGGAAATACCAGTAATCATCATTATAACTGAAGTTCTCATCAAAGTGTTTATCCTGGACAACAGATATAGTTTTGATATATTGTTTGGCATTCAGCATACCCCCAGATGATATCAGGGGATCAATATCTTAAAAAAAAATCATCCCCACAGACTGTTACTACCCCAGCCCCTTGCAGTCGTGTTTGGATGCTGAATAGCATATTGCGTTATTCTACTCTCCACCTTACAGACACCCCATATTCCAGTAAATTACTTCAAAAAGGATAAAATCACTGAATACAGCATGGTACCGTTGTATTTGGCTCCAATGGGCATGTTTTTGGCACCCTTCGAGGCGTTCTTAATTTACTTGTTGTCTTAGACTGAAACCGCTTTTTTGAGTAGCTGTATAACTAATAACGGAAAGTGGGACTGGATACTAACAGTGTGTGAGACTGCATTTCTTCAATAGAAACTGGACTGCCGGTTTCATAGAAAGATAGATTGAATTCCATTAGGCATATCAGAAACATTTCCAATGTCCACGAGAAATAATACTTTAGAACTTAGTCGTAATGATGGATACAGGTATTTTGAACAAGCCAACGCTTCATTTCACAATTCAAAATTAATCAATTTCAATGCCATACAACAAAACTTACCCATTACAATGAGTTCATATTCTGGATGGCTTGCCCACTAACCTACACTTAAATCCTTTTGGAAACGTATGGAGGACATTTATTATTAACTACACATTTATAAATTAGAAATCACATGTATCTCGAGATAGCTATCATTGACATTTAATAAAATACACCTAAAATCAAACTTACAAACCAATGATCTCGATTTTAAACAATACTAACACCTCTGCTAAACAGAATATTGAAGGATCCTGGTGATGTTATTACTAATGTCTGAGATAGAACATCAAACTTTCTTAGGAAGGTCGATAAAGTGCCTATAATTTTGGCCAGACAATTTTCGACCAAATTCAAGATTTGCATTCTTTCTCCTTCGTTAAGTTTTGCTTGATGTTTGAAACAATGCAATTTTATTTCGTGATCAATAAACACTTATATTCGAATAATGGCATTTGAGTTAAGCTAACCCGAAGAAAGGTATATCGAACTATGCATCGTATCATCATCACTGCCTATAATTTTGGCCAGTACTGTATTTAAGCGAAATGTCTGCGCCTGAATGTGGCGTTTATATTTTAGTCCTCCTAAGCCGATTATGGTGTCGTCGGCAGAACACACCACTTCCCAACGTTGTGCAAGACAAAAACCGAGAACAGAAAAGGAATAAAGCAGCCAACACCACACCGCCTTCATAAAAAGCCCATCTTCAATCGCGTTCACACGCTTTCGCTCTAACTAGCCAGACAGCCGAGTCGTTCGCTTCGCGTGAAGCCCAATCACTCCAACCCTCGCTCTATCGCGCGGTAAAGTGCGAAGCACAACACGGGCCAGATTAAATTTCCGTCTCTGATAAGTTTTTCCAATCTGGGTCAGATGATTGATTTATCCACGGAAGCATGTTATGACTTTCAACAGATTGCTTCGTTAGCATTTAGAGGTAGAGGACTATTCTTTCGCGCCTAGGGCCTGGTCGGGTGGATGACTGACTGGAAGCAGCAGTGGCAGCAATGGAACTAATGGAATGTGCTGTCATTCCTGCGGCTCGCACAATTCGATCAATCGATTCGCCACTGCCATCGGCATTCCATTTCTACAGGAAGCCGGGATGAATGAAAAACGGTGTAAGGGATACGGGGGAAAATTAGAAAATAGCTCTTAAGAGAAAACTTTTGCCTGATATTGAAAATACCAATTCATTAGCCAGTATATTGAACTGAAAACTTGTTACCGTAAACCGGGGTCAAATTGATCTCCGGGTCGAAATTGATCAGACAATTTTCCATTAGATAAAACATACTTCAAATAGTTTCCAAGCAAATATCGTTTAGTATCGGTTCCCAACTGCACGATAGTTGAAAGGAAATTATTTAAAATATGCTAAACCTAACCGAAAAACGTGTGATCAATTTCGACCCGAAGATCAATTTGACCCCGGTTTACGGTACTTGGTTTTGGGTATAATATGATGATACGTAGTACAATTCTGTTTTTCTTGTTTTTCTTTTTACAGGTACTTTCATCACTCAAGACTCCAAAGGGTTTTTAAAAGCCGAAGTAGCTTTTAGGGCATGTTGGTAAGCGAACCCGTATTTATTATAGATTATTTTTATAACCTCAAAACATCGTTTTTATTGGCGTTTGACGTTTCACATAAGCGCGTTCTGTAGTTATGTGACAAGCATGCGATCACGCGAAGAAATGCACTGCACGAATTCATTCTGGCCTGCTTACTCTCACAGGAAATTTGACGTTTGAGCGGTGCTGACACCGGGAAGTGATTTCTCTTATGAACGCGTTCTAGGGTATCTACTGCACAGTAGCGAATCCTCGTCCTCTCACTCCGGAGTGCTATATCGTTTATCTATATCAACGAGATTTTCAACCCTAGGCCAGTTTATTTCAGGACCCACGCTCATACTTCCCTTCCGAAGAAAGAACTCAAATTTTGCGAGTTTGTCGGGTATGGGATTCGATCCCAAGTCCTCGGCGTGATAGTAAAATGCTTAAACCATCCAGGATCTACATGATCTGCTCTACTTTGTTGAAACGTCTTTTGAATTCGGGAGTTCGTGCGGTCCCAGAAGGGGAACGCCTAGACCCCAAGCTACTGCTCTGGCCAACGGCGGCTTCCGGAGTGGACGCAAAAAGCCTCTTTTGCTCCCGAGTCCCAGGGCGTTGAAAGCAAGGGCGAGTTTTCGGATGGCGTAGGAAAGTGGAACATTTACTCACGTTTAAAAACTGTTCGATGTAGTACACCCAATAAAGCAGATTTGGCCATGGCTTGGGCGTGGCTGGAACGGACGAGGCCGTCCAGGTCGTGTTTTGGCATCGGTCACACGGTATTCCGGTCCCTCATGCAGGAGGGGGGGGGGAGTTATTCATTTGGCGAATCTACAGCAGTCATTTTATGGTGAATTGGCTCTCTCAAGGTAGTTCCCCGATAGCTTCCCACGTGCTCCGGTGTTTCGGGGATGGTGACATTATTCCAGGAGTACCTTATATAGTTTCTACAAAACTTCATTGAAGAATTCCTCCATAAATTTCTTAAGGAGCTCCTCTAGCAGCTTTGTAAGAAATTTCTCATGGTGTTTTTTATAGGTTTCCCCAACAGGAGAGGCATAACATTTTCACAGGAATTCCTACTGGGAATCCCAGAAAAAGCTCCTGAAAACATCCCAAAACGATTTGGAGGAATCTCAAAAGGAATCCCTCAAGGAACTTCCAGAAGAATTTAAAGGAAATCGAATAGAAATTCCAAAAAAAAATCCCGTGAGGAGCTCCTGGAGCAATTCTATATGGAACTTTTAAAGAAATCTTGAATAACCTCATGGAAGAATTTCAGAAGGAACTATTTGTAGAGTCTCAGAACAAACTCGTGGTTAAATTTCTTAAGAAATCACGGTCGAAATTATTGAAGGAATCCCGGAAGAAATTTCTGAAGGAATTCCGAAAATAAATTTTGGGGAATCCCGGAAGATATTCGGATAGAACTCCTGGTGAAACCTTAGAAAGAAAATCCTGAAGGAATTCCAAAAGGAGTGAATGGAGGGATGCCGGAAAAAGTTGATGGTCCTGGGAAAAATCCTGGATAAATCCTAGAAGGAAGTCCTCGAAGAATCCAGGAAAGAATTCCTGAAGGAATCCGAAAAAGAACTCCTGGAGGAAGCCCAGCAGCAACTCCTGGAGGGGAGTGAGAAAGAATGCCGTAGGGGTTTCCTACAGAGATCTCGGAATGAATATCTGGGTGAATTCCTGAAGGAAACCAAGAAGGAACTCCTGGAGGAATCCCGAAAGGGACTTAATCAGGTAACCCAGAAAGAATTTCTGATGGAATTTAAAAAAAAAAAATCCGTTTGAAATGCCTGAAAAGATGTCGGAAGAATCTGATGGTGAAACAGAGGAGAAGAAAACCTTGAAAGAACTCCCGAAAGAAACCATGGATAAACTTTTAGAAAAACCTTAGGGATCCTAAAAGAAACTAATTAAGGAATTCCAGAATGAACAGAAGAAACTCCTTCAGGGTCAAATGTCGTGGTGAATTTCATTCAAATGAAACCAAATTGATATTCTTAACAGGTTTATTAGTGAGCAAACTAATATCTTCGGAAGAGTTGCTGGGTTAATATGGTATTGAATTGTATTGGAAGCATCTACATACTATTCTTCGGCATTAAGCAGAACGATGGGTGGTTTTATTGAGTCATTAGCTTTGGTGATATTCTCCTCTGGTTGCACCTATGGTATTGATGTTGGCGATCTGAACCTGACCGTCGGAAATGTTTTATTTTATGTCTGTATTAACGAGATGTTTAGCCTTTTTTCATCTCGGAGCCCACGCTTTACTTCCCTTCCGAAGGAAGAACTTGAGTTTGTCGGGAGTGGGATTCGATCCCAGGTCCTCGGCTTGATAGTAACGTGCTTTAACCATCACACCAGATCCGCTCCACAGTCGGCAATGTTTTCTAGCTATTGTTTTTTTTTTTTCATAATATTCATACAAGTTAAAATTGAAACCAGTGGCTACGTCATTTATATAGGTGGTATCAATGACAAAATGCTACGAAGGGGGAGGGGGGTATTAAAAATCGCTTAAAAAAAGCTACGTCATTTATGGACGCCCCCTAACTTTTCGTAAAATGGAACAAAGTGATGTTACTTTCTTCTCTACATGTCTAATATGCTCGGACCAGCAAAGAGTTTCATCCAAATACAATCCTAAACACTTAAATGACTCTACCTTTTCAATAAGACAGGAATGAAGGGTAACTGCACTATTATCTTGAACGAGCTTTCTTGGAGAACGAAAAACCATGTATTAAGTTTTTGAGAGATTTAACGACAACAAATTCGATTCCAAATATTTAGATAGGATTCTCAAATCTTTATTGACATCAGCTACAACTGTTGTGCTGTACACACCAAAAATTTGTTTCGCCTTCCAGCAAAATAAATTGCTGAAACAGCAAGTCGCAATTATTACTGGTTCAACCAGCAAGTCATCTATCAAACACTTAAAATTTGACGGCAAGCCGAAGAGAAAAAATAAATACCGAGCAAGTTCTTCACAGTTCGTCAGGATTTTATGGAGTATTTCGCGAAAGTTTTCAACAATTTGCACATTAAGGTAGGTTAAATCACCCAAAATGTGTTTTTCTACAAGGCAAGTAAGTTCTCCTTCAAATTTTTCTTCCAGATGCAGTTGAATTGTCTCTTCAATGGATTGGGAGCCGGGAGAGGAGACGGCCGAGACAGCTGAAATTACATTATCAATTAATGTTTTAACTATAGTAATCTGTACGAGAATTACACGAATATATGATTATAATTTAAAAATTGATTGTGCTGTGCTAATTTATTTCAAAAACCGAACCCAAAATGATCTCAAAAGTTTTGCTGGTTTTTCAGCAATATGAGCCAATACGGGAGATGCTAAAGATTGCTGAAAATCCAGCAAAATAACTGTCAAAACGAATTGCTGTAAGTACAGCAAAACAAATTTTGCTGAATGCATTGCTGGAATTACAGCACACCAAAAATCAGCAAAATTTTGCTGATTTCCAGCACTAAAAATTTGGTGTGTACCATCAGCGAAAAGGCGCGGCACACCTTTTAACCGAATATTACCCAGATCATTGATATACAGTAAGAACAACAACGGTCCAATATTGCTCCCTTGAGGTACACCTACTGTAATTGGCATAAAAGAACTAACAGAATCATCAATTGAGACATATTGTTTTCTATTTGTTAAATATTTTTTCATTTATTTAGTTCACATCAAATTCATGATAATACTGAATCAACAATTTGCCGCCATAATACTCGATTTGCAGCTGCAGCTCTCCATCCTCGGTCACGTCCAACACTCGCCAGATCACGCTCCACCTGGTCCGCCCATCGTGCTCTCTGCGCTCCACGCCTTCTTGTGCCAACCGGATCAGTTGCAAACACCAGCTTTGCAGGATTGTTGTCCGGCATTCTTGCAACATGCCCTGCCCACCGTATTCTTCCGGCTTTGGCCACCTTCTGGATGCTGGGTTCGCCGTAAAGTGCAGCGAGCTCGTGGTTCATCCTTCTCCGCCACACACCGTTCTCCTGCACACCGCCGAAGATCGTCCTTAGCACCCGTCGCTCGAAAACTCCGAGTGCTTGCAGGTCCTCCTCGAGCATCGTCCATGTCTCGTGTCCGTAGAGAACCACCGGTCTTATTAACGTCTTGTACATGGTACATTTGGTGCGGGGGTGAATCTTTTTTGACCGCAGATTCTTCTGGAGCCCATAGTAGGCACGACTTCCACTGATGATGCGCCTTCGTATTTCACGGCTCACGTTATTGTCAGCCGTTAGCAAGGAACCGAGGTAGACGAATTCTTCTACCACCTCGAAAGTATCCCCGTCTATCGTAACATTGCTGCCAAGGCTTGTCCTGTCTCGCTCAGTCCCACCTACCAGCATGTACTTTGTCTTAGCCGCATTCACCACCAGTCCGACCTTTGCTGCTTCACGTTTCAGGCGGGTGTACAGTTCTGCCACCGTTCCAAATGTTCTGGCAATAATATCCATGTCATCCGCAAAACAGACAAATTGGCTGGATTTCGTGAAGATCGTACCCCGGCTGTTGAGCCCGGCTCGTCGCATAACACCTTCCAGGGCGATGTTGAATAGTAGGCAGGAAAGTCCATCACCTTGTCGTAGTCCCCGTCGAGATTCAAATGAACTGGATAGCTCACCCGAAATCCTTACGCTGTTCTGCACACCGTCCATCGTTGCTCTTATCAGTCTAGTCAGCTTCCCGGGAAAGCTGTTCTCGTCCATAATTTTCCATAGCTCTGTGCGGTCGATACTGTCGTATGCCGCTTTGAAGTCGATGAACAGGTGGTGCGTTGGGACCTGGTATTCACGGCATTTCTGGAGGATTTGCCGTACGGTGAAGATCTGGTCCGTTGTCGACCGGCCGTCGATGAAACCGGCTTGGTAACTTCCCACGAACTCATTTACTTTAGGTGAAAGACGACGGAAGATGATCTGGGATAGCACTTTGTAGGCGGCATTCAAAACGGTGATCGCTCGAAAGTTCTCACACATTAACTTGTCGCCTTTCTTGTGGATGGGACAGATTATCCCTTCCTTCCACTCCTCCGGTAGCTGTTCGGTTTCCCAGATCTTGACTACTAACTGGTGCAGACAGGTGGAAAAACTTTTCCGGGCCCATCTTGATGAGTTCTGCTGCGATACCGTCCTTACCAGCCGCTTTGTTGTTTTTGAGCTGGTGGATGGCATCCTTAACTTCCCTCAGCGTGGGAGTTGGTTCGTTCCCGTCCTCTGCTGCACCAACATAGTCATTTCCTCCGCTGCCTTGGTCCTCCGTGCCTACATTCTCTTCGCCATTCAGGTGCTCGTCGAAGTGCTGCTTCCACCTTTCGATCACCTCACGTTTGTCCGTCAGGAGGCTCCCTTCCTTATCCCTGCATATTTCGGCTTGCGGCACGTAGCCTTTGCGGGATGCGTTGAGCTTCTGGTAGAACTTGCGTGTTTCCTGTGAACGGCACAGCAGTTCCATTTCCTCGCACTCCGCTTCTTCCAGGCGGCGCTTTTTCTCCCGGAAGAGACGGGTCTGCTGCTTCCGCTTCTGTCTGTATCGCTCCACATTCTGTCGGGTTCCATGCTGCAGCATTACCGCCCGCGCTGCATCCTTCTCCTCCAGAACCGCTCTGCACTCCTCGTCGAACCAATCGTTTCGTCGACTCCGTTCTACGTACCCGATTGTGCTCTCAGCTGCGTTGTTGATGGCTGCTTTCACTGTACTCCAGCAGTCCTCTAGAGGGGCCACATCGAGCACACCCTCGTCCGGCAACGCTGCCTCGAGATTCTGCGCGTATGCGGTGGCGACATCCGGTTGCTTCAGTCGCTCTAGATCGTACCGGGGCGGCCGCCGGTAATGTACGTTGTTAATAACGGAGAGTTTTGGGCGCAGTTTAACCATCACCAGGTAGTGATCGGAGTCGATATTAGCGCCACGATAGGTCCTGACGTCGATAATGTCGGAGAAGTGCCGTCCATCAATCAGAACGTGGTCGATTTGTGATTCCGTTTGTTGTGGTGATCTCCAGGTGTAACGATACGGGAGGCTGTGCTGGAAGAAGGTGCTACGAATGGCCATGTTCTTGGAGGCGGCGAAATCGATGAGGCGTAGGCCATTTTCGTTCGTCAGCTGGTGGGCGCTGAACTTTCCAATCGTCGGTCTGAATTCCTCCTCCTGGCCTACCTGAGCGTTTAGATCCCCTATGATGATCTTGACGTCGTGGTTTGGGCAGCGGTCGTACTCGCGTTCGAGCTGCGCGTAAAATGCGTCTTTGTCATCATCAGTGCTTCCGGAGTGAGGGCTGTGCACGTTTATTATGCTAATGTTGAAGAATCGGCCCTTGATTCTCAACCTGCACATTCTTTCGTCGATCGGCCACCAACCGATCACGCGCCTCTGCATGTCGCCCATCACTATAAAAGCTGTTCCCAGCTCACGTGTGTTGCCGCAACTCTGGTAGATGGTATGATTACCTCTAAACGTTCGCACCATAGATCCTGTCCAACACACCTCCTGCAGCGCTACGATTCCGAACCCGCGGTCCTTCAGTATATCGGCGAGTATGCGGGTGCTCCCGATGAAGTTGAGAGATCTGCAGTTCCACGTACCGAGCTTCCAATCGCAAGTCCCTTTTCGTCGCTGTGGTCGTCGCCATTGGTATCGGTTCGCATTCTTCTCTTGTTGATTTTCCGGTGCTAGTCTTTTTTACGGCTGGCTCGCAGGGCCTGACACCAACCCACTAACCCAGGGAGCTGGGCTTACCTTCCCGGAAGCTACGGGTTCTGCATTGGCATTTCCTCCAACTACAGTGCTAAATAGCTAGGCTCGAGCGCCAGTCTTCGCCGGGGGTGGTGTTTTTAATGGGCGCCCAGGAGATAATATTTTACCTGAGCTTCCACCCCCATTTGTTAAATAACTACGTATTATATCGTTAGCAATAAGATACACCGGGGCAAGTTGAAACGGGTGGGGCAAGATGAAATACGAACTTTTGAAATAGATTTTAATACAATTTGGAAATTTGTCCTTCGCTGAAAGATTGTTTGAATCAAAAACTATGTGCTATGGCGATCAAACTGTTTATGATCATTAGAAAATATAATGTTAACCCGCTGTCTCATCTTGCTCCACGCGTTTCAACTTGCCTCGGTGTACCTTACCTCGAATTCCGTATGCATCTAGTTTTTTGAGCAGAGTTGTATGATCTAATGTATCAAACGCCTTACGTAAATCTTAAAAGAGGGTTCCAACTAATTTCTTGCTATCTATTCCCTTGATTACATCGTCCAATAACTCAGAAACTGCCGTTTCGGTACTGCTTCCCTGTCGAAATCCGTATTGTAATTTATACATAATTTTGTGTTGATTGAGAAATGGTACTAGTCTATTGATGAGCAAATTTTCAAGTATGTTGTTAAACGGAGATAAGGTTGAAATAGGCCTATAGTTGCTCACATCGCTTGCATCACCAGATTTGAACACTGGAACAACCCTGGATACTTTTAGGCAATCGGGATAAACACCGGTTTCGATGATCTTATTAAATATTTGCGATAAAATCCTAGAGAAAGTAATATAATGAGCTTTTATTACATCAGCTTTTAAACCATCTGGGCCATCGCTCTTCTTGGATACCAAACCATTTATAAGTAAAGTCACTTCGTTGGTGGAAGCTGGGGTTATAAAAACTTGGGATACAAGTTTCTTTTTTTTTCTTGTACAACGCGTTGTTGATATTAACATTGAAACAAAACAAAAAAAACAACTTTTTTTCAACTTGAGTGACTCGTTTCGCATCAAGTAAGAACCAAACTGAAATACAGATACGAGAAGTTCTTACTAGAGGGTCAAAATTTTCTATGGAAAAAATTGCACTGACACCATTCTGATGTATTGGAACTATCACAACGGAGCTGAAATTCAAACGAATCTAACACCGATGTAATCATGTCACACATTGATGACCAACAACATCCCTGAAACTTACCACGCGAAGTGAAGCGGATAACGATTACCGTTGTGTTCGCCGGCTTCAAGTAAACTAAAAATCGTCTTTGAATCGTTGACGACTGAAGTGTCCGATCGAAATTTGTTGGAGCTCTCTCGCCATTTGATTGCGCGACTGAGACCAGGACCACAGATAGTGGTAGACTTCTCAACTCGTGTTATCATTGGCTCTTATGTCCAGTACAAATATTGTCGATCTACACTGTAGTCTCTCTTTCTCAACAAAACTATCTATTGTTTATGAGCGAGAGCTCGTGATCTAATCTATAGGATTCCATCCCCGATTGATCTACCATACTGACACAAAATCCCGGGATTTCAGAGTGGATATAGACCTGATTTATGAAAGATCAGGCACCGCGCGGTAGATTTATTCTGAAGCTTCGATTAGTAGACGTTGACGTCTCCACTAAACCATCTGTAAATTTCCAGATACAACATGGGCCAAGGGATAGGTATAGTTGCTTTTTTTCCTTCTAAACCATAGGAGGATAATCTGCAAACAGACACCCTAACATCAAGGATAGGGTAGTGTGGGACTAATCCCTACACATTCTCTGGACAAGATTTTCCGGAGTTGTGTCCTCCCCGCATGCGGCAAGCATGCGGTCACGCATTGTGCGAAAACGCGGGCACACGAACAAAACGTGTTCTGTCGTTTCCTCTAAACCAGCACTAACAGGACATTCGGGAAAACTCGCATGCCCGAAATGGTGTAGATACTGTCTGAAGCAACAACCATGGCCTGAAAGGACTTGTGTCTGCTGGAATTTTACTTCCTCATGGGGCCAATTAATCGATCTATCTACCCTCGGAATCAATCTATGGGTCCAACCCAGCCTGGGTCATCCTGTAAGTACTTTCCAGCTTACCACGGTAGCTTTCGGTACTTAGCGCAGTGCCCCACGCCGGGCCGCCATACCTTAGTATTGACGTAGCGGCACTAGTCAGAAGCTTGCGTTTACTGGTGTACACCGAGAGCTATTGAATATCATCCGGGACAGTGCCACTATAGCTGTGGAGGCTCTTTTGCAGGCGTTTTCAACGTGTCTACCGAAGGTGAGCTTATCGGCGATCATCACGTCCAAGTGTTTGACGGAGCGCTTCGACGTAATAGTGCAATCGCCTATATTCTGATCACCGCTTGCTGCTCCGACTTCCGGTTGTTCACGCTCGATCAAGCACATTGGTCTATATGCCGACGAGTCTCCGGGTGGTTTCCCGCCTTTGTTAATAGAACCATGCTCTGCCTGCTCCATACTCTTGGGAAAACTCCCTCGTTCAAGCATTTCTGCATAGCAGACCTGAAGCCTCTGAAATAGCTACTTTTAAGGCCAGGTTTGGAACTTCGTCCAGACCTGGGGGCTCCGCTAAGGGACTTTGCTATCCCCGCAAGTTCCACATCGGTTACTCCTAGTCAACCAGTGATCGTATAAGATGTTGAATAAGATGTTAAAGTGGACGCGATATGAGTACGTTTTACATGCGCCTATATGGAGGCATGCATGCATATGGCCTCCGCTTTATCATCTTATGCGACATCTTATAAGATTACTGCTTATCAGGGCTCTCTTCTCATCGCCAGCCCCAGTTCCCGGCTGTTTTACGAAATGAGGCCATGAACTCGGATCATGAACGGAAAAAAGCCTCTCGATGATCCCCTCCGACATCTCTGGAGTTTGCTCTGTAGGAGCCATTAAACCTCTCGTCTTGGTCATCCTGCAGGCATCACCCCACGGATTCGCATTGGCACTCTAGCATAGACCCTCGAAGCGGTTTTTGTAGCAGCGAACACCACCCACCGTTCGTTTCGCTCTTCCTCAGATCGTGCTCCCTGCATCCGCCGCCTAACCCGTAGACATGCGCGGCGAAGGTCCGCAATCGCGTCGGTCCACCAGTAAGCCGGTCGTCTCCCATTTCTAGGGTGGACTCGCCTAGGCATGGTCGCATCGCACGCACGCGAGAGCAGGTCGACATCTAGTATGACCAGTGTCTCGAGCAGGATCTGACTCCGCTGATTCGCGAAGCGGCTTCCTCATTCCACGGCCCAGGCATTAAAGTCACCCGATATTATCACCGGCCTTCGCCCTGTTAGCACGGTCGTTATGCAGTTCAGCATTTGCGTGAACTGCTCGATCGGCCACCGTGGAGACGCATAACAGCTACAGTAGAAGACCCCGTTTACCTTGGCGACCACGAAGCCCTCCTAGGTAGTAGACACCCACTCCTGGACGGGGTATTTACCCGTCGTCCATATCGCTGCCTTTTTTCTGAACCCATCCCCGACCCAGTTGCCGTTGCCGGCGGCTACTCAGAATGGGTCCGCTATGAGGGCGATATCCGTCCCCAATTCAGAAACCACCTGACAAAGCAGTTACTGAGCCACGTCACAGTGGTTCAGGTTCAGCTGCATTACCTGCACTACTGTGGGTGACTTGAAGGCCGGGCACCTTGGACCATCCGTTGGATGCCTGTTGTTCACGGATTTCCCGGCACAGATTAGACAAATGGGTGGACTCGTGCATCCTTGTACCTTATGACCTTCGGCGCCACATATCCTACACAGTTTGCTCCTGTCAGGGCCTTTGCAGTCCCATGATTTGTGTTCTGGTTCCAGACACCTTAAACAAACCTCCGGTGGCTCGTGGAACGTCAAATGAAATACGCACCAGCCTACATCATCCTCCCTACTTTATCCGACTTTTTACGTCCACCAAAGGCCTGAACCAAAGCTACCTGTACCCCTGCCGGCCCCTTCCGCAGCCTAACGGTTGCGGCGGCCACCTGCACTACGTACTGTTGCCGCAGTGCCGTGACGAGCTCTTCCACTTCGGTGACCTCGTCCAGGTTTATTACCTTTAGAGCCGTCCCTTGTATGAGAGCCCTCACCGCTACCCCTTCACCAAGGACTTCTTCCGCTAAACTTTTGTAGGAGGTGCCCCTGCGCTCCTTGTCACACTTTAGATCCAAGATAATCTCGCCTGTAAGAGCACATGTGATACTGCGCACGTCGGCTTCCAGATCCACGAGGTTGGCGTCGCTTCGCATCGCCTCCAAGACGACCGAGTACATCGACTATTCGGTCTTGATGACGATCGCGTCGCCTTTCTCGAGCCTGGCACCTACTCTTTTACGAACCGAACAAGGACAAATTTAGGTATCAAATCATTAGCCCCGTTGCACCCTAACCTAGCAAGCCAAGTTCCGTGCAGTAGTGCTTTAGCGCTACTGAACGAGCAATCATCGAAATGTTCCAAGAACGACAATTTTCGGGGCGGCAGCAGCAGCGCCCTTCAACCGACAGATACAAGTGAAAGTGTATCGTTACTTTTCCTACTGACATCCACCCTGACACTTTGAACTGGGGAAGATTTACGCGCCTTTTTTGCAATTTTACAGCCCAACATGTGAGGAGTATCGGAAGCATTCACGTTGAATATATCGATTGCCCCACCGGAAGCGAGTGCCATCGTTGTTGGTTGTTGTGTCCCAGATTTCTGTAAGGAATGGGGGGAAGGAAGGGGGGTGACAATAGCACTCCCCAAGGAAAACCTTGGGGAAACACGACAGTAACGACGTGTTATGACTCTTCCGCGAATTGAGCCTTCCTTCCTTCTATCAGTTTCCCGCGCTGCAGCACATGCGAGCAGTAGCAGTCGGTTGGTGAATGAGTTTGAAAAAATCGATGACTCTGACGACGTGCTGGCTGCTAGTGCGAGCGCGATTCCGGATGGACGCAGGATTGTGCCATGATGCCATGATGTGCCTTCAGTGGGTTTTACCCCGGCAATGACGACGCGATGATACCGCGTTTTGGCACTGTTTTCTGAGGAAGGAAGGCTCGTTGAAATTCAGGGTTAGCACATTACTGCCGCCAAGGTTATTGCCAATGTGGTGAATTTAAAAGTTTTTTGGCAGGCAGTGAGCTTTTGTGAGTAGAAGTACGTACGAGCTTGCGGTATGAGCAGTACGGTACAAGCAGCCGGCAGAATGTGTTATTTACGACCAATTTTCAATTAATACGTTTAAAGCATAAATTTGAGAGTAGACCTGAAGCAAAGGGCATCTTAAACGAATCGAAATAAATAAGCACTATGTATACCTGTGACAAGAATAACCACTAGGTCAGTAGATAATTGTCCCTACACACATTTTTAATTTATCCTATATATCCGTGTCCTAGTCTAGAATCGATAAATATTTCATAAGACATTCCATACACTTTCACACCGTGGTTTTTAAACTTTATCGAATGATATTTCCGTGCTGTTGCTGTTGATTTTGGTTCTTTTAGCACCAAAATGAAGATAATTACTTATATCATTCTAATAGTATTTGAAACTTTGCAAACTGTTTCGATAAAGTAGAAAATTTCTTGGCGTTTGGTAAAATTTGCCATTTTTTGCGATGGTGTCCCGTTACGCTGTTTTTCTTGATTCCTTTCGAAGTAGAAAGGTCCAATTCCCAATAAGTAGATAGCATAAATTAAATCTTCTATTCAAATCTGATCGTTTGATATGCTGGTAAGCATGTATTTTGCAACATAACAATTTTTGGAAGCAAAAGTTAGATTCTCGCGCAAAACGTAACGCGTGTAATGTGTCTTATCTCTGTCTATGGGATAAATGATCATCGAGAGGAGACATTTTTTTCCAATATTGCTTCTTATTGCTCACAATTCACGCAAATCTGTATAACATGTATTACTACAAATACCCTCATAGCTTGACACTGCCAAGCTGACAATCCACTATCGGAAAAGAACCCAGCATTTACCAGCTACTGTATCAGGCCCATTGTGAATATTTTACATGCAACAATGATTACCTGACGGATTCCGCCTCTCACGACTGATAGGAGAAAGTTCGCTATCACGATAGCGCCAGTCAGTGCGACTGCGAAGCAAACAACGAACAACATGTGCTGGCTGCAAACATTGTCGTCCGGATGAATGGGGTCTATAAATATGCTTGATGGGGGAAGGTAGTAGAATCCTGGTGGGAAGGTAGGTACCAACAACTTGCCTCAGAATGGACGGACACTGTCGTCATTATCGATGCGCGATATACGCTTCAACTGCCAGTTGGAAAGCGTGCAATTTCCGTTTCCGCATCGTTCGTGTTTTATGAGAGGATGAGAACGGTGATGTGTTATAGACATTATTCCTTGTATGATTGCAGGATATGAAATGAGTTTTATTGGCTTTCAAGTGGAGTACTGACTTGTGGCGAAGAAAAGAGCATCTATGACATGTAAACAAAGTTGATTGAGACTAATATTGAATTGAATTTTCTTGTATTGTCCACTTTTTTAAGGAATTTTACCGTGTTTTTTTTACAAATTAAATGCAATTAAACTTGGTTAACCCTTCAGGACGCGTGCCGTTGTAAAACATACAACACTACCAAAAAACCTCGCTCGTCGTATACAGCGCGAGTGTGGTGCAGCTTCAGCAGCTTGATGGCGCGCGTCCAGGAAGGTTAAAATATTGCTTTTTTCACTGAAAATTTTCCTTGCTTCGCTGAGCAACATGACGTTTTCTTCCAGCGAAGGCTTACGCGATACAGAAAATCGCTGAATTTCACACTAACACTGCAGAAAATCTGTCAACAATAACTCAATACACATGCATTTTCAGCGAAAAGATCTATTTGTGTGACAACAATCCACTCCCATGACTACCGGGCGGCCGCCGTCAAATATCAGGATTGCCAACTGTCCGGCGACTGCTGCCAGTTTTCTTTGTCGCCGAATCTGGCGCTGGGTCTTCGGCGCGGAAACCCAAAGGTGGGAATAAAATGTTGGGGTTTGCGCGCAATATTGCTACTGTTCAAGATGTGACAAAATCTGGCCGTATTTTCGTCACGAGCAATCCGGATCTTAACGTACTCGGAATAGAAACAATCCATCAGCTTGATCTCTGGTCGGTTCCATTCAGCTCGTTGGTCAACAACATCCAGAAAAGCTCGAACGCAACGATGCAGAAGCTTCAAGCCAAGTGCTGCTCGAAAGCGAAGGTAACACTCTAATCCAAACCGAATCCAGACGCACGCCCTGTTTTTTTTTTTGCTTCTAAACCATAGGGGGATAATCTGCTCAACAGACACCCTAACAGAAGGTTAGGGTAGTGTAGGTCTGACAGGCCGTCTTCTACAACAAAAGTAAAATCCAGGACTACACCCACAAGGTTAGCTGCGTAGCCTGCAGCAACGAACATCGATGACTCGCTTTGGAGAGACGCACGCCCTGTGTACTGCCCTAAAGGACCGGTTGCCTATACTGCCCTCCCGAAGGTTGGGCAGCTGACCTCTACCGTATCCCACCCGACAACGGGAACTGGGTAGCGGATAAGGCTAAGCTAGCGGCGATCTGTACAACCGGTCGTTTCCCGATCCAGGAAATAATTTCGCAAGTCCCACGAGGGCTTCGCAATAGCGAAGATAAATGGGGTGTATTACTGTAGTTGTTATGCCTCACCCAGGTCGCCGATAGACCAGTTCTCAGCAATGCTGGATGCGTTAACAAACGCGCTAGCAGGGTTGAGTCCCTTGGTCATCGGCGGAGACTTCAACGCCTGGGCGATTGAGAGGGGTAGCCGATCGACTAACACGAGAGGCTGGGCACTACTCAAAGCCATGACAAGGGTGAATGTGGATGTCGCGAACGTAGGTGAATAAATTACCTACAGTAGGAACGGTGCAGAGTCCATCATTGACGTGACCTTCTGGAGCCCGGGTTAAAACCCTAGCTCAGACTGGAGGGTCGACGATGGGTACACGCACAGTGACCATGGGCTGCCATCCCCCCTGGCCGAATAGACCAGGGGGAGGTAGCCCCAGTGACGAACGATGAGCTCATCGTAATTGCGAAGTCACTCAAGTTGAACAAGGCTCCGGGTCCGGATGGTATCCCGACGGTAGCCATCAAGTCGGCCATCGAGGCATGCCCTGATATGTTCAGAATGGCTTTGCAGATGTGCCTGGACAGAGGCGAATTTCCGGAGAGGTGGAAAAGGTAAAGATTGGTTCTGTTGCCTGAACACGGAAAGCCACCCGGCGACCCGTCGGCATACAGACCTATCTGCCTACTGGACGGCTCCGGGAAGCTGTTGGTACGAATCATTCTGTCTAGGCTTATGATCTATACCGAGAAACCAGATGACTCTTGGCTGGCTCTCGGATAACCAGTTTGGCTTCCGGGAAAGTCGATCGACGGTGGACGCTATTAAGGCCGTAACGGAAACGGCCGAGATAGTGCTCCAGCATAAACTTAGAGGAATTCATTACTGCGCGTTAGTCACGTTGGATGTGAAGAATGCGTTCAATAGCGTCAGTTGGGCAGCCATTGAATGCGCCATCCAACACCTAGGAGTCCCGGATAGTTTACGCCGGATACTGGATCGGAGATACAAACAAACACACTTATATTTTTTCTCTGCACTGTTTATTAACGGATACTTACTCTTGTGTGGGTGTGTAGAGGGTAACGCAGGGGCCGGCCGGCGAATTGGGATCAGACTGGAGGCTGGAAGGACGGCAAAACTGGAATGGTGGGGCGGCTACGGCTGGGCTCGGCGGGTGGGTCGGCAAAAGGGCTCTCACTTCTTGAGAGCGTTATACTTCGGGCTGAGACCCCGAACTGGGGTTGGACTCGGATGAGCTCCACGTGTTTCCCGACCGGCTACCACGGATGATTCGGGTTCGGAAGTATTGGTCTGAGACCTGCGGGCTCTCCACGGGTCAAAGCTACTTTCGGCAAGTAGTCAATCCACTGGTCCTCACTAGAGGATGGGACGGTACACGTGGCCTAATACCTGCTGGTAGGCTAGCACTAACGGGTCCTGAGCTGGTCGTTAGGGAATCGGGGTATAACTAAGGGTGGCTGCCAAAGCTGTATTAATCGAAGTGTATTACCTGATTCTATTAGTCAGCGCTTCTGGGATGACTTTTCCACTGTGACTCACAGTAGAATTATACTGACACTTTGTATTCACAGCTCACCGACATTTAACTTTAGGTCCGAATGGCTCAACAGCTCAAGTGGAAAAGACTGATTCTAGTTTTGGGACCAGCCAGCCAACCTCTTATACCCCTTTATTCCCAGAAAATTCCTCTTTTTATCCTCTCTGGCAACTCCAAGATCCTCATGAATTTCCTCCATTCTCCCTTTTCTGATCCCGGACTTTGCATGTGTAAAAACCGTAACGTGTAGGTGTGTATAACAGTTTCATACAAAATGTTCATTCAACTTGACCGTTGTCTGAACCAATTAAACTATTATTATTAGGATACAATGATGACTGGTAATATTGCGACATTTGCACCCATTTAGACTCGGCCGAAATTCATTATCATCACAGTCGAATTTCGCACACGACTTCGCAGCGGCTGGCATACACAAGTTCGGTTGAGTTCATGACAGGGGTGTCGGATGCACAACAGGTAAACAAAATAAGTTTGATTTGTGTGAAATTTCGCTGGGAAATGATGATTCAGTGGATTCTCAAATTATCACAGTAGTCTAAACATTAATGAGAAACCCAATATAAACATAGATCTCATTCACAAAACATTGTATTAGGTAGTACATTTTAACAAATTCTAATAGGATTATAATTTGCTTCGGTGTTGCAATAGCAACAACTAATGTGGTGCGTATTGATATTTCCTACTGCTGAGATCTGAGTCCTACTACAAGCTTGACTTTTATAGCAGTACTCTCGTTGGCTCGTTTTGTAGGGTGAAGTAGGGAATCGCGCCACTTGGGCGGTGGCTTCTATATTCGTCTGTTTTCCAATATAACTCAGTCAAATTTGAACCAATTGACACAATTTTTGGAATGCGGTGAGGTAGGTATGGTATCTACCCGTGTACAACATTTCAAGTCAACTGGTTCAAAATTGACTGAGTTTTAGTGGAAAACAGACGAATATAGAAGCCACCGCCCAAGTGGCGCGATACCCTACCCGGATTGTAACAATGTCACAGAATTTTACACTCTTTTTTAGATCTGTGTGGTGACCAAACTGCACTTCTTGAGATAATTGTCTTCTTTTAAAAATAGGCTCTTCTTTCCAGTTTGCACTGTCAACCCGTGTACTGTTGCATAGTTATTTGGCGGCCAAACTGTTAACATATCTATAGACTACTAACCCCATAGATTATTTGTTCTTCTGGCAATAATAGGCTGTTCTTTCAAGTTGAGTTTTTCAGTATTCACTGACGGCCAAACTGGCACCTTAATCTGATATATTTTTTTAAATATATTGTTCTTACTTCTTACTGTATATGAGATTTGTTCTTCTTCAATGGATAGGTGTTCTTTCTAGTTACATCGTTACCGAATTTAATGGCGATCTATTAATTCCATCTGGTGTAAAAATGGGCTGTACTTTCGACTTATATTGTTAAATAGTTTTTTGGTTGCCATGTGGTTTATAAGGACTTGCACATTTCTGTATAGAGGCCGTTTAAATACTTAGAGTTTTATGTGGAAGGGGGGCCTATCCAAAGTCTGGACAAAAGTCTACGAGCGGGAGGGGGAGAGGTCTGAGGTGACCAAAATGTTGTCTACGTCAAATGAGTCAGTATCGACAGCCAGTATTTAAAAGGCCTTTGATGACAGATATATCTCAAAAAAGATCAGATCGCATACGTACACGTAGAAAAAAAACATGGTAAATTCAAAAAATATTTGAAGTAAATTCAAATAAATTGTCAATTTGTTCAGGCCACAAAAATATAACTGTTTGGAGCAAATCGAACGACACATTTGAAGTGAATGCAATCCATGTTTGAAACAAACATACATCTTCTGACAGGTTATGTTAGAAATAAATGTAAAAATCTTTTTTTTTCTCCGCTGGGAAAACCCACCTTCCGCGGGGCTTTTTCAATGCCAACATCATGTAAATAACAAACGCTCCCGAATTCAACGAGATTTCGTGAAAGTTTCTGATGAAACTTGACTTTTTTTTGCAGTAGAAAACCTTGTTTGGTGTTGCAGCTGGAACTTGTGAGTTTTGTTTATGTTCTCGACGGCGGAACGGGTATTGTAGAAATCAATATGTAAGTAAGCTAGTTTTAAAAGAATAAATTTTAGATTTAAATATTTTATCAGTTTACCGATTACACATGAATACTTTTGTTTCAAACGAATGAAATTTGTCTCCGTGTATTATTCATTTATTTTGTTTTGAGGCCATTCTTTCAAATAATATCTTCCGTATTATAGCTGTCAGTGTTTTATTGTATTATCCCTTCTTTTAACAATGTCTGCTATTTAGCAGTAAGTGTAGAACTGGTAATAAGTTAAAATACACAAAAATAAAAATTTAAAAAAAAAATCTTTCTAGCAGTAGTGAATGTAGTGTCGGCATTGTAACTGCTTTTTAGTATTTTTTTAAGATTTCTATTTTAGAACTTTTGGATATTAGCATGTCTTAATTCTCAAATGAAGATCAGTCTGAACAAAATGTGTTAATTAGTATAGATCGACTTGAAAATGTTGAGATTTATTGAGTCTGTAAAAAAAATCGTATAAGACCCTTTTTTTTTGCCCCGGAACCTCTCGGCTCGGTTTCAGAGGGAAACCGGCCCAAAACCCCAGGCTGCTGGTCTGAGCCGGCGGCAGCTTCTGGGGTGTGCTCTCACGGCCTCTTCTGGAACCGGGTCTCAGGGCGAACGGATGAAGGGGGAGTTTTCGGAGTGCAGGATCCTAAATAATAGCAATACTCACAGTTAAACGGTTTATTGTAGATCTGTATAAACGCCGACCCTGGGCAGACACGCTTCTCTGACGATGCGGATGACTTCGGTGGCGGGCGGCGGGGCGACGACGGTGGCAGCGGGGAGCAGTGGCGGTGGCAACGGTGGGGAACAGTCCGGGTTTCCAGTATCGAGCGCTCGGTCCGGTGATGGCTTCGGCCCGAGGTGATCCAACTGGAGTTGCCGGGATCGGGGAGACAGACCTTCGGGCGCGTGGATTGGCCGGCTGTCGACGGCCGGGCGTGAAACGTTGGGTGATGGTGGCGACCGGAGGAAATGGTTTTTGGCGTGGCCGATAGCAGGTGACCAGGCCGGTGGTGGCGCTTCGGACACGTGGAACTGCCGGGACTTGGGACCAAAAGGGCCGGCTTTCGACGGCCGGGGAATGAACAAATGGCCGGGATGGCGATGGCTTCGGGCACGTGGAATAGAGCTTCAGTCCGAGTTGGACGACTTGCGACGACCGAGCCTCGATCGGCTGGCTGCGAAGGTGATCCGAACCGACCGGAAGATGGCTGGCCGCGAGGGTGATACGAGCGCTGAGAATGGAAAGGTGGGGCACGGCCCTCGATGAGCACAACTATACGATTGACGACTGGCGGGCCGTGATTCCAGGCCACGAGGTTTCGCACTGGGCCGTAATCCGGCGGACGATGGAGTGTCAGGCTCGCGCCCGATCGTGATCTAAGGGTGCCCACGGAGGTCCCGCGAGGCAAATTCCACTCTTCACAGCCTTGCAACTGGCCTACTTTTTGCTTCGCTTGGCCAACTCACACTTTTTCCTCACCAAAACGCGGCAGGATTACTTGAGGGTTATAGTGTCCGATATCTTTTACCGCTTTCTTTTGCTGCTGTCTAACAACTGACGACTCTTTTCCTCGTCGAGTCTATCTCCGCCTCCGAAGGTGCGCTCACTCTCTCGGGTCCTCCTTTTCCGCCTCCACCCAGTTGCGGTTCAGTGGAGACAGCCACCCACCGTACTCAGGCGGGATATCCCCATACGCGTACGCATCACCGCCCAGGCGCGGAAAACAAACCGACCGTTGGAGTTTGCGCCACCTTCACTTTAGTTTCCCTAAATTCCCGCACTCATCAAACTAATATTTTACGGCAAATGTTACCCGCCGGTAACAATCGATAGCGGTTTTCCGGGAAATGTACCATTCCAAAAATTCGATTTCTGGCAAATAATTTTCTGGGAAATGGGTCACTCCACATGTTTTCCGGGAAATGCCATAGATTTTGAAAAAAATGAGTATTTTATCGCCTGTCTCTGGGATAGTCGCTCCACTTAGGACGAATGTCAACTCACTGAAACTTAGCGCAGACGATCTGATAACGAATCTATCCTAAAACAATGCCAAACATGGAAAATTCAAGAATTAGTCGATAAATACCCTGCCTACAGCTGGAATCCGATGAATGATTTACTGATCTGCGTGCATAGTACTTCGACCCTGAAAGAGCACCAGCAATAACGGTAAAAGTGAGGAGCAAAGGTTGCCCTAATTGCTGTCCATAAACTACGTAGACTCAATTTTGGTAAACTTAAAACCCCCCTCCTCCCTCGTAGACTTTCGTCCAAATTAAATTTTAGAAATTTTAATGGACCGAAGACTTTGGCCCGTACCCTCACCCCCCCCCCCCCCCCCCCCCCCCCCCCGAGTCTACGTAGTTTATGGACAGGTCCTTTAGAGCAGCCAAAGTTACGCTAAACGAAGCAATCAGGCTCAGTAAGAAAGTCTGGCGGAAGATGACCTTGGTGAAGGGATCGAGGTGAGGGCTCTTACAGCAGCGGCGACTCTGAAGGTGAAGAACCTAGACGAGGTCAACGAAGCGGAAGAGCTCGTCACGGCACTGCAGCAACAGTGCGACATGCAGGTGGCCACCACAGCCGTTCGGCTATGGAAGGGGCCGGAAGGGACACAGGTAGCCTTGGTTCTGATGACCTTCTACAAGCCACCGGATGTTTGTTTTAGGTGTCTGGAACCAGAACACAAGTCATGGGACTGCAAAGGCTCTGACAGGAGCGACATGACGGACATGTTTAGGAAACACTCAATTTTGACAGTGTAAACAATGTGATAAGTCAAATTTTATCTCCATACCATTTACTTCAAGTAAGCAACCCGTAACGTGGGTAGATCACATTAGAATGGTGCGTTGCGGTGTAAGATCTACCAAATCAAATTTTGATCTATTTATTTATCGTATTTTTAAATATTCCAAGATCAAAGTTTGATGCTCTTTCCCTTGTGTTCCCAAGCAACACACATGTTATAATAGAGTTACGACAGCGCAAGTTTTGGTTGTATAGAAGTTTATTTTACGTATTCCTAACATTGTGTTGAAATAACGTAAAATAAACTTCTATACAACCAAAACTTGCGCTGTCGTAACTTTTATATAACATGTGTGTTGCTTGGGTTTTGTAGTATTTGTGTTTCAATGTACTGCTAATTAACATTTTATTTCAGCAGGATTCAGGTAAATGTATCGTATGATATAAATAATATTTTAAAAATATGTAACTGTGGCGTGCGTATCACTAATATGTAGCTTATTTGACGTACGATGTTAATATTATTTTATATTTCAGATTACCAACCGAAGAATCTAGTAATTCAACCAAATGCCAACAAGATGACGGATGAATTGGGCAGACAACTGATTCGAAGCAGTCTAACAATGGTGTGCCTGAACGTTAACCAAGCGTATCCTTTGGAGTTTACCCTTCCACTAACAACACACAAATTCCCGTGACACCTAGGCCTGAGAGATCGTAGAGTTGTCTACATTTTTCATAGGTGTCCAAAACTAACCATCCTTTCCCATTCCTCAGCAGTCGCAAGGACGTGGCCAGGACAGTGCTCGGCCATTGGAGGATTGCGTCAGTCTTGTCTAAGAGTCAGAGATTAGTCCCAAATCTTTGTGCTTTGGTTCGGACGGGAAGGAGGCAACCCTCATAACAGCGATCTAGGACTGTACCACCTACGAATTTGTGCGACTCGCTTAATGCTAATGCTAATGCTAATGCCTGTCTCTGGGATAGTCGCGCTCTGTGTTAAACCAGGGCTGTAAATCGTCACCGTACGAGCAGAAAAGTCGACGACGACAACGAAAACTAGACCGTCATCGTTGCTCGTTCCACATCGGATGACTCATTTTAGCCAACGAATCGTCGTGAAGAGCTTGCGTCGTGCCGAAAACAAAATCTTCATTGTTTTTTTTTTTCGCTCTTCGTCCAAGTGCGCCTAGCCGAAGTCAATGTTGCAACACACAAAAAAATGGTTTTAATAAAAACAATATTGCACAAGGAATCAAACAATGAACCTCCAGATTGCCAATCCAGCACTTTTACCCACTGAGCTAGTGAGGTTCCACGCCAATCTAAGCCCTGAAACGTCAATAAAACCTATTCCCTGATGGCGTTCGCTTGGCCTGTCGTCGCTCGTTTCCAAGGAACAAAGATAACGACAAAAAAGTTGGTGGGCGACTATTAATGATTGAGCTTCGTCGTGAAGCCCGCAGTCGGCGACGAAAATGCTAGTCGTCACCGTTGTTTTTTCGGACGGAGATTGTTTTATTGTTATCTTCACACTGTGGTGACGAGAAGGACGATTGTCGACCCTGCTTAAACTACACTTTGCTGACGTTTTTAATTTCATCTATTTAGGCTGATACTAATTTAATTTTGTCCCCCTCTCCCTTCAAAGTTTGTTGGCTGGATTTGCATTTTGAAGGGGCAGATAAAAAAATATTTATCAAAATATCGGGTCTTGCTGGAAATCCTTCAACAAATCCGGTGAGTTTTAAATATTTTCTTAGAATTAATGCTTTATTATTTTAACCACCCCCCCCCCCCTCGACCAGCCAGAGCAGGGTGGGACAAAAAGTGAAATAAACATTTGTACCGTAATCCGGGGTAACATTGATCAGAATTTTCGATCTTTCTTGAATAATTCTCTTGTTAAAGCAAACGTTACATGTTTTATATTTTTAAAACAAGTACTGGCCCTCTGAGTATGTGTTAAGCAACTCGAACAAGTATTGTAAAACTTAAAAATATGTTTAAATTGGATTTTTAATCTAATTTTTGATTTTGTTGATTTGGGGTAACATTGATCATGTCAGTGATCAATGTTCGTTTTTGTTGAAAATACCCTTACTTACTAAATTGGGGGTCGCTGATTTCGAATTTGTTGTCGAATTTCTTACAAGTTATGTACTTTTTGAGTTATTTGAGGATTAAAATCCTTCAAACCGCGAATAACGCCTAAAGGTAGGCAATAGCTTAAGGATTTGATAGCTTACTGTTATAAAAGCGTATATTTTACTGAAAAAGAGCATTTACATAAAAGTTTCGTTTATTGAATCCAACTCTAGGACATCATATTGAAGTAATACAATGATTTCTAACCTCATAGTGTATCTAGTATTCATGCCATGCATGAATGTTTGACAATGTATCTCATTGCGTTACGAAACACAGTTATGAAAAATCAATTTATTTCAATGTTTATGAAATTCAATTTTCATGAATTACATGTCATTTAATAGCTAAATGATAGCAGATTACGATATACCATTCGATAGCAGAAGCTATTTCAATGTAAAATGCTAGTTTGAACATTTCATGAAGTCGGTCAAGCCAATCAATGTTACCCCCGCTGATCAATGATACCCCGTTTTACGGTAACGGCCTTATTAAAAGAGCGAAAAAATAGGGAGGTGATAAAAAGGAAAACGATGTTCACCTATATCCTTTATAAAAAACTTATTTAAACCATCGTCACAATAATCTTCCAAAAATATGCTTTCAGGGTGATGGCGTTCGGGGTAATGGCATTCGGGGTAATGGGGTACATCCCAAAAACCTTCGAAGAGTAACTGCAGAGCATTCCCAAAATTCCCTGGCATTCATTTGAAGATTCCTATGAAAAAAAAATAATTCCTATAGAAGCACAGTTTAGTGATGTCTTCAAGAACTCTTTTAGATTTGGTTTAAATTTCAGCTGGTTTTTTTTTTTCCGAAAACTCCTCTAGCGATAATTGAAAAAAAAACATGTTTCAGGAATTTTTGTCCACTTTAAACCTTTTGCAAGAAATTGTTTAAAGAATTCCTCAAGAAGTATCTCCAGCGGTTCTTCCCGCATCAGAATTTTCAAGCGTTTACTTCAGGATATTTTTCTTGAATTGCTCCAGAAGTTTTTCATAAAATTGTTCTAGTAATTCCTCTGGAGGGGTTCCTCCAGAAACTCATGCAAAGATTACTTCAGATTTTTTCTCATAAAATTCTTCTAGGAATTCCTCCAGAGCCATTTCAAGCAGTACCTGTAGGTATTCTCCAGAGGTTCCTACAGAAACTCCATCAAAGATTACTTAAGAAAATACTTCAGAAAATGTTGTACAAGGATCTCTTCCGAAAATTTTCAAATTCCAGGAATTCCTTTCCTTTTCAAGGGTTCCCGAAAAATTGTTCCAGTGTTTTTTTGAGTGATTTCATAAAGTTCTTTTGTAAAATCCATGAAGAAATCTATGAAGTAATCCGCCTAAGGATCACTTTGTCCTAAGGATCACATCATGTCCCGCCAATCGCATACAGTCAGATCACCCTTTCGGATACCTTTACTAAGTCGCCTTGAATCAGTCGGCCCGAAATGTCGCGGTTTCCCATACATTGCAGAATAATTGTATCGGATAATTCATAGAACTCTTGGCGGATCATGCTGAGATGTTGGTGGCGTGGTCGGCACTCGAAAAGGTTTCCAAAGAGCTCGAACCAGCGTTTCAGCAATAGAAATACACTAAAACTCAAATGGCGCTGTTGTCACTTTCCCTTTTAATAACTTTTTATTGTACTAATTGATTATTTATGAGTGTCCATCTTTTAGAGGGTTTTTTGTTTTGGTAAACAAAATTTATTTGACACTTCTAGTACCGTTACTGACGCTGTAAGGGCGTGGCAAACTAGATGTTTGTCACACGATCAGTCGTGACATTGGATTTCTGTGGCTAGTTATTCTAATGTATCAGCTGAGTTAATATAATTTTAAATTAAACCCATGTTTTAAAAAAAACTACATTCGATTAACTACTTACAACTGACTACCCAGTGTCGGTCGAGCCTCTGGTCTTTTATTGATTTATGATTATGTTTTGCATTCCACACCTGTGTTATGTCTTTCATTGGTTGTGTTTAATTTAACTAGAATGGGTGCTTCTGAACTGGTGTTGCTAAGTTGGTGCTGGCTGGTGTTGGCAAGTGCTGCTAGGGTGATGCTAACTGCTGGTCACCTGGGTCGCTGAACTCGCCCATGGCGATCTTGATATCAACTTTTGGAATCTTATGTACGACAGGATTCAGTTTACATGTGCAAGTATTTGGATCGTAACATTCAGTGCCGAAGAAGACAGGCCCAAATTAACTCAAATCTCTAGAAAATGTAGTAGTGCACTTTGCTCCGCTGATGTGCATCAAATTTGTTATCCTTACCACTGTACCAAACCTAACGAGTTTTATAAAATGGAACCGCAAGCTTTCGAAACGATTGTACGACCCTCGTTGCGACAAAAACTTATGCGTCAAGAGATGAACCATCTCCTGGAATGTGTTATAACACTTAAACACCCATGTAATGCTTCCCTCAAGTGTACATTTCCTCTTCGGAACCAGCAGCAGCAATGAGAACGAGGACGTCGTCGTCGACGACGATAACGACGCTGCTGCTGTTTTCCCAACTCAAGAGATAAAGTTTTCGCTCTTATCTCGGCAAAAGATCCTTATTCCTTGGCACATAAAGACCTGCCACCGAATGACCCCCCTTCCCCACGCCACACCGGACGACGTATTTTCATTCATGGCATCCACCTGCCTCCACCGCCGCAGGGTATGGAGGGCTTCTTTTCACCTAAAGCATCTCATCAAGATCCCGCTTCTCTCGGTGCGGTAAGTTTAAAATACCCGTCGGAAACAGGCATCCTCACTGCGGGACTGTGGACCCGGGGTAAGATGAATAATAAAGTGATAACAAATATTGTCTATAGATCTCCATATTTGTTTCAATATGTGTGAAGTCCAGCAATGACAAAAGATTCAGGGCGTATCCTGGCAATAACATCGACTATGATTCTCCGTCATTAATAATATTCGGTACCGGCGACCACCACGTTGTAATGTACACGTAAGTACAACTTAGAGCGACTCAACCGGATGTCTCCGCAGAATTCGCGAAGAATCTCGAAGTAGCGTTGCCGGACTAGGCCAAGCTCGATGTGGTCTCTCTAGAGCACTGCTGGATCCATTCTCTTCTGCTCGGGAAAGATATTCCATGTTTAGTGACGAAAAAATTGTCCATTGCAATATACCTGGACCAATCAGAATACAAAACCTGTTACCATGATTTTGCTAAACAGCTGCGAGTCTTTCTGATGACCGATATGGGGACCAACCGTACTGTTATCCACATTTGCTCGGGACTGCCTGTGAGTGTTTGCAACTTGGCCTTGAAGGCCCGATGAGAAACTTACCCCTGGAAAGGTATAAGTGTGGCAGTAGCAAAAAGCAAACCTGAGAAGATTCTTGCCTTTGAGGTGACTCCACCACCGACCGGAGAGCATGTTGTTTTGTGCTAGTGACTACTGAAATAATGATCTGTCACTTTTGATAGCAATTAATGTCTCTGTTTGAGGGAGAAAGGTGTCTCCGCCCAGTGTTTCTGAGAGCACATGGCAACGTCAAGCGAACGGAAGTTGACTTTTAAGCCATTTCATCTAATGGGAAAGAAGTTTCCCCGCACGAAAGCGAATGCCTTTGTCTCTCACTCGCAATCAACTGGCACCGTCATTATAAAAAGCAGCCTTCAGCAAATGTTGCCCTCAAAACATGGCGCAATTATTATAACAGTGTGACAGCACGTCAGAATGGCAGCGTCGTTCTATAATTCTGACACCTGTCTAAATCAACGAAACTTTTTCCGATCTCGCTATACGTGATGGTTTACCGGATAGAAACCTGGATTCAAATCAATTCCGTTTCAAATTTGCAGGTGTCAAATTTCGTGCAAGTAAATTGATTCCAAGTTTTTCTAGACACGTAATAGATCCTCCTTTCTCCCCCAAATGATTCCCCGCTTTTGCCTAGTCAACGACAAATTTATTTAGTTGCAAATCTCTGCCACGAATCTGTGCACATCTAGCATCTAGACAGCTGGGATGCATGCAGTTCATCGCTAGACGAATTATGCTAATATATTCCTGTCAAGACAAAGAATTTCACAGTAGCTGAGTTCCAAGGTGGAAGTCAGGTGGTTGCTTTTTTTGCATCACACGGTGAAATATGAAAGAATGTGCAAAGCATCACGAACTGTTTGCTTTAGACAGATTGTGGAAGTCAGTGGTAGTTCCTTTTGCAAGTTTGTGACGGTTCTACTGACTGTTTCACTGTTTTTTAGGGACAGGTCCAACACAGATGGTGAAGATAGAGGATTGCAGTTAAACTGGCAGAAAATCACGACTTGGATGACATGGTTGTAGACTCTAAACTTGCCAAGTTCACCCTTTTACACGCGGATCCATCTACAGCGTACAAACAGGTATCAGTGTAGAATATTTTTGTACGAAACCAGCGGTATGCCAGAAAAGCTTCCAGATCAATCTAGCTGTAGGACTAGGTATCACAGGGTTCAGTCCGGGGCCTAGTTTTATGAAATACTATGCATACCCGATACCTAAGCAGCCATTGAACTGTTGTGAACTAGCGGAACGATATTGCGGACTTTTAGAAAAATTTCCACCCTACAGTAGTTGTTGAGTTCTACCGTAGCTGTCAAAGTCCTACCGCACGCTTGGAAATCCTCCTATAGTTGAAAGTGAAATCCAAATCAAAGTATGCTTGCACTGAAAACCAACAACAAACTAGTAGTTTACGCAACATGGTGCAGAATGAAGATTTTTACAGCACGAGTTGTACACTTATCCAACGAGGCTTGCCGAGCTGGATAAGTACGACGAGTGCTGTAAAAATCGAGTTCTGCACCGAGATGCGTACAACGTTTTTTGCAATTTCAAAAATTACCACTTGAGGATAGTTTTTAACAAAACTTTTACATCAAACTGCACACTGATGTTCATAGCCATGCTTAGGAAAGTCTGATCATAGCAGGTTATACTGTGCAACCTGCGTCCAGAAAGCATCCAGAAGTTGATCAAAACTGAAAACAGTGCTGTAATGGTTCATTACGCAACGCAAATCAGTGCTGTAAAGAACCATTACAGCACTGATAATTTAGTGTGGGAAAGTAGGCCTTTTCCTGTCAGATTTGCGTGAGGTAAAACAGCCTATTACGATGAAAAATTGCAAAAAATAATAATCGGCATCGTATCCAACGCTATCCAATGCATCGCTAGGGTAGATCGATGATACCTCAGTGAAAATCAGTAGTCTGACAGCTGCGGTAGCATTTCGATCAACCGTAAAATGGAACGTTTTCTCTAAATTAGCAATATAACCATCTTTGATATATTTCATGGATTGAATACCCATGTGGTTCGCCAAAGATATTGGTAGGCTTGAAACATATATTTAGATCTGCTCGCTCCTATGAAATCGCGTGTCGGACAGAGTGGAGAGCCGATTGCAATTAGGTCCAAGCTTGAGTGTATGGGCCACAAGAAGGAGGAAGTCTGAGCGCAGCATATGTAGGCCATCATTTATGCACTGGGTGTATTGAATCGAGATTTCATTTTGAACCTTTGGTACCTAAACGTTAACCAAAAGCATTTACGTTATCGTAAAGCATGGAAAACTGATTTGTTGATATCTTTGTCATCTTTCATTCAATTTTAATTTTTCTTGCCTTCTTGCCTCATTTTTTTAATTGTGGTGAAATGTGTTATCTTTACCTAACATTTTTATATACAAAAATCGTTAAATACGTTTAGATAAAGAAATTAAACGTAATTTCAGTAAATTATCTTTGAAATGAGCCAAAAAGAATTAAAATTGAACTATAGATGACGAAGATATCACCAAATAACTTTTCCATGTTTTACGAATGTGATCCCAAACTTTTGGCTGATACAGGGGTGACCCCAATCTTTTGGTCGATTAAATAAAGAGTTAATTTACTTAATAACTTTTTTTTTCTAGATTTTTTAGTTAAGTTCTGTAAAAAGCAGTTGAAAGCTAATAGAAAATGGGTCATATTACCGCTCTCATCTTAAAATTTGGTCGACCCAACTTCCAGCGACACTGTCGTAAGTTTATATTCATGTTTTAGAAAATTTGGCAACTTTGGGTTAAGTTTACATACAAACTTTTTTGCAAAAGTTTCTTTAAAATCATGCTCAAAGTTTCTTTGACTTATTATCTTTTGAATGAAACCTAAGGTTTTGAAATCGGGCGCAAATTGGAGGAGATATGGGCCTAAAAAAATGACATGTTTTTGAGGGGGTGACCCCAAACTTTTGATCGGGAGTGTATGTCGCGTTTGTCTCGTATATCCGCTTCAGTGTACATCACCTCTGCGCCTTGGGTTTGGGTTGCGAGAGAAAAGAGAATATGCAAGATTTCCCATTTCGATCGCTTCTTCAATTTCAGCAGTAATCCAGGGTGTCCGTTTGTCCTTTATGGAGATGGTTGTTTCGGGGGCATGATGATCAAGAAGGGATCAAAGTTCGGCTGTAAGAAGTTGTTATTTCTCGTCAACATCTTGTGTACGATAGAAAGGCTCCCAATTTTTAACCGAGAAATCTGCTTGAAGATCTACAGGATCTATTCTGCGGAAGTTCCGAATTTTGGTACGAACTGGGCTTGTTGTAGGAATACGTATGTCAGCAATCAGAAACACGACCTCGTGATCATAAATATCACTAGCTGGCGTTGTCCCAGCTCTCCATGTCGTGTGTAGTGAATCAGTGACTAGTCGATCGATCGTTGTTGAACTCCTATCAGTAATGCGAGTAACCGACGTCTTGTGGATGTTCAGATTAAAGGTATTGTGGATCGTGTTCAGTGATGTTACGCTGTAACTTCTTTGATCTCCGCAGATGTTGATATTATAGTCACCAATGATGAAGGTTCTGTCGAAGTTGAAGTCCAACAGGTCGAGAAGTTTTTCGTAGTTCGCGGCGAAAAGCGGGTTAGCTCCGGAAGGGTTGTATACCAAAGCTACGCAAATATTGAGATGATTGATTTTGATTTGCAG
The DNA here is from genome assembly GCF_035046485.1 of Aedes albopictus. Lineage (NCBI taxonomy): Eukaryota > Metazoa > Arthropoda > Insecta > Diptera > Culicidae > Aedes > Aedes albopictus. Next base: position 135,706,292 of record NC_085136.1, on the reverse strand, counting down.
TGCAAGATACTGAAACCGTGGAGCAATTGGCAGTCCTGCGCCGAAAAATGATTTTAGGGTCGGAGTTGCCTTGACTCCCTTTTTAACGAAACTTTTTATTCATTATTTTTTCGCGAAAGTACTGTTCTGAGCAGATTTAGTATAAAATGCAACATTTTTTCCAATTACAGAAAAGTTTTATATCCTCAACATAAAAAGTTATTCGTGGTTTTCTTCTAAAAATGGCTTACTTTTGATTTGGTTTCGCTTTACAGGCGAACGAGATTTCGGCGCTTGACTCGTGAGTGCGAGATTTTGCATGAAATTCTCGTGTGTGAGAAAACGATTCAGAATCGCGTGCGAGTTTGCTCACGCGGGAGAGGTTTATGAGTGTGCTGTGAGTGTGAGTTTACCAACACTTCTCCCTCGTAGACTTTTGTCCATACCAAATTTTCGAAATTTATATGGAGCGTAAACTTTGGCCAGACACCCCCCCCCCCCCGTACCCCCTAAGAGTCTACGTAGTTTATGGACGCCTAGGCCCATATGACGAAGAGAACAGTCGGTGATAGCATGTGGAATGGCTTTAAGGCTCGTAAACTACCGGCACATGGTGTCCACGTGAACTTGATCAACGGGTGGTTCATGGGAGTTTGTCACTCGTATTTTCACCGCATAGATTCGCTTCCACGTTCCGGTGGATAAGCCTTCGCTGATCTATGGGGGTTATGCATTGTCCTTTTCGGTGAACACCACGTGGCCGGGGAAAACCTGACTTTTCGCCCCGAATTGGATGGGATCGTCCGAGGCGTCGACTGGCCGTTTGTGGTGATTGTTTAACCCTTTATAAGGCAGTGGCAACTATATTGCCACCTTATACACATATTTTTTTTCTGTTCGTTTAGAAAATTTTTACAACTTCTGTTTTAACTGATGGACACATTAGGCCTTTGTGAACACTCATAATTTTTTTGAGCCAAAACAAATATGAATGGGTTTTTTAGAACAAAATGTCTCTTCAAAAACTGCCATTTTTTAGTGCATGAAGGTTTATAAACTCAATATTCTGTTATGGTAAGCGAATTGAAAATCGAATGATGGGAAATAAAAGGCATTTGTTCCTTTTACTTGTGGACAAAATTTCAACTTGATTGCTTCATTACTTTTAGAAAATTTGAAGTTATTTTCAAAAAATTCAATAAAAACTTTATAAATTTCTGCTTAATCTTGGAAGAATTTATGAAAATTTGTGCATTTTCACACATGTTCAAAAAAATAAAAATAAATACCAGTAAAAATTAAACACCTTCAAAAAGTAGAATATTTTCTTTAGTTTCTATTAAAATCTAGTACTCTCGGTGTCTGCTACACCCTCAAGTACGGCGATACAGAAAAATCTGTATTGATACAGATTTTGGTAAAAATAATCTGGCATCTTTGGGTCGTAGGCTGACAGGGAAGGGGGGAGGGGGGTTTGGTTCGGCAAACCTGAGCGTCTGTTCTCCAGGAGGAGCGCCTCACAACAGCGTCTGATCCCCATGTTATGAGTGGCTGATCTACGTCCGAGTGCCAGGGAAGGACTCTAATGTGCACTATGGTCCTCCGGAAAGTAGCGGGTTGGTGTCAGGCCCTACGAGCCAGCCATAAAAACCATTGTAACGGAAAGTCAGCAACAGAATAATACGAACCGAGACCAACGGCAACGACCCCAGCGAACAAAAAGGACTTGCGATTGGAAACTCGGTACGTGGAACTGCCGATCTCTCAACTTCATTGGGAGCATCCGCATACTCGCCGATCTACTGAAGGACCGCGGGTTCGGCATCGTAGCGATGCAGGAGGTGTGTTGGACAGGATCTATGGTGCGAACGTTTAGGGGTAATCATACCATCTACCAGAGCTGCGGCAGCACACGCGAGCTGGGGACAGCTTTCATAGTGATGAGTGATATGCAGAGGCGCGTGATCGGTTGGTGGCCGATCGACGAAATAATGTGCAGGTTAAGGATCAAGGACCGATTCTTCAACTTCAGCATAATAAACGTGCACAGCCCACACTCCGGAAGCACTGATGATGACAAGGACGCATTTAACGCGCAGCTCGAACGCGAGTACGATCGCTGCCCAAGCCACGACGTCAAGATCATCATAGGTGATTTGAACGCTCAGGTAGGCCAGGAGGAAGAATTTAGACCGACGATTGGTAAGTTCAGTGCCAACCAGCAGACGAACGAAAACGGCCTACAACTCATTGATTTCGCCGCCTCCAAAAATATGGCTATTCGTAGCACCTTTTTCCAACACAGCCTCCCTTATCGTTACACCTGGAGATAACCACAGCAGACGGAATCTCAAATCGACCACGTTCTGATTGACGGACGGCACTTTTCCGACATTATCGACGTCAGGACCTATCGTGGCGCCAACATCGACTCCGACCACTATCTGGTGATGGTCAAACTGCGCCCAAAACTCTCCGTCATCAACAATGTACGGTACCGGCGACCGCCACGGTACAACCTAGAGCGACTGAAACAACCGGATGTCGCCTCAGCATACGCGCAGAATCACGGGGCCGCGTTGCCAGACGGGGGCGAGCTCGATGAGGCCCCTCTAGAGGACTGCTGGAGTACAATGAAAGCAGCCATCAACGACGCAGTCGAGAGCACCATCGGGTACGTGGAACGGAATCGACGGAACAAATGGTTCGACGAAGAGTGCAGAACGGTTTTGGAGGAGAAGAACGCAGCGAGGGCGGTAATGCTGCTGCAAGGGACTCGACAGAACGTGGAACGTTATAAACAGAAGCGGAAACAGCAGACCCGCCTCTTTCGGGAAAAAAGCGCCGCCGGAAAGAAGCAGAGTGTGAAAAAATGGAACTGCTGTGCCGTTCCCAAGAAACACGGAAGCTCTATCAGAAGCTCAACGCATCCCGCAACGGCTTCGTGCCGCGAGCGGAAATATTCAGGGATAAAGACGGAGGCCTCTTGACGGACGGACGTGAGGTGATCGAAAGGTGGAAGCAGCACTTTGATCAGCACCTGAACGGCGTGGAGAACGTAGGAACGGGAGCCCACGGCAACGGAGGAAACGACGACGTCAGTGCAGCGGAGGACGGAAATGAACCAACTCCCACGCTGAGGGAAGTTAAGGATGCCATTCATCAGCTCAAAACCAACAAAGCAGCTGGTAAGGTTGGTATCGCAGCTAAACTCATCAAGATGGGCCCAGAAAAGTTGGCCACCTGTCTGCATCGGCTGATAGTCAGATAGGAAACCGAACAGCTACCGGAGGAGTGGAAGGAAGGGGTAATCTGCCCCATTCACAAGAAAGGCGACCATTTGGAATGTGAGAACTTCAGGGCGATCACTATTTTGAATGCTGCCTACAAAGTGCTATCCCAGATCATCTTCCGTCGTCTGTCACCTAAAACGAATGAGTTCGTGGGAAGTTATCAAGCCGGCTTCATCGACGGCCGGTCGACAACGGCCCAGATCTTCACCGTACGGCAAATCTTCCAGAAATGCCTGTTCAACGACTTCAAAGCGGCATACGACAGTATCGACCGCTCAGAACTATGGAGGATCATGGACGAAAACGGCTTTCCAGGGAAGCTGAATAGACTGATTAAAGCAACGATGAACAGAGTGCAAAACTGCGTAAGGGTTTCGGGTGAACTATCCAGTTCATTCGAATCTCGCCGGGGACTGAGACAAGGTGATGAACTCTCATGCCTACACCTTCGCTTTGGAAGGTGTGATGCGACGAGCCGGGCTCAACAGCCGGGAAACGGTTTTCACAATTTGTCAATTTGTGTGCTTTGCGGACGACATGGACATTATCGCTAGAACAATTGGAACGGTGGCAGAGCTGTACACCCGCCTAAAACGCGAAGCAGCAAAGGTCGGACTGGTGGTGAATGCCTCAAAAACAAAGTACATGCTGGAATGCGGAACCGAACACGACCGGATCCGTCTGGGTAGTAATGTTACGATAGACGGGGATACTTTCCAAGTGGTGGAGAAATTCGTCTACCTCGGATCCTTACTGTCGGCTGACAACAACGTGAGCCGTGAAATTCGGAGGCGCATCATCAGCGGAAGTCGGGCCTACTACGGGCTCCAGAAGAAACTGCGGTCGAAAAAATTTACCCACGCACCAAATGCACCATGTACAAAACGCTAATAAGACCGGTGGTCCTCTACGGGCACGAGATATGGACCATGATCGAGGAGGACCTACAAGCACTCGGAGTTTTTAAGCGACGCGTGCTAAGGACGACCTTCAGCGGTGTGCAGGAGCGCAGTGTGTGGCGGAGAAGGATGAACCGTGAGTTCGCTGCAGTTTACGGCGAACCCAGCATCCAGAAGGTGGTCAATGCCGGAAGGATACCATGGGCAGGGCATGTTGCAAGAATGCCGGTTCTTTCCGGTTGGCACACGAAGGCGTAGAGCGCAAAGAGCACGATGGGCGGACCAGGTGGAACGTGACCTGGCGAGCGTTGGGCGCGACCGAGGATGGAGATCGGCAGCCACAAACCGAGTATTGTGGCGTACTATTGTTGATTATGTCTCGTCTTAAATGTGATGTTGAACAAATAAATGTATGAATGTATGCAGCCATTCCATAGAAAAACGATATAGTGCATCTCCGATTGTCGTGAAACTTGGTGGGATTGTAGTTCTTCGGAAATAATTAGACCCGTATTTTTTTTATTTCGTCATTAGGGTGACCAATTTTCATATAGGATGGTCCAAAAAATCAAGGTTTTTCAAAACTAAAAATTTTCAAAAAATCGTAACTTTTGGACCATTTGACCGATATTAAACTTCTTTTTTTTTGTTTGAAAGCTATTGAATTGTTGTTTTCAGGAAAAATACGTTGAAGGGGCTAAAATGTAAAGAGTACTATACAATATGCAAATATATTAGTTTTTTTTTCACGTTTTCTTGGTCTCGGGACCAAAGAGGTACCCTGTATTTATATTTTTATCAGAAAATTCAGGAAATTTGGCATAACATATCAAAAAATCAGAAATGTATGTTGTTTTGTTTCTGAGATATGATTTTTTGAATATAGAGAGTCATATATTTTAGTACTAGCTACTCTAAAATTGCTTGAAATTGTAAATTCACATAAAACTATGCATAGTATTGCTTTTTAAAGTGATTCCTGGTGGTTTTGATATCCATAATATTAAAAGGAATCAAAATAAAATCAAATTTAAAAAAGTGTCTTGTATGGGAAAATTTGTCCTTTTATTTTCAAAAAATCATATCCCAAAAACTAAAAAACATATATCTCTGATTTTTTGATATGTTACGCCAAATTTCCTGAATTTTTTGATAAAAATATAGAACCAGGGTACCTCTTTGGTCCCGAGACCATGAAAACGTGAAAAAACTAATATATTTGCATATTTTATAGTACTCTTTACATTTTAACCCCTTTAACGTATTTTTCCTGAAAACTACAATTCAATAGCTTTTAAACAAAAAAAAAATAAATTTTAAATCGGTCAACTGTTTCAAAAGGTACGATTTTTTGAAAATTTCTAGTTTTAAAAAACCTTAATTTTTTGGACCATTTTATGATGAATGATATGATATGAAAATTGATCACTCTAATGACGAAATAAAAAAATAAATTGGGAATCGTGTTCTAAATGTCCATCTGTTGGTGGTTTTGATCATAATTATATAATTCAAAGGCCTTGTGCATGTTTGTGTTTCCGTGTATGAAGCCATCATATTTTTAAATATATGTGTAAAGAAAAAAAAATGTTTCCCTACCAAAAATTACTAGAATTTTTATTTATTTAAGTTAATTTACTTTAATTATTGACATTAATTTAATCTATGTACAGTTCCGAACCAAAGTTCCATTCTTGCCGAGTATTATCCTGTGTATAAGGCAAAGAAAGGTTCTTTCTGTTACTGCAGTTTTTGTTCCAGCATCGAATTTCCAGAAAAAAAAAACTATTGACAAAGTATTGCCACTCAAAAAAGCATTTATGGAAGCAAACACACAAGTCCAAAGTCACAACAATCATTTTTGCCTTCAACGGAACGATTGATGCACTCACTTAACGGCTTCAGTTTTTTTCCGCTCCGTTGCTTCCTTTTGTTGCCCTTGGCCGGAAACAGCAGCAAGACAAAAAGCGTCAACCAACCTGTAGCCAACCAGTTGGTGGAAGTGCAAAAATTGTTTTCCTGTTTTACGCCATGCACTTCTCGATACGGCAGCAGCCCAACCATCGTCATACCGCCGCCAACGCAAAGTAAGTCAGAAACACAAGAAAACGCATATTCTTCACTTCTGGCATAGGTCATAAGAGGCGCCCTCTCGCCTTCCAGAAAGACAACATAAGAGTTATCTCGGGTGGTGGAAATGGGTGCATTGCACACACCCACGGGAGCAACAGAAACACTGATGCAATCTTACACAGCAGGAAGTCAGTGGAAAGTGTCTTATCTCGAGCTCCACGTCAGGCGGCTTCCGGATGGGGGTGCCATGCCGTGGTGGGCAGTTTTGTTTGGGAAAGGTCGCAAGGTGCCTGCTCAAGACGCCAAACAGCTTCGGGGCGACGATATGGGTGGTTGGTTGGGCTGCCAGCAGACGTAGGAATCTAAAAGAAGCAGAATACGATGACGATACAATCGTTGAATTTTCTGCACAACGAAGGCAAGCGGCTGTAGAGAATGACACTTGGCTTCAATGTAAAGTGATATAATAAAGATTACGACACCAGCAGCAGCCGGAGGAGCATCTCGGGTACAAACCAGAGCGATATACCTATACAGCTGCAGCAACGGTGAGCATGACGGCACTGCTATGAGGATGAAAAGAAACGAGAAATCTCGTACGGAACGATTTTTCCCCCGAGAGAGACCTGACAGCTTTGAAACCTAAAAAGCCTAATTACCGTTAGCTTTATTGGCGATTAAATCGCTGTTTGCAACAATACCGGTGGCTTTTCGTGGGAACGGATAATGAGATTTGTCGTGGGGGAAAACCGCCGGAATTCGTGTAATGTCGCGAGATTGAAGATCATAAAATCAGGACGTCGGGAAGATTGCTGGAGAATTGATGGAAAGAGAAATGGTTTGATTTTAAATGCATTTAAATTTATTAATTAGCATAAAATAGGGTAGCTTCAAATTTTTCAGCAGTTTTTTTTAAATTTTTGCATGATGCAGTACTTGTTTAAAAATCATATCTGGAATAATATATTTGGAACGCCTATGGAACTCCTTGAAGCACCATGGAACACCGCTAAAACTCCCAAATACCCACGGTAACACAACTGGAACGCCCCTGGCACTCCTGAAAAGCCCCTTGACCCCCCTTCCTTCCGGAAAGGCCATGGGACACTCCTGAAACGGCTCTGAAACTCCATGAAGCCCCTCAGAACGCCTTGGAACACTCATGGGAGACCCTGAAATCTTCTGAAGCCCAATGTAATGCCCCCGGAACCACCACAAAACCCGTAGAACACTCCCGAAGCCGCTTGAAACCCCTTGAACGATTTTAAATCCTTCTGAAACCTTTTGAAATACTCCTGGAATGCTCTTGAAACCCCATGTCATGGCCCGAAACATTCCTTAAACGCCTCTGAAACCCCTACACTCCATAAAACACCTCTGAACCCACCTGAAGCCTTCTGAATTATCCGAGGAACGTCCATGGGAAACCCTGAAGTCTCTTTAAATCCAATGTCTTCTTCTTTTGGCGTGACGTCCTCACTGGGACAAAGTCTGCTTCTCATGTTAGTGTTTTATGCGCACTTCTACTGTTTTTAACCCTCGAGTAGTCGCGTCTTTGACCACCTGCAACGACGCCGCCCTCACGCTGTGTACCACATGCGTTTATGGTGTGTACCATGGTGTGTACCATGGCGTTTTTTATGGTGCGTGTACTAATTACACGACGCGACCGCTCCCGGGTTAACTGAGTGCTTCCTTTGCCAATGACCACTGTGTGCATGTGTATATCGTGTGGCAGGTACGATGATACTGAATGCCCAAGGAAGTCAAGGAAATTTGCTTTACGAAAAGTTCCTGGACCGATCGGAAATTGAACCCGTCATCCTCAGCATCATCATGGTGAATACAGCTGTGGCTATCACCCTCATTCTTGTTTACGGACGTATCAACTTTCGAAAGTTTTTGGTTCGATCGAATCAATAGGCCATTTGATTTTGCTGGCGTAAACAAGAATGTGAACGATTTACGTTCAAAAGTGGGTTCGATCGAAAACAAGAATGAGGGTATATATGGGCCATGTGAAACGTTGAAACGCCCCTGGAGTCTCCTGGAACACTCCTGGAACGACCTTGGGACCCCTTGAAAGCCCCTGAAACTCTTGCATTGTCCCTGGGGTCCTCAGAAAGCCGCTGAAGATCCCTGGACTATTACTGAAACGCCCTTGAAAACACCTGGAACGCTCTGAAATTCCATGACATGCCTATGCAACTCCCCTCGAATTCCCCTGAATCTGAAAACTCCTGGAAAACAATGGGTATTAATTGGGAAAGTTTTTCAAGCATAGTAAAGATAACCGTACACATCGACGTTGTACAGAGATCCAATACCTTATGATGCTAAGGATAAACTAACCATTCTCAAAGTACATAATTAGATAATTCGACGTAAAGGGATAAACCACTGCGACCGATATTTGATATAGTGTGGTATATTTCGTGTCCTTTGTATAATGCATGTCGTATAACTTTATCACCATCAAGAAGTTAATAAGTATTCGGTATTGGTAGAGTAGTAATTTCCAACTTAATCGCAAGGAAGGATTCTGATTGATAGATTCCGCTTTTAACATGCTCCTTTTTCAATCAAAATAGGATCCCTTCACAAAAAAGTCAAGGAATGATACCGATATTGATCAACGACCATGCATCGGAACCCTAATCCTTACTGCCTCAAACACTGAATGAACACTGAATAAAAGATTAGGAATACTAATTCAATTTTCCTTGTTTCAAGATCTATCTATCCATTCATCCATCAGCACGAGTCGCCTGACACCTTGGATTGGGATTACCTGTTAAGTGAACTTTTACCCTCCAAACAGGTGATCCGTAGTGCTATTCTAAGCCGGCAGCTACACGGGACCAGGATTCCGGGATTGTAGGTGTTGTTTTTGAAAAGGTAAAGTCCAAAGGATACGATTGGTTAACGTTTAGGCACCTAAGTTTCAAAATGAATTCTTGGTTTGATACACCAGTGCATAAATGATGGCCGGCATAAGCTATGCTCAGGCCTTAGACTTCTTCCTTCTTGTGGACCATACACCCTAGTTCGGACTTAATTGCAATCGGCTCTCCGCTTTGCCCGCGAACAGATTTATTTAGCCCTGACCACTTTTTAAAAAATGTTCTCTGATTCTCATGTCCACCCCCATATTCTGATTGGCATCCTAAAAGAAGTAACTGGCCAAAATTGCATTCAAATCCATTTAAATTAAGAGATGCATCAACTTAACCCTCGAGCGATCGCGCTGTTGTATTTTGTACAACACGTTGAAAAAATCTCGCTTTTTGTACTCAGCATTAGCGTGGTGCTGACGCAGGTAGTCAACCGCGCGAGTTACGGAAGGTTAATTTTGTGTGTTTTCGACTATTTTCGAACTTCAAAAAATCATAAGTACTCTAAAACTTGTCAAAAATGAACTATTGCAGCACACATTGAAAGAAATACTTGTTTGTTACAATTTCTCCGAACAACGTATGCCATAAAAATTAAAGGAATAACATATGAAATTATCTCATTTGTGATTCGAAGAACCTTAAAAAGTTGTTTTTTTAATAGAAATTGTACTGGAACACCCTAATATACGTACGTTCTTCGACACGAATGCACATCTCAAGTAACACACTTGTCACAGAAGAGTCACGGCGGCGCAGGTTTTTGTTGCTCAGAAGTCACTGTGACTAATTCCTAGCAAGTTAGCGTTTATTTGTTAGAAGTACGTCACAATTACTTCTGCGCAACAAAAACCTACGCCGCCGTGGCTCTTCTGTGACAAGTGTGTTATTTGGGGTTTGTGTAAAGTGTCGATAATAAACAAACAAATAAACTTAATATACGTAATAAGTTGTTCGTGTTCAAAGAGGATCACCGGCCATATGAGCGTTTTGTACATAGCATAGGGTGCGGGAAAATCTTTTTTTTACTGCAGTTTCTCCTGGACTCCGATATATACAAATTCCCCTACTCCGTCTATCGTAACGTTACTTCCTAGACGAATCCTGCCGTGTTCGGTTCCGCTCTAATCAGCTTCCCAGGAAAGATGGTTTCATCCATGATTATCCAATACTCTTATTTACTTTAGGACGAGTCGATGATCAAATGCTGAATTTGGACCTAATGTTCGCAGTGTTTCTGGAGGATATGTCGTACGGTGAAGATCTGGCCCGTCGTTGATTGGCTGTCGATTAGTAAATGCAGGTGGCCAACTTTTTCGGGCCCAATCAGATCTTTTCAGTTCCGATACCATCATTACCTGCCAATTTATTGTCCTCAAGCTGCTGTGTTTATCGTTTCACGTTTTGTCGGGTTTAATGCTGCAGCATTATCGCCCGCGCTGAATTCTTCTTCTTACAATTCACTTTGCACTTCTTGTCGAACCATTTGTTCCGTCAGCCTCGCTCCACGTACCCTATGGAGCGCTCGACTGCTTCGTTGATGGTTGCTTTAACTGTATTTACTACAGCAGCCTCTAGCTAGAGGATCCACATCGAGCTCACCCTCATCTGGTAACGCTACCACGAGATTCTGAGTGCATTCTGAGGCGACATCCGGTTGATTCAGTCGCTCTCGGTTGTACCGTGGTGGTCGCCGGTACCGTACAATGTTAATGATGGAAAGTTTTGGGCACAGTTTGACCATCACCAGATAGTGGTCGGAGTCAATGTTGGCACCACGATAAGTCCTGACGTCGATAATGTCGGAGAAGTGCCGTCCGTCAATCATAACTTGGTCGATTTGAAATTCCGTCTGCTGTGGTGATCTCCAGGTGTAACGATAAGGGAGGCTGCGATGGAAAAGGTGCTACGTATGGTCATGTTGTTGGAGGCGGCGGAATCAATGAGTCGTAGGCCGTTTTCGTACGTCTGCTGGTGGGCGCTGAGCTTTCCAATCGTCGCACAGTGGGAAAAAACCGACCCAAAAAGGCACCTAATTATTGCGGCTGATTGCAATCTTTGAGGCCCATCTTTTCCGAATGGAAAAATGCCAAGGAATCGATTGGTGATAGTTTCATTCACCGGAATTGAGTGTAAGTGTCCATTTTGCCCCATTTTCCCCTAAAAAACACTGTTTTTTTGAATTAAATAATGGTTTCAACTGATTGCGGCTAACCAACCATTTTTTTATTGATGTAGAATTGACAGGTGCATTCTATGGAGCAAACCTCGATCTGTGTCTTTGACTGGAAGTGTCCATTTTGCCTTATTTTCCCCTAAAAATACTGTTTTCCAGGATTAAAAAATAGTTTCAACTGATTGCGGTTAACCAACCATTTTTTTCTTGATGTAGAATTTATAGGTGCATTCTATGAGGCACACCTTGATTTGTGTCATTGAATGGAAGTGCCCATTTTGCCTCATTTTTCCCTAAGATACTATTTTTCTGAATGAAAAAAATGTTTTCAACTGATTGCGACCAACCAACCAATTTTTACCTGATGTAGAATCAATCGGCACATACTTTGCGGTGCACCTTGATATATGTCATTGACTGGAAGTGCCCATTTTGCCTCGTTTTCCCCTAAAAATACTGTTTTTTCTGAATTAAAAATTAGTATCAACTGATTGCTGCATACCTGCCATATTTTTCTTGATGTAGAATTGGCAGGAACATTTCATGAGGCACACCTCGATCCGTGTCATTGACTGGAAGTGCCCATTTTGACCCATTTTCCCCTATAAATACAGTTTTCCTGGATTAAAAATAGTTTTAACTGATTGCGGCTAACCAACCAATTTTTACCTGATTTAGAATCAACCGGCGCATGCTTTGGGGCACACCTTGATCTGTGTCGTTGACTGGAAGTACCCATTTTGTCCTATTTTCCCCTAAAAATACTATTTTTCTGAATTATACAATTGTATCAACTGATTGCGGCTAATTAATCAATTTTTACTAGATGTAGAATTAACCGGCACATACTTTAAGGTGCACCTCGTTCTGTGTCTTTGGGTGGTAGTGCCCATTTTGCTCCATTTTCCCCTAAACTACGGATTTTCTGGATTTAAAAATAGTTTCAATTGATTGCAGCTAATCAATGTTTTTTTTTTCCTGATGTAGAATCGACCTATGCATACTATGGGATACACCTCGTGCTATGCGTTAGTCTGAAATTGCCCGTTTAACCTATTTTTCCCTAATTAGTTCCAACTAAAAACGATTCTTTTTTCATCGAATAACAATGGTTTCACTTTTCGACCTATAGTGGACTTCGAAATAATAAATGCAATTTTTAGTATCAAGTCTAATGCTGTTGGCTTTGATGGATTGCCCATCAAGTTTTTGAAAATTCTTACACCTTTCGCGTTACCCGTTTTGGAACATCTTTTTAAATCAATCATTGTTTCGAGCAAATTTCCTACCGAATGGAAACGCGCAAAGATTATACCAATTAATAAAAAACCAAACGTACACTCAATTACGAACTTAAGACCAATTAGCCTTCTACCTACAATCTCGAAAGTTTTCGAGAAACTCTTAAAAATCCAAATATCGGAATATATTCACAGAATGAACTACATTCATTGCTTTCAATCTGGTTTTAGAAGTCATCACAGTACCGAAACAGCTTTATTAAAAGTACACGATGACATCGCTAAGTCAATTGATAAAAAAGGTATTACCATTTTACTGTTGATCGATTTTTCAAAAGCGTTTGACCGAGTGGTACACAGTAAGTTGATAAATAAGCTAATTTCTTTATACAACTTTTCAAACAATGCTGCTAAACTTATAAGTAGTTACTTAGGTCAACGTAGTCAAGCTGTATTTTGCAATGGTAGGTTGTCTGAATTTAGACCAACAATTTCCGGTGTTCCTCAGGGGTCGGTCCTTGGGCCACTTCTTTTTTCCCTTTTTATCAATGATTTACCAGCTGTGTTGGATTTTTGTTCAATTCATCTTTTTGCTGACGATGTGCAAATTTATATATGTACAGATGAAAATATTGATCTATCTTCCGCGCGTGATTGTATGAACCATGATCTCCACAAACTGATGAAATGGTCCAAGGATAATTTGCTTCCTATTAATCCGGAAAAAACTAAGGCGGTGCTAATATCAAGGCAAAAAATGCCCCCTCAACCTCCTCGAATTCTGCTTGATGGTGTAGCAGTTCAATTTGTGGATCGTGCCAACAATCTAGGGATCATATTTCAAAATAATTTAGAATGGGATGCTCACGTTAACAGGCAGTGTTCTAAAATCTACGGTTCTTTAAAACGACTGAATTTGACAACTAGACACTGTGATTCTGGTACAAAACTAAAATTATTTAAGTCTTTAATCCTACCCCATTTTATTTACGGTGACTTCATCTACACTAATGCGTTGGTTGGTTCCATTGATAAGCTCAGAGTTGCACTAAACGCTTGCATTCGTTATGTATATAACCTGTCTCGGTTCTCACACGTTTCACACCTGCAAAAAAATCTAGTCGGATGCTCGTTTGTAAATTTTTATAGATACAGATCATGTATGAATTTATTTATAATAATTCGAACATCTTCTCCTGCTTATCTTTTCGAAAAACTCGTACCTCTTAGGGGCACACGCACAAAAAGTTACAGGGTGCCTCAACACAGCTCATCATATTACAGTCAATCGTTCTTCGTTAGAGGCATTGTCAGCTGGAATAGTTTGCCTACTTCAATTAAGGTAGAGAATACAATATCAAGCTTTAAGAGGGATCTCTTGCACAACTTACAGTAGACGGAAACATGCAGGTAGAGAGAACACGTAGTTATTAGATGATGAAAATACATTGTTCTGAGAATAACATCATATTGTAACGATAAATAAGATAAATGTCTTAAGTTACAGCAATTCAATAAATAATTAAATAATTAAATAAATAAATAAATAATTGCGGTTAACCAAGCATTTTTTCCTAATGTGAAATTAATCGATGCATTATGACTAGAAGTGCCCATTTCCCCCTTTACCCCCTAAAACACTGTTTTTCTCGTTTGGGAAACAATTTCAACTAATTTAAGCTAACAAGCTAACAAGCTAAGCAATTTAATACAACAGCTTAAGCTAACAAAACAAATTTTCCTCATGTAGAATTGATCAGAGCATATTGTCAGACAAACTTTGTGTCATCGATTGGAGGTGGTCATGTTGTATTTTAGGGGAAAATGGGATGAAACGTGCAATTTCAGACTAACGCATAGCGCGAGGTGTATTCCATAGTATGCATAGGTCGATCCTATTTCAGGAAAAAATATTGGTTAGTTGCAATCAATTGAAACTACATATTTTTAAATCCAGAAAACCCGTAGTTTAGGGGAAAATTGAGCAAAATAGGCACCACCACCCAAAGACACAGAACGAGGTGTGCCCCAAAATATGCGCCGGTTAAAGCAAAAATCGATTGGTTAGCCGCAATCAGTTGAAACATGTCTTTAATTCAGAAAAATAGTATTTTTAGGGGAAAATAAGACAAAATGGGTACTTCCAGTCAACGACACAGATCAAGGTGTGCCCCTAAGCATGCGCCGGTTGATTCTAAATCAGGTAAAAATTGGTTGGTTAGCCGCAATCAGTTAAAACTATTTTTAATCCAGGAAAACTGTATTTATAGGGGAAAATGGGTCAAAATGGGCACTTCCAGTCAATGACACGGATCGAGGTGTGCTCATGAAATATTCCTGCCAATTCTACATCAAGAAAAATATGGCAGGTATGCAGCAATCAGTTGATACTAATTTTTAAAACAGTATTTTTAGGGGAAAATGGGGCAAAATGGGCACTTCCAGTCAATGACATATATTGAGGTGCACCGCAAAATATGTGCCGATTAATTCTACATCAGGTAAAAATTGGTTGGTTGGCCGCAATCAGTTGAAAGCAATTTTTTCATTCAGAAAAATAGTATCTTAGGGGAAAGTGAGGCAAAATGGGCACTTTCATTCAATGACACAAATCAAGGTGTGTCTCATAAAATGCACCTATAAATTCTACATCATGAAAAAAATGGTTGGTTAGCCGCAATCAGTTGAAACCATTATTTAATTAAGAAAAACAGTGGTTTTAGGGGAAAATGGGGCAAAATGGACACTTACACTCAATTCCGGTGAATGAAACTATCACCAATCGATTCCTTGGCATTTTTCCATTCGGAAAAGATGGGCCTCAAAGATCGCAATCAGCCGCAATAATTAGGTGCCTTTTCGGGTCGGTTTTTTCCCACTGTGGCGTCGGTCTGAATTCCTCCTCCTGACCTACCTGAGCGTTTAAATCTCCTATGATGATCTTGACGTCGTGGCTTATTCAGTGGTCGTTAGCGTGGTTCAAAAAATCGTGTTTGCTCCACACCGCTTATTCGATTCGTAACCAGATTCTATGCCTTCTCCCAAAATTTGAGTTCATTTGGTTGAAAATTGAGACTGCACAAGCCCTCAACAGTTTGTATGGGAATTACTATGGGAAAACGACGGTTTTCATGCAATCGACCGTAGTATTTCCCCAAGTGCCCTAAAACGTTAGTTGACTCTTGGTACTTTTAGGTTACTCTATCAGCTACAACTTTGCCAAAGACTGCATTCAAATCGCATGCTTCATTAATTAGTTTCCGATTTTTATCCAGAATCGAAATCTTTACTCATAATGGTCAAACTAATCAATGGGCATCACTGCATTTTGCAGTGAAACATTGTAGCCATGATTTCAGTGTGCTATCTTTGGCGCAACATGCAGCAATGTTGCCTGCTGGGAAGCTGGAGGATCATTGTTAAAGTTTGTCCAGTTGGATACAAATCGATAATTAATTAATGAGACGACCGATTTGAATACGGTCTTCGGCAAAGTTGTAGCTGATAGAGTAGGCTAGGAGTACCAAGGGTCAGTTAATCGTCTAGGGCACTTGGGGAAATGCTATGGTCGATTGAATGAAAAACATCGTTTTCTCATAGTAATTCCCATACAAACTTTGAAGGGCTTGTGCAGTCTCAATTTTCAACCAAATGAGTTCAAATTTTGGGAGAAGACATAGAATCTGGTAACGAATCGAATAAGCGGTGTGGAGCAAAAACGATTTTTTGAACCACGCTAGTGGTCGTACTCGCATTCGAGCTGCGCGTAAAATGCGTCCATGACCCCATCAGTACTTCCTGAGTGTGGCCTGTGTACGTTTATTATGCTAAAGTTGAAGAATCGGCCCTTGATCCTCAACCTGCACATTCTTTCGTCTATCGGCCACCAACCGTTCACGCGTCCCTGCATATCACCCATCATGATGAAAGCTGTCCCCAGCTCGCGTGTTTTGCCGCAGATCTGGTAGATGGTATGATTGCCTCTAAAGTTCGCACCATGGATCCTGTCCAACAGACCCCCTGCTGCGCCACGATTTGCCGAACCTACGATCCTCCTGTATCGGAAAAAATGCGTGTGATCCCTGTGAAAATGGGTGATCTGATGTTCCTCGTACCGAGTTTCCAATCGGAAGTCCCTCTTTGTCACTGGGATTGCCGTCAATCACTAGCGTAGGTAGCCACGGGGGGGTTAGGGTTAAACCCACCCCCCCCCAGAGCCAAATTTTGTGGAACAAATTTTCAGTAAAAAGCGCTTTGTAACGAAAAGATTTTTCGGCTGCGCCGCTATTTTCAAACTACGAATACAATTGCTCATTGCTGTTTACAAAATGTAAATGTCAAATAAAAAAGGTATCATTGACCGTTGAAAACCCCTCCGAGAGACAATTTCTGGATACGCCACTGCCGCCAATAGTATCGTTTCGCATTCTCTTATTGATCATTCGTTGCTTGTTTTTTCCCCGGCCGGTTTTCAAGGGGGTCTAACACCAACCTACCGGCTTCCTGTCCGGAAGGGCCCAGTAAGTTCACCGAAGCAAACCCGCACTTTCCCATCCACGTCAGCAAACGATCTCCGGGGTCGGTTACCCGACCTTCCCTAAGGTTGCTCGTATCCCGACTGGTGCCAACTAGGAGATAGGTATCGAAGTTACATGGAAGGAGGCTGAAGAACCTTAGAAGAGGTCTAAATCGCGTTGCCAGCCTTTGTCGTGCCAGCTTCTTATTCTAAAAAATCAAATTCAAAATGATACGCTTTCAGATAGCAATGTTCGGATCAATGGGATAAAATTAAACGTATGGGAGACGACGCTATCGGAATAATATTAGAAAGCAAATTATTTCACGATTTTCATTAACACCAATAACAGTTACCCTCACCTCTTGAGAAATTCCCTATCTTCTCGGTAAATTAGAAGTGGGGGAAAAACAAATGAATGTAGCAGAATATTTTACCCGTAAAATCGGTTTGGGGGGCTCGAAACCCAGAAAGTCGCGTCGCGCGCGCGCGTGGAAGAGGAACATTTATCTTCCGAGTCGCGAGAAGGCATTTCGCGTTCCAATGTGGAATGTTGGCAAAAGGTAAGCTTTCACGGTTGTTGGCTGCTTTCACATGTTCAGCCCTGGCTGAGCTGGCGCGGCGGCGTTGTCGGCGTCGTCGTTCGTGTTGTTGGCAGGCAAAACCATGATGATGGCATTTAAATTTTGCCAAAATTAAGCACATCAGATTCATTTTCGCGTTCGCTCTCTGAAACGGTGATGACGACGACGACGGCGATATGGCGACGACCGCTATCAAACTCTGTCCTCTGGTTGGATGGTTTGGTTAAAACGGTGGTTGCGGTGGTGGGCCCATTTAAAATACTAAATCATGTAATCGTGGTTTTGACGAGGTAATATATTTTACTCCTGCGTTTCACGCATCTGCTGCAAACTTTCTGTAGGAAAAGTGTTGAAGGAGCTATTTAGGAATGAGTAATCACATGTAATTTCATGCACGATTGAGAAGAGCACATTATAAATTGTAAAATATTTTCAATATGTTTCAGTTGGGAAGCACGTGTAG
The DNA here is from genome assembly GCF_035046485.1 of Aedes albopictus. Classification (NCBI taxonomy): domain Eukaryota; kingdom Metazoa; phylum Arthropoda; class Insecta; order Diptera; family Culicidae; genus Aedes; species Aedes albopictus. The sequence goes on along the minus strand of NC_085136.1, from coordinate 135,688,174 downwards.
GGCAGGCACGTTTGTAGCATAGACGTGCCACTTGAAGTATTTTCAATAAAATTTATTGTTCAGGTTTCCCATCTGGTGATCATGTTTTATTGAAGCAGCTGATACTCGTCCATATATCCTTTCGATTTTTATGTCATTTGATATTTTGTTGATCAAAAAAGCTAGATATCTAACATATCTCAGCCATCAATAATAAAGTTACCATTTATATATCGCTATATTACGATCTCTTTTTTTTATTTTTGAGTGGAACAAACCACACTTAACCCTAGTAGAATGTTGGGGTCAATATGACACAGACAGACAGGCTGAACGTATACTAGGCTATCGTTGTGCGCCTAGCCTAACGTCTGAGAAGGATTAAGCAAACTGTAGCTTTACATTATGTTGGGATGTATGGTGTTCAGTCTTTGGAGGAATAAGTCAAATACGAATTATTTAGCTTTAATTATTATTGAAAGCTAAAGAATTCGTTTTTGAGTTATTCCTCCAAAGACTGAAAGCCATACCTCCCAACATAATCATGAACAGTCAAAATTCGAAGAAAATGTTGCTTTTCAGTTAGGCATTTAACCACCGCGATGATCACAGTTATTCAGAGTGAGCCCCATATAGCTCTAGATGCGAATCGTTCCATAATGAAAGTTTTCTTGATACCTACAAAGTATAAAGTAGGCAAAGAACTGTGAAAATGATCAAAAACAGTAATCTAAGAAGTGGGCTTTGTTCCAGTTGGGACGTTAACACCTAGATGAATATGGTTGTAATACATAACATACAATCAAATAAACTCAGAGCAAATGCTCAGATAAATGCAAAGAAAAAAAGGTAATAAAAATGAACCGAATTCCAGCGACATTGCACCACATAAAAAAATTGCAAGAAGAAATGACAATGAGACTCAAACAATATCACGTATGTTGATTTTCAAATAAATCGAGTAGACCCGCCAAATTAAAGATGCAACAATTCGGTGCTGTCGAGCACGTGCCGGGTAAAAAAATCCAACCATCTGAATAGTAGAAAATAATTTATTCTTTGAATTCTTTTAAAATTGCTTTCAACCTGGTTCATCTAGCTGCACAAGTAATAACCCTCCCGTTCCCAACACCACTAACGAGGGTGTGAAAAAAAACCCTTTTCACTATAATTTTTTTTTTTCGATATTTTTCAATTTTGACACAAGAAGTGCATATCCTTCAATTTTAGGGATTTGCTACGGTTATTCGAATGGCCACCTGGATTCGGAGTTATTCTTGGAGTTATCCCAGCACAAAAATAGGTCATTGGAAGTGGCCATTTTGGAAAAAAAGTTAATGCTCGATATATGAAACAGTTAAGTTCTCAGAGTTCTGAGCGAACTAGAATGATAGAATAATATGTCTGAAAGTTCAACCCGGTCACTATGTGGCTTGTGATCAGTTTTACGTATGTTCCGGGGTCAATTTTTGAATATTATACTATACCATTATGCGGCACCTCAAACTGCGTTATTTTTCAAGATACATCATTATGAGCTATTTTTGTGTTGCCCGCGGTACTTTTGGGCACTCTGGAACTGATATATGGATTTTACAGGAATTGGTTCTGGTGGTTCCGGTGTCCATTTTTCGATAATGAATACATACCTTCATGTGACATATCAAACTTCGTGATTTTCAACGATATAGCATATTATCATGACGATTGGTCACTCAGCTAACATTTGTCCATTCTAGAATCGGTTCACCAATTTGCCACAATTCCCAAGACTAAATGGTTGAATTCTGTCTTGCGGCAATTCAAACATAGTGGTTTTCAAAATACACCATTATGTGCTAGTTTTACGTTGCCTGAAATACTTCTGGCCATTTTGGACCCTATATACGGATTACCCGGAATCCGGTTCCAAGAATTATTTTTTTTCGAAGTAAACAAATACCGTCGAGTGACAATTCAATTGTTTTTTCAAGATACCACATTGTGCGCTAGTTTTGCGTTATCCATAATATGTGCTCCTGCGATTCATTCAGGGGCTTGTTCAAGAATACTTCTATCTATTTTTCTAGGGAAATTTCCAGATTTATTAATTCCCCCAGAAATTTTTTGAATGAACTTCTCTTAGAATTTCTCCAGGCAGTCCTGATGTGTTTCCATTTAAAATTTCAGCAGAGATTCTTCCAGCTACTCCTACTAGGATTTCTCTAGAAATTCTTACTATCATACTTCTCTGAATTCTTCTAGGGATTCAATTAGAAATTTGAATTGAGATTCCTTCAGGGATTCCTGGTGGGATTATTCAAGAGTCTGAATCAAGACTGCAATTCTCCCAGAAATTTCAAGCTATTAAGAGTATCCTGTTAAATTTTGAAGTCAATATGTGCATTAGAACATCGTTTCTCAAACTATGGGTCCCGACCCACTGGTGGGTCGCGGGCTGATTTTTGGTGGGTCGCGAATTCTTGGGCGATATTGTAATAAATGACTAAATTCACTTATGTCCATTTGGCTAACCATTTTATAATTTACAAATACTTCTTCGTAGAATCTACAAATTCGGATTCTCGTAAATTCTATTAAAAATTTTGTATTATAAGTCCAAGTCTGGATTGAATGGATTTTGAATATTGTTAAATATTAAAACGCAGACATCTGAAAACAATTCTGAAACTATGAGTTTTCAATCATAAGGTTTACGATTAGGGTAAAATTTTAGATTTCACCTATGATCTGTAAAAAATGAGTTCTTTAATTTGATGCTTGCCGTTTGCATTGATTGTGCGATATTTGCCAGAAAACCATTCGCCAGAATGCCACTGGCCAGAATGACATTTGCCAGAAAATACCATTTCCCAGAAAACCATTTGCCAGAATGTACCATTCTCCAGAAAGTACCATTTCCCAGAAATTTTCCGAAGTTCTCAATCCAGAAGTGGTCGCAATCTAATGATAATTTAAAGCATTCTTATTGAAAAAATAAATCGTGTTTTTTATTTGTTTTGGACCGATTAGCCCACAATAACGATTGTAAAAATGTAAAATTTTAATTTTGTTCAGATTTATATGCGAAAGTTAAATAAATTATTGGAACTGATGTAAGAGCAAACATTAAATAATTTTAGAGTAACTTTTAAAGAAAAGCCTATAGTTTGAAGAAGGGCAAATCACTCTGAAACAATAAATTGATGTGAACTCAAACCTTTCAAACTTTACAATACATCAAATCTCTTATGTTATTTAATATTTTATTGCGAACAACAGCTAGAACATTTCCACAAATTTGTTTTGTGGACAAGTTGATCAGGATGTGGATCCAATTGATCAAATATTATTTTGATGGAATTTGATCAACAGAAGGATTTTTCTTTCTTCAACTCGTAGGATGTTCTTTCCAGCTTTTACTGATATGGAATTTTTGGCTTAACTAACATTTTTCAAAGATTCCCTTCTTTCAATTGAAAGTAATTTTAAAGCTTATTTTTGACAATAAAAATAACATGATCACTTTAAATAATAATTTTGGTGCCAAACAGCAAAATTACCCTGAATTGTTGATCACACACTCTGAAGTCAATCGAATACCAAACACAAAAACCTTATAGAAGCAACAAGTAAAATACACAGAAATAATAACTTAAGTGACGGTTTTACCTATACCATTAGCCTGACTGTCACTTCCCGAAAGCCAGTACCCCCAATATCACAAGCTTGAATGTACCATTAGGCCGAATATATGACCTAAAAAGCTTGTTCTTGAGGAAATTGATTCTAATATTTGCAGCAGTTTATTCCTTCTTTTAATCATCTGCTGTTCTTTCTAGATGAACTTCTTAGTTTATGTGCGCCATTTCTAACCAATATATTCCCTTATCACGGTGATTGTAGCATGTGAGCTTAACATATTTGGGCTTATCTAATGGCGCTCCGGCTACTGTTATAGAATCTTACTATCAATGGTGTAAGGGCATTCGGCTGAAGGCCATTGGGTCGAATGTCATTGGGTCAAAAAGTTATTTTGCCGAATGGCCATATTTTTTTTTCGTTTTCTTCTTTTATGCTGTCAAAACAATTGTTGAAGTTAGAGCTACTGAATTTTACCCATGAATCTTTCCTTCTTTTAAATATAGGAACAATATACGGGTTTAAGATCTGTTATTTTTTTTTTCAATAATTTAACTATTTGTTCCGCAATATCAATATTGCATTACGATTCTAACATAATCATCAATTTATGTCAAAAACTAGACTAGATGAAACTAGAAAGAACAGCCTGTGTTCAGAAGAAGGAAAAATTCACTATTTGAACTAGAGAGAATAGTTTCATTGTAGAAAAATAGTTTTTTGCACCGAAACCGTTGATGTTCAACTAGTGAATTTTGCCTTCTTTTGAACATAGGCTGTTCTTTCTAGTTTCATCGTAAGACTAGTTTTTGGCATACATTGTTGATTGCAGTAAAACAATAAGGCAATATTAATATTGTATAAGTATCAGCTAATTATTGGAAAACCGAACAAATTTAAGAAACCGTTCCAATTCCTGTTCCATAATCACTGAATTGCGATTCGTGATCACCATTCTACCTATTGAACATTCGGCCTAATGGACTTCGGTCAGCAGTATTTTGACCATACCAGATATTTGTGGACATATGCACTTATAGCCTAGTGACATCGAAGTCTCGCGCTTAGTATCATACAGGCGTATCTGCTATGCTCGATTTCTCTTCATCGATTTTCTCTTTGCTCAAAAACTACCGGTGAATCATTTCCTGTTGTTTTCGTTGTTCTAGCCCTAGTCGTCCTTTCTCGGAACAAACCAAGAGATCATCCTAGCAGTGAAAATATTGAATTATTGTAAACGATTGAAACTTATAACATTTTTTTATGTAAATGAACTGAATTATATCCACCAAATTCTCACAATCACATCTTTAGTTTCAATTAATTCTTAGAAAACGGAGAAAATTTCCATTTGCCCGAATAATATTAATAATATTCAATATTAAATTCTGGGGATTGGTACATTCTGGCAAATGGTACTTTCGGGCAAATAGTATTCTGGCAAATGGTACTTTCTGGCAAATGGTTTTCTGGCGTTTGTCATTCTGGCGAATGGTTTTCTGGCGAACGGTTTTCTGACAAATATCGCACAATCGTTTGCATTTTTATTTCGATTTACACGCCAAGTTTAGCAGGTATAATCAGCAAAAATTTACCAAACTTCGACAAATACCCTTATCTTTACCAAACTTCAGTAAAGCTAAACTTCGTTAAACTTTTGCTGAATGTCGATAATCTTTAATTTTACGGAAATCAGAATAACTGAAAAGTGATTTCAATAAAATAAAAATAGAGATAAAATAAGTGTGTATGAAGGATATGACTAAAAATTTCAAGAGGAATCATCTGACTATCCAGCAGTACTATTTAACTAAATAAAAACTCTACTTGATGTTCACCCACTCGCTGTAAATAATTATAGTATTTACAATCCGATTTCTCATTTAAAAGTAGAAAGTTCTGCAGAAGTTTAAAATTGCCACTATATTTCCAAAGACTTTGTGTAACTTGCGTTTTTTGTTTATTTCTAGAATATCTGAGAGTATACCGAAAACCTGTTATGTAGTGTTGTATGGAGCCAGACTGGTTTAATAACTTAGAAACTTGGAAATTTATCTCAAATTACGATCAAACTTCTTAGACTAAGAGTTCGGAAACCTTAATATTTGTTAGAAACTTTCCAAAAAACGAAAAGAGCACTATACATTTTAAAAAATAACTTGAATGCTACGTAACGTAAGTTTATCAAAACCTATGGAAGTGAGAAAATGTATTAATTAAAAAACAGTCCAAATTTGCAAAAAAAATTTTTGTTTAATGGAAATACGTATTGGTGGGTCGCCAAATTCTATAAAAATCAAAAGTGGGTCGGAAGCTAAAAAAGTTTGAGAACCCCTGCATTAGAAGCTATGATTCAGAGCACCAAAGTTGAACTTTTTTTTGTATGAAAATCTATCAATGCGTTCTTTATTCTGTCTAGTACTGTAACTTTATGTATTTCTCCAAGGCTTTCAAAAAGAAATCATCTATGGATTGTTTTTAAATTTGCTTCATGGATGTTTTCAAAAGGTTTTATTCAGAGAATTTCTCCAGAAATTTCTCCAGGAATACTATATTGTCAATTTCCATGCGTTTCACCTGAAACTCCACCAGCGATTACTTCAGTTTTTTTTTCTAGTGATTCAATTATGAAACACTTTTTGCACAAATTTCTACAGGGTTTACTTCAGAAATTCTTTCAAAGATTCTTTCGCTAAATCTTCAAGTGGTTTCTCCGAAAAATCTTCCAGAGATATATTCAGAAACTCGTTCAGGAAGCCCATCAGAGATTTGTTCAGGTATTTCTCTAGGAATTCCACTAGAAACTTCCGCCAGAATGTGACCAGTTGCTTCTTCAGGGATCCATATCCTCAGTGTAGCAACGAGAAATAGAAAATACACTCACGCTCCTCTCCTCTCTCTCCTCTTCTTGGCGTAACGTCTTCACTGGAACAAAGCCTGCTTCTCAGCTTAGTGTTCTATGAGCACTTCCACAGTTATTAACTGAGAGCTTCCTCTGCCAATGACCATTTTGCATGTGTATATCGTGTGGCAGGCACGAAGATACTTTATGCCCAAGGAAGTCAGGGAAATTTCCTTTACGAAAAGATCCTGGACCGACCGGGAATCGAACCCGTCACCCTCAGCATGGTCATGCTGAATACCCGTGCGTTTACCGCCTCGGCTATATGGGCCCTATAGCCTATACACTCACGCTGTGCATCTCAAAAGGGTCCGTCTCTTACAGGGGATAGACAAAATGATCGGGACAGGCAAAATTTTCCCTTCTAAGAAAAATATCAAATAGCTGTAACTTTTCGAAAAGTGCATCGAATATTCTCAAATTTTTACTGTAAGTTGATCAACTATTTGTGTATCAGTGGACAAAATTTAGACAGAATACCTGGAGGGACTTCTGGCGGGACATCATGAAAAATTTCTAGTGCAGATTCTAAATTAATGCCTGAGGGAATCTCTGAATATATGGAACAAGATTTGAGGAAATTCTGGAGGAATTTTAACAATCATTTGTGAACAAGTTTAATGCAAAAATCTGAATTTTCAAAGGGAACCTCTAGGGGATTCTTTCAATGAATCTCTGAAATAATCTCTTAATCTCTGTATTTTTTCCATAAATTGAATCTTTTGAAAAAATCTTTGGAGAAACTCCTTGGAGCACGCCTTGGAGCCATTTCTTGAAAAATTTCTTGAGATGATGAGAAATTCTTACAGAACTGATTGAAAAAAAAAAACATTAAAGAATATATGCATGAAGTTCTTTAGTAGTCCTTGAATAAACTACCTAAATAAAGAATCCCAGGAAGAATTTCCTAACGAACCTTGCTTGAAGCATTTTAAAAAAATTCTTCGAGAATCTTCTAAAAGTGATAAAGCCTGAAAAAATCCCTAAAGCAATTTCAGGCGGTATCCCTGGAGGTAATGATAGAGCAGTTCGGGAGAGGGGAAAAAAAATCTAAATTCTTACAGATTTTGGGTTCATTCACGAATATCATAACACTGAAATTGACCTTATATGACACCCACCCACCCCTTCGTAACATTGTTTGTATGGGGAGATTTTTTTTTCGTTCGAGCTGTAACACCACGAAGGACAGCCACCCACCCCATCCAGCGTTATTACATTTGTGAACAAGCCCTTTTTTGATGGATCCTCAGAAGAGTAATAGTTGAATTCAAATTTCAGTCATTTAAAGTCATTCTTATGGGGATTTATCAGTATAAAGGGTGCTGAGATTTGGAAATCTTAAGTAACAGGACAAAAACCAATGCCGTTTTTGTCATGCAGAAAAGTCATCGTGATCTGAGAATGGTCAAACCGTGTCATGAAGAATTCTTGAGCAATACCCAAATGTTGAGCAGTTTCATTCAGGGGCGCACCAGGTTGTTCCAAGAGGTTTCAAAGGGTCCTACGGGTATTCAAGAGGAATAACAGGGCCGATCGAGAGGACACCGCGGGGCTTAAGGGGGTTTCATGGGTGTTTCATGCAGTGGCAGTGGATTCAGCGTCGTTCCGAATATGTTTCAGAAGGTTTCATAGAGTCCCATAGGCATTTCAGGGCCGCTCCAGGGGGTTTCAGAGGCTTTTCAGGGAGTTTCATGGACGTTTCATAGGGTTTAGAGGCGTTCCAGGGGATTTATAGAGGTTACAAAAACTTTCCACAGCGTTCCAGAGAGTTTTATGAGTATCCCAGAGGGATTCAGTAGAGTAGAGTAGGTATTCTAGGGAGTTTCAGTGGTATTCAAGATGGTTTCAAAGGACTCTGGGGGCGTCACATGGTATTTCAGAGATATTCCAGTAGGTTTCAAGGGGATTAATGAGCGTTTCAGGAATTTTCAATGGGTTTCTGGGGCGTTACAGGAAGTTGCAAGGGTGTACCAGTTGATTTCAGGGCCGTTCGATGAGTTCGATGGACGTTCTATGTTGTCCCAGTTGGTTTTAGGGGGTTCCAGCAGCATTCAAGAAGTTTTCAAGAGGTTTCAGGAGCGTCCCAGTGATTTTTAGGGAGTTGCAGAGATGTTCCAGGAAATTGAGCTGGTTTGAGAAAGGCTGAGGAAGGTTTCAGGAGCTTTCCGAGGGTTTTCAAGGAATTTATGGGGCGTTACAGAAAACTTCGGGCGTGTTCCAGGGAGTTTTAGGTGGTCCCGAAGACGTTCCAGAAATTTACAAGGGATTTCAGGAGCGTTGCAGAGGTTTGGGGTTTTGCAGTTTCAGGAGCGTTCTATAAGATTTCATGGATGGTTCAAGGTGTTCCAGTGGGGGTTTCAGTGGGTGTTTCAGGAGCGTTTCTGGAGTTTTCAAGGGGTGTCATGGGTGTTCCATGGAATTTCAGGGGCGTTTTTGAGTGTTGCAGCGAGTTTCAGGGAATTTCAGGAGCGTTCCAAGAGTTTTCAAGCGATTTCAGAGAGTTTCCAGAGGGTTTCAGGTGATCCCAATGATGTTTCAGGGACGTTGCAGAGGTTTTAGGGATGTTCCAAAGGGTTTCATGGGGGCTTTTGAGGAGCGTTCAAAGGTCTTCAAAGGCATTTCAAGCATTTTCCAGGGAGTTTCAGGAGTGATCCATGGGGAGGCTGTGAATTCAAGAGGCGTTCCAGGGTGTTTCCTTCCTCGAAAGTCCTCTGAATTCTTCGTGCATCCTCTGGAAACTTTTCCGGAACCCTCCCAAAACCCCATGAAAACAGTTGAAACTCTACTGAAACATCCCTGAAACCCCTTTAGAAATCCTAAGGAATCACCGGGACCTCTAAGATTCCCTCAGAAACACTTCTGAAATTTCCATGAAATTTGAGAAAGAAAATCTGTTTCTGAAATATTATGCCCACTCATCATTCCTCAGTCACTTATATGACATCCCCAGCCCAACATAGTTTGTTGTCTTTTATTAATCCAAAATAGTTTTTATTATTTAACTTTTGGAGGACATTTATCTTCATTAAACCTTAACAAAAACAAATACATTGCACGACTCAACACTGAAAAACAAGAAAACCCAAATTTGAGTATTTTTAAACTCACTTTTGAGTTCTTTTTTGCATTCTCTTTCATTCACTCTCTTTGTTGTTGCCAAAGAGTGAATAGCAGAACAACCCAACTTTGAGAGTTCGATGAGTAAGTGACATAGAACCGAAAGTTGAGTAAATTTAACTGACGGTTGAGTAAAAAAACTTCGACTTTAGGTACTTTGGCCGAATACGCCTAAATGCAAACTACCTACCTCAACATCAACTCCATCAACTCAAAATTGGCTTCCCGCACGCAACCTCGAAGTTTGGTGGATTGAACTCACTTTTGGGTACTTTTGTTTCTCCGTGAAGATCCCATTTCTTAAGGACAAGGTAGCTATAGCATACAAATATAGACGCAACAATGACCGCCTTTCATTCTAATCAAATTTTCTCGAGCACAAATCTGGAGATCCATCAGCGTAGAAGCTTCAGTTTTGGCCAGCCCGGAATTTTGGCCATAATGCGGTATTCAGCCTGTTACTATCTAAATCGGTATAAATTTATTTTTATTAGTAGATTTCAATGTGAAAACCATGCATTTTGATTAAAAACTAGAAGAAAAAAAAAACCCTAAAAAATCAGCTCCCATATGTCTATTTTGGCCAGGGTGCTTATAATTTGGCCACTCTCATAAGAAATACACGTGATTGGCCAAAATAGAAACTAAAGTTGAGAATATGGCCAAAACTACAGCAAAGCTTCTATTTTGGTCAGTGCAACTATTAATACAAAAATCAAGTATTAGCTTGATTTTTGCATTTTTCTTATAAAGCCCCTGGGCAAAGGAACAACCTTGTGATCAGCTTGATTGCTGTCAGGTCTCGGGGCTTAAATGTATCTTTACTCTACAGAGGAAGATGCACACTCGTGGTTCCAACAAGAACCGATACTTTTCGTGATCAAACGAAGAAGCGTCACGGTCCTTGTTTGTTGTTTTTTTTTATGTATTTGATTTCTATTTGCAGGAAGGAAGTTGATACACAATTTGTGCTTCTATTTTTTGAAATTATTATCAACCAAGCTTTCAATATTGAAGACTCAAGAACAAGAATCACAAGAAGAACTAGCATAAATGGTTCCTTGAAAATCAAGCACCATATCATCAAACTTGTTCATTTTGTGTGAAAACACGCAAAGGTAAATAATGTTAATCATTTAATTAACGACATATTCGTTCACAGCTCAATACGCAAAATCAATCTCCCACCTTTCCTCATCCTAAAGGCCACGCAAAACTTAAAAGTCGCATGGCTAAAGAGGTTGCAATGCCTACTCCCAAATTTCACGGTGTATTATGGACGATGTGAGTTCTTGAACTTGCATTGGAGAATTGGCCCCATGACCCCCTTGTGCACCAATAAAATTAAAAATAAAATAAAATAAAAATAAAAATCAAGTATTAGCTTGATTTTTGCATTTTTCTTATAAATTATAGGCATAATCCTTCCATTTGACGCATTGGTTGTTTCCATAGGATTATTGGTTATTTTTATAAAAATGATTTCTCTTAGACTGCACAATGGTCCGAATCCACGTTTTTGCAGGAAAAAAATCCGTATCTTTGTTTTCGTTAATTTTAGGCGTTTGGTGTCTTCAGAGAAGTTGTTTGTATTTGTTTGCTGCATATTTTCCAAAATTTTTTGATTAGGGTGGTCCTCGTCCTAACTCAAATCTGGAAAAGAATTTTTTAATTTTAAGTCATACGCGATCGAGTTCTTCACAAAAGTTGTAGGCAATGCTATTTCGAGTAACTTTGCTGAATACGCCGTTTATCTAGCTCTTAATTTGAACATAGTAGGTCAATTTTAAGTTTTGACTTAGGGTGAGCCCCCCAAAAACGGGTTTTTTGCAATAACTTTTTTATTTGATTTTTTTCGAAGATGTGAGCTTCGGAGCATTTGAAGAGCAAGTAATGACGCATATTTGTTCTGAATATTGCATGTTGCTAGGTCTTGTCATTCAAATGTTATGGGCAATTTTGACTTAAAAACAACGATGTCTTCAAATGCTTATATCTCATGGAGCTGGTAAAATAAAAAAAGTTCTTTAAGCGGCATTTGGAAAGTCACATATAAAGTCGAATGTGGAGCAAATATTACAAGAACGTTATTTTTTAAATTTGAATAAATCGACTCCAAAAATCCCCTTGAAAAATCGAAAAACTATTTATAACTCAGACAGAGTCAAACTGTCTTCGGAAAAAATGTGGGTTTTCACCATACCTAAAAGTTTTCCATACACGACTTTTTTGTAAAACGGGAAACAAAAGCTTGAAATTGATAATTTGTTTTAGAGAATATAACCGTTCTGATTTCCTAGAAAAACATACACAGCTAGTCGCGTTCGGTAATTTTTACCGAAATCTCAACAGCTGACCGATCGGTAATGGTTTTTTACCGAAATCCTGCAAAAATTACCAAATTTCGGTAAAATGTTATCGTTTATCTGTCAAAATTCAACGAAGTTCGGTAAACGTTACCGATTTTTTCCGGTAAAAAACTTAACGGTTGAGATTTCGGTAAAAAAATTACCGAAGTCGGTGATTTTTTCCAAGTGTGTAGCATGTACCCCTAAGAATCAAATTATCAATTTCAAGCTTTTGTTTCACGTTTTGCAAAAAAATCGTGTATGGGAAACTTGTAGGCATGGTAAAAACCTACATTTTTTCCGCAGACAGTTTGACTCTATCTTTGAAATTGTATGAGTTGTAGGGGAAAGACGGGTAACACCGTCAGGGTGGGTAAGCCCGTCACCTCAATGATTTTACCAGAAAACAGTTATTTAGTAGATTTTTGGCCACACACCTCATTCGGTTTTACCATTTCTACTATTTTGAGACACATGATACCAACATTGACTTGAAAAACGGGAAGAAAATAAACAAAACAAACACACGCGTCGTCGCACCAATGGCGGATGTAATTTTTCGCCGGTAGAATTTAGCCTCGGGATTACAAAACAAGTGAAAAAATTCACTTTGATCAATCATGTTAGTTCTATGTATTATTGTATATTACGTCAGGCCTGGGGGTTAAGATGTATATCGGTGGTGTAGAACTTTTTCCAGGCCTCCAAAATATTTTCAATTTTGAGTCTAATTTCTATGCGCTTGTAAAAGATTTTGAGGCACGCATGAAGTAGATTTTTCTTACCTAAGGCAGGTCTTAAGCATATTGAATTAAACTATAAGTGAAACTTGATGGTAGCATACTGTTTTTGTTAGAAAAATCATGTTTTCCACGAAAGTAAGACGATTTTACAAGAAATTGCATACTTTTAGGCGATAACTGCGGTACCTTTTGTGAAACATTAAACGCCTAAAAGTAGGTAATTTCTTGAAAATCGTTTTACTTTTGTGAAAAACATGATTTTTCCAACGAAAACAGTATGTTACCATCAAGTTTTACTTACAGTTTAATTCAATATGCTTAAAACCTTGCTTAGAACAGAAAAATCTACTTCTTGCGTGCCTCAAAATCTTTTACAAGCGCATAGAAATTAGACTCAAAATTGAAAATATTTTGGAGGCCTGGAAAAAGTTCTACACCACCGATATACATCTTAACCCCCAGGCCTGACGTAATATACAATAATACATAGAACTAACAACTTTTCAGATGAATTTATTTGAATTCCAACTAATGGGGCCTTGCTAAAAGGAAGGTTATGCAATTTTTACCCCTCCTGACCCAGACGTCTACCGGAATAAAACTGTCCTCGTGGCTTCAATTTTTGTGGCTCCCAGCATAACTGAAACTACAAATAACAGTGAAGTGGACCTCAAAATTTCATTGAAAAATATTTGTGTTTGCGTCTTTGGCAGCGGTTTGAAATTTTGTTGTAAGCCCCGTAGCCTACGGGTTAAAAAATCTCAATGCTTAAGGTGACGGGGTTACCCCTTTCTCCCCTAAGTAGTTTTTTCAATTTTCAAGGGGATTTTTGGAGTCGATTTATTCCAATTTAAAAAATAACGTTCTCGTAATATTTGCTCCAAATTTGGCTTTATATGTGACCTTCCAAATGCCGCTTAAAGAATATTTTTTATTTTACCAGCTCCTCGAGATATAAGCATTTGAAGACATCGTTGTTTTTAAGTCAAAATTGCCCATAACATTTGAATGACAAGACCTAGCAACGTGCAATGTTCAGAACAAATATGCGTCATTACTTGCTCTTCAAATGCTCCGAAGCTCTCATCGTCGAAAAAAATCAAATAAAAAAGTTATTGCGAAAAAACCGTTTTTGGGTGGCTCACCCTAAGTCAAAACTTAAAATTGACCTACTATGTTCAAATTAAGAGCTAGATAAACGGCGTATTCGGCAAAGTTGCTCGAAATAGCATTGCCTACAATTTTGCTGAAGAACTCGATCGCGTATGACTTGAAATTTAAAAGTTCTATTCCAGATTTGAGTTAAGGCGCGGACCACCCTAATCAATTTTTTTTGGAAAATATGCAGCAAACAAATTCAAACAACTTCTCTGAAGACACCAAATGCCTAAAATTAACGAAAACAGATATACGGATTTTTTTCCTGCTAAAACGTGGATTCGGACCATTGTGGACTGGCCAAAACCGGTGCCCGCACCCTATACAAAAATACCTACTACTCGTTGCTTGCTTATTTGCAGTGAACACAATGAACAATGCGCTTGACGGGTCTTCAGAATTGTGCTCAAGAAAATGGGAGGCGAAACGTATTGTTTGTAAAGCGATCGCTCAAGGCCGTCACCTTAAATAAATCTTTGAGAAATTCGCAGAATAATCTCTCGGTGATAACTGCTTTATCTCAGAAATTATAAAAATCCTTATTTTCGTTCTTAAATAAACTTGAACGCTTGCATACAAAGGAGTACCTTATCTTTTTCGACCCCGAAAGCGATCAAGCGTCAAAAGTGCTCAAATTTAATGGTTCCTCCTTCCGACAACGTCAGAAGCACCAAGCAGTAAAATGATGAAAATCAAATAATAAACGATGCTTCACAAAAGCGCTAGAGCTGCCACCGTATCGTGCCGTGCCGTGCCGCGCGCGTACCGACTATCGTTTACACAGTTTGCCCTCTACGCTAACTCCCAGCAGCGGATCATAATCGTCGGAATTTTTATTCATCTCGTTTCCGTTTAATTTTTCCTTCCAGGTTCAACTGCTGCGCTAGGGACCGACCGGACCAAAACCACCGCGGAGGCCACCGCACCGGCGAACGGATATCTAACAGCAGCAGTAGCAGCAGATTTTCCGGTGGAGAGCGACGACCACCATTCGGAGCCATCATCAGAATGCAAAAGAATATCCCGCTCAAAATTGGAGCAGAAAAAATGCTGCGCTATCACCAACCGAGAATTATTATTATAATAGTGATTTATTCGATCGCCAAATGGCTCGTGAAATTCGTGCAGTAGACAACGGGCCAACGGATCCTCCATCCGAAGCGGGGGACATCACAGCTAGCAGGAACAGCAGCAACAGCAGTAGTGTTGGAGCATTTTGCCCCTAATGGCGAAACTAATTAAACGTAATTGCTGCGAGATGAACACGGGTGATGGAGCGGGAACGATGATTTCGTGAATATAATTTAAGTTCGACTCCTGGTGATAGGAAAAACAGGTCAGTAGAATGCATTTTGCTGTACTCGGGTTGTGTCGAATTTCGGTTTTGAATTGAAACTGCTGATGGTCATTGCGGTACATATACATTTAACAAATCTATGACAAAAGGTCGAAAAAACAAAGAGTAAAAATTCAAAAACGAAAGAATGTTTATTTTTGAGAAAGGGTGAATTTCCATGAAGTATTTTTTTTGCATATTCGACCACTTGCCCTTAAACTACATTTTGAATATGTAATCAGTTATTGTACCATTTAATTCCGCCCTCTTTTGCTTAACCTTTGACAGATACGCGTATTTCGACTACCACTTGTAATCTTCCTCAGTGTCAGTTATCCACTCAACATTTTAAGTTAACTAACAATTTATTAATCTCACTATTATCGGAAAAATCCACTAATTTTTAACACGGATTGACCCAATACATGAACAGAAACTGCTTAACTATAACTGAACACGGAGATGCAGCTTCATATGCATAAAAACGGACATAATATTTAGTTCAACAGTTCCAAATTACACACATTGGATAACAGACTTACCTCTGATGCTGCGCGGTTTCGATAGATTTCGTTGGTGCTTCAATGGGATTTCTGGGTAATAACGGTAACTATGGCATCGGAATGGAAAGCAAAGTCAGGTTGCAGAGTCGTTCCAGGAGGCCCAGGGGATTCCGGGGGTACCAGAAGCTCTCATGAGCCTTTCACGGAGATCCCAGGTGTTTCAAAAAGTAGTAGGAGATGTCATGGGCGAATAAGGCGGTCCCACCGGGTTGAAGGGGGCACCTAGAGATCTCAGGGGCTTTCCAGGATGTTTTAGGAGGCCTTCAGGGCATTTCAGGGCGTCTCAGGGGGAGTTCCTATGGCCTCAGGGGCGCTTTAAGGGGTCTCAGGAGAAGTTCCAGAGAGTCCCAGGGAATTGTAGGGGGTAGCAGGAGATCTCAAGGGCGTTTAAAGGAGGCTCCAGAGGGTCTCAAGGGTGCTTCAGGAGGTTTCAGGAGCATTTCATGAGGCTTCCACATTTTTCGGAGGGCTTCAGGGAAGTTCCAAAGTATCTCAAGGGTGCTTTAAGGTGTTTTGGAGGGATGCGGGGTTGGGTGGTACCATGAGATTTCATGGGCGTTTCAAGGGGGTGACATGGGGTTTCTGAGGATCTCAAGGTCATCAGTGGTTTCAGTGGGTTTTCAGAGGCCTTCAAAGGTCTGACAGAGTTTCAGGGGCGTTTCCGCATGTCAAAGTGGGGTTCCATGGGGCCTCAGCACTATGGGGGATTCCCATACAAGCAGGCGGACAAAAATATTTTCGTCATATTTTCGAGGATTTGTTGGAATTCTGTAGTTGGTTCGACTAAAATATATTGTTTATGAACATTTTTAAACATCACGACCAAGTTTTGAAAAGGGCGTATTTTCAATATGGTCAAATAACTGATCTATATCTATCTATATATATAAAAATGCAGTGGCATACGTGGGACCGCGCATAACTTGCGAACGGATGATCCGATTTGAGTCGTCTAAGTTTTGTTCTGTTAGTTTTCACATAAGGAAGGTTTATGAGGCCTAAAACATGAGAAAATTGAGAGTTTTAGAAAATCGAGTTTTCATATACATTTTGAACGTGGGCTTGGGCGCTTGGCTAGGGACATGAAACGTCAAAAAACGCAGTAGGCAAGACAGAGTTTGCCGGGTACAGCTAGTATTATATATAAAGTTTAAATTTGTTTAATTTTTTTTTATATTTTTATTTTGTTTTTTTTGTGCTTAGAATGATCAAATCTCTTGTGTAGTGACATTCCAAAATGAATTCCAAGGGAATTTGCTTAAAATGATGAGAATCGTCGTTTAATCTCAAGGGGCGCGCCCAGGCGGTCCCGTGCGTAAAAAACGCTGAATCTCCCAAGACCGCAATTTACCGCAGCATTTCGCATACAAAATCATTAGTGTAGACCTAAAGCTTGACCATAAACTGATTTTGAGCCTGGGAATGTTTGGGAAAAAAAAGATGCCGATTAACAAAAAATTAATCTAATGCCTTTTTCAATTTCTTCTTCATCTTGTAGCTTTTTTTACAATTGTTCAACTATTTCACAAACTCAACTGTTTGTTGGAAAGCTTGCTTCATTACCTTACCAATAACACTAGTTTACAGCATTTTTGAACTCGGTAAGCTGATGATCATTTTTGGTGTAGAATCATGCCCTGAGTTCGAAAACGCGAAGGAAAAAAATTACAGTAGAGCGGAAATTTTTTCGACTTTCCATACAAGGTTGATGATTTGAAATCGATTTTTGTTCTATTTTTAAGCAAAGTCGCTCACTTCAAACATCTCATTCTCCGTAATCAATGCTCCGATTGAGCTGAAATTTTTACTGTAACTCGCCTGCATATGATATGTCAAATAAACGTCGAGAAAGAATTTTTAAGTTGGTTTTTCCTTATTGAAAAAAATACATTTCTTCAAAAAATTTTGGGAATTTTGCTAAAATTTAAGAAGATCGTCCCTAAAACTCGCCAATATCTTGAATTTCATCAATCTGACGCAAAACCTGTATTCAGATGATCGAATGGTATTGTATTCAGCTTTTAATTTATGTAAAAAGATTTAAAATTGGTTGAACAAAACGCAATATATTTGAATTTTAGTAAATTACATATTTTGAAAAGTTGCAAAACTCGATATTGAGCTAAAACTCAAAAACTGTTCTACTTTAAATTTTTTGAAGGTCGGTTTCGAAATCAGAACTAAATTGTGCTTAAAAAATTTTGATCGTTTACAGAAGTTCACGACTTTCGTTTTATTTTGTAAACTTGTGTAATGTATTGAAACCAATAGATATTGATGATATTAATTAAAAAATATCGATTTGAAATTATGTGTTGTTTTTTTTTTGCGAAAATGACATTTTTTAGCTTTATTCAACTTTGATACTCAATATCTTTGTAACTACATCAGCTAGAATCTTGAAATTCTCGATTTTTCTTAGTTTATATGTTTAATATTGATAGAAAATTTCAGAACAAGCATTGGTGGAAGTCACTTTTCTGGTTTTTGTCCGCCTGATATCCTATAGTGCTCAGGGGCGCTTAGAGGTGGTATCCATGGAGTTTCTGGGGGGGAGGGGGGGGGGTTTGGTTTGGCATGGCGTTTCAGGGAATCCAACGAGGGTAAATGGAGGCTTCAAAGTAGCCTCAGAGACGCTTACAGATACTCTGGTCCCACAGAAGTTCCAGAGTGTTTAAGGGCCGTATCATGGTGTTATGACGCGTTAGTGAAAGCCCCTTGGCCGGAGCCGTGCCAATGTACCATGGGGATTACGAGCGCTGACTGTGAGTGACGTGGTAGCCCTAGGTAGAAAAGAATAAACAAAAAAAGAACGTCTGTCAAATTGAAGGATTGCCGAGTCATGATGATTGTATTTGTAATAAGGTGAAATCGATTAATCAAAGTCTTAAAGTTCATAGCTAGTAATTCCCATAAACCTATTATTTTGTTTGATTAATCAAGTTTTCGTAGGTAAAAAATAATGAATTTATAAAATGCCTCGAATATTATGCGCATTTATATTTAAGAAGGAAACGATAGGCGATTGAACATAGCATCGATAGTTATTGCAACTGCACTGCATCTGCGTATACGAGGCACGAATAAGGTATTTCCAATTCGATATACGACTCGGCATACTTTGTAATCTAGAGCGAAAAACCAGATTGTAAGTAGCATTGTGCTTTGGAGATATGTTGTATGGTAGGTAATCGAAATTTGAACCAAATTGCGGCTTTCTGAAGCAGTGCAAATTTTAAGTGATTTTTTCTCCCACATGGAAATAATTTACTACGGCAAAATCGTATGCACATGAAAGCCACGGGTATAAGCTTTCTGTTAAATGGTAAAAAGTTTGTATTTGCACCGAATTTCATTGAATTATTTGATTTTTCATCAACAATGATTTTAATCTTAATTTGAACCATCGTAATCATAATTTGAACCAATTTTAATCTTAATTTGAACTACTGGTGGCAGCAGCTCGAGCAACTTACAAAACAGCCAATTCCATGCTAAACAATGAAAAATCACATGAATCTGCTAATTCTCATACCTATTTTTCATTAGGCAGTGGAATCTCAACTCAGAATGTTCGAAATTCTTTAGGAATTTGGAAACTAAATTTGGAATTTTTCATCCCCCAAGAGTAAACAAAGCAACCACTAGCGCAATCTACAGGCCAACACTAGAAGCTCATCCCCGTTTACTAGTTCAAATTTAGATTACAAATGGTTCAACTTAAGATAACGTTCTCCAAGTAAGAATCACTTAAATTTGATAATTTTATGACAAATAATGCGGAATATTATTCGGTTGGTCGGTTCTACGATAAAAAAGCTTTCATTTGACGTGTTCACATATTGCGTGCGATACAGTGCATGAGCTGTACGAGTGCACCGAAAATGTGCTTTCTCTTGGGGGAAATGGGTAAAATCACAGTGATTTTCCAATTGCCTGTTTTCCATGAAAAAAAAACGCTTTTTTCAATGCTTTTAAAGTCCATGTTATCATGTTATATTACGGAAAGCTGTTTAACATCTTTTTCGGGACAATATTTGCCTGAAAAGTACGTCGTTTTAATGAATTTTGAAATGGTTCAAATTAAGATTACAATTTGACTAGTTCAAAGTTTGAATTTTTACCCTAATGTAACGAACTGTTTGAATTTCAGCTAAAAGCGCAAATTAACACCATTTAGTTGCTAAACGGACTTGGTCTCTCGTACACAGGGAGTACTAGAAGCTGTCCCTGGGGTGTTTCCAGGGGATCCCAGGAGGTTTCAGGGGTAACCATTAGTATGGGACAAACATCAAATTCTCGCTCCAGTCGACTTTTTTGATTCCATTTAGGTCCCATATCAACTGTGCAAAATTTCAGCGCAATCGGTGAAACTATAATTTAGCGCAAGCGATTCAAAGTTTGCATAGGATTTACTATGGGAAAAGTTACACTTTCAAACAAAAAATCCCAAAGGTCAGCCCTTGTCTCCTTAATTCAAATCGATCAACGCTTCTTGTAGAAAAATCATTTATGAAACTTTCCTTCGAAGACCGCAAAACGATTGCATGCTTGTGGAAAAAGTTATTGATTTATTACCAATTAGTGATCCAACGAACGGCTTTTTGTTTTGTTTTATTAGCAACACTGTAGCTGCTGCCTTGACTGCTGCTGTTTCTGGGGGTGGTGATGCCTCCCGCCACCCCAAGCAACAACGGCAGCAGCAGTGCTGCTGATAAAACGAAACAAAAAGCCGTTCGTTGGATCACTAATCGGTAATAATTCAATAACTTTTTCCACAAGCATCCAACCGTTTTGTGGTCTTCGAAGGAAAGTTTCATAAATGATTTTTCTACAAGAAGCATTGATCGATTTGAATTAAGGAGACAAAGGGCGACCTCTGGGATTTTTTGTTTGAAAGTGTAACTTTTCCCATAGTAAATCCTATGCAAACTTTGAACCGCTTGCGCTAAATTATAGTTTCAGCGATTGCGCTGAAATTTTGCACAGTTGATATGGGATCTAAATGGAATCAAAAAAGTCGACTGGAGCGAGGATTTATTTTTTCCATACAAGCGATTCCCATACTAGTAACCATGTTGTTCCCGAGAGGGAAACCAACTTTTTTTAGAGCGGCTGACATATTTTCAGCAACGCTTAAACTGTGAATTTTATTGAAATATAACTTATTAAGCATTCTACATTACACAAAGTTAACAAAAAATCTACTTACAATCAAGTGGTTTCCACTTTCACGACTTCTTTTTCAGACCTTCGATTCAAGTAGGTCGAATATAGGTGCAATCACCCTAATTTGGTGGTTACTATGTGGACGCTATGTTTTGGGACACAAACATTTCTTATTATGGTCTTATCGTACAAATTTCTCTTTTAGTGTCTACTTTCGAACAGAAATCACTGGAACGGCAAGATGTAGTAGTTTTCCCCCTTTTTCAGGAGTTTCCAAAAACCTAATTTTGCGCGGCTATGGGGGAGATACACTGGTAAGTATTCACTACTAATTTCCTACTTTTTGTTCACAGGATTTTACTTACAGATTTTCTACATCTGATCATGCCGCGACTTCCAGCTTTCTGTGCAAACTCGCCCACTAATAACTTTAGTTTTAATGTAATTCAACTTGAAATAAAACAAACTAGGCAAACTATCGAAACTGATTATTTTTCACGATGGCGAAATTATGCTTTGTTTATTGCTGTGCTGATTTTCTCTACTACTTTCTCCCTCATCTCTTCTACCACTACCACCACACGCGAGCTGTCATGCTGCAATGGTTATGCTGCGGTTAGACCGGTACATTTTTAGACTGGACCAGAAATCCAAATATATTTTTTTTCTGTATTAACGAGATTTTTAGCCCTAGGCTAGTTCATCTCGGGACCCACGCTTTACTTCCCTTCCGAAGGAAGAACTCACATTTTTTTATGAGTTTGTCGGGAGTGAGATTCGATCCCAGGTCCTCGGCGTGATACTCTTGTGTTCTAACCATCCGACCAGGTCCGCTCCACAAATAAAATTTATTTTAATGCGGCATCGTAACACATGTGGTTACACGGTCGTTTCATTTAGTTTCAGGGGGTTCCAATGGGCTCCAGAGGGTCTCAGTGGACCTCAGGGTATTTTAGGGGATCTCAGAAGAGTTTCAAAGGGTACCATGAGGTCTCAGGGGCGCTTCAGGATATCTCAGGAGCGTTTCAGGAGGCTTAAGGAGGTTTCAGCGGACTCCAGAGATTTTAGGGCGTTTCAAGAAGTCCCAGTGGGGTTGAAAAGAGTAACTGCGGTGTTTCTGGGGGTCTCAGGGGTACTTCAAGAGGTGTCTGGTGCGTTTAATTGGATCTCAGAGGGGCAGGCCCGTGCATAGAAAAGGCGACAAGGAAGGGGTTTTCCCTAATTTTGGTAAAAGGTGGTGTAGTGCCAAGTAAAACATCTGTAATGGGGGAGGATCAACCCCCATAAACCCTCCCTTGTGCATGGGTTTGCAGGAGGGTTCCGGGAAGGAATTTGGGACACTTCGAAGGGTCTAATGGGTTTCCAGAAAATTTACTGAGTGTCTTTCAGGGAAGTTCCAGAGGGTCTCGGGAGCGTTTACGGGAGTTTCAAAGGGGATCCCAGGGTGTTTCAGGAATACCCATGAGGTCTCATGGATATTTCGGGAGGTATCAGGGTCATACGCGCCAACTTGTGACGTTGTTGGGAGGGGGCGGGCAAGGCCTCTCAAAATCAATGAAATTCGGCAAATATCGACGCAATTTATATTGCTTACGCATATTCACGTGAAATCTAGTACATTGAGCTAAAAAAATTGATATTGTCCAATTTTAGAGAGCTTCGCCCCCCCCCCCCCCCCTCTACGTCACAAGTTGGCGCCAATTATCATGGTTATCTCAGAGGGTTTCAGGGTGCCTTGGAAACGCTGCGAAAGGTCTCAGTGGGTTTCAGTGAAATTCCTAAGGACCACAGGGGTGTTTCAGGGGATCTCATGAGGATTCCATGAGGCTTTTGGGACTGTTCGAAGGGTCTCAGAGGATTTCAGAGAAGTTCCAGAGGGTTCCACATTTTCAGGGGGTACAAATAGAGGTCTCAGGAGCATGTCAAGAGGGTCTCAGGGCGTTTCGATGGATACCGGAAGGTTTCAGGAGGTTCCATGAATGTTCCAGAGGGCCTCAGGGGCGTTTCAGGGGGTTTTAGCTCCTGGGAGGACCTCTGAAATTTCATTGTAACCCCTCGAACACTCTAGGACCACCTTTAAACGCCCCTGAGATCCCCTGGTACCTACTGAAACTTCATAAAATGTGCTTGAAACCATCTGAGACGACTATGAGACCCCTTGAACGCCTTGAAGACCTCAGTGTATCCCCAGAAACCCCTTCAAACGTCCCTGAGGCACTGATAGTTCTCTGAAACTACTTGAGACGCTCTGAAGCATTCCTGAAGCCTCCAGGAGCTTTTGCTGATATCTACTTAAACGCCTCTGAGATCCTCTTCAGCGCCCCAAAGGCCCTATGAAACCCCATAAGCAAACTATGAAATTTTCTTAAACGCCTCTGCGGCCTCCTTAAATAAGTCACGTCTTCTTGCTTGGGTGGTAAGATAATTCTTTATTATCCTTAGTCTACTCTGATACCAACATATCATTTGAAGCATACTACATCTCTCCTATGATTTATTTGGGTTTTAGGCTGCCATCTTGAGTTTTGGGCAAGGGATCATGAATTTTCTTGTCTCCAAACTCCGTACAAAATCTTTCAACCAAGCTTCTTCTTTATGGCTCTACGTCCCCCCATTGGGACTTGGCCTGCCACGCTTCAACTTAGTGTTCTTTGAGCACTTCCACAGTTATAAATTGAAGGGCTTTCTTTGCCTGCCATTGCATGAATTTTTATATTGTGAGGCAAGTACAAGTACACATTATGCCCAGAGAGGCGAAAAAATTTTCCCGACCGGAACGGGAATCGAACCCGCCGTCTCCGGATTGGCGATCCATAGCCTAAACCACTGGGCTGACTGGAGACCCAAGCGGAAGGTTATGAAAATCGGCACAAATTGATCTGTCGCATGATGGGTCGCCAGTTCCACCGGTGCTGGTCAGGATCACAAAAATGGCCATAACTCCGGAACACCTTAGCCGATCTGAATCATTTTCAATGGCAAATAATGCGGCAAAATGCCGGTTCGATTCGTAAAACTTGCCATCGGGAAGTGCCTTAAAAAAGAGTGACCATTTTGTACACAGACGTTCATACATACATACAATCAGGAATCGTTATACACGGTGCCACCCACTTTACGCCCACCGCAATTTCTCTGTTGTCTTGCAACCAATTCAAGTCATTTTTGGAAGGTAATTAGCTTACGTACGCCGCAACTTCACACAAAAAATGAGCTTATTCGGAAGTAAGAGCAGAAAAATCGCTGTGGGGGTAAAGTACCCCTCACTGTGTATATCGAATCCAGACTGAACATTTTCTCAATTCGTTGAACTGAGTTGATTGTGTTGAGTGATATGTGATTTGCTTTGCCCCTCCGAACCTTCAATCGAAAATTCGTTTTTTGAGTGAATATATACCCTTTTAATTTGGTGTACATACGAAAAAACCAAAAACGAATTTTCAATAGAAGGCTCGGAGGGCCAAGTTACATATGTACAACTTATGAACTGGGGGTTCGGTAGTTAGTTTTTAAAAAACAAGACACTTGTTAACTCGACTGCGCCTAAAATTGAAGTGCGCGTTTATTCAAATTAACATTACTCCAAACCTATCATCAAAGCTCTAACTGCTGACCTAGCTCCTTACCAGGAATTCTGCCAACATGCCATGAGTGCTATCGTCGTCGTCGTCGTCGTCATCATCGTCGTTGCTGCATGCGCGGGACAGTATCTAAGTGCAACGTGTTGTGCGGTGTCGGATTATGCTAGGGAAGCAGATGGATTGGACTGGTGGCGACTAATTGAATCCAACGTGACGGCTACTTGTTTTTGTTATTGTTGGACTTGGCTTAAGCGATGTGCCAAGTCCCTTGATGATGCATCCGGCCTCGAGAAGTGTTCTTTAACTTACATATTAACTCAGTTTGGCAAATTGAGAAGTCTGTATGTTTTTTATCCTCCCAATCTCCCCAGCAGAAAAAACCGATTGGAAAAACTCTGCTACACCTAGATGCCTCGATCCCCCTGGTACCACTGATGCGACTGCTTCAAAGGAAGCAATGCCTTCATGCGCTCTTCTGCTACAGTGCTCTTGCACTTTTTGTCGCTTCGAGGCAGTGCTTCTCGCCTGGTACACGGTTTATATGGGAAAATACAAAAAATGGAAAAACCCAAGATCCTGTATACTTTTTGAGTTCCATTTTGGTCCCATATAGACTGTGCAAAATTTCAGATCGATCCAAGATACTATATTTTAGCGCCCGCAATTCTTAGTTTTTCATACGATTTACTATGGGGAAAATTTACTACTTCAAAGAAAAATCGTTTGAGGTCACTCATTGATCCCTAAAAATAAGTCGTTGAATGATTTCTGTAGACAACTTCACTAGGAATCAGACCTCCGAAGACCGCAAACCGATGCGATATTCGTGGAAAAAGTTATTAAGCCTTGCCCGACCGATAAAATTACGAGATTTTATTATTTATTGTTAATCCTTACATAAACAGCGTTGGCTTGTCATTCGGTCTTCGGTCAATAACTATTTCCACATGCCTTAGATCGCTTTGCGGTCTTCAGAGGGTTTATTCCTCATAAAATTTCCAACAGAAATCATTCATCGATTTATTTTTAGAGATTAAGGGGCAACCTGTGCCGATTTTTCTTTTAAAAGGTGATTTTCTCCATAGTAAATCGTATGAAAACTAAAAATGGCTGGCGCTAAAATATAGTTTCTCCGATCGAACTGAAATTTTGCACAATAGATATGGGGCCAAAATGGAACTCAAAAAGTGTACCGGAATATTTTTTTTTTTGTGTCCCACGCTACTGTGCACTTCCTCTTCAAGCGATCCCAGCTTGCTGGTCACTCCTTCACTTCCTCTGCAACTCCGTCATCATTTTTGTGGCTGCTCTGCTGATCGCATTCCACGTCTGCTCAGTACGGCACATCTCGTCGACGATGTTGTCCACGCTTAATGCCGCCATCGATCTTCTTACCGCCTCGAATCTGGGGCAGATGAACACCACGCGCTCCGGTGTCTCCTGCACGTTTTCGCACTTCGGGCAGAAGGGCGAAGCGGCATGGCCAAACCGATGTAGGTACTGCCTGAAGCAGCCGTGACCAGACAAAAACTGGGTTAGGCGGAAGATCACCCAAGTCGACACATTAGGGATGAGCCGATGGGTCCATCTCCCTTTCTCTGTGGAATCCCGTTCCTGTTGCCACGTTGTCATTGAGGCCGTTCGCACCAACGTTCTCACTTGGCTAGTCCTCCTCCGGTCATAGCACTCGATATCCTCCTCCAAGGTGATGCAGATCGGGATCATCCCTGCAATCACACAAATTGCCTCCGACGATATTGTTCTATACGCGCTCGTTACTCGTATGGCCATGAGCCGGAACGCGCTGTTTAGCTTCCACCGATTTTGCTTGGTTTGTAGCGCCGCACCCCAGGCTGGAACTCCGTACCGCAGTATCGAAGATGACACGCTCGCTAGCAACCGCCTCTTGTTGCTTCTCGGACCACCGGTGTTTGGCATAATCCTCGACTTTGCGTTGATCGCCTTCGCCGCCTTTTCACAGGCGTAGTCGACGTGGCCGTTAAAGTTTAGCCGATCGTCGATCATCACACCCAGGTGTTTCAGTTCTCGCTTCTACGACACCGTGTGTTCTCCGACGGAGATTTCCACTGCCTTGCAGATACTCACCAATAGCACCTCCGTTTCGTGGTGGGCTATCTTCAGCTTGACTCCATTCATCCAGTTTCCGATAATACCGACCGATTCTGCCGCCAACATTTCTACCTCCTCCGGTGACTCGCCTGTACCACTCCGTTGTACATAGCGTTCTACAGCGTTGGCCGAGGATGGGGCCATGTGGAACTCCCGCCGTCACTTTCATCCTCCTCTGTCCAGCTTCAGTGCCGTACACCAAGACTCTGTTCTGGAAGTAGCTTTTCATGATCCGACACAGGTAGTCTTTTTTTTTCTTCTAAACCATAGGGGGATAAATCTGCTCAACAGACACCCTATCAGGAAGGTTAGAATAGTGTGGGGTTAAGGCCGTCTTCTACAACACTAGTAAAAGCCAGGACTACTCTCTCCCCGACCCACTAAAACACATTCCTATGGTCGCCAAACCCTACGTCTCTCCGGAACCACCAAGAAGGTATTGCTTCAGAGAGGGGCTAGTGCATATCGCACCCTCAAGGTTAGCTGCCGTAGCCTAGCAGCAACGAACATCGATGACTCACTCTGGAGAGTCCATCACGGTAACATGCTGGCGCTTAGCCAGTTTCCCGAGTGGTCCTCACCACTCCCTTTGTCCTCGGAAGGCGGGCAGGATCAACCCCGCCCGCGCCCAACTGCTTGGCAGACATCAAGAACTGATGCCCACGTGCAACCCGATCTGACCTGCCCATAAGGAAGGGTATCACTACCCTTCAGGCCCTATCAGATGCACCCGAAGGTTGCAGACAGCAGGGTCTCACCTACCCCGACCCTTGCCGGGGCCCCCTTTCCAACCACGGGCTCGGATCCAACCCAGTAGACCGACGCCACGACAGCACCGCTACCGGGACTTCCTCTCCGTGGCCACTTTATCGCTGTAAGGGTCGATCTCGACCGCAGGGCACCGGTATGACCTACGAAGCCGACTTCGAACCCCTGGACCACCTCTTGCACTGCATCTGGACTAGCCATTCTCCAAGTCGACGCGCCACCTCCTCTGTAGCTCCCAGACGATATGGGTGATAGCCGTTGAAACGGCATTCCAGCTAACCTCATCCCTACACATCCTCTGGACCAAGTTGTCCGGAGTTGTGTCCTCCCCGCATGTGGCAAGCATGCGGTCACGCATTGTGCGAAAACGCGGGCACACGAACAAAACGTGTTCCGCCGTTTCCTCTAAACCATTGCACACTGGGCATTCGGGAGAATCCGCATGCCCGAAACGGTGTAGATACTGTCGGAAGCAACCATGACCTGTAAGGACCTGTGTCAGGTGGAATGTAACTTCCCCGTGGCGCTTATTAATCCTACTATCTACCCTCGGTATCAACCTATGGGTCCACCTTCCTTTGACACAGGTAGTCTGGAACCCACATTCTGTGCAGCGCTACTGCAATGGCCTCTCAGCTGGCGCTATTGAACGCATTCTTGACGTCAATTATGATTACAGCGCAGTACCGGTTTCCTCTCCTCTTCTGTTTGGACGCCTTCTTGGCCCTCTCCAGGACCGTCCAGATAGCATCCACCGTCGACTTTGCCTTCCGGAATCCAAACTGCATCTATGACAGTCTATGCTCTCCTTCTGTGAACGGCACCACCCTGTTAAGAATGACTTTCTCCAGCAGCTTCCCAAGTGTGTCTAGCAGGCATAACGGCCTTTACGATGCTGGATCCCCCGGCGGTTTTCTTGGCTTCGGCAGTAAAAACAATTTCTGTACCTTCCATATGTCTGGGAAGTGACCTTCTTTCAAACATATTTGCTTCACCGTCCTGAACATATCAGTGTAAGCTAGGACAACCGATTTCAACGCCACATTGGGGATCCCGTCCGGACCCGGAGCTTTGTTCGCTCTCAGTTTCTTCGCCATGTTCGCCATGGCCCACGCATTGAAGTCTCCGCCGATCAGTACTAGCCTACGTCCAACCAGCTTGTCGGCTAACTCCTCCAGCATCCGATCG
The DNA here is from genome assembly GCF_035046485.1 of Aedes albopictus. Taxonomy (NCBI): domain Eukaryota; kingdom Metazoa; phylum Arthropoda; class Insecta; order Diptera; family Culicidae; genus Aedes; species Aedes albopictus. The sequence continues at coordinate 135,659,568 of NC_085136.1, read as the reverse complement.
AATTTCTTCGTTCTTGACCTATAGCAGCTGCATACGAAGTTACCGTTGATTTTGGCGATGGATGACGAAACTTTCGTACGTGCTTGCAATCACTTCCTGAATAGGAAATTTTCCCATCACTTGTATAGCAGCCGTTCCCGTGCTATCTGCCACCCAATTGTTGTTACCGAGAGGAACTCGGTGCGGCTCTGCAATAATCGCAACGTCGCACTTTGCTTCCGTTGTTGACAGCCTCAACAGTTGCTGTGCGGTTTCGCAATGATTCAGGTTTATCTGCATTATCTCCATTACTGTTGGCCTGCGATCGTCTTCTTATATGCAGGGCACGTGTATCCACTCATCGACTGGGCGTTTCCTTTTTCCGCTGTGCAAAGCGGAGTCCACGAGCAGTCCTTCGCAAAGTGTCCCTTCTCTCCGCATTTTCTGCATTGTTCAGATCTGTCTGGACCTTTGCAGTTGGCCAACATGTGTCCGAAGCCCATGCACTTGAAGCATCTCAACACCCATTTGTGACCACTCCTTGCTATTCGGGCGGCGATCCTCAATGGGCACACCGAACAGCCAACTCGTACCTTGCCTACCTTCAACAGTTTGTTAGCCGCAGACACCGGCAGTCGAACCATCGCTGTTTGTGTGCCTTCGTCAGCCGTATCATTAACGCCTCTTCTCCCAATTCGCATTGCTTCTTCAGTTCACGGCCAAACTCCTCCACTGTTGTGATCTCGTCCAGGTATCGGCTGAAATTGAAACGCAATGTTACAGTTGTTTGTCGCATAGCTTTTCCAATCTCCAGTTATGAGTGTTTGTTTGAGTTTTTGGTTTACGTTAACATAGGCCGAACGAGGGGACTATGCCAACGAAGCATCCCGATACCCTATTTGGTATAGGAATGATGTCCGAAATCCAAAAATGGTGACCAGAATATCAAAGATGGCAGTCTAAAATCCTAGATGGTGGCTTCAAATTCAAGGTGGCGGCTGTTTTATAAAGGCTCTAAAATCATGCAATATGGGTATATTGGGTATGGGGAAGATGTTTGGAGTTCGAAAATGGTGACCAGAATATTCAGAGTTAGCGACCAGAGTTTAAGGCTCAAACAATAAATCATATGATGTCTGGTGCCATGAAATTGATTTTTATTAAACGTATGAGTACGATGTTCATCAACATGTTACTGAAGTTATTCGTACGAGACATCCATGGGAAATCTCTGGATGAATTTCCTAAGGATATCTCCAGAAATTCTGTTAGGAATTTCTTCACAAATAATTCCAGAAATTAATCTATTTTTCCAGTAATTCTTTCAGGAATTCCTCAGAAAGCTCTCCATAGAGTCATTTAGTTATTCTTCCACGAGTTCCTAGAGTAATTCCTTTAAGAACGATCATGAATTTTATCGCGGATTCATTCAGTAATTTATCTAATAATGCCTTGAAAGATTTCTCCTTAAGTTTCTCCAGTTTTTTTTTTCTAAGTTGTTCTAAGTTTTTCTTGAAGCTTCCATCCACAATTTTGCAGCTGACTACATGCTATGATATAAATCAAAGTTCATAGTATCTAAAAAACATGTTTGGATGGACAGCTGATGGGCGAAAGAATTACAAGAATAAAAGTTTTCCAAATCAAAATGTTGTCCAATCTTTAAACACATGTATCACTCTGACCATCGGCAGATCCGGCTGCTTGCTAAAATTTGAACGAATTGCCTCGACACAAATTAGCAAAGCTCATTAGTTCCCAATAATTAACATCAATCTCCGTAATCTAATTACAGCTTCCGAAAGTCGAACCCGAGCAATGGTCGCAACAGCAGCAGCAACAACAGAGCAATAACCGTGGGTGGCGGCGGCACAAATCACTAATTCCAGCTCAAGCCTAGAGCAACCAATAATGAATAATGCAACTGATTTCTACTGGGAACTGTCGCAACTGATAAGGCTTAGCAATCTCAGCTACTACAATGTGTCAAATGGTGGCGAAACTTCGGTGACACTGGATGCGGTCAACTGCTGTACCACTGAGCCGAACTTTTCAGAGTACCTGGATGCCCTGCCGAACGACAGGGCCGGATTGTTAGCTTTTCTGTTTCTGTTTTCCTTCGCAACAGTCTTCGGTAACTCGCTGGTCATTCTGGCTGTTATCCGGGAACGGTACCTCCACACGGCAACCAACTACTTCGTGACCAGCCTGGCCGTGGCGGACTGCCTCGTAGGACTGGTCGTGATGCCGTTCTCCGCGCTATACGAGGTACTGCAGAACACGTGGTTCTTCGGCGAAGATTGGTGCGATATATGGCGCTCGTTAGATGTATTGTTTAGTACTGCTTCCATACTGAACCTATGTGTGATATCTCTTGATCGGTACTGGGCCATAACGGATCCATTTTCCTACCCGATGAAGATGACTCGAAAGAAGGCCGCTGCTCTGATAGCAGCTGTCTGGATATGCTCAAGTGCGATCAGCTTCCCGGCGATCGTGTGGTGGCGAGCTGCGCGGGAAGGCGATATGCCACCGTATAAGTGTACATTTACCGAGCATCTCGGCTATTTGGTGTTCTCCTCCACCATATCGTTCTATCTTCCACTGTTGGTAATGGTGTTCACGTATTGTAGAATATACCGAGCCGCGGCAATACAAACCCGATCGCTCAAGCTGGGAACCAAGCAGGTGCTGATGGCATCCGGCGAGCTGCAGCTCACGCTTCGGATACATCGAGGTGGAACCACCCGAGAGAGGCCCAACCACCAGCAGCAGCAACAGCAACAGCAACAGCTGCAGCATCAGCATCAGGACCATCAGCAGCAGCACACGGCGACTTCGACCCCGGAGGAACCGGACGAGGAACCGCTTTCGGCGCTGCAGAACAATGGCCTTGGAGGGCGCCACCGGACGCACATGGGCAAGAACTTTTCCCTGTCGCGCAAACTGGCGAAGTTTGCCAAGGAGAAGAAGGCCGCCAAAACGCTTGGCATAGTGATGGGTGTGTTCATAGTTTGTTGGCTTCCATTTTTTGTGGTAAACCTGCTGTCGGGGTTTTGTATGCAGTGTATAGCGCACGAGGAGATCGTGTCGGCCGTGGTCACGTGGCTGGGGTGGATCAACTCCAGTATGAACCCGGTGATCTACGCGTGTTGGAGCAGAGATTTCAGAAGGTAAGTTGTGTTTTTTTGCATGACGAGAATATAAAACTCATAATACTACTTATCCAATGTATATAAGGTACTTCATATAGGTGGTAAGTACCATTATTCTATATTACTTCTTTATATTAAATCCTCAAGAAATCTTCCAGGAATATCTCTAAAAACCCTCCAGATTTGTTCAAAGAAATCTTTCAGGAGTTCCTGAAGGTGATCCTTGGAAAACCCTTCCGGATTTCCTCATTAAATTCTCTCAAAGTTTTCTAGAAATCCTCCAGAGAAGTTCCTCGGGAAATCCTCCAGAGGAGTTCCTCGGGAAATCCTCCAGAGGAGTTCCTTGGAAAATCCTCCGGAGGAGTTCCTTGGGAAATCCTCCGGAGGAGTTCCTCACGAAATCTTCCTGAGGAGTTCCTCGGGAAATCCTCCAGAGGAGTTCCTCGGGAAATCCTCCAGAGGAGTTCCTCGGGAAATCCTCCAGAGGAGTTCCTCGGGAAATCCTCCAGAGGGGTTCCTCGGGAAATCCTCCAGAGGAGTTCCTCGGGAAATCCTCCAGAGGAGTTCCTCGGGAAATCCTCCAGAGGAGTTCCTCGGGAAATCCTCCAGAGGAGTTCCTCGGGAAATCCTCCAGAGGAGTTCCTCGGGAAATCCTCCAGAGGAGTTCCTCGGGAAATCCTCCAGAGGAGTTCCTCGGGAAATCCTCCAGAGGAGTTCCTCGGGAAATCCTCCAGAGGAGTTCCTCGGGAAATCCTCCAGGAGTTCCTCGGGAAATCTTCCAGGAGTTCCTCGGAAAATCCTCCAGGAGTTCCTCGGGAAACCCTCCAGGAGTTCCTCGGGAAATCCTCAGGAAATCCTCCAGGAGTTCCTAGGGAAATCCTCCAGTGGATTTCCTTGGGAAATCTTCCAGTGGAGTTCCATGGGAAATCCTCCAGAGAAGTTCCTCGGGAAATCCTCCAGAGGAGTTCCTCGGTCATTCCTCCAGAGGAGTTCCTCGGGAATTCCTCTTGAGTAGTTCCTCGGGAAATCCTCCAGGAGTTCCTCGGGAGATCCTCCAGGAGTTGCTCGGAAAATCCTTCAGAAGTTTATTGGAAAATTCTTCAACAGTTCCTCATGGAATCTTCCAGGAGTTCTTCGGGAAACCTTCTGCAAAAGGATCAGAAACTGTGGTCATTAGACATGGTTTTCTGATTCATAGAATTTACAAGGTTCTTCAATCATCAGATTCAATTAGCTAGGGATCTTTCCAAACATAATATGGGATGGGGGTTAGACGTGTGCCAACAAATATACTAAAAAGTTTTCTGGATTGTGTACAGCTATTCATATTTTTTTCTCTTCTTATCTCATGCACGTAGACGTTTACTCATTTTGTAACTTGATTGCTACATCAGAAAAAATAACTTGTTTATCATCAATTCGTCTTTGAAATTGCATCCTTTCCACACTCCACAAAAAAAGACAAAAACTTGGCATAGAACATCATAAATCAAAACCAAAAGAAATGATATCACAATAAACCAACAGTATTCAGAATCCTCTTACGCCCGCACCGTTCGATCCATACGAAAAAAGGTTTTCGTTCCGTTCGATACTTCATTGGTATTCCATGGGTTTTGCCACGGGACGATACTCGAAGGCGACAGGGCCATTTAACATTCGACACGGAACCACGCATTTTCCGAAAGCCATACGTCATCGTGCGCGTAGCTGTCGCCTGTATGGACCGACCGGTGCCAGTGCCAGAGTCGCTTCTTAATGAAGCTTTCAGCCCAAAGTAGGTAGGTGACTGAGAAGCTCAATTACAGCAGATTTCCACGCAACCAAAGGAAAAAAAATCCAATTCGAGGAGGAACACAGAAAGCACGAGTCGCCCCAATAAAGCAAAGAAACAAAACACCGCACAGCACTAGGTGGTGGTGTGTCGTGTCTACGGTGTCTACGGTCCACGGACGATGTAGTGACGTGACCGCATGTTAGCTATCGCCGCGCGCGCTATCTGACCGCAACGAACGAGTAGGAGTTTTAGGTGTAGTAGCTGGTATGTTAAGGCATTGGAATTTACCACGTGGAAGGGAAATCCCACATTCCAGACGGATTCGCATTCCGCTCGACGTGACTTTAATGCGAACGGGGAAAGTGGACGAGGTGGTTTTGGGGTGAAATGCGCTTTTTTGGGAAATGGAATTGTGAATGCTCTCAATTTGAGCGAAGAAGAATTAATTATAAAATATATTCAAACTGAACTGTTTTACCCATTGGTGCATTTTGCACCAAATTCCCTCATACATTTGCTCATGGTCACGGTCGTAGGAGAGAAATATGGGCGCGTTGGGTTGGAAGGTGTGCATGACGCTTGCAAAACTCGTCCGCAAGCGACAACTGGAACGGAATTGACTACGCCGTGGATTTGGGGAGCGACAAGACAGTCATATTGCCATCCTACGCATTGTTGTTTCTAGAGCTATGAAGTTTTATGAGAAAGAAAAAGGTCTTTATATCACACGTGACGATTTCTTCTTTCTTTCTAGCATTACATCCTAACTGGTGTAAAATCTGCTTTTAGCTTGCTTTATCATGTTCCAAAACACCGGGCCATGTACGAGCAGTAGTTAGAAAGTGAGCTCCTCTGCCATCACTAGTGCTATGGGCATCATGGCCGCAACAGCGACATACCGTGATTGAGCATACCTTGAATTATATAAACATTGTTACCTTTGCGCGCGATCAGGTAGAACGAGTAGGTACTACGCAGAAAAATAAGGCTTGTTAGAAACAATAAAACGCATGGTTGATTTTCAAACTGAGCATTTACTTATTGCAAAGTTATATGTCTTTGTTCTTACTTAGAGTTTTTTTATGTCATTGGGGTAAACATTTTATCTGTTGACTTTATGTGTAAATAAATAAATGAGAAAAAGAGTTTATCGATCAAAACACCCAGTGGCATAGCAAGGGGGGGGGGCGGAGGGTGCGGTCCGCACCGAGCCCCCGAACCTAGGGGGCCTCCAAATCAGGGCAGGTCTAGTGTTATATTAAAACCTTCCCTGATTTGGAGACCCCCTGAATTCGGGGGCCCAGTTTGAATAAAGTTCTGTGATTAGCGAAAGATTCCTACATATAAGTATAAGTTAAATACTTGCCGATCTGCTGATAGGTATGTAGGGGCATCTTCGTGATTATCAAGAGATTTTGGAATGGGAAACACAGAAGGCTATTTTGATGTTCTATTATTAACAATTATAAATGTACACACTTTATTCATGTAGTTTCGTTAGTTTTGTTTTGTTTATAATAATTTGATGACTACTTTTTGCACCTGTTGGAGCCCCAAAATACAATAAAAAATGTGATCGAAATCAAAATTGAATTTTACGATGTTCAGTATCGATATGGAAGTATAATTCATGAGCATTATGAAAATGTCCCTGATATCCTAACCACAGAACCAAACATAGGTGTTGATTTAGCATAAGATAGCAGCTGAAATTCAGGGGCCCCATTTATCAAAATTAAGAACTGAACGCATGTTACGTTCTTGAAGGGTTTCTGCAGGAATTCCTTCGGGCAAGAATATATTTTTCGATTTATCAGGCAGTTACTTCAAAGACTTCTACAAAAATTCCTCTATGATTTACTTCAGAACTTTTTTCAGGGATTGCTTAAGAAAACTTTCAAAGCATTGGTTTATGAATACTTACAATGATTGCTTCAGGAACTCCTCCTGACATTTCTTCAAGAATTTCTTCAAACAATTATCAAGAAATCCTTCAGGAATTCCTTTGGGATTTTTTTGTAAGCATTTCTTCAAGCAGTCGTTCAGAAATACCATTTCGGAACCGTTCAAAAAACCATTCAAGGATTATATCATGAAACTCTTCAAGAAATCCTTCAGATGGACCTCAAGGAATTTCTCCAAGAATGATTTTAGAAATTTCTTCAAGAAGGAATCTTGCAGTAGTTCCTCATGGAAAATATATTTCATGATTTTTTTGAGATTTTTGAAGCCATACCCGAATGGATCCTTGGGAGATTTTCCAAAGAAATTTGAATGTATTCCCGAAGGAACTTTTTTTAAAATTTCTTTGTATTTGTGAATTTTAACTTAATACTAATTCTTTACACCCCGAAGGAACTCTTGTAGTAATGTCTGTAGGATTTTTTTTGTAGAAATTTCTAAAAAAAATCTTTAAGAATCGCCTAGATGAATTCTAAGATGTATTAGGAAAGAATCATTGGGTTGATTTTGGAGGTATATTTGATGATGTTCTGGAAGGATTACTACAGAACTATGAAGTAGTACTACAAGTACTAGGAGTACTATGAGTAATTACTTAAAGGATTCCTGAAAAAAATCTGTAAGCAATTTTTGGAAGAACTAATTATGAAATGCCTAGATAATTTCTCGAGAAATCAATGACGGAAACCCCAAAGAATTCCAAATTCTTTGGTGCAAATAAAAAAAAACAATCTTCAAAAGACTTTCCGCAGGAGGCCTTGGGTGAATTTCTGTAAGACCCCCTGAGGAAATTTGTGCAGGAATTCTTTAGGGATGAATGTGTCCATCCTTGTAGGATTATCTGAAGAAAAACTTCGAGAAATCCATGAACGAATCTTTATACGTAACTTGAAAAACAAAATCCTTGTTGAAAAGATTAATTTTTACTGGAATTTCTTAAAAGATTCTTGAACGAATTGTGAAAAAGGACTTAAAAACATTGCCTAAGGAATCTTTGAATGATTTTCTACAGAAATTATTAGAGGAATTTATGAGCAAATCCCTGCAGGTATGATTACTAAAGAAATGCTTGAACAAATTCTTAAGAAATCCTTGAAAGGACTTCCAAGAAAAATCGTATGAGACAGTGCAAAAAGAACCCTTGAAGAAGTTTCTAAAACAATCTTGAAGGAACTCCAAAGTATTCCTCTGAAAAAATGCTGAAGAGAATATGTTCGAATCGTTTGTGGATATCTTTAAGAAACTCTTTATGGAGTTCTTGGGATTACATAATACTGAAGAAAATCCTTCAAGGAATTGAAGAAGAAGTTTCCTAAGGAATCGCTGTTGCAACTTTCGCAGAAAATCTTCGAGGAATTTGTAAAGAAGTCCTTGAAGTATTTCCCAGATGAATCGTAAAAGATATCCAAGAAAGAGTTCTTGGAGCTCCGCACTTGAGAAAAAAAAATATTGATGAAATCGTTAGAAACATTTCGTTAGAAATTTCGTGAAAGAAATCCGGACGAAACTGGTGTAATCGCTAAGGAAACCGTTAAAGGTATCAACAGAAAAAAAAAGCTGATAAAAACCTTGGAAGAATTCCTAAAAGATTCATTGAGGAATTGCAGTAGAATCTCTTGGAGCAAATCCTGTGAGAATTTTTACGTCATTTATTACAATTTTTTAAGTATTTCTTCGGATTTTTTTATCTTTTTCAGTAATTAATTCGGAAACCCGTTACAGATTCGTTAAGGAATATCTTTAAACATTAATTTGAGAATCCATTCGGCTATTGCTTTGAAAATTTCCTTTGACGATATATTTGATTAATTGTTAGGCATTTCCTTTGGAAACTTCTTCAACTAATTCTCAGAAATGCTACAAAAATTGCTTCTGATTTTTATTTCTACGAACTACTTTAGATTTCTATTTCTACGAAAATTCTGTTGGGAATTCCGTCTGCAACTTTTCACTGACTTTTTTTTGACAATTCGTTTGAGAAAACCTCTGGTAATAACTTTCGGAATAACTTTAACATTTTTCTGGAAACTTCTATGCCAATCCCTACGGGAATTGATTGGGTAATTCATTTGGCATTTTTTTTTTTGGTAATTTATTCGGCGAGTTTTCTGTGAGTTACCTGAAAAAAAACTTTCAAATATCTTTTGGCGGTTTTTTTTTTGCAAATTCTTGGGAAATGCTTTGATTGGATTTGATCCGAAAGTTCCTATAAGAGTATTCTTGGAATTTTCTCTGCAAATGTTTTTGAAAACTATTTCGGCATAACTCTTTTGGAATTTCTCGGCAATAATATTCAAAGTTGAATTAGGTTATTGTTTTTGAAAATATCTTTGACAGAACTTTTTGAAATTCTTTGGGTTTGGAAATTTATTACGGGATTCAGCAATTTCTCTAAAAGTTCTACCAGCAGTCCCTTTGCTCATATACCTGACAATTACTATAGTAATTCTTTCAATAGCACAGCGTAACAAAAATTAACTTTTGGTCTGTCTCAAGAGCAAACTAATGTGTCTCTGACAGATTTTGGGCCGCGGTTATGTTAGGTACGATACAAACCACCCTCCAAAAATTGCATGCAAGTTTACATATTAACATAAAATGCTTAAATCTTTCAAATTTGATTTGATAAAACGAAATATTTTGCGTGAGTCGTAAATTTAGATGTCAATTGACCATTTTACCTTTTAATTGCTTAAAAAAATATTTCCATGTTTAACGGCTTGCAGTCAAAAAAGCCCAAAATCGCATATTTTGCCCTATAAATTGAGATATAGCTCAAAATTGTGGCGTCCTGAAACAAATCTGAAACCGGATTCGGATTCAGCGGCCCAAAACCTATCAGAGACACATACAGGTACCGTGATTTCGGGTGAAACTGGTCAGTGGGGTGAAATTGATCGACGTGACGGCAATTTTTAATTGTTAAAAATAAAGCTTTAAACTCAAAACAATTTGTTGAAAATGCCATGATTTGACTCAAGGGTTATTGAATGATGAGTTTACATGTTTTACAGATAATTAGTCACATATTTCTGTATAAAATTTAATATTTTCCGAAATTGCGTGTTCGGCGATTTTCAAAGACACTTTCTAACTTTTGTTACTGTAGCTGTATCACACATGTAATGAATATTAGAATGAATGTTTATAGCTGCCAAGTGTTCGCTTAACCCGATTTCGTCATAAATATTGATATTTATGCATATAATTGTACTTTTTCTAAAGTAATGACTTGTCTAGTATGAAAATTGCATACTTTTAGGCGTTTTCTTTAGATTTATTAAACTTTAAATATAAATAATTAAGAATTTACTAAACTTGTATAAGTTTTACAAAGCTTTTCGCATTCTGGGATGGATAATTCAGATGGAAAAATTATTTCCAGCACTTACAAAGACATTTCATTGACTGATCAATTTCACCCCGAAACTAAAATTTCTGATTTTTTATTTTAAATGATATTTATTGCAATAAAATGATTTGCAGTAAAAGTTTCAACCTGGTTGACTGATGAAAACCGTGATCGTACTTGTTTCAAAGCATTTAGTGCGACCATATCAATAACTATTCAAAAATTAGAAGCCAAAAACTGTGAAAAGTGATCAATTTCACCCGAAACCACGGTACTTTGAAAATTAATTAGTCGATTCGTTTGTAAATTTAAGTGGCAACTTTTAAAAGATTCTTTGGAAATTCATCTGTTCATTTCTTCTGATAATTCTTTATTAACTTTCGTCTGTTATTACTTTTGATGTTCTATGAGATACATCTTTGCAAATTAAAAATTTATCGACGAATTTACTACGGAACGACCGAGAAAAATCTCAAGAGAATTACCAAAAGAATTTCCGAAAAAAAAAGATGATTACCACAAGAGATCACATACAATTTCCTAAAAATGTGTGAAGAAATTTCTATAGAATTTCTAGGAGGAATTTCTGTGAGAATTGAAAGAATTCTTTTGTTTTTTTTTTTGAGTTTGTAAAGTATTCATTGGAGGAATTTATGAATCCTTGAATAGGCTTATTAGAGGAATTCCTATGGAATTTCTTGGAGGAATTTGTGTAAGAATCTCCGGAAAACCCTTGCAGTAGTAATTAAATAAATACATGAAGAAATCCTTGCATAAAAAGACCGCAAAAGATTTCTTGTCCAAAATTATTTGTAAAATACCTGGAAAAATCAGTTTAGGAATGAATGAATGAAATCAATTGAAGAAACTCTAAGAGAATACTTGAATAAAATCTGAACGAATCTCCGGGCAAATCGCAAGAGAATTACTAAAGAAATCTCTGGAAAAAATCCAGAAGGAATTTTGAGAGCAATTTCTTAAGGCTGCCTTAAAGGAAATCCTTTAGAATTTGGAATAACCTTAGAACATTTCCTAAATCCTTGGAAAGACTTCTGGAGAAGTTATTTGTTTTGATAAGATAGGATATCTGTTTCTTTACTATTTAGCTATTTACGCTACCATTTTTATCCTACTCAAAACAATGGAATGAAGCGTTTTTGTTCTGTTTCTTAATTTTGTATATTTGTTAGAAGTGAGCACGGATTATATAAAAAATAACGTAATAATTCTGGAGGAATCAACCATGAATTCTGGAGAAATAGAATTTTTTGAAGAGTGCCCAGAGGAATACTAGCAAAAATTCCTGAAGGAACTCTTGAGAAGACTCCTAGAGTTGATGGATATTGAAAAATTCGTTAGAGGAAATCCAGAAGGATTTTTCGAATGAATTCCTACATAACTCCTACAGAAGTCCATCTAAAAATGTAATTTAATTAATTTAATTTAATTAATTCAATTTCTTCAGTAGGAATCCTTGGAGATTTTGTTTAATTAGTGGAGAAATCCTATGATGAATCTGTTAGTAAAACCTTAGAGAAACTTCTTGAAGAATCCTTGAAGATTTTTTTTGGAAAAGGGAATTTTTGGTGGGATTTCTGAAGTAATCTTAGGAAGTAATTCTTAAGAAATCTTTAAAAGGACACTAAGATAAGTGATGAATGCTTGAGGAAATTCCAAGTTTAATTATTGGAGAAATATCTATAAGAGTTATTTGAGGGAAGAATTGAGAAATACTTGAAGAATCTATGGAAAATCACCAAAGGAATATTAAGAGGATTCTCTGAAAGAAACAGAAGAATGTTTAAAGAAACCCTTCTTTTCCTCTGAGGGAATCCCGATGTAATTTCTTGGAAGAACATCTGGTTCTAAATGAATCATTGATGATTTTTTGTAGTATTTTTTTTCTGGAATTTTGAAAGAATTCTTTAGATGATCTTCTAGATGAATCCTCAGAATATAATTGATAGATTCTTGAACTAATATTTCGAGAAATACTCGATGAAGCCTTTGCAAGAATCTTTTGAATTACTCTGTAGTATTTTGAAAACATTCCTGCATGTCTGAGGTGAACCAGCCATGGGACTGAAAGCCTCATTAATAAGGCTAATTATAGTAATATCATTCCTGAAGGAGTGCTTCTAGAGGAGTACTGAATGATATTCTTGCATTTACAACTTAAAAGTTTCTTGAATACAAATTATTCTTCAAGAAAAATTTCTTAAAGAAAAAAGTAAAGCAATCTTTGAAAGCGTTTATAAATGATTTTTTGGTGCAATTTCTAAATAAATTGTTAAAACATTTTCAGCATAATTCTTATAAAAAAAATCTCGCGCTCCCGAAAAAAATCATAAAGGAAAACAGAAAATAAGATAAGATAGATAATTTTTAACCCTCCTTTGGCCATCACTGCCAGCATCACTAGAATACTGAGTACAAAAAGCGAGATTTTTTTAAAGTTTTGTACAAAATTTAACAGTGAGATTATTCGACAGTTAAATGTATAGATTTTTCATTGTAAACTATGTACATATTCTGTAATTTTCATGGGGGCTACCAATTTGCTTCCGCATCGGGCCCCCAAATTCCTAGCTACGCCACTGAAAACACCCAATTCTCATCATTCCATATAACGTTAAAAACTTCATTTGTTTCAACAAAATGAGGATCACAAATATTGCCCGGAAGCACTCACACATCTTTAAAATTCTTACCCCAACTTTGCCACAATGAAGAAAGTGTCACAAGTGAAAGTGTGTCCTTGACTTCCTTGGGCATAGAGTATCTTCGTGCCTGCCACACGATATACACATGCAAAATGGTCATTGGCAGAGGAAGCTCTCAGTTAAAAACTGTGGAAGTGCTCATAGAACACTAAGCTGAGAAGCAGGCTTTGTCCCAGTGAGGACGTTACGCCAAGAAGAGGAGAGAGGAGAGGAGGATAACGCGCAGGTACTCAAGACATTATCCATAAAAAGTTGGTCGGATTCGCTTTCTTGCCTTTTTTATTCGTTCTCGCTTCCATCTGCTTGCCGAGTGTCTAAAAATAGATTTCCGAGCTGCCGCAGGAGCAGCCATCACCAACATAGCCATCACCGGCTTTGTTAGTGACAAAAGTGCAGTCGTTTAAAACAGTCCGTTATTTTATTTTGAAACTACCAAATCTTTGTTTTCTCTAACAAACTGTCAAAAATTTCGACAAATGATAATATTTGTATTATCAAACAATGGAACAGTTCAGTTTAAACTAGAAATAAATTTGTCGCTATAGCAAACTGAAAAATTGGTTGATTTGAACTAGAATTTAATTGTGTTTACAATTTATTTTTCTGCGTGTATACTTATCGCCATCGCGATGAGCGCAAACGGCGCCGAAAAATATTGTTATTTTTCCAATTAATAAAGTGATTATACAAGTAAAACTATTGTGAGTACTTATCCTCGGCCGTCACAATAGTTCTTGCGACGGAGGATTGTGAATCCCGGTGGAATTCCGGTTGACGGGGCTAGTGCTGCTACGGGGCCTGCTGGAGCTCCGACTGTTCTCCCCCAACCGGTAGAACACGATAGAATCGTTCGATAAACGCAAGTAAAACTGGATGGGCTGGGTGGATGAGCAGATGAAAAAGCACTTTCTTCTGCATTATAAGGGGTCCGATACCTATGATGTTATCTGCGACAAGGTTGCCCCAGACTCCCCCCGCACGAAGACGTACCAGGAAATGGTTGCTCCGTTGAACGTCTTTTTCAGCCCCCAGCCACTGAGGATCAGCGAGAACTTTCGCTTCAAGAGTTGCCGGCGAGAGGGCAATAAAGATCATCCAGCAGGTAAAAACGGAAAACAAATTGCGCAGAAGATGCTCCATGTAAACAAAGTGCGAGTTAAAGTGCAAGTGATGGGTGTTGCTATCGTTGCAACAACAAATCGCACGCGAACATAAAAAAACTGCAGTGTTTGGACGAAAAAGTGATCAGTGAACCACTCGGCAGTTTTTCTTCCCTTCTGTTGGTTCTGTTTCAATTACCAAGCGGTGTATGTTCTCTCGTCGAGTCGCATGGTTCACGAAGGAACACAAAGAGGATACTCCGATATAAACAAGCTGCGGCGATGAGCGGGCATCGCTAAGTGTAACACTTACCGATGATCGCTCATCGTTGGCTTGGGGCAACTGTGAATAATCGTTATTTTCATAAGTATTTAATGCGTTTTCGCTTTAAAAACGTGAAATACTATTTAATTTAACTGTATTCATGACGTTGCAGGTTGTGTAGTCACAATAAAAAAAGAATTATGGCAATAAAATATTCATACCGAATGCATCGCTTTCATTAGCGTCATCGAGCATCTTCTCTCTTGATTGCGCTCTCGTATCGAACCGGGCAAGAGAATGAACAGCATTTCGGGGAGCGTTCCCGAGCATGTTGGTTCATGAAATGTTACATTCGCGAATGTATCACTTGCTGAGCATGGACCATTCAGTGGTTCGCGATAAAAATCCACACACTGAAAAACTGTGTGCTCGTACTGTAAATTGACCGGAAATTTCGAGAAAGTCGCGGCGAAGTCTGATTCGCGATCAACGAACAAATCTACTCCGGTGCGAACGAACTACCTATGTGGACAAAACCGGCTGCAGTTAACGCGCCGAGAGTGTTGAAGTGCGTGAAGTTTGCCCGATTGAATCTTCGCGTTGCAAAAAGTTTCTGCTGGATGTTTCCATGAATGACAAGTACGTACAGTTCGAGATTGATACAGGTTCGCTGGTCAATATCATCAGTGCGGAGGACAAGAACCGACTCTTCCCGGTCGCGCGGTTGCGTAAGTGTGATACGGACTTGGTTAGCTACTGCCTTAATTAGCTACTGTTAGATACTTCCCGGAATTCTCTACGTACAACGGTAATTTCATCCCGTTACGTTTGAATTCAACACTCGGGTCGAGGATACCAAGCACATCGATGCTGGTATTGCCCCAAGTAACCACGGTGCTGAAGCCTTATTGAATGCAGATATACAGTGTATTTAGTGCAATCATTACTTTTCATGCAAACTTAAGGTTGATTTAAAGTGGAAGTGGGCAATTATAGAATCAAATTAGGATTATACTGGTATAATCTTGAAGCAGTCGCATAATTGCCCATTTCCACTTTAAATCAGCTTTAAGTTTGCATGTAAAGTAATGATTGCTCTAAGTACACCGTATATCTGCATTCAATAAGGCTTCAGCACCGTGGTTACTTGGGGCAATACCAGCATCGATGTGCTTGGTATCCTCGACCCGAGTGTTGAATTCGAACGTAACGGGATGAAATTACCGTTGTACGTGGTGAATTCCGGGAAGTATCCGTTACTCGGTCACGAGTGGCTGAAAATGATGTCGGTGTATTGAAATTGCATGTTCCAAGGACCGAGTGTTGTAAATACGATGGCTTCTACTGCTTCCTCGGACCGCGATGCCGCTTTGAAGGCGTTACTCGAGAGGTATTCGACCCGGGTTTCCAATGTTCAAGCTAACCTATCACTGAAGAAGAATGTGCGGCTGGTGTTCAGCACGATTGATCTCATCCAAATCGAAAAGGCACCAGAAGATCGGGGACTGCTCTACACATCGCGGTCTCTATCGTCCGAACAGACTGATGTACGGTGTACGTCAGCCCCAGCAATCTGGTAGCGACAAATGGAAGTCATATTGCAAGGAATGGAAGGGGAAAGTGTTTTCTTGGCCGATATCAAAATAACGGGTGAGAATGATGAAATACACTTGCGTCGGCTGGAAGAGGTACTTCGGCGTCTTAACGAATGTGGAATACGAGTCAAGTGCGAATTCTTTGTGGACAACATTGATGTGGATATTACGCAACTCACTATATCAATCCGTTTCTGACATTCTTAGCAAACTGCAGTAGAATCACTTGGCATGATACGGGACCTCGCAATACAGGTGATTGGCTCCGCCAAAGCTCCACTCCTCAAATGAGGCAGCAACACACTCCCTGTCTCGTCATGATGATTGCTGTCACCGATGCTTACTAGGGTAAAGACACGCAAGGGGAATATCACGAATCATTATTCACAGCCCACAGTTGAGTACTGCGGATACTCGATTGATAAGGACGACATTCACAAGATTCAACAGAAGGTGCAAGCAATCCAGAACATGCCCAGACCGAAGAACGTCGAAGAAGTACGGTCGTTCGTCGGATTCGTTAACTATTACGGACGGTTCTTTGGGAGTCTCCAGATAGTCTAGTGGTTAAGGCTATGGATCGCCAATCCGAAGACGGCGGGTTCGATTCCTGTTCTGGTCGGGAAAATTCTCTCCCTGGGTATAGTATACCATTGTACTTGCCACACAATGTACACATTCATGCAATGGCAGGAATATAAAGCCCTTCAGTTAATAACTGTGGGAGCGCTCTAAAAACACTAAGTTGAAGCGAGGCAGGCTAAGTTCCAATACGAACGTCGAGCCATATAGAAGAAGAAGAAGAAGAAGAAGAACGGTTCTTCGATAAACTGAGCACGGTGCTGTATCCTCTGAACAACTTGATTAAAAACGACGTGCCGTAGAAATGGACCAAGCTATGTGAGGACTCAGGAAGGTTTGATTGATTGATTTGTTTTTATTATAAAGACTTTCAGCCCTTGGCTGATTCGTCTCTCATTCAGGAAGGTGAAGGAATTGATGCGATCCAACGAATGTCTTGCCCATTATTCACTCGAGTTACCACTTCTGCTTGGCACGGATACTTCGCCCTACGGAGTAGAAGCGGTACTAAGCTACATGTATCCGGACAGTACTAAACGTCCAATTCAGTTCACGTCCCAAACTCTCAGTCGAATGCAGCAGAAGTACATGCAGGTGGACAGGAAGGCGTACGCTGTCATATTTGGAGTGTAGATTTCTTCCATTTATTACCTCTACGGCCGGAGATTCACCATGCTTACCGACAACCAGGCAAAGATCTTCGGGGAGCACAAAGGGTTGCCGGTTATGTCTGCGCTGCGTTATGAAATCCGGTTCCGCAAATCTGCCAACCACGCCAATGCTGATGCCATGTCGAAATTTCCACTGGATATTACCGATCCTGAGAACGAGATTGAAGAATCTGATGCTGTGGAGCTGAATCAAATCGACACTCTACCGGTGACTGCTGCCGAATTAGGTCAAGTTACTGCTGAGGATCATACAGTGCAGAAATTAGTCCAAGGAATGAAGCCTGGTCAGTCGGTGGAAGCGAAGGATCATTTTGGAGTGGAACATCACGAGTTCTCCCTTCAAAAAGGATGCTTGGTTCGAGGTATTCGAGTGTCCGTGCCTGTCGCTCTCCACAAACGTATTCTGGGGGAATTGCATTCTACTCACTTTGGAACAACTCGTTCGAAGTCACTGGCAAGAGGATACTGTTGATGGCCTGGTTTGGACCGGGGTATACAGGAAATGGTACTGAACTGTTCCGGCTGCCAGTCGGTACAAGCCGAGTTGACGGTGATGAACCTTCATTGCTGGGAAACTCCGACAGCTCCTTTCCAGAGGGTTCATGTCGGCTTTGCTGGTCCCTTTTTGGATACCTACTTCATTATCTACGTGGACGCCTACAGCAAGTGACCGGAGGTCCAGATATGCAGGCCCATCATGGCCGAATGTACCGTCAATCTGCGTCGTGAGATGTTCAGCAAGTTTGGCATTCCGACAGTGCTGGTGAACGACCATGGCGTCCATTTTACAGCGGGGGTTCAGGAACTGTTGCCTGAAGACAAACAATGTAGTGAACAAAATGGGTGCTTCGCATCATCTAGCAACGGACGGTCAGGTGGAGCGGTACGTTCAAACCATCAAACACCCATAACCCAAACACTACCATCGTATATGGTGTAGAATAGAATGCTAAAGTGGAGGCCTATGCGTACATGCTTCCATTTAACAGCGTGTAAAGTGTACGTATATCGCCTCCACTTTAGCATCCTATTCAACATCATATACGATCGTGTGTTGGCTGGGCAGAAGCTGAAGGCGTTGAATTGCACCATGTCTCGGCTGAACCTGGGAGTTCTGTAACATCCTGCTCACATACCGCAAAAAGATTCATCCATCAACAGGGAATTCACCATCATATGTCGTGTTCGGTCGACAGATTCGATCGAGTCTTGACTTGCTACTGCCGGAAAACGAAACTTCAAACAAGGCGGACATTGTCGTGCGCCAATTCCTGGAGTTCGTGTTCGAGATTTACTGCCCAAAAATAAGTGAAAGTTTTGGAAGAATAGCCGAGAAGCTCGGTAAGCTGCGATATGCTGTACGTCTCGACGATGGGCGAATCTGGGAGCGCCACATTGGCCACATAGTTGGAGTGGGTGCCGATCTACAAGATGTTTCGGTGGACACTCCAAGAGAGGAAGAGTTCATTGAACGGTACGAGCCAATCATATCCGCTGCTCTCGCGGTGGATTCTGCAGCGATTGCGGCGGTCATGTAGGTTCCCACTACCGCTATTCTAGAACGAGAGACTGCTGATACTACACCGGTGGTTTCCAAACGTAATGCTGTCACGATGCCTACGCTTGCTTCCAGTCCGGAGCGTTTGGCGTCTACCGGGGATAGTCGATCAGCCGTTTTGGAGTCGACGCCGGTGCGACGACCACCTCGTATTATTAAACCTCCCCATAGATTGAATATGTAGTTTTTATGATTGTTAACCCTTTGGAGACGGTATTTTTCGATGCACCCCTGCTAGTCTAGAACACGTTTGTAATGGTCGGTTCTCTCGGCTGGGCTAATAATCTTGCATTATATAAACCTTACTAATTTTGTTATACACATACCATGATTGCGCATACCTTGAATTACATCACTTTCAGGGCGGATCACCAAAATGTGAAATTTCCATACAAATGGCTCGACTTTGGCTCTCAAGAACTCTTTCATTTCCCAACAAAACTACAATTCAGTAACAAATTTTGAAAACGACGTATAGTCAACGGTGTAGCATTGATTATACGTCGTTTTCAAAATTTGTTACTGAATTGTTGTTCTTGTTTTTTAAAGAACCTCTCAATATCTTTCAATTTCTGGCATTAGTTTATGTGGTTGAAAAATAAAAATAAAAAGGAGGCAGAGATAAAAGTTGTTGTGCAATTAGACCTATTTTATTCCTTCAGCCAGGTATAGAGATAAGTGACATTTCAACACACGAACACTAGCGCAAATTTTTCCTCACACAAAAGGCGCTGTCCATAAACTACGTAGATTCATTTTGGGCAATCTCAGAACCCCCCCCTCCCCCTCTGTAGACTTTTGTTCATACAAAATTTTCTTAATTTGTATGAAGCGTAGACTTTGGTCAGACCCCCCCGTCCCCCCTAAGAGTCTACGTGGTTTATGAACAGGCCCAAAGTGCACGCCGATTGCAAGGCTATTCAGATTGCATATGCAAATATTACCCAATCGAATTGGGTAAAACGGGTAAATAATGATAAAACCAACGTCCGGGGGAAGATTGCAAATATTTTCCTCGCAGTTTCACAACTACATCTACAAAAAAGGCACGCATACATTTGAACGTGATTATTATGTTTCCAGTTCAAAACCGAATTAGCGACATTTTTTCTTTGACTTCCGCTGCTTTAGCCTTGCGTTAAACACAATGTCGGAAGTGGGGCGCTGTATTGTACACCTGGTGCTCTATACAGCGCCCCACTTCCGACATTGTGTTAAACGCAAGGCTAAAGCAGCGGAAGTCAAAGAAAAAATGTCGCTAATTCGGTTTTGAACTGGAAACATAATACCTCTATTACCTAGCCTACATAACCTTATTTCTTGCGGGGCAGCTGTTTCTACTTCCAAATCTTCAAGTTATTTATCAATCATGTCGACAGAACTTCCCATGTTTACCGATTCGATTAAAAAACATTGCATTTTCACTTTTTTTTAGATATTTCACTTTTTGTGGACCAATCAATTTGTCAGAAAACAAACGTTCCGGCACACCGAAGAAAAACCGACACCCAAAATAGCTTCCAATTTCAAATCAAAACTCAATCGAAATCGAATCGCGCCAGCACCTATTGTACCAATCAAAAGAACAAAGAAGCAATGATTTGAACTTCCACTTTCTACCAGTCAGTCACAGCTCACCTGCCGATAGACATATGTAAAACAGGGCACAGTGGTCGCCGGGGTCGGAGTAATACTGGTCTAACTTATCTATGAATATTTGATATTATGCACCCGGGTAATCGTTTAGTTTGCAATCCTACGCTGTAAAAAAAATCAAAAAAGGCGACTATAGCACCGCCTTGACTGACTTTTTTGAAGATTTAAGTATTCTACCAAATTCGGCCACTGTGTGGCCGTCTGTGTTCACCTAATGACCTTCACCGTGGCACAGTTACTCGCAAACACAGCCTGCTCCACCTTCCACTTTCTTCCCAACCCAAAAGAATACCTAGGGGTGGTGGGGGTAAAGTGGACAGGTGGGGTAAAATGGACAGGGTACAGTTTCATGGCTTTTGTTGTTTTTCAAAATGTATCAACGATTGAAGCTTATGCCTAAGCATGAATCATTATACTTTTGCTGATCTTGAACATTGAAATCAAATAAACCTTTTCAAGATGACTAAAACTTTAAAAATCACGTGAAAAATCGAAAATGATGTAAAATCTGCTTATAATTGCTAAGGTTTTCTCGTAAGTTATTTTAAAATTATAACAAGTTTTACACCCTAACCCAATAAAGTCCACGTAGAAGAATATATTTGACCGAAAAAAAAATAAGTTTTGGTAAAAAAAAAAGTTTTGGAAATAATTTTAGCAAAATCAGACCGTGGGGGTAAAATGGACAATCGGTTCAAATTTCACCAAAATTTCATTTTTTATTTTGCAAACTTCAGAATCATCAGCCGTCATACCTATCGTGAGAAGTAAAAAGTTATAAAAAAATATTTTATATCAACAAAAAATAATTTTCATCCAAAACAGTGCTTGTTTTTTACACTATTTTTGCAATAATTATTTAAGTGTGTTTCAAAGTTTGTATTAAAAGTTTGAAAACAACAAAATAAAGGTATCGTATGAAATTTGATAGTTTGTATTTAAAAACATAGAAACAATATGCTGTTATGTAATTTTTAACGACTTGTTCATTTTACCCCATCGATTGTCCATTTTACCCCCACCAATTTTTTTCACACTATTTTGATGCACGATTTGGTGAAGAAAATAATCAAAGAAAACAATATTTTTTAAAGGCAATTCCTTACAAGATTTCTAGAGTATATCATTACCTTCCATGTTACTCGGAAAAGCAGATGGATTTTGCCGCATTTCCGCGGGAAACGACCAAAATGCTTAGGTTGTCCACTTTACCCCCACCACCCCTACCACTTCAAATTTTTGTGCAATTTTGCTCCAACAATACGATAACCGCTCGAGAAAGAGGTTTGGCATAAACTCGTGCGCTGCCGCCGCCACCTTGGAAGTGAATGTAAGAAAATTGATTTTGTTTTCGTTCAATTTCGAATGTTGATTTAGGGCGCCCATCCATCCGTCCATCGCATCGGTGGCAATTGGGTTGCTTGCCATTTGTGTATGTACGTGGAAAAGTTGTTACTATTGTTTTTTCGTCTGGGCCAGGTGATACTGGTAGTAAGTCGGAAAACAGAAAAAGGCGTTTCAAAGTTTATTTCAAGTAAATAAACTCGTAACAAAAACTGAAGAGCTAAAATTTACATGCACAGGTAATAAACAAACTCACTAGAGTTTTGAAGGCAATTCGGGCAATGTTGGCACAGCTTTGGTTGCAAACATTTTGCAACATCTTTGTTGCACATGTACACAGCAGAGCTATTGGACATCAACCGGGACAGTGCCACTATAACTGTGGAGTGGAGGTTTTTTTAATGGCGTAATCGACGTGCCTACCGAAGGTGAGCTTATCGTCGATCATCACGCCCAAGTGTTTGACGAAGCACTCCGACGTGATGGTGCATTCGCCTACACTAATCACCGCTTGCTGCTCCGACTTCCGGTTGTTCACAACCATCATCTTGGTTTCGTGGTGAGCCAACTCCAGTTTCCTGGACCTCATCCACGTCCCAACCACCTTGATCGAGGGGGTGGTAGTCAACATCACTTCTTCGGTCGATTTACCGTAGACTTCCAGCGTAATGTCGTCAGCAAAGCCGACAATCTCCACTCCCACCGGGAATTCTAACCTCAACACCTCGTCGTACGTGACATTCCATAGCACCGGACCTAGGATGAAACCTTGGGGGAATCCTGAGGTTATGTGAAAGCACTTCCGACCCACCTCCGTGTCGTAAACTAGTACGCGATTCTGGAAGTAGCTTCCGAGAATCTTGTACAAGTACTCGGGTATCCAGACGCAGGAGCGCATCGGCAATAGCTGTCCAACTGGCGCTATTAAACGCATTCCTTACGTCCAGAGCCACTACTGCACAGTAGCAAATCCCCCTACTCTTACGCTGGAGCGCTATATTGGCGGTTTATGTAACCGTCAGGAAAGCGTCTATGGTCGACCACCCCTTCCGGAAGCCAAACTGGTTGCTGAAGGGACCGTATACAACCGCAGTGTGCCTCAACATTCTGATGAGAATGATCGTTTCAAGAACCTACCCCACAGTGTCGATTAAGTATATTGGTGGTTATGCCAACGGATCTCCCATTGGTTTCTCCGCCCTTAGCAATAGCACCAGGCTCAGCCGCTTCCAAATCTCTGGGAAAACTCCTTAATCCAGGAATTTCTGCATAGCAGACCTGAACATCTCGGGAGCCTCTGCAATAGCTACTTTTATGGCCATGTTCGGAACTTCGTCCGGACCTAGGGCCTTACCTACGCTAAGAGACTTTTCTATCCCCGCAAGTTCCACATCGGTAACCCTCTCCTCATCGCCAGCCCCAGTCCCCGGCAGTCCTACGAAAGGAGGCCAAGGACTAGGATCATGACGTGGAAAAAGTCCCTCGATGATCCCCTCCGGTTGCTCTGTAGGAGTCATTACGCCTCTCGTCTTCGCCATCACGATCCTGTAGGCGTCACCCCACGGGTTCGCATTGGCACTCTGACAGAGACCCTCAAAGCAGACCTTTTTGCTTGCTCTTATCTCGGTCTTAAGCGCGGCTTTTGCAGCGGCGAACACCACCCGCCGTTCGTTTCGCTCTTTCTCTGATCGTGCTTGCTGCATCCGCCGCCTAGCCTGTAGTCAGGCGCGGCGCAGGTCCGCAATCGTGTCGATCCACCAGTAAGCAGATTGCCTCCCATTTCTAGGGTGGACTCGTCTAGGCATGGTCGCATCGCAGGCACGCAAGAGCACTGCTTCCAGCTCGTCGCCGTCTAAACCAAGTAAGTTCCGCTTACAGCGGAGCGCTTCCCTAAATACCCCTTCGTCGAAGTATGATGTCTTCCACCTGTGAGGGCTTGGCCTCGGCCGCCTCTTCATCTACCCGCTGCCTGCTGTTGTTGTAGTCGATACTGTAGCGAAACGCCAGGTGATCGCTGTGAGTGTAGCTATCGTCTACTCTCCAGTTCGAACTACTTGTTAACCCAATACTTCAAAAGGTCACGCCAATAATTGACTCTGCTCCGTTTCGACTATAGGTACTCTAATTGGTACCGACATTAGTCAAGTCGACACCTAAGATGGCCAGTGTTTCTAGCAGGATCTGACCCCGCTGGTTCGTGAAACGGCTTCCCCATTCCACAGCCCAGGCATTAAAGTCACCCGCTATTACCACCGGCCTTCGCCCTGTTAGCACGGTCGTTAAGCGGTCCAGCATTTGCGTGAACTGCTCGATCGGCCATCGCGGAGGCGCATAACAGCTACAGAAGAAGACCCCGTTCACTTTGGCGACCACGAAGCCCTAGGTAGAAGACACCAATTCCTGGACGGGGTATTTACGAGTCGTCCATATCGCCGCCATTTTTCTGGACTCATCCGCGACCCAGTTGCCGTTACCGGCGGGTATTCGGTATGGGTCCGATATGATGGCAATATCCATCTCCCACTCAGAAACCGCCTGACAAAGCAGTTGCTGAGCCGCGTCACAGTGGTTCAGGTTCAGCTGCGTTACCTGCACTGTGATTTGTTCACTATGGCTTTCTTTAAGGCTGGGCACCTTGGGCCACCCGTCGGATGTCTGTTGTTCACGAATTTCCCGGTACAGATCATGCTAAACTTGTGCAGCTTTGGGCCTTATGACCTTCAGCGCGGCATCGCCTAAACAGTTTACACCTGCCGGGGTCTTTGCAGTCCCACGACTTGTGTCCTGGTTCCAGACACCTAAAGGAAACCTAAAGGGTCCTCCCCTTGGATCGCCCTACTCTGTGGCTGTTGAGGGCCCACTAGCGGTCGCAACCTCTTGTTCCCATCGTTCTGGGACGGGCCAGCTTTTTCAGGCCCACCCTTCCCAGCTTTCCGGGAACCCTGGCTGGGGTCCGACCTTCCGGCATTGTTACCGACTTTCGGGGTAATGATTCGCCTGGCCTTGCGGGCACCGCCAGACAGCTCCTCGCCTGACGGTTGCCTCGCCCGCTTCTGCGATCGCTTGCCCCGTTTGTCGCGAGCAGTCGCTTCCGCCTTATTCGGATTTCCTGCGAAGGAAAAGGCCTCCGTTTGGGTGAACTTAGGCACTATCTCCTTTGCAGATACCGCTGCTGCAGCAGTCTGCAACGCGAGTACCGCGTGCTCCTGCTTGGCATCATCGATCGACACCCTAAGTCAAAGCAATGCCGTTTTCAGGTCCTTGCTTATATTCGACTTAGTGGACGCAAAGTCGATGATTTTGACAGGCTGCTGCTCAGCCACCTCTATTGCGGACCGTCCTTTGGATTCTCGGTTGACGGCCCTCAGCAACCACGCTCCGTACATAACCTCCACCGGCAGGCTTGCCGGGAAGTGGACTGGAGCACCCACGCTTGAGCTGCGTACGCAACTCCCAGCGCCTATCTCCTCACTTCTCCTTGTCGGAGACCTTATCAACCCGCTTCTTGCGAAGGGATTGATCGCACCACTGTTATCTGCACCTGATTTTGGTTGGTTTTATTATTCATGACTTAGTCACGAGTTGCACGGGAAAGGATGTCCACCACGCCAGAGCCCTGCATTAACGCGGTAAGGGACAGCTTACTGTGGGGGGTGCCCAGGTATCCCACAGGCTCCGTTAAGAATCGAGTATTTTTTCACCCCCTTGATCACTCATTCCTCGGCACGGATCGCTTGACACCTTGAATTGAGGTGTTAGTCCTATTTTTCGCCGGCGACTACGCGGCTGACTCGCAAGCGGAGGGGTTCGTCAGGCCCCGGGTCTATGATCCCTACTGCCCCTGTGTGTTGTTTAGATAAAGAGATCCGAGCTTCTGCTATTTGCAAGGCAGCCATTATAACGGCCATCTTTGGGTCTGCTCATAAATACCCTTCATTACTACCTATAAACGCCTCCGTCTGGGTAGACTTCGGCACCTTGAACTTCATGGACTCTGCCGCTGATAAATAATTCCCCGACAATCTAGCCGGGGAGGAAATGGGATTACTCACGCTAGCACTACGTACGCAGGGGCCTGCTCCTACTTCTGCTCTCTCTAAATGAGACCTCGCTAACCCACAATAATTACTGATTTTTTTAATTGACTGCGCTAGAGACTGTCGATAGAGAAAATTTGATCATTTAACTATCACGTAATTTCTCGGAAACTCTTGACAGTCAATTCTTCAAATGAACAAAAAATCCTAAACGTCATTCAAAAGTGCCATTGAAAGCTCCCTCCCTACATCTGAACAAAAAACTTTAGTCGCATTAAAACTTTCAACCTGAAAAGAATGTTCTCTTGGTTTTATCTTCTCTTCTGTCGCGGTGCAGCATGGAGAATCGATTGAAGGAAAAAATAACACATCCAAACGCAGCTAGAGAACTCTGAAGTACAACTCTCAAGCTGTACCATTGTTAGAAAGCTAAACGCAATAATTTTAACGGGAGTGAAGACAAAAGTTTTCCAATTCGGATTGTACATGAAATCGAAAATAATTGCTCACAGATCGCTGCCAAAAATGCACTTGGGGAGTGAATTGCGAGCTAAACTGAACTGTGATCGAAATCGAAGCTTTTTAAAAGAATCGTTAACATTCATTTCACGATTATTATTGAAGCAAAAAAAAAACAAGTGCGTCGAAAATGATATGATGATACTTGCAAACACGATTTGCTGTATGCAAAAGTCGCCAATCGACCTTCAGTACAGCCAAATGCTCTACCTTTTCTACAGAAATTATTCACGAGCATCGTCTCGTCAAAAAGCTGACAACTTCGTCGTGCAGTAACATTCATCACATCCTACATTTTCAGTCGTCTTTCTTCTGGTTGACGATCCATCTTCCGGGAAAATTGTGGATTCGATCTCAATGCCAAGAGCGCCAACAGTCAGTCATTGGCTCTAGTCGGTATACCTATGCCATAATTTTGCGAGAGAAATTATGATGTACACGTCGACACCGCCTTGCCTTCAGGAATTTAATTCAACACCTTTTCTGATGACAGACAATTTATCATCTATGTACTAAACTGGTGCGCTTGACAGGGTGTACAACAATTTTGAGATTTCCTTTTTTTTTTCGACTCACGGTCGGTGTTCCGTTTAGTCGTAGCTACCACGTTTTTTTTTCTGAAGGCATCAGCGCACTCGATGGTAATAGCTCATTGTTGTCGCCCGCTTACGGAATCTACTACACATATAGAGAGTAGATTCTAGATTGTAGATGGTGGAAGTACCGAAATAGAGCGACGACGGCTGATAGACACGACCGATGAATCAACAAACGAATGAAAAAGTCCCACACCGAAAGAGACTCGGGGGAAGCTCTGTCATCCATTTACGCTTGGTTGGCGATGAATTTTTGATGATATTTCAGGCACTATTCACCGAATATATAGCAATTTGTTTGATTGCGGGATGGCTGGCTGGTGCCGGTTTATGCAGATATCACGTACCTCTATGGCATGGCATATTCACGTGAAAATGCCATGCCATGAAAACACTTCTGATGAAAATTTTAATCAAAGTAGATAATGAAAAATGAGCGGATTGGAAGGCATATGCTGTCCGGTGAAGCGAAAAAGTGCACTTTGTTATGATTTGCTAAAATAAGGTAAGTAGGTTGCGCGAGCGAATACTACCATATTACTTTGGAAGTAAATATGAAAAGATACAGAAGCTTAGCTCACTAGAAGCTGTTTTTTCTCATATATGCAACACTTGCATTGTTCAATAATTCTCAACAGAGAGTAATATAACGATTTTGGCAAGCTAAATGAGGCCTCCCTTGAGAACTTCTGGAATACAATTAAAGCAGCTAGGTATCAGCGACGCAGCCGCGAGCAGTCGACGGATCGATTGGTTCGAAGAGGAGTGTGGAGAGATTTTGGAAGGAAAGAATGCAACGCGGGCAGCTGTGCTGCAGCATGAGACCCGGCAGAACGTAAAACGTTGCAAACAGAAGCAGAATCAGTAGACATGCCTCTGTCGTCAGAAAATACATCACATGGAGGGAGAAGAGTGTGAGGTATGGAACTGTCGTGCCGTTATCAAGACTAACGGAAGTTCAACCAGAAATTCAACGCATCACACAACGGCTTCTTGCGCGGGTCAAAATATGCCAGACTGAATCCTCTTAACGGAGCAGCACTTCTAAGTACTCCTGAATGGTGCAGAGTAGGCAAGCACTGTGCATCAAGTGGAAGCTATGGCTACGTCAACAAGCCAGATGATGGAACAAACCATGTCTTTCACTAAGTGAAGTTAATGATTCAACAGTTCGAAAACGATGGCTTATCGATAATTGGATATACGGCGTATCCTCCAGAAATTACTGGAATGTAGGGTTCCTATGCATCACCTGTTCTTCGATTTCAATGCGGCATACTACAGTATAGATCGAGCAGAGGCTTGATAAATTTTGGACTAGAACGATTTTCCCGGGAAGCTTGCAAGTCTGATAGAAGCAATGATGCTTTTGCGGGCAAACACTCTCTCGTTTCAATTTCGACCGTGCCTACGACAGGCAGAGCCGTAGCATGGTTCCACGGCGCCCTTGGCAAGCATCCTGATTTGCGCCCCATAGTAATGTCTATTGTTTTCATTTTTATAAAATTTCTTAAAAAGTTGTTTTGTTTTTATATTTTGGTGACATTTTTTGAGAAAATTTTTTTTTTTCTCGAGAATTTCATAGGGTCTTGTACCATTTGGGCAGGTGTACCTATTTTGGGCACTTGCCGCTATAACTAATTGAATTTCAAACCGATTGATTTGAGTTTCTGTATAGAGTTAGATACTGTACGTGCCTAACTCTACACAAAAATTCAAATCAATCCGTTTGAAATTGACTTAGTTATAGCGGCAAGTGCCCAAAACAGGTACACCTGCCCTTGCACCATTTGTTTCGAATTTCCATTAAAAACTGTTTTGAAAGCATTGTATTTAGTTTGTTGTATTTTAAACGTTATATTTTTTGAGATATTTAGACATTCATCTGTTTATTTCTTCCAACCTGTTTCACATGTTTTATTAGGAATTCATTCAGTTTTTTTATATCACTTTTCAACACAACTTCAATAGCTTTTTTAACAGCATACTTCCTAAAGTTTATAACTAACCTGGAGTCCCCTAAGAAGCCTCACATGATCCATTCTTATATTTCCGTGAAAAGTTCATTCAGTTTTGTGCGTACCACAGATAGTAGTTAATTGCAAAAGCAATTGAGATTGGTAGGGGCTGTATTTCGAATTAGTTGCTCTAATAACAAAATCTATCTTATCAACCTTAACTTTCATCAACTTATGTTGATTCGACAACAACTTGTAGCCATACAGCTAGATTTTCACAGGAACCATATTTATTGTTGAGATCAAGTTTTAAAATGCAATGCTCAAGATTTTTTGATATGGTTGATTTGGTTGAAAATATATTTGGAAGATAACTTGAGACATAGTGAGAATGCTGATGGATTTGATAAAACTTCTACAGAAATTGTGATTTTTTTGAAAATTTACACAAAGCTTCCTATTTTTATTTATTATTTTTTAAGATTAAATTGGGAAAAATTTAGAATAATATCTTAAAACGGGTATGAACTCCCAGGAAAAACTATTGTAAACATTCAAAAGAAAGTCTGAACAAATCTGGAAAAATGCTACAACAGCAAAAACATGATAACTGTGGGGTGTGAAAATATGTGTGTTTCTGAGATACAGTGCATTAGTTTGAATCTTGTTAAAAACACCATACCATTCCTTCCAGCCTTTGGCCAATTTGGCGCCCCTCTGAGGCTGGCGCCCTTGGCTGGGGCCAACCTGGCCACCCCCACGGTACGGCTCTGACGACAGGATGAGGGACTTTCGTGCCAGCTGTTTAATATTGCGCTAAGTTCATCCTTGTCGTGCAGCTGCTTATAGCACTATAGATTACCTGTTCCTGTGGTAAGGTCAAGGGTAAGGTTTACCAAACAGTGTAACCCTAATTTAGGAGTAAAGAACAGAAATAGGCTATTTTCTATGAAAGTGGTTGTGCGACAACTTGACACCATCATTGACTTTGCGTACTTAAAGTAAAATATCAGCATTGCGGTTTTTGTTGCAGGCTTTGTTGAGATTTCGTAAGTCAACGATGGTGGCCAAGCAGAAGCATATTGAATTCCTGGAAAATGTGACAGCAGCAACGCCCGTGCAGTTGAAGGTACACAAATCTACCCAGACAATGCAGCCTACGGATTGACGGTAGCCGGAAGAATACGCACGACGCAATTGATAACGACAAGCAACCCAAGTAACACATCGAAACAAGTTGGAGATGAAGAAACTCCAAAATATGTTATGTAGGAGTATTTTATAGGTTTCTTCGGACCATCTTTAGTTGGTACATAGTTTTCAGAAAACATTTGCATCTAAAATAAGGTTGTCAATATGTTTTCAGAAAACAAACAAATTTCGCGTATCGCTGTCAAAGTTGATTTTTCCGAATCTGACTTATGGACTTAGTTGGCTAAAGTTTATTTCATAAATAAGACCCAGCGAGTATTGCTGAAATTGAAGCTTGGCAATCCTGGTTTAGATTGAATCCTGATCCGGCAAGCCACTTCAAGATGTTTTGCGAGACGGCTTGCTTCTTTGCTCGCCAGCTGGCGAGCAGAGAAGCAAACTGTCTTGCAGAACATTTTTCAGCTAATATTTTTTTAGCTTACCTGTCTGTGATTCTTCTTCGCCTCAATAGTCGATAGGTAGCCATTAGTCGTAGTTTCCTCAGCCGTAGATCTCCCCTGCCGTTCTAATCAACGTAAAAATGCCCGTAAACCATCCTCATTTCCTTCCCAAACTTTGATTGTTTTGTTTATGTTTGACACTGCACAACTGTCAGCACACATGTCACGGAAGAGTCACGGGAAAGTCACGGCAGCACAAGTTTTGTTCCACAGAAGTCACTGTGACTTCTGTGCAACAAAACTTGTGCTGCCGTGACTCTTCCGTGACTTGTGTGTTGCTCGCCCTGAAACGAATGCATATTTCATAACATATTTAACAAAACATTTTTGACAGATGTTTTCGATTACAGTGTATGCTAAAAAAATCGCAACCTGGAGAAATAAATAGAAACTATTTGGTTGCATATATGCACCGACACGTTGTCGACGGTTGTCGTGTAATTGTTTGA
This sequence comes from Aedes albopictus, assembly GCF_035046485.1. Classification (NCBI taxonomy): domain Eukaryota; kingdom Metazoa; phylum Arthropoda; class Insecta; order Diptera; family Culicidae; genus Aedes; species Aedes albopictus. The sequence continues at coordinate 135,628,638 of NC_085136.1, read as the reverse complement.
AGTAAGAAAACATTAGTGAAAGTTCCTCATCCACACCTCCACAACAAGATTTTGTTAACTCTTTTCTGACGACATGCTTACAAGATTAAACAAAATCAATCACCTTCTGCTGTATTCGTGCGTTTATGATAATTTCCCGCAAAAAAATGTCAGCTGATGTTAGAATTTTTTATTTCGCTAACATGTTTGTTTGTTATCATAAGGTTACATCAAAAGTTTTGCATAACAATAATTTGTTGCAGAAGACAAAATCCATGTGCTTTTTCGGTCATGCAAAAGTCACGGAACATGTTGCCGCATCTTTATTCCATGACAAGAAAATGTTATGGAGAAGTACGACAAGCTCTTCAATAACAAGGTGTGTTTCTTGGGAATCGCAGCGGACGAGCAATCAGAAGCGGGGTTACCATGTGACGCTTACAATAAAAGGAGGTTATTAATTTCGAGAGTGGAGGGCAGTAATGCCAGCTTAAGTGTAGAATTAGGCCTGCAAGGATTTCAATCCCGGGGCCTGAAAGGGCTGGCCCGTCCCGGATGGTAGTGAACAGGGTGTTACCGTTGCGATGATCTGCGTTTGTTCATTTGTATTTTTTAGATTATTGTTAGATTTGATGTTAGTAATTGTTAGATATATAATACAGTATATGACTATTGATTATCCTCATATTCCCAAATATTATGATTATGGTTATTATGAACAAATATGGAAAACTCGATGGCAGTGTGAAAAGCTTCATTTTTCCATAGGGGCGATGGAGATTCATCCACACAAAAGTCATCAAATATGTTTGTTAATAAGAAGTCCAAATAACGATTCTGTTGGTTTTTTACGTGGTTAATTTGGTTTAAACCTAGACATGCAGCTTTATCAAATATGAATTTCAATGTTTCATTCTCACCTACGACTGGTAGGAGAATACATTCATTTTCTGAATCACAAATAAAATCTGCATCACGCTGGTTAAAATCCCCATAAACGTGTACCTTGAATTCCGGTGGAAATTGTGAAATAATCTCCTCGGCATTTTGGAAGAACTTTTCATACACTAATTTACAAGCTTGATCAGGTGGGAAATAAACTGACACAAATATAGGGAATCGCGCCACTTGGGCAGTGGCTTCTATTTTCGTCTGTTTTCCGCTATAACTCAGTCAAATTTGAACCAATTGACACAATTTTTAGAATACGGTGAGATAGGTATTGTATCTACCCGTGTACAACATTTCAAGTCAATTGATTCAAAATTGATTGAGTTATAGTGGAAAACAGACGAATATAGAAGCCACCGCCCAAGTAGCGCGATAACCTATGTGTTTCGCCGGCTATATGAGTTTTCACCCACACATGCTCGAATTCACTAAATTTAGTTGAAGCAATAAGTTCGGAGTTATATTTTGAGGATATTGCAATAAGGACGCCACCACCAGACAATCTTTGAGCAAGGGTTAAATCGCGATCATCTCTATATACATTATAGTTGTTACCAAAAACTTCTTCACTTCTTACACTATCATTCCAACTGGTTTCCGTACCCAAAACAACCGAGTAGGATGAACTCAAAACTTGTTTGCGAATTTCATTAATTTTTTAGCACTTTTCATGCGATTGAAATTCTGACAATAGACCAAAATCTCTATAGCATGTGGTTTCAAAGAAGTTTTTGGCATTACATTTGTCTTTACAATATTATTTAAAACAAGAGATCTACCAGACAGTTGTGGTTCGTCATTTAAACCAGTCGATGAATTGTCATTATTATTATTAAAACTAATTACTTCTCTTCGCTGAAAAGAAGTTCTCAAGTCCTGGTCAGCTTCATCGGGTTCTACTGGAGCATCATCGTTGTTTACCTCAAATGGGTCCGTCAATTCTGTTGAAAATACGACTGTCTGCAGTTATTACACCATGCTTCACAGGTTGCAGCTGACGATGTACTAGGTGTCATCCAATTGGGAGGAGCTACTGCAACGGAACGCCGGTGTGCCTCGCTCGCTGGATGCGGGTTCAAGATTTCTCCACGTTTGAACTGCATCGTCGGCTGGTAGTTTGCTGGCGGTCTTGAAAAACGGTCTTTCGCTGTCGCTAAAAGCACTCTGTCCGGCGGTAGAAAGCTGGGATTTTTTACTGCTTTGTGTGAGCAATTGTGGTGTTTATTGTTCAAGTTGGTGTGGTTGTTTTTAAGCTGGTTGTACTGACTATAGTCTCTTGCTTTCTCTGTCTTCTTTGCCTTATTTCGTTTATTGCGCTTTTTCGCCTTATCGGCCAATTTCTGCTGAGCTGCACGCCTGGATTTCTTCGCATCGTATTCTGTCCAGTCTGACTTCCATACATTCCTGCTACCAAGTTTTCGCCACCCTGAGTTGTCTATGGAGTTGTCCTTTATGTTATTTACAATGTTCAACTCAGCTTCCATAGAGGGATATGTTTCTATCGAAGGAGGTGAATTTACAGAATTTTGGCTTGCGATAAGATTTGCTGACCATGACTTCAGCTCATCAATTATATCAAACCCCAGCATCGGGTTATTGTTCATTGTAGCTGATGCATTCATGTCGATGGTCAGCTGGTTTAGGTGGCATATTTCGTCGTTTATGCTTCGCAGCCCATTGGATAAGTTCGTTGACATGTTTTGCAATGAGTCAGCGAGTATATCATTTGATTTCTTTATGGACATATCGCACAACGAGGTAATGTGGTTTTTCAAACTAGTTACACTACCGGCCAAGCTGCTTGTTTTGTTTATTGCAGCTAGTTCATTTTTAATTGCGGACATCAGGATCTCGAGCCCCTCAAATGCTTCATGAATAAAAGCAGGCTTCTCTTGTTGCAGCGCGAGTCTATGTGTGACTTCGGTGTTAGAAACAATTTGCTCCGCCAAACATGTCTGTTCGGTAATGAGCCGTTCTATGTCAAGCTTGTTCTGAATGCGCTCTTGACATGACTCACAGCATGGTAGAATGTATGAACCAAACTCTACCGTCTTCTTATCTTTCCGGCGTAGAGAATTTCGCTGCACGGTTATGCCTATGCACGCAGCATGGAATTTACGTGGACATCCCGCACATGTCCACAACACTGAATCCGCGTTACCGTCGAAAGCGCAAATTTCGCAGTTCATGCCGACGAAAAAAAAAGTTAATACTGCAGCAAAAAGTAATTACAATTAAATCGCGCGCGGGGGACGGAGCAAATGAAAAACACGTCCGAACTGATTGACGAATTGAAGTGAACGATGTTAAGCCACGTAAAAAAAAGATAAATAAAAGAGTCCAATGAGGGAAAAGGAAGGAAAAGGGCGGAGCAGGCTACTGGGTCGAATAGTGCTAAAGCTAAAGCCTATTCTAATCTCGAGCTCATAGCGAACGGACAAGAGAACCTCTCCACCTAATTAAAGTGACCGTTGGAAGTTTGTAGTAGGTGCTACTAAAAGTTATAGTTTTACCCGAGTGCAATTTGAAGAAGTTGGAATCAAGTATATTAAGCAGAAGTTGGCCGTTTTAAGTATTTCCCACGAAACTTAGTAGCTCCCATAATGCCAAATATAATCCTAACCCCTATTAGGACCCATTACCGTTGGCCTGCTAAAGGTCTACCACGAGCCGCCAAATTCCATGGTGAACACCTGGATGCAGCCTAGAATGTCCGCTTTAGGGCCTCCGTCAAAAAAGTGCCCAGTACGGCGACCCTTTTGAGAGTCCATGGCGTCATCTGACCCCTTGGTGTAACCCTGGAAGACCCCAGTACTCCACAGCATCGGCCTCGACGGTCAAGCCGCGCCCCGGTCGACCGTTTTGTTTTCCCCGAAGACTTCAGGGACCTGCGAGGACGTCCTGGGCCCGTGGACAGGTCAAAGCTCCGTCAGAGCATCCAGAACCCCTCCACGTGCTGCAGTTCCACCGGCCGGCCGCATCGAGTACACGCCACACCTCCCACACTCACACACCTCGTAAGTTTAAATAAATCGTTAAAGACAGAAAAGTGCGTTTTCTTGAACCCTTGACGAGCTCACGTCGACCCTAAGACTCCTTCGTGCTAGGACAGGTCCATCCGACCCGCCGGGTAACAAGAGGGTCGCGACCGTTGTTGGGCCCTCAGCAACCACAGAGTAGGGCGAATCGAGGGGAGGACCCCCCTCTGACGAAAGTTGAGCAGAAGAGAAAGAAGAAGAAGGCGCTTGTCCAGGAGAACAGGGACGCTAAATCAAGAAGGCGTAAAAGAGTAGGTGCCAAGCGCGAGAAAGGCGACGCGTTTGTCATAACGATCAAACAGTCTAATCTAAATACTCGGAACGAAGCAACGCCAAGCTCGTGGATCTGGGAGCCGACGTGCGTAGTATTAGCCGTACTCGTACGGATAAGATGACCCTGGAGCTGAAGCGCGATAAGGAACGCAAGGGCCCCGCCTACAAAAGCTTGGCGTAAGAGGTCCTTGGCAAAGAGGTAGATGTGAGGGCTCTCACACAAGAGGCGACTTTGAAGGGGAAAAACCTAGACGAGGTCACCGAAGGGAAAGGGCTCGTCACGGCACTGTGGCAACAGTGGGAGGTGCAGGTGACCGCCATAAACGTTCCCAAGCAACACACATGTTATATAAAAGTTACGACAGCGCAAGTTTTGGTTGTATAGAAGTTTATTTTAACACAATGTTAGAATTACGTTAAATTAACTTCTATACAACCAAAACTTGCGCTGTCGTAACTCTATTATAACATGTGTGTTGCTTGGGTTAGGATACGGAAGGGGCTGGCAGGGACACAGGTAGCTTTGGTTGAGCTACCTGTGGCAGACGTAAAAAAATCGTTGAAGTAGGGAGGATCAAGGTAGGCTACTGCGTATAACATCTGACATTGCATGAGCCACTGGAGTTTAATTATAGGTGTCTGGGACCAGCACACAAGTCATGGGAATGCAAAGGCCCTGGTAGAGTAAACCGTGTAGGAGATGCGGCGGCGAAGGCCACAAGACATGAGGCTGCACGAGTCCACCCATTTATCTGATTTGTACCGGGAAATCAGTGAACAACAGGCATCCAACGAGTGGTCCAAGCTGCCCTTGTAAGCCTCAGTGAACAAATCAAAGTGCGGGTAACGCAGCTGAACCTGAACCACTGTGACGCATCTCAGCAACTGCTTTGTCAGGCGATTTCTGAATGGGGACGGATAATGCCATCATAGCGGACCCATATCAAGTACCCGCCGGCGACGAAAATCGGGTCACGGATGGGTCCGGAAAAATGGCGACAATATGGGCGACGGGTAAATACCCGGTCTAGTTGGTGTCCATCACCTATGAGGGCTTCGTGGTAGCCAAACTAAACGAGGTCTTCATCTGAAGCTGTTATGCGTCACCGCGGTGGCCGATCGAGCAGTTTACGCAGATGCTCGACTGTTTGACGACCACAGGGCGAAGGCCGGTGGTAATAATGGGTGACTTCAATGCCTGGGCTGTGAAAGGGGGAAGCCTGCGGGAACAAGCGGAGTCAGATCCTGCTAGAGGCACTGGCTATGCTAGATGTCGATCTGATCAATGTCGGTACCAAGAGTACCATTGTCGAAATTGAGAAGAGTCGATAATTGACATTACTTTTTGTAGTCCTGGCCAAACAAGTAGTTTGAACTGGAGAGTAGACGATGACTACACTCACAGCGATCACCTGGTGGTTCGCTGTAGTATCAACTACAACAACAGCAGGTAGCGTGTTGAGGAAGAGACGACTAGGCCAAGGCCAAATCTCGTAGGTGAAAGACATTATACTTTAACGACGGAGGTATTTGGGGTATCAGCGGTGCTCTCATGTGCGTGCGAAGCGACCATACCTAGGCGAGTCCACCCTAGAAATGGGTGACCACCAGCTTACTGGTGAACTCAAGCGATTGCGGGCCTGCACCGTACCTGCCTGCAAGCTAGGCGGTGGATGCAGCGAGCACGATCTCAGGAAGAGTGAAACGTTCGCCGCTGCAAAAGCCGCGCTGATAAGGGCAAGCATCAAGGCCTGCTTCAAGGGTCTCAAGAGTGACAATGCGAATCCGTAAAGTGATGCCTACAGGATCGTGACGGCCGAGACGAGAGGTGTAATCATCGAGGGGCTTTTTCCGCGTCCTCGGGTTCCTTTCCGATGTGGAACTTGCGGGGATAGCGAGGTCCCTTAGCGTAGGTAAGGCTCCAGATCCGGACGGAACTCCGAACCCGCTGAGTCCAAGGAAATAGCCAGCTCGAAACGTATTCAAAACCAATTCTTAGTCAACCCAAAGCCAGTCCAAAAACGATTCAAAGATACCCCAAAGTCATTATAAGCCAATCCCAGCACGAAACCAGAAAAAGTTCAAAACCAATTCAGATGAATTTCAAATTCAAGCCACGAAAATTCACATCAAATTTGAAATCAAATGAAATGTAATCTAAACCCAATGCGAAAGGAGTCCAACCTAATTCCAGTAAAAATTCAAACTAAAACCAAAACAAAGAAAATCTTAAGCCAAATCAATGCCAATCGAAAGTCGATTCAAATCCATATCATTTTTTCTTCAATAGCTGGCTATTCAACAAGTCAGTTGAAAATATCTGCACTCAATTCTCTTTAATTTGCTCCAAACATTTATCTTGACATTTCCCCATCTACAATCAACCGTAATAAACAACGCGCTTTTAATTAATCACGCATCTTATTGACCCGAAGAGGATGGCTCTCAAAATATCCTCCCCGAAATTCCCGCGAAAATTGTACTCATTGTCCCTCTCCAGAAAGCGCCAAATCATTTCGTCCTCACCCTCGCCAATGACTAATAATGGAACCACTCTAATAAGTTTAACGAACTTTTTCGTTGATTCACCATGACAAACGAACTGACTGCTGAGCTCCGCTCTCCTTCCCCACAACCAGCGCAGCTCGTCCTGAAGTCCTGGTTTTCCAACCACGCGCCCAGGCCCAGGCCAAAGCCAAACCCCAGACGTCGGCAAAAGTTGAAAAAAAAAATCCAACCAACAATCGTTGATAGATGCGCACCAGAGGAAAATAAGACGAACGACAAACACACAGTCAGCCGGGTCAGCAGTCCGAAAATTGGTCCCAAGTTTCCCTGAGTCAAGAGATTGGAGACCCCGCGCGGTACGGAGTGGCATGGCGGCGTGTGAGTGTGTTTGTGTTCCTTCTTTTCCGGAGAAAGCAAGTCATATCATTCATCCTTGTGACGCTTTCTGTGGCTAAGTACAGACATGATGATGCAGTGTCTTCTTTACTTTAACATGAATTTTTCCTTGCTTTCGTTCCTAGTGACCGCCTCCCACTGATACCGATATCTTTATTTTCGCTATTCAACGGCACGTTCCGTTGGCTGGGAATTTCTATTTCAAGGAAATTCCATCCGAAAAAGGGACGACCGCCAGCGAGCGTTCGTTGGGCAAAATTAAATTTTTATTACTTGTCGCAATAAAATTTTCACTCCACCGAGAAAAAAAAATGACACAAAAAAAATGTTTTGCCTCGTTTTATCTGGGCACAATTTGCCGCTTGGCCGTCTGTTTCGTTCTGCAGAAAAAATGCTGATTGCAATGTGGCGTGGAAACTGGGACGAGTTTCTTGATTATAGTGGAGAGGTAGCTGAAACTGAAGAAAGCAGTAAACATTTATGGCGGCAATAGCAGCAGCCTCAAAAGTGGCGGCTTTCATGATTATTGGGACTGGGAATAGTTTAATCAATGAAATGTTTCATCCGAACGGGTTGACATTTAGTCTTGTGGTATAGGGAGGTGGAACCATCTCGGCAGGGCTTTTATTTTATGCAGTTTTCCGCTGTAACTAATGTAAGTAATGGTGGAAGATCGCGAAGATAGAACCCGAATTTCAGACCGCTGGAGAAGAAACAGTTTGTCCACATCACGATGGTCCATACTCGATCGGACCAAAACTAAACCAAAACGAACGTATGACTTTTCGAGTTTAGCAAAACTATTTTTGACTAGAAAACCTTAAAGATTGAACCCTTGAAAAAGGTCCCAAACGGATCCAAACGTCGGGAATAATCAAAAACTAGTGTTTTCCATTCCCCTTAAGACTGCGAAGCCAAACCGTAACAGCTGTAACTTAATCAATTCTACAGCAATTGACACCATTTTTAGAAATTTATAGTTTCCAAACGTGTACAAAACTTCATGTCAATTGGTTTGTAAATGTCTTAGTTATAGCCAAAATACCAGCTACAGGTTAGCTGCGTAGCCTGTAGCAACGAATATCTATGGCTCGCTTTGGGGTATCCACCAATAAGTAGCATGCTGACACTAAACCAGTTTTCCGAGTGGTCCTTACCACTCCCTTTGTCCTTAACCCTTAAAAGCCCTAGACGAACCACATATTTTCAATCGGCTACTACTCAAAGACCATACAATCCAAAAATTTGAAACCAATTTTAAATTAAATGCGGTTAGTTAGTCTTCCAATATCTGGGTGTGGCATCCCCCCTGACCCCACCCCCCTTTTCGGGTATTGAGAAATGCCTTGCCACGAGGGTATTTTTCGGCAATTTTATTGAATCTCACACATATTTTCGTTCTGAGATTTGTATTGTAAAATGTATTTGGCCATAAAATGATCGCTCTGTGTTATGGGCATGCCGCCGCTACGGAACCAGTTCCGGACGTTCGGATTTCCAGACATAATCTTCGGAGGAACCTGCTACATACTGTATACTGGGGTTCGCATTCATAATCCTTTTTTGCCGCTTCAAATATTGAATTAAGAGGTATGATGTCTTAGAAGAGTTTGTTCTATATACTTAACTCTTTATTTTAGAATTTTCACCTTGATGATTAATCCACCTAAAAGTGCGATAGGAATTCACTTTTTTCAAAAGTGAAGATAGAGTATTGGTGTCTTCTGCAAAGTTGCAGAAAAAGGTGTTATTGGAAAGTTTGTCGAACAAATTATTACCTTATTTACTCAACTTTAAGAGTTATGTGTCATTGTTTGTGGATGACCCCTTGTAATAGGTTTTCTGATATAACTTTTTCTACGGATGTTTAGGATTTTTCGAGTGTTCTACAAAGTTGTTCTTTGTGATGGAATACACCTCCTTTTGCTCTTTTGTTCGTACTGGAATAACGCTCTAAGTGGAACAACGCCTGCATCTCAACTTGGGAGAAATCCCAAAAAGCCATATCCTTGGATCCAAAATTGGAACCTATGATTTTTGCAAAAAAAAAATACTGCTGGAATTCCTCACGCAATTACAGCCGCTAGCTCCGGCTTATTTTTCTTATTTCATTCTCATTCTTCATTCTCTTCTATAATCACGATAAACAAAGGAATGGAAGAGTGAGCAAGTTCCACCTCTTCCATCCTTCTTTTTCTCGTGTTTGTTCCGAAGAACGAGTAAAAAAGAAGCAACTGGCCACGCTAGTGGTTACTTCAGCGATTCTTAAAAAAAAGTCCTGTTTTGATTCCTTCGGGGATTCATATGACTATTATTTCAGAATTTTTCTTACAAATTTTCCAGCTGGGAAGCAACTTGAAATTCCATTAGGAATTATTACTGAGTTTTCTCCAGAAGTGATGCTGGAATCAATCAGAATTTTTTAGTAAAACCCACCATGAAGTTTAGTTGAGATTTCTCAGGCAATGTGTGCTGAGGATCTTCCAGGAATTCTAGAAGGACTCTCAAGAAAAATTTCTAGAGCAATCCCAAGTGGAAATGTTTGAGAAATACCACCATGAGTTCCTGGAGAAGTTCTAGTTGGAGTTTCTGCTGGTAGGTAGTCTTAGAAAAATATCTTAAGGTGAAACGGGACGCCGTGTTATTTTTCCTATACCTCTCTTTTTAACAATTTGCCTCGCGATTTTTAAGATGGTAATCTCGAGTTCTATCGCACTGGAGATGCTGAAAACCAATTAGCATATGCACTGCAAGTAAGCATACACAATGATAGGTTTTTGTTGCAAAATATGAAGTAGAATCTGAGATTACCATCTTAGTAGCAACAGAGCAATGGCGGATATTTCCTCCTTTAAGGAATCCTTGAAGAAATCTATAAATGAACCGCAAGAAGAAATTCTACAGAATACCTTGGAGAAATCTCTGGAGAAGTCCTTGAAGATATTACAGGAAGAATATGTATAAAACATATTTTAAACTCCTGCGATTCTTGGCGATTCCTACGGGGATTGCTGAAGAAATTGCTTCAAGGTTTTTTTCAGGGATTTCTCTAGGGATACATTCAGATTTTTCTCTCAAAAATCCTCCAAAAATGTTCGCTGGGATTCCTGCAGAAATTCTCACTGTGACATTTGAAGGGATTTCGCCATGGACTCTCCGAGAAATGCTTCCTGTGCTTCTCTCAGAGGTTTTGACCAAGAATTCTTCCAGGAATTCCTCTTGGGATTCTTCCATAACTTTCTGCAAAGACTCACACAAGAATGGGGCACTTTCGGTGTAGTACTAAATTTGTAGTAATGAGCTGAATTTTAATATGGTGAGAAGGTCAATTCTCCGTTTCTGTAAAGAAATGGTGCAAAAAAGCGTGAGTATTATGATTCCTTGCCTAATTTGATGCTGTTTGAGCAAAACTTTGGATAATTATGTTGTTTATGTTGCAAGAAACGGAGAAAACAACAACACTGTTGCCCAAAGTTTTAGTCAAACAGCATCAAATTAGGCAAGGAATCATAATACCCACGCTTTTTGCACAATTTCTTTACAGAAACGGAGAATTGACTACAAATCTAGAACTTCACTGATCTATCCTATTGAAGCGGTTAGAAGCAAAGGGGTGTAAGGGACAAAAATCTACTTTCGAGTAAATGAGGTTTAAAGTTTTTCATCAATTTCTCATCTCATGCAAAATGTATAAAATTTCAAAATCGATCCAATTTTCTCCGATTTATTGTAATTTATCGTAAAAATAATCTTGAACAAGTTCCTAAAAACTTAAAATTATAAGATGTTTTGATATGCTTGGCTTAAAATCGATAAAATGGTTACTTACACCCTTTTGCACCCGGACGCCTCAATTTTTCTTGTATCACCAATAGGAATTTCTTGCTGGGCCTCCTCCAGCAATTCCTGCTGTAATTTATTCATGGATTTCTCCAGAAATAAGTAATTCCTACTGGGAATCCTCTTGAGAATATATTATGAACTACAGCTGGAATTGTTCCAGGATTTACTAGACATTTCAGGAACGTATCCTCCAGATTTTTTTCTGGGATTCCCATGCAATATCTGTAGAGAATCCTCCAGTAACTTTTAAGGACTTTTAAGAGCATTATTTATTTTTATTGGAGATATTCCATGGAAATAGCAAGAATACCCTAAGAAATTCCAGAAACTATTTTTGGAATCCCTGTTGTTTACTGGATGTATTGCAAGAGGAATTCCTAGAGGAATCCTTGGAGAAGAATTCCAGGGAGAAATCCCGGAGGGATCCTTAGAGGGATCTTCAGAGGAATCCCAGCACTCAACCCTACAACAATTTCTGGAGATATCTTTTGAGAAATCTCCTTAAGGTGAATATAGAACTGCAGAAATTTCTAGCACAATTTCATTAGGAATTCCTGGAGGAATTTTAAGGTGAATATAGAACGAAGCCACACCTTGAATTTTCGAAAGCACAAATCTGAGGAACCAAACATCGCACCGAGCTGAAAAGTTGATCGATTGGTCACCCGCTGGTGGTGACTAATCGATCAACTTTTCAGCTTAGTGCGATGTTTGGTTCTTCAGATTTGTGCTTTTGAAAATTCAATGTGTGGCTTCGTTCTATATTCACCATAAAATTCCTCCAGGAATTCCTAATGAAATTGTGCTAGAAATTTCTGCAGGGAAAGAATGACCCTTAAAGAATCATTCTACAATTTATCCAAATCATCTCGGAATATCTCCATGAATTCATGTTGGAACTCTTACCAGGATTTCTTTAATCATTTTTGCTGGGATTTAACAAGCATTTACAGATGGTATTTTTGCAGTATTTGCTCTTAAGAATCCTCCAGGAATTGCTGATTAATTTCCGTCATTAATGGCTTGAGGAATCCCAGCAAGACTTCCAAGAGGTTTCCCAGTACGAGTTCCTCGAGAAATCAAAAACAATTTCAGCATAATTTCTCAACGGAATCTGGAGAGGATTTCCAATAATAAAACTAAGAGGAATTTCTGAAACAATCCCTAGGTACATTCTTGGAAGACGCGCAAGAGAAATTCTGAAAGAAGATACAGAAGAAAAGTTACAGTAGTGGTTGCTGGATGAATCCTATCAATAATAATTCAATGAATCCCAATAAGAATATCTAGTGGTAATCCCAGAAGATTTCTTAAATAAACTCTAAGAGGTATTACAAGAGGAACAACTTGAACAAATTTGAAGTGAATTTTGTAGAGGAATGTTTCGTAAACAAAACCGTAAAAATCACAAAGGGAACTTCTGTAAAAATTCCTGCGGACTGGGTATTCTAGAGTTTTTTTTTTCGTGAAAGAGATCCTGAAGGAATTCTTGGAGAAACGCACAAAAAAATGCAAAGAGAAACTTTTGGAGAAATCCAAGAAAAAAGTGTTTTAAGAAATCCTCTTGGAATTCCTCTACAAATTTATGATGGGGTTTCTCTCGAAATTCTTGCTGAGACTGTCCCAGAGGTTTCTCCAAAAATTTCTTTACATATGCTGCCTGTAATTCCTCCAAAGGTTCCTATAGGAATTCCATTTGTGATTTCTCCTTTAGGAATTTCTCTTGCAACATCTCCGGAAATTCTTGCTAAGATTCCTTCAGATATTCCTACTATTTTTTTTTCAGAAATTCTTGCTGAAATTTCTCAAACAATATCAGCTGTGATATCAGGCTGAGGAGTTCCAACAAGGCTTCCTAGTGGATTATTTTAGAAATTCCTGAATGAATACCAGAAGCATTCCTTGTGTAATCCTGTTTCTGAAGGAATCTCAAGTGGATCTCCGGCATGAATTACTGGATAAATATTTGTAGAGTAGTGGTGCTACTTGTCGGGAAAACTCCGGAGGGTTTGAAGAAAACGTCTGAGCTTGGCGATAGCAAATTGACTAATGAGCATTTATTTGGTATAAACAACTTAAGTAACTAGGGGGTTTCTAGGGTAGCGTTGTTACACAACTTACTGGTTGGCTACTTGATTACACCCCCTCTCAAACAGTTAATCCTAGGTTAGTCCGAAGAGTCTTGAATCTTGAGAACTCCAACGGCTTGGTAAAAATGTCGGCTAATTGGTCCTGGGTCCTGATGGGTTCTATATTCAGAGATCCAGAAGCCACATGGTCACGCAGAAAATGATACTTGATATCAATGTGTTTTGTCCGCTTTGTTTCGAAATTTTTCGCCATGCAGATACAGCCCCTGTTGTCTTCGTAGATGGTAACAGGCTTGGCAGTTTCTTGCAGATCCTCCAAAATCCCTTGCAGCCAAATTGCTTCAGTTGCAGCCATGCTTAAAGCAACATACTCGGCCTCGCTGGATGACGTTGCTACGGTAGGCTGTTTTTTACTGCACCAGGATACGGAACATCCAAACACTTGGAACAGATAACCGCTTACCGATTTCCGGTCGTTCGTGTCCGACGCCCAATCTGCATCCGCATACCCGGTTAACGGTGAACTTAATGCATCCCGTCGAAATAGTAGCTTCGTGTCCTTTGTTCCTTGCATGTACCGAACTACGCGCTTCAGGGCTTGCCAATGTTGAGTAGCAGGGTTTTGCTGGAAACGACCCAGGTATCCAACCGGGAAGCAAACATCTGGCCGTACGCACAACATGAGGTACATCAACGATCCTAACAGCTCTCGGTATGGTTCATCGGTACGTTGCCCCGTCAGCTCCAGAGATAACCCTTTCTCCATCGGTGTTCGAACCGGATTGCAGTCGCTCATTCCGAAACGTTTCATCAGTCGGTCAATGCTTGTGGCTTGCGATAGCTGCATCACTCCAGCCTCATAATCGTAGTCAATCTTGATTCCTAAGAAGTGACGAAGTTCTCCACAGTCGGACATCTCGAAAATCTTGGCCAGGTCTTGCTTCAGCTTCTCAATCGAAGATAGATTCCGTCCTGCAACCAACAGATCGTCCACGTACAGGATAAGGATCAGCTCATCATTGGGGTTCAGCTTGACGTAAAGGCAATAATCATGCTTCGATCTGGTAAATCCCATTTTGAGAAGCTCCTCGTTGAACCTCTCATTCCAGCATCGAGGTGATTGTTTCAAACCGTATAAGGACTTGATCAACCGGCACGCTTGACCAGGCTTTGCTTGAACACCAGCCGGAACATCCATGTAGATGGTTTCCTTGAGGTGGCCATGCAGGAAAGCAGTCCGTACGTCCATTTGATGAAAGTAGAACTTGCGGTGTACTCCGACAGCTAGAACAGCTCGAATCGTGGCCAGCCTTACCACTGGTGCGTAGGTTTCCCCGAAATCTCGTCCTGGTTTTTGGAGATAGCCTTTCGCCACTAATCTGGCTTTGTACCGGACCGGTCTGCCGTTCTCGTCCTCCTTCAACCGGAACACCCATTTTGACTTGAGAGGTTTAACGCCTGCTGGACACGTCGTTAGCTGCCACACGTTGTTCGCCTTTAGGGATTTGAGCTCGCTGTCCACCGCTCGTAACCAGTCCTCGCTGTCGTCTCGTCCGACAATCTCGTCATAGGTTTGGGGGATATCTGTGTAAAGTGAACCGCCAGAAGTTGCTCCGTAGCCAACAAAGTAATCCAAATACTTACCGGGGAGCGTGCGCTCCCGTTCGCTGCGCCTCACTAACGTTTGTCCGCCGGACTCGCAGTGTTCTAGATGCGAAGGGAGCGCTGACGGTGTTGGATCATCGGTTCGAGCTTCATCGTGGTAGAGTTGATCATCTGCATCTTCAAAAACGTCACCGGCCTCGACTTCGGCAGGTTGAACACGTCCATCTTCCTCCTCTTGTTCGACCGGGAATACTACCACCAATGGTTTCTGCGACGTTTCGTCCGGTTCAGCAGCATAAGGGAACCTTGTCTCGTCAAACTTGACATCGCGGGCTACGATGATTCTTCGATGTTTGCGGTCCCAGAGTCTGTAGCCATTCGGTGCGTAGCCCATCATGATCACCTCAACGCTTTTCGGATCGAGCTTCTTTCTTGATTGGCTTGGTATCCACGCAAAAACTTTACAGCCGAATATACGTACCTTCTCCAAGTTTGGCTTCGTACCGAACCACAGCTCCGCTGGTGTCATCTTGCACGACAAACTCGTCGTAGGGCTCCGGTTAAGAAGGTACACACCTGTGTAGGCTGCTTCCGACCACAAGTTTTTCGGTGTTTGGGAGTCCAACATCATGGCACGAACCTTCTCAATGAGCGTCCTATTGAAGCGTTCGGCCACGCCGTTTTTTCATCAGACTCTAGTTTAATTTAAAAACACTTCACTAATACTTTACTTTTGCAAAAGAAAATAAAAAATGAATAACTCTTTTAAAGAAAAACTAGAAAGGACGAGCAAATTCCTTTTAATTCTACTACTGTGCTTATCTTCGGACAGATAGGCCTATTTCGTCTGTGACTTACAGACTTCTTCAGTGTCAAGTGCTCGACTGAAGAAAACCTCGCATTCGTTGTGGTATTTATACTAGGAGTGTATGTGTAGGTACGTGTGTGGGTAAAAGTGTAGGTATAAAAATGTAGGTACAAAATTGTAGGTACATATTTGTAAAAAAGGGGGTGTATCTGCCTGTTAGAAAACAGGGTGTCAATAAGATACCTAAAGCTAGGAAAATTCCTACCGATTTGGTAGGTAGTCAATTGGTGTTTGTTGTGTTATTTTTTCCTGCCGATTTGGTAGGTAGTCAATTTGTGTTTTGTGTATTGTGTAATGTTTTGTGTGTGTTAGGTAAAAATTTAAACAGCCACGTGTACCCATTGCCTTGATCCTTGTTAAGTAGTTTTTTATTGTTTTGTTTGTAAATTTCTAAACTTTCTGCAACATCAAGTTTCCATGGGTTTGTAATGTGTCGTAAGAGTTTAATATTTGAAGTATTCATAAAATGTCCTTCATTGAAAATATGTTCAGCAACTTTAGATTTAAAATGATGAATGAGTCCCTTGTCTGTGTCTTTGTGTGCTTTTGATACTTCCGTTATGTGTTCTTTGAATCGTGTGTTGAGTGTGCGTTTTGTTTGTCCTATGTATATTTTGTCACAGTGATTACATGTTACTTTGTAAACACCAGATTTTGTTAAGTTGTCCAACGGGTCTTTCGTAGATCCTAAGAGAGTTTGAAGTTGGTTAGCTTTGCTTGTGAAAACTAATTCAAAACCAAACTTTCTGAGAATTGGTCGGAGTTTTTTGGTGTCATTGTTGTAGTTCACAGTTATCCGTTTAAGTGTAGGTTCTGTCCGTGTCAGTGTAGTCAAAGAACGTCTGTATTGTTGTTGTGTCTTTTTGTTGATGATCTGTTGTATTGTTTGTTTTGTGTAACCGTTCAACTGTGCTGTTTCGAAAATGTAATTAAGTTCTTTCGTTTTTCCTGTTTCACTAAGTGGAAGTGTCTGCATTCGGTGTATCATGTGATTGAAGGATGCAATTTTGTGTTGATGTGAGTGATTTGATGAATTTGGAATAGTGCGTTGAGTGTGTGTCGGTTTTCTGTAAATTTCGAAGGAAAGTGTTGATTCTTGTTTTACGATGAGTATGTCCAAAAATGGTAGTTGGTTGTTCTGTTCAATTTCACAAGTGAATTCGATGTTTTTGTGTGCATTATTGATATTGTTCAAGATTTCAGGTAAAAGATGTTTCTTAACAATGCTAAACACGTCGTCAACGTATCTCCACCAGACTTCAGGAAGCTGTTTGTTGTTTTCTAAGCGTTTTTCCAAATTTGCCATAAAAATTTCACTTAAAAATGGAGAAAGTGGATTGCCCATGGGGGCACCATTAAGTTGTTTGTAGGTTTCATTTCTGAACGAAAAATAATTTTCTTCCATACAAAGTTTGGTTAATTTGATGTATGTACGAACTTTCTTAATCCAATCTGAATTTGAATCTTCATATTGGTTCAGAAGCCAATCTTCTAGTAGGTTAATGGCCTCTTTAACTGGAATGCTTGGAAATAGTGATTTAACGTCGAATGAAACTAAAATTTCATCGTCGTTAACGGATAAATTCTGTACTAGTTCTGTGAATTGTTCGGAATTCTTGACAGATCTACTGTGAAATTTTTTAGGCATGTTTTGGAATTCTTGTACTAAATATTTGGCAATTTTGTGTGTAGGTGAACCAATGGCTGAAACAATCTCACGTATTTCATTTCCAGGTTTATGAACTTTGGGAAGTCCTTTTATTCTTGGCAATGAAGGGTTAGATTCTTTCAGGCTTTTAATGACGCTTCCTAAAACTGGTGTAGACTCTTTGAGAGTTTTGTTAACACGTCTTACTAATCCTGGAAGAGGATCAGTACGTTGTTCTGCTCTAAAGTAATAGTAAAGCACGCCGTTTTGTTGAGGAGTATATGCAATCGTCGGCTCGACTTGAATACCTTTGGCCTTGTACCACATCTTCTGCACGTTGGAACAATATTCTCTTCCTTGATCCACTGTGAGCCTTGATATTGATTTTCCAGTCGCTGCGGTTGCCATGGCTTCAAACTCGCGAAACTTCTCGAAAACTTGGGACTTCTTGTTCATCAAGTAGATGACCGAAAAGTGGGTGTAGTCATCTATGAATGATACAAAATATCGCGAACCGTCCCACGCCGGTGGATCAATCGGACCACAGACGTCCGAGTGTATTCGCTCCAGCACCCGTGTCGCTCGTTGCCTGGTTCCGCTGAAGGGTTCACGGCATTGCTTACCTTGTACGCAGGGATCGCAGAATTCGAGGGGTCTTGGCTTCATGTTGATTCCTTCAACCATGTTCTGTTGCACCAATTTCGTCATAGCTTGCTCGTTGAGGTGGCCGAGTCGACGATGCCACAATCCGCTGGTCTCCGCTTGGCACACGTTCGCCGTAGATGAGTCGACGCTAACCGCTAGTTCATACAAACTGCCGTTCAGGTGAGCTGTAGCAATAACTTGGCCTTCCTTCCGCAGCACAGCTTGACGTCCATCGAACAGCACGGAAATTCCAGCACTCGCCAATCGCTTGACCGACATCAGATTGTCCCTCAAATCAGGGATGTACAGTACGTCGTTGATGTTGACCGGAACTCCTTTGTTGCTGCATCCATTTATCACTCCCTTGGTCTTCGCAACGAGACTTTCCCCATCCTTTGCCACTTGAATAACGATCGGACTGGATAATCTTGATGACCGCGAGAACACCCTGATGTCATTAACCAAATGGTCGCTTGATCCTGAGTCCAGCTTGAAAATTAACTTCTCACCTCGGCTCGGAATCTTCTCCTCACGGTTGACCATAAAACTTACGGCTTTGTTTCCCGCAGCAACGTTGGCTTCACTACCGCCCTTCTGGCGACAGTCTTTCTTCATGTGGCCCTTCCGACCGCATTTATGGCACTTTCCGCTGAACGTTGTCTTGGGTTTCATCTTGCCCTTCTCGCCGGCGAACGCTGTCGATTTCTCCGTCATATCCTGCTGCCGGTCTCGCTGCTTCACTTCTTCTCCTAGGAGCCTTTGCTTCACGGTATCCAGCGTTAACTCGTCATCACCCAGATTTTCAAGCGCCGTGATCAACGGATCATAAGTTTCCGGAAGGGTTCCGAACAGCGTCACGATCAAGTCCGCTTCCGCCAATACCGCGCCCGCCAGTTTGAGTTGCCGAATCAGGTCTTCGAACACAACCAAATGACTTCGCATGGAATCGCCTTCCTTCATTCTTAACCGCCCCAGATGCTTCCGCACTAGGTTTTGAGTTACCAGAGACTTCTTGGCAAAGGAATTTTCCAGAGCTCGCCACATTTGCTTCGCTGTAGTCTTGTCCCGTACGATCTCCAAACAGTCGTCTCCCAGGAAACCGATCAACAGGGATTTCGCCTTCCTGTCCGCTTCATCAAACTTGATTTTCTCGGCGGCCACCGCCGGGGGATCTTCCGTTAAAGTGTTGACCACTCCGCTTGCGTCCAGGAACATCCGCACCCGAAAGCTCCAGTTGTGGAATCCAGGACCTCCGCTGAACTGGGGTATTCCGTGCGCCGAATCCTTGGTCGAGCCCATAACCTGTAGAGTAGTGGTGCTACTTGTCGGGAAAACTCCGGAGGGTTTGAAGAAAACGTCTGAGCTTGGCGATAGCAAATTGACTAATGAGCATTTATTTGGTATAAACAACTTAAGTAACTAGGGGGTTTCTAGGGTAGCGTTGTTACACAACTTACTGGTTGGCTACTTGATTACAATATTAATATAGTTTTCTGTAGGAATTCTCGTAGAAATCACTAAAGGATTCACAACAGGAAATTTTGAAAAAAATCCTAGAAAATCACAGCAATTTTGTTTGTACGTAGGAATCTCAGCTGTAATTGCATGAGAGATTACAGAAATAATTTCTGGAGGAGTATTATAATCATTCCAGACATTTCTCCAAAATATAGAGAATTTCACCAAAAATTCCTCCAGGGAGTCTTTTGAAATTTTTGGGATGCAGGCGTTGTTCCACTTGGAACGTTATTCCAGTACGAACAAAAGAGCAAAAGGAGGTGTATTTCATCACAAAGAACAACTTTGTAGAACACTCGAAAAATCCTAAAAATCCGCAGAAAAAGTTATATCAGAAAACCTATTACAAGGGGTCATCCACAAACAATGACACATAACTCTTAAAGTTGAGCAAATAAGGTAATAATTTGTTCGACAAACTTTCCAATAACACCTTTTTCTGCAACTTTGCAGAAGACACCAATACTCTATCTTCACTTTTGAAAAAAGTGAATTCCTATCGCACTTTTAGGTGGATTAATCATCAAGGTGAAAATTCTAAAATAAAGAGTTAAGTATATAGAACAAACTCTTCTAAGACATCATACCTCTTAATTCAATATTTGAAGCGGCAAAAAAGGATTATGAATGCGAACCCCAGTATACAGTATGTAGCAGGTTCCTCCGAAGATTATGTCTGGAAATCCGAACGTCCGGAACTGGTTCCGTAGCGGCGGCATGCCCATAACACAGAGCGATCATTTTATGGCCAAATACATTTTACAATACAAATTTCAGAACGAAAATATGTGTGAGATTCAATAAAATTGCCGAAAAATACCCTCGTGGCAAGGCATTTCTCAATACCCGAAAAGGGGGGAGGGGTCAGGGGGGATGCCACACCCAGATATTGGAAGACTAACTAACCGCATTTAATTTAAAATTGGTTTCAAATTTTTGGATTGTATGGTCTTTGAGTAGTAGCCGATTGAAAATATGTGGTTCGTCTAGGGCTTTTAAGGGTTAAAATGCAGGCAGGGTCGACACCACGCCTGCACCTAACTGTACATCAAGTACCTATCAAGAGCTGATAACGCGTGCACATCGATTTGCATTTGACCTTCCCGCAAGTAAGGCGCTATCAGTCAGCACACAAAGGGACGTGCCGACATGGCGCCTCCAGCTGCCCCGACCTTGCCGAGGAGTCCTTTCCAACCGTGTAGGCTCGGATCTAACCCAGTGGACCGACGCCACGACAGCAACGCTACCAGGATGTTCTGCCCTTACTTACCTTACCGATCAGGCTAAGGCCGGGGTGGCCTCTGCTGTACATAGTAGCCGCCTCCATTCCACTCGGTTCATGGCTGTTTGTCTCCAGTTCCGCACTCTGCGTAGGGTCCGCAGATCGTCCTCCACTTGGTCGACCCACCTAGCTCGCTGCGCTCCACGTCTTCTTGTACCGGTCGGATGGCTCTCGAGAACCATTTTAGGTGGGTTGCTATCCGACATCCTGATGACGTGACCCGCCCACCGTTGCCTTCCAATTTTCACGGTATGGACGATGGTTGGTTCTCTCAGCAGCCGATGCAGCTCGTGGTTCATTCGCCTTCTCCAAGTCCCGTCTTCCATCTGCACTCTGCCGTAGATGGTACGCAACACCTTTCGTTCGAAAACTTCAAGGGCGCGTTAGTCCTCTGCACGTAGGGTCCATGTTTCGTGCCCATAGAGGACGACCGGTCTAATCAACATTTTGTAGATGGTTAACTTCGTGTTACGGCGAACTTTATTCGACCGTAGAGTTCTGCGGAGTCCAAAGTAGGCACGATTTCCTGCCACAATGCGCCTCTGAATTTCTCTGCTGGTGTCGTTGTCGGCGGTCACCAGTGAGCCCAAGTACACGAATTGTTCAACCGCCTCGATTTCGTCACCGTCGATATATATTCGGGGTGGCGGGCGCGCTGATTCCTCCCTGGAGTCCTTTCATCATGTACTTTATCTTCGACACATTAATGACTAATCCGATTCGCCTGGCTTCACTCTTTAGTCGGATGTACGTTTCCGCCACCGTCCCATCACCTTGCCGTAACCCTCTGCGAGATTCTAAGGGACTCGAGAGTGTCCCTGATACTCGAACAACGCACATCACTCGATCCATCGTCGCCTTGATCAATCGTATCAGTTTTTCCGGGAATCCGTATTCGTGCAAAATCTGCCATAGCTGTTCTCGATCGATTGTATCATACGCCTATTTGAAATCGATGAACAAGTGATGTGTGGGCACGTTGTATTCACGATATTTCTGCAACACCCGGCAGATGGCGAACATCTAGTCCGTTGTAGCGCGTTCACTCATAAATCCAGCCTAATATTGCCCCACGAACTCTCTTGCAATCGGTGATAGACGGCGGCATAAAATTTGAGAGAGTATCTTGTAGGCAGTGGTCAGTAATGTGATCGCGCGGTAGTTTCCGCAATCCAACTTGTCGCCCTTTTTGTAGATAGGACACACGATACCTTCCATCCAGTCCTCCGGTAATACTTCCTCCTCCCAAATCTTGGTAATGACCCAGTGTAGTGCTCTCACCAGTACTTCTCCACCGTATTTTAGAAGCTGGCTTGGTAGTTGATCTGCTCCAGTGGCTTTGCTGTTTTTCAACCGGCCAACCTCCTCCTCAATCTCTTGGAGGTCAGGGGCCGGAAGTCTTTTGTCCTGTGCACATACTCCTAGATCTGTTACCACGTCACCTTCGGTACTTGCAACGTCGCCATTGAGGTGCTCATCGTAGAACTTTCGTGTGTCCTTAGCGCGGTACAGCTCTTCCATCGCTTCGCGATCTCGTTCTTCCTGCTGGCGCTTCTTCATCCGGAAGACTGAGGTCTGCCTGTTCCGCGCCTATCTGTAACGTGCCTCATTCGCTCTCGTACGGTGTTGCAGCATTCTCGCCCATGTAGCATTCTTCTCGTTTTTCAACTGTTCACATTCGCCGTCGTACCAGTCGTTTCTGTGATTCGGAGTCGCGAAGCCTAGTGCTGTAGCCGAGGTACTACCTATGGCGGATCGAATGTCCCTCCAGCCATCTTCAAGTGTAGCTGCGCCAAGCTGCTCTTCCGTTGGTAGGGCCACTGCTAACTGCTGCGCGTAGTCTTGAGCCACTTCTACGTTACGAAGTTGCTCGATGTTGAGCCACGGCGTTCGACTTCGACGCGTGGTGATAACTGTCGAAAGTTTTGAGCGCATGCATACAGCGACTAAGTAGTGATCCGAATCTATATTCGCACTGCGGTATGTGCGGACGTTGGTTATATCTGAGAAGAATTTACCGTCGATTAGAAGGTGGTCGATTTGGTTTTCTGTTTGATGGTCGGGTGATCTCCAGGTGGCTTTGTGGATATCTTTGTGGGGGAAGTAGGTGCTTCGGACTACCATACCACGGGAGGCTGCAAAGTTTACGCATCGCTGGCCGTTATCATTCGATACGGCGTGCAGGCTGTTTCACCCGATTACCGGTCTGTACATTTCCTCCCTTACTACCTGCGCGTTCATGTCGCCGACAACGATTTTCACGTCACGCGGCGAGCAACCATCGTATGTTTGCTCTAACTGCGCGTAGAACGCTTCTTTCTCATCATCGGGTCTCCCTTCGTGTGGGCAGTGGACGTTGATGATGCTGTAGTTGAAGAAACGGCCCTTAACTCTCAACATGCACATCCTTGCGTTGATCGGCTGCCACCCGATCACACATTTTCGCATCTTGCCCAACACTATAAATCCTGTTCCCAGTTCATTGGTGGTGCCACAGCTTTGGTAGAAGGTAGCCGCTCGATGCCCGCTTTTCCACACTTTCAGTCCAGTCCAACAAAGTTCCTGCAACGCTACGATGTCGAAGTTGCGGGGATGTAGTTCCTCGTAGATTATCATGTCACATCCTGCGAAACCTAGTGACTTGCAATTCCATGTTCCAAGTTTCCAATCGTAGTCCTTATTTCGTCGCGTGGGTCTTTGCCGATTGTATCGAGTCGTATTTTCTCCTATGTTATTCGCAATGGGGATTTTAACGGGTGGCTTATTGGGCCTACGCCAACACTCCTGTCTCGCCGGAGGGCCATCGTGCCAGTTCTGTTTAACGTCCCAACCAACACTGGGACGACCACTCTGATGGGGCTACCACCTTGGATCTAGCTGGGCGTGGTGCAGCGTTTCTTACTCAGCCGCTGGATGCCAGAACAGACGCTGTTTGAGCCGCACCTCCTTGGTGAACAGACACTCGGATCGTACCTCCTCAATCTAGCTGAAGTCAGAAGGACAACAGTGCCCAGGCTTCACTACCAGCTAAGCACACAACTCTTAGCTGGCGGTCTTTGTCATCGCTTGACCCGTGGAAGCGTGAGGTAGGAACTTGTGAGGACCAGAACTATATTGGACGCTCTCCTTATCGACTCACCGTTTTGCAGCCCCCACCAGTAAGCTGGTGGCCTCCCATTTCTAGGGTTCACTCGCCTAGGCATGGTCGCATCATACGCACGTGAGAGCACCGCTACCAGCTCGTCGTCGTCTAAACCAATTAAGTTTCGCTCACGGCGGAGCGCCTCCCAAACTACCCCTTCGTCGAAGTATGATGTCTTCCACCTGCGAGGGCTTGGCCTTGGCCTAGCCGCCTCTTCTTCTACTCACTGCCTGCTGTTGTTGTAGTCGATACTGTAGCGAACTGCCAGGTGGTCGCTGTGAGTGTAGCTATCGTTTACTCTCCATTTCGAAGGTCAGGACTACAAAAGGTCACGTCAATAATTGACTCCGCTGCGTTTCGACAAAAGGTACTCTTGGTACCGACATTAGCCAAGTCGACATCTAAGATGGCCAGTGTCTCTAGCAGAATCCGACCCCGCTGGTTCGTGAAACGGCTTCGCCATTCCACGGCCCAGTCATAACAGTCACCTGCTGGTACCACCGACCTTCGCCCTGTTAGCAAGGTCGTTATGTGGTCCAGCATTTGCGTGAACTACTGGATCGGCCACCGTGGAGACATTACAGCTACAGAAGAAGACCCCGTTTACTTTGGCGACCACGAAGCCCTTATAGGTAGTAGATACCAACTCCTGGACGGGGTATTTACCCCTCGTTCATATCGCCGCCATTTTTCTGGACCCATCCGTGACCCAGTTGCCGCCGGCGGGTATTCGGTATGGGTCTACTATGATGGCGATATCCGTCTCCCACTTAGAAACCGCCTGACAAAGTAGTTGCTGAGCTGCGTCACAGTGGTTCATGTTCAGCTGCGTCAGCTGCACTGTGAGTTGTTCACTGCGGCTTTTATGAAGACCGAGCCCCCTGGACCATCTGTCTGATGCCTGTTGTTCACGGACTTCCCGGTGCAAATCAGACAAATTAGTGGGCTCGTGCAGCCTTGTGCCTTATAGCCTTCGGCGCCGCATCTCCTACACATTTAGCTCCGGTAAGGGCCTTTGCAGTCCCATGACATATGTTCTGGTTCCAGACACCTGAAATAAACCTCCGGTGGCTTGTGGAAGGTCAGCTGACATACGCACCATCCTTCCTTGATTCTCCCTACTCTAACGGACTTTTTTACGTCCACCACAGATAGCTGAACCAAGGCTACCTGTGTCCCTGCCAGCCCCTTCCTGCACGTCGCACAGTTGCCGCAGTATCGTGACGAGCTCTTCTACTTCGGTGACCCCGTCTAGTTTTTTTCACCTTCAGAGTCGCCTCTGCTGTAAAAGTCCTCAACTCAACCCCTTCACCAAGGACCTCTACCGCCAAACTTTTGTAGGCGGCGCCCATGCGTGTCGGTATGTTCGATGGGTACTACACACGATCCACCGCATGTTTGCTACTCGTGTTTTGAATTCTTTAAATGATCCTATTTCATTCATTATTTATCTATTATATATCAGATTTCACCAAAAGCACAATGCTCCTCATCATTTAACTGTATTTGATCGTTGGGTTTAAATTCGCTTAATTCTGGAATCAAGTACCGTAAACCGGGGTCAAATTGATCAGTCGTTTTTCAAGTAGATACATCATTTTTTCAAAAGTTTCCTTACAAATAGCATTGAGTATCAGCTTCCAACAGCACGATACTCAAAAGCAAACTATTGAAAATATACTTTTTTATACCGGAAAACCGTCTGATCAATTTCGACCCGAAGATCGATTTGACCCCAGTTTACGGTAATTTGCACAGCGTGTTAATTCAATACGTTTGAAATGTTTGCTGCTCTGAAGTTTGACTCCATTATGAGCTAAACGGTAAACATATCAGACTGTTGATCATGGAAACCAGGCCCGTGCACAGAAAAGGCGATAAGGGAGAGAATTTTCCTCAGATTTGTGAAGGGCGGACAGGCGCCCAATGTATGAAACATCGGCTAGGGAAGGCGTTTAACCCCCAACACCTTGTGCACGGGCTTGATGCGACCGTCATCCTAGCAAATTTATTAAATTATCAACAGCATACGCTCACACATCCGTATTGAACAACATTTAAAATACATGATTCATGCATATCACCATTGATTTTAAATTTTACCAGCATATACAGGTTGACTCGCTTTATAACCCGGATTATAGATTCCATCAATGAAATTATTCCACAACCGATAAGGCCCATGCAAATTTGTTGAATCTAGATTGAAAATCCATTCATTAAATACAGCAAATAAGTTCGAGAATAGATTCTGGCATCTGATGAACGACCTGCCTAAACTTCATTTCAGAAAAAGTGCTTACGCTTTTGAATTTTTGGTTCATTCGAAACACACTACTGAGAGCAAAACAATAATGCTATTATGACGCCCTCGAAGTAAATTCAGTGAACACTGTGGGAAAAGCTTAATTTGTCCTTTAAAAGTTGCATTCAAACAAATTACTGGTTTAAGTTTTCTTTCATACCTTGTTTTGGGATCAAACTGCAAAACAAAGAAAATATGGTAACAAGTTGAATACTCAGTATGCTAGCAACATACTTAGTGTTTAAAGTTTGGTCACCAGCCAACAAGCAAGCGTTGCATCTCCAACAGATGTGGAAGTTTGACTGGTACTCGAACGAAAAGCATGTCGTAGCCGTGAAGCAAATTTAGTTCTATGTACCTTACAATGGAAATATTCGTGTCAAAACCATATTGCGCCGCAAAATAGAAAACTATTCACGTCTTTCCAGGTTGCACTTCTCGATGTTGTTGCCAAACTTCTAAAACTATAAAGTTCAGCACTTATAAGTTTCGCTTAGAGGTGATTTCTTCACTTTGAATTAACCCTTTGAATTCGGAATTTTTCCAAGCTTTATTATGGAGTTTTTTTTCTACGTTTTCCTGTAGTTTTGGTGGTCAATAGCATAAAAAAAGAATGTTATCCAGAATATTTTTTTCTGGATATCCTAGGTCATCCAAACTATTCTTGAGTTTTAATCCTAAAGTCTACGGGTATAACGATAACTTCTTTCATTATACAAAGCTACGATTTGTAATCTATCATGTCTAGTAAGTATTCTTAAAGGTTTATGGACAATATCAGATCAGTTGGGATATCCTAAATGATCCAAACTGTTCTTGAGTTTAGATCTTGAAGTCTCGGGTATGATGGTAACTTTTTTCATTATACAAAACTACAATTTGTTATCTGTCATGTCCAGTAAGTCTTCTGAAAGTTCAATAGACAATATCAGATCAGTCGGGATATCCTAGGTCCAAAATGTTATTTACTTAATATCTCAAAGTCTACGGGTGTGACGGTAACTTCTTTAATTATACAAAGCTATGATCCATAATCCATCATATCCAGTAAGTCTTCTGAAAGGTTAATAGAGAATATATGATCAGTTGGGATATTCTAGGTCATACAAACTGTTACTGAGTTAAGATCTTAATGTCTACGGGTGTAACCGTAACTCCTTTCTTTAAAAGCTGTAATCTATCATGTCCAGTAAGTCTTCTGAAAGTTACAATGGTTTTTTTTTTTATCAACTTAGCTTACCTAATAACAGTAAGGAAGCCCATAATATCTCGAAAATATATAGCAACGCTTATTGTTCCTCGAACTACTTGTAAGTAAGTACAGTGGCTTATGTAACACTACTTAACGTAGTGGCAAAAGCTATTATCACAAGTGTAAACCTGAAGCTATGGTCTTCGGAATAGTGTTGTTGATCTGGAATATTTTGAAAATTATCTTAAAATGACTCATGATATACAAGGGGGGTTACAGATTACAGTTTAAAGTTCATTGCAAGAATCAATACTGTTACTATCGAGAGCCTTCAGAATAGTTTGGACGACCCTCAACATCCCAAAGGTTCATAATAATATATAGTAGACTTCATGTGGGTCCAGTCACCGCGATTGATTATGAACCGATACTCAGTATGTCAGATATAGCTGATGTTACGAGAGTAGACCTGAAGTCCTGAACTCTAAGATAGTTGGCAGACCAGGAACATTCTCATAGTGTCTCGCAATGACATTTGATATGTCAAGAGCTTAACGGATCTCAGCACGTTATGCTATGCTATTATTTATGGTGAAAACACATATTTTTGCCTTTCTCGTACACCAAGGTGTACCGAAAGGCTATATGTTCACTCCAAAAACGAAAATTTGATAGAGCCCCCGGAGAGGTCAAGTCTTATATACCAATCGACTCAGCTCAACGAGTTGAGATGATGTCTGTGTGTATGTATGTGTGTGTGTGTGTGTGTGTGTGTGTGTGTGTGTATGTATGTGTGTGTATGTGTACAAAAAAGGTCACCTCATTTTTAGATAGTAAATATGAACCGATTTCAACGACCGATGGTTCATTCGACGCGGCATATGGTCCCATTGTTTCCTATTGAAAATGGTTCAGATCGGTCCAGCCGTTCCGGAGTTATGGCCATTTAGGTGTTCCAGACCGGTACCCCAGGAAGGGGCCAGATATGAAATTGTAACAAACCCATGCATGCGACCCATCAAACCACGGCATTTTCGGTTATCTGATGAATGGGAAGTAGGAAAATAGCCTCAGACTATATTTGAACCGGAAGTGTTCCGGAACCGGTTCCGGGTGTCCCGGCGGAAGTGGCCAAGTAAAAAAATGACCCAAACTCACGCATGCGACACATCAAATAGCCGCTTTTTCTATGACCTGCTGAACGGTAAACAGGAAAATAGTCTCACTGAACCGGTAGCTTTCCGGAACCGGTTCCGGGTGTCCCGCCGGAAGTGGCCAAATATAAAAGTGAACCAAACGTATGCATGCGACACATCAAATCGCCGCTTTTTCTATGACCTGATGGACGGTAAACAGGAAAATAGTCTCACTGAACCGGTAGCATTCCGGAACCGGCTCCGGGTGTCCCGCCGGAAGTGGCCAAATATAAAAGTGAACCAAACCCTTGCATGCGACACATCAAATCACCGCTTTTCCTATGACCTGGTGAACGGTAAACAGGAAAGTAGCCTCACTGAACCGGTTGCATTCCGGAATCGGTTCCGAGTGTCCACCGGAAGTGGCCAAATATGAAAGTAAAGCATGCGACACATCAAATCGTGG
Source organism: Aedes albopictus (assembly GCF_035046485.1). Taxonomy (NCBI): domain Eukaryota; kingdom Metazoa; phylum Arthropoda; class Insecta; order Diptera; family Culicidae; genus Aedes; species Aedes albopictus. The sequence goes on along the minus strand of NC_085136.1, from coordinate 135,599,753 downwards.
CCTTTTCAATAACCTAGTTGTGCGGTTAGCAAGAAAATAGACTAAGCCCACATTAGAAACTACTTGTACACCTGTCTCACGGAAAGTGGCCGAATGTAAAAAAGAATCAAACCAATATTCACGACACATCAAATGGCTTTTTAGGTATCCTGATGAACGAATAACTAGAAAAAATATTTCAGATCATAATTGGGAAAACTAGTAGTGTCCCGGAATCGGTTCCGGGTGTTCCTCCGGAAGTGGTCAAATGTGGAAGGAAACCGAACCCATGCATGCGACACATCAAATCGCGGCTTTTTCGATATCCTGATGAACGATTTTCAAAAAAGCCTTAGATTACGTTAGGTATTACCGGTAGTGTTCCACGACCGGTTCCGTGTGTCCCGCCGTAATTGGTCGAACTTAAAAATGAACCGGTTTAGAGTGTCCCACCGGAAGGGGACCAATATAAAAATGAACCAAACCCATGCTTTCGGTACATCAAATCGCTTTTTTGTCAGTAACCTGATTCATGGATAATAAGCAAATAGGCACAGTCCACATAAGTTGCTACCGGTAGCTTGACCGGTAGTATTATTAGTTCTGGGTAATCTGTATCTGATAATAGTTAGCATTTACATAAGCTCAGACCACACTACCGGTAGTGTTCCGGAATCATTTACGGGTGACCCGTCGTAAGTGGTCTAGTTAAAGTATACCAAACTCATGCATGGCATACATCAAATCGTGACATTTCGATAACCTGATGAACGGTTAGCAAGACAATAGGCTCAGACTACATAAGAGGCTAGCGGTGGTGTTGCAGAAGCAGCGTTGGGTGCTTCAGCGGAATTTCGAAAGTGAACAAATTCAATGCAAGCGACAGATATGTGTAAGAGAACCAAAAACCTAAAAAATACTAGAGCGATCTCATCAAACCACTCCATTTTAGATTCCTGAGATTTTAACATACAGTAGGATGGGTCAACGTTGTATGGAATTAAAATTTCAGCGCATCAGCCCCGAACATTTTTCAAAAATCCCCTTTTGCGTCTAAAATTACTGAGCAAAATTTTTGCTGCGACTGGAGGGCGAGCTCTGTAATGCGTTTAAAATTTGAATAAAATTTAAAATTGGCAATCCAAATTACTACATTACAAATTTTACATGAATCTCGTAACCAATGATAATAAAATATAACCTAAAGTGTGCAGGAAAAACTTTGTCGAAAACCTCAAAATGACCTGTGAAAAAAGTTATATCCATGCTTGTCAAGCAGTCAACTTAGAGAACTGATATTTTCAGCTCTGTCTATACGTTGAACATAACGTTGGAATAAGTGCCCTAATTCGATGATGATTTTGATAAAATTCTCGCTTTTCTAAATAATGTATTTTAAGGATTCAGGAATTCGTAGGTGGTACAGTCCCAGATCGCTGTTATGAGAATTTCCTTATCCGTTATCAAAGCACAGAGCTTTGGGGCTGATCACTGATTCTTGCCTGATCTTGCCTTAAAGATTTATTGCGTCGACGGAATGATCATGAGTACATATTCAACGAGAAAGGCACTATCACCACTAGGTGGATTAATCTGGGTTTTTTCTTATAGATTTGAAGGACTTCAATATACAACAGTTTGGACGAACCTGAATGTCCCAAAGATTTATAATAATAAAGTAGCTTTCAGATTGGTTCAGTAACAACGGAGAAATATGCAACGTTACTCAGTATAGCAGATACGGCTGTTGTTACGAGTATAGACCTGAAGTCCTGCTAAGGTAGTTTGGCTGATCTGGAATATGCCTATAGTGTCTATCAATGGCATTTGAGATTTCATGACCTTCGCGAATCCCATCAGATTATGCAATACTTTTACTTATGGCGAAAATACACTTGTAGATTTTTAGGACTTCATTTTAGAACAGTTTGGGCGACCCTGAATATCCCAAAGTTTTATAATAAGCTAGTAGACTTCAGATTGCTCAAGTAGCTGCTGTTGATTATGCAGCGTTACTCAGTATAACATATATGGGTACTGTTACGAGTGTAGAGTTGAAGTCCTGAACTCCAAGTAGTTTGTTCTAGGTTTTCCAAACTGTCCTATAGTAAAGTCCTTCAAATCTACAAGAATAATTTTATGTATTTTCGCCACAAATTATAGCACTGCATATGCATAACCTACTGGGATCCGTGAAGCTCTTGACATCTACAGTGTCATTTATAGACACTATAAGAATATTCCAGGTCAATATTCTTATAGTGTCTATAAATGACATTGTAGATGTCAAGAGCTTCACGGATCCCAGTAGGTTATGCAGTGCTATAATTTGTGGCGAAAATACATATAATTCTTCTTGTAGATTTTAAAGACTTTACTATAGGACAGTTTGGAACACCTAGAACATCCCAGAATATAAAACACCTTTTGATATTCTTAATGAAGGCTGAATGAATAGATATAAACGTATCCCACATCCTAGTTCAGCTTTTAGAACAACTGGTACGTCTATTATTTCGTTTTTCCAAATTTCTTGGTGTTCAGGATGTTCTAGGTTATCAATGAAGTCCCAAATACAAATATTCCCTTCTCTCCCCTAATAGAGGACTCTATTTACAACAACTTTGCCGAAGACAGTATTCTGTTTTAACGAATGGGTGAATTCATACAATTCATATATGTTGGACCAAAGCGCCAAAGGGTTAAGCGTTAAACCAGGTTTAACTACAGGGGATACTCAAAATAACTGGGACAGGTAAAATATCTACTTTTCAAAAACTGTTCAACTCACTGTAACTTTTCGAAAAGGGCATCAAATATTCTCAAATTTTTACTGTTAGTTCATCAACTAGTTCTGTATCAGTAGTCAAAATTTGGAAAAGATCGGGCTGTTCTACACGAATTTAAAAATGTTCTAGGGAAAGGTATAATTATTCGATAGCCAACTTTGAGCTGTTATATATTTGATACCCTTTTTGAAAACTTACAGCGAGTTGAACATGTTTTGAAAAGTGAAAATTTTGCCTGTCCCAGTTATTTTGAGTATCCCCTGTATATGGCTAAGCCTGGTTTACCACTTTAAGCCGAGGTGAAGAAACCAACCCATATTGACTGCGGTTTTGCATCACCAGCCAAAACAGCTATATAGGTACCTTTTTATTATAGTTATCATAGATTGATAACAAATGATACTGGATTGGTATTAGATTAGTTTTATTTGTTTTAAATAGCTTTAGATTACTGTTGGCTTGGTTTGAAATGGTGTTGGATTGGCTTTTGAAACTCAATTCCAACTCCGCAAACAATACAAAATAACATCATTACTGCTCATTCAAAAACCATTCGACGTTTAACATACGAATGTTAAAAATCCATTTCCAGCTCCATCTAACCGAGCAAAGAATAATTTATTCACCCTCGACCATCTCTTCTCTTTCAGGGCCTTCGTGCGGATATTGTGTGTTTGCTGCCCCAGAAAGATTCGGCGAAAATATCAGCCGACAATGCGCTCGAAAGCATCTCAGGTAGGTACCGACTCCGGAAAAACCCCTGGTGACTTCCGCTCCGGAACCAGCACAACAATTGAAAACAGGCTTCAATTTCTCTCAAACACCCTCTTCCGTATCCCTTGCGTATTAGGTACTAGACTACTGAACACATGAGCACTTTTGGCACAATTTCCTGTTTTCTGCTCACCCGATCCGACATCTAACAGTGAGAGGAAAATGTTTCCTTCCCAGAGGTACATGCTCAATGGCCACTTCTGTGCCCTTCTGTTGTGCTGTGTCGGCTACTTTTGTAGCCCTACTGTAGAAAGGGAGGATGTGGTATGTCGATGTATGGAAATGTTTCCGCAAATATTCCTGTATGCTCCTATTACTTGTGAAAGGACCAAATTGGAGGTCCCACCGGAAAGTTTCCTGTTTTTAACTACCGCTTTGAGCAGCTTGTCAAACCATGTCAGTACTCAACAGAAGAACATCGTCTCGGTTTTCTGTCTCCTACCGCATTTGTAAATAAAACACGATCCACCCACCTGAAATAAAAAATATGTCTATGTAGCAGCACCCCAAATTAAACAACAAAAGCGTTACTCACTCTTGGTTGGTGTCTTCTGTTTGTCGTATGATGTTACCGAATAAGCAAACATCGTACAGGAAAAATGTGTGTTATCCTAATATCTAGATTGACTTCCTGTGATTTTCCGGTAGCACGTCCCACTCTCGTCGAGCTCCGGCTTTAGCACTCATATCAGCATGAATGGTGCATAAATCAACATTTTTGGGTTTTGATGCGACGCGTGCTTGTTCTGTATGCCGCCGCAATATAAACAAGATTCCAATCACATTACAGGTAAAAACGGGAAATATACGCTTGGGTGATCGTTTGGCGTTTTTTTTAAGCTGAGCTCGACCACCTACAACAACGCGGAGATAAGACAGGTGAGGTGCAGATGAATAGAGTTTCAGTAGTAATTGAAGAGGATTAGGGGGATAATAAAAGGAAATCTCCAGGACACGATATTGGAAGCTCTCACCATTCTCCACTGCTTGCCCAGCTACCGTAAAGCTGGAAGGAATGACCTTGTTTACATCCAACGATTTGATCTTGTTGACGTTGATGGTAAGATCTGCCGTCGAGGGGCGATCGGCAAGATCATCGAGCTTACTCTGCATATCAGAGCACCGTTGAGCTAGGAGAACGAAGTCATCAGCCAGTTCGAAGTCATTTAAATAATGGGCTGCCACAGCAACCCACGATTTGGTTTAAGGATCAATCGCACCTACCATGATCTTGTCGATTACGATGAGGAACAGTAGCGGTGACAGTATACATCCGTGCCCCACTCCAGCAACGACCCGGACAAGATACCGTTGTGCAGTACACTCATAGCACAATTATGGGTCACTCAAGGGACAATCATTTCATAATATGAATCGTTTTTCATGCAAAAATAACACTTTCATTTTTTTATTGTATATTCTGTTCTTTGAAACTCCTTTTTATTGTTTTTAATAAAAATCTGCGTGTAAAATTCACTTTAGGCGGCGAAAATTACTAAAATGTTGGTGAATAATGAAAACCACAATAATGGGTCAAAATTGGCTGTGTAACAAATCTGGGTCAATTTGTTGCCTATTATGGGTCACTCAAGAGGAATCGGCTCAACAGTAAAGTCTTGTCTATTTTTTCAATGAATGATCACTTATTCTCGATCGATCAACTAAAGTAGAATCTAAAACTGGTCTCAAACCTCTTAACGAAATGTGTTTTCACGATTTGGAATCAAATTTTCAAAATTGGGACAAAATCTCCGACACAACCACCGATAAACGCCTAAAAGTATGCAATGCCCATGCACACAGAACTGTCAATATTATGCTGCAGAAAAAGTGACCCATAAATGTGTGATTTTCGGTGTTCCTTGGCACAATAATGAGTCACTTAAATTTTGCCTGAAATAAGCTTTAATTAGCTGCAGTCACATGAATTTCTACATTTAGAACGTAAATTATACCATTGTTCTGGTGACCATACCATTTCGCACTTGAAAATCACTAAAGCTCGCTCTTACAGAGTTTACGAAAGCAGCGCACGCACTTTCCGAAATTCACAACCGAGGCGTTACTTTGACAGATGGTTTTGCGCCAAGAAAAAAATAATAAAAATATGAATGTTTTAACGTATAAGCTTGTGTGCGATACGCATACTGACAAAAAACAAATCAACTTATGAACGAAAAATGATAATGGCTAACAAAAGCTTGCAAATAATTAGTATTTATCTATTAAAGTGGAAAGTGACTAATAATTGTATGTGACCCATAATTGTGCAATGAGTGTACTCTGCACGAAAATGCCCTGTACTGTGCTTCAATGAGGCTGATGATTTTCTCAGGGACACCCTTTCGCCTTTGGGATTCCCACATTTTTGCATGACTGAGACGGTCGAAAGTTTTTTTCGTTATCAATGAACACCACGTAGAGATATTCTTGGAATTCATTGATTTTCTCGCAGATGATACGGAGTGTGACAATATGATCTACATACAGAGGATCGTGCGGCCCGGAAACCTGCTTGTTGTCTTCGGAAGTTGCGTCAATCTTCTGCTGTATCCGGTTCAGGATCACTTTGCAGAGGACTTTGAGAGCGATACACAGCAACATGATACCCCGCCAATTATTGCATACAGTCAGGTGACTCTTATAGTAAAGGTACTAAGACGCCTTGCACCCAGTCATCCGGAAATGTCGCGGTTCCCGATATGTGGCAGAATAACTGTTGCAGCAGTTGTGCAGATACTACGGGGCCAGCTTTGATGCGATCGACCCCGGCGTACTGTTTGATTTCATGCTACGGATGGCTGTTGCATTGCAATGATGGTGCTTCAGTGTTGACACGGGTAAGGCGTCGAACCCTTGGCGGATCATGCTGAGGTGTTGGTGGCGTAGCCAATACTTGAAAAAGGTTTCCAAAGTGCTCGAACCAGCGTTTGAGCTGGTCAGCAGCGGGTCGTTCAATAGCTGTCCAGATGATTCTTTCACGGACATCATAGCATTCATCTTAGTTCCACTACCGCGACGTGAGACATCGTAGAGGATACGAATGGCACCGGTATTTTCGTCTATCTCGCCTTCGTCGGCTAGGGAGTCTGTCCACGTTCTTTCCGTCTACACGAGCGTTTTACGTCTTTCTCGAGAGCCGAATAGCGCTGACGGGCTACGATGTCGGTTCCTCGTGTTTTCGCTCGCTCTACCGCGGCTTTGGGATTCTATCGCTCCTCTATCTTCCTCCAGGTGTCATCTGTGATCCACTGCTTTCTCCGGGTGCGAAGCTCACCCAACTTATTCTCGCTGGTGGCGATAATGACGTTCTTAATGACGCTCCATTGACCATCTACGCTTCCACCATCCGGAATATCCACAGCTGGGTTGTCTAGCTCCTCGACGAAGGACCTTTTCGCCGCAGCGTCTTCCAGTCGACGTGTGTTGAACCGCTGCCAGATTTGATTGTTCCGCACATCAAAAGGTCCCAACTCCATGTTCGGCTGATGCAGATGTGTTTGATTTAATTTTTCGTGACGCCATCACGGGAAACCCATGTCACTTCGTGCACTGATCGGTGGGGAAAGAGCAATCCCCCAATCATCATGCCATTGCTGTCACGAAACTCTGCAAACAGCTCTCCGTTCTTACTCATTTCTCCGAGACTATGCTGTCCCATGATGTACTCATCAGGTGTCAGGTATCAGTAGGTCGGCTCCAGAGGCGCGTTCTCCTCCATTTGTGAAATTTGTGCCATCGCCATGAATACGAGCCTGTTCATCATTTACCTTAGGGAGAGGGAAGAGAGGAATAAGGGATGAGATGGGGAAAAAGAAGGTAAGGGAATAGGATCGACATAATCGTATAAGCGTACCACAACGGGTTCAAGCAGCGCCCTGAAAAGGGCAAAGTAGAAAACGCATAAAGCGTAAAGTAAGCCTATAGCTACTTACCACAACGGGTTCAGAACAAAAGAACATCCTGAAGATTCAGGCTCTTAGGTCAACTTACCTTGATTAAGTGTTTACCGAGTATTCGGAAACGCAGTTGCGTAAAAACTGGATAGTTACATATCAAATGATAAGAAATTCCGGATTCTCAGCTAAGACATACAAATGAAGCAGCCTGTTGAGGATCATGAGTAGGATAACCACATTGAGTTATCTCAATTGCGCTTCTGCTACGAGATTCCTAAAAGTGGCGACAAGACTCCCGCATGGGGGCATTCACAAACACTCAATTTTCTAATCGCTGCTTGACATAATTCCGAGAAGAGATGTCGGTTTCTGAGCATTTGGCAAATCCAATTGGAAATCATTAAAGAGAAACAGATAAGTTCGTGCGGAACCCAATCAAAAATGCTTTTGAGTGAATGCTTTCTTGATATCGTAAGCAACATTTTTTTATGTTTTTATTTATGAGATTTTCAGCCCGAGGCTGGTTCATCTCAGGTAAGCAACATTGTGTAAACGAGTCACAGTGGACTTTGCATTTTAGGAAGCATGTTGGTTCCCATGAAGAGGCATGTTAGCTAGAAAAACATCACGAATGTGATGCTCGACAAAGCGTTCTAATCATTTCAAAAGAAAGAGGTCAAAATGATAGGTCTGATTTCCACTCCCAGAATATACTTGACTGTATAATCTTGCCAAGATTTAGGAATAGCAAGGCTGCAACAAGCAGCTTTATCAAAACATGTTTAAATTATTCACATTTTGGAGATTTCGAAGAAGCAAAGCTATTTAGTGCACATTCTATCGAATATCTATCAAGTTCATACGAAGATGTAATATCCACACATCCGGAGAAATGAGTAACGAATAAGCATTCCTGGAAATTTATGATCAAAGGAAATTAATTGCCACGCGAGTTTGCCATTTCATTATTACTGAAAGTAGCAAACATCGGATAAAACGCATAATGCGAAACCATATACCGTCTACCCACGTTGGTTTGACCTCATCTAATCTGAACACTTTTAAATTTGACCCCTTCTAATCTGCACATCGTTTAAACTAAAAATGGTTCAAACGTCATTCTGTTCATGGAACGGGGTGAAACGGAACGAAGAATTAAAACAAAACAGCAAAAACGGTTACCATCAGTGTGTTTTTCGAAGTCTACAGGATTACTAGAATTTCAAATTGAAAAACGAACCCCGTTGGTTTGCATGAGGTGTCGTTCGAACCAACGGGGGTAGACGGTAAGTATTAGTTAAAGCTTAGACACCTAGACAGAAATCCCCCCTAGGGGCGTCCATAAATGACGTAGCTTTTTGGGGGGAGGTGGGTGTTTGTGATTTTGTGACGAAGTGTGACGATAGGGAGGTAGGGGTTTATGATATGCTACGTAGCTTCTGCTAAACCTATTGAAAAAAAGTATTTCGTAATTAACCTTCCGTAACTCGCGTGGTTGACTACCTGCGTCAGCACCATGCTAATGCTGAGTACAAAAAGCGAGATTTTTTCAATGTGTTGTACAAAATACAACAGTGCGATCGCTCGTGAGTTAATAAAAATTTTCACTCTCATTAACTATCCAGTAAATCGAAAAAAAATATATTGCATAATTTTTTTCCATTCACATTAATGTAAATGACAAATAGAGGACATAAATGCCGGCTTCCTGTCATAAGACATGCAGCTATCGGACGCAACAACTGTATCTGAGAAAATGGTTTTGAAATCCTGCGTAAAGAATAATGTATTGCGTACGCAGATAAAAATCAATTTGGCTCAAATGCTTCTCACGACCAATAGTTTGCTGCTTGCTATTGGGCACTGCACATTGCTAAGGCTGCAAAGGAAAAAAATCTAAGTTTTTGGCATAATGGCATTTTTCGAGGAGTTCCTTATATAGTTTCCACAGGACTTCCTCAAAGAATTCCTCTAATAATTTATTAAGGAGCTCTTCTGGCAGCTTTGAAAGGAATTTCTCATGGTGTTCTTTATAGGTTTTCCCAACAAAAGAAGGATAACATTTCTACAGGAGTTCGCTCTAGGAATCCCAGAGAAAAAAAACTTCTGAAAATATTCCAAAAGGATTTGGAGGAATCTCAGAAGGAATTCCTGAAGGAACTTCTAGAAGAATTTCAGAAGGAACTTATGGAGGAATCTGGAGAAGATATCATAGAGAAATTCCAAAAGAAATCTCGTGAGGTGTTCCTGGAGCATTTCTACATGGAAATTTTGGAGAAATCGTGATCAAACTCCTGAAAGAATCTCAAAAGGAGCTATTTGTATTTGTATTTGTAGCTATTTGTAGAGTCTCAGAAGGAACTCCTGATTTAATTTCTGTAGAAAACCCGGAGGAATTTTGTGATGGAATACCAGAAGGAATTTCTGATGTAATCCTGAAAATAACTTTTGGGGAATCTCGGAAGATATCAAGATAGAACTCCTGGTGAAATCTAAGAAAGAAAATCCTGGAGGAATTCCAGAAGGAACTATGGGAGGAATCCGTAAAGGGAGTCCTCGCGGAAATCTATGAGATCCTGGAGGAATTCTGGAAGGAGTGAATAGAGGGATACCGAAAAAAGTTCCTGGAGAAGTCCCGAGAAAAAAAATCCGGGATAAATCCTAGAAGGAAGTTCTCAAGGAGTCCAAGAAGAATCCAGGAGGAATTTTCAAAAAATGGGAATCCCAAAAGATACTCCTTGAGGAATTCCAGAATGAACTGCTGAAAGAATTTTAGAAGAAACTCATGCAGGGTCCCTAAAAAGTCATGGTGAATTTTATTCAAATGAAACCAATTTGATATTCTTAACAGATTACAGTTTACAGATTGCAATACAACTGCATTGAGAGCTCCAACTTCCTGTTCTTCGGTATCAAGCAGAACGATGGCTGGTTTATTAAGCTTTGGTGATGGTTGCACCAATGGCCTTGATGTCGGCGATCTCAACCTGGCACTTGGCAATGTTTTCTTGCTATTGTTGTTGTTGTTATGAAAAAAAAAACATAATATTCGTTAAACACACAAGTTAAAATTGATAACAACAGTTAGTTGTTACTATTACACGGTTGAGTTGTAGGCGACGCCGAGTGTGCCGTTTGGCCGAACGCCATTTGGCCGAAATCCATCTGGCTGAATCATGATCAAAAAAAATCAGAGGAAGTTTTCAACATTCTAACTGTCATATGATTATCAAAAATACTTCCTTCTTCTCATAAGCTACTATTTCTAGTTTAGGCTAGGCCATTCAGGAATTAGTTGGCATTGAAACTGTCAGTACTTTATCAAAGATTTTTTCTTCTTTAAATCTCAAGCTGTTCTTTCGAGTTATATGTACTGACATGGAGAATAGTGGCATGGTCACTTAGGTTCATCATTTCGGCCAAACGGCATTCGGCCAATGGAATTCAGCCAATTGACCCTTTCAGTCAAATGGCGTTTGACCAAACGGTATTCGGCCAGATGACCCGGAACCGATAAAACAATGAATCAAACGCAATTGAACTCTTATTACACACTCAATCCTGAATTGCCTGTTCAGCACTTTTTTGACGAAAATAGAACAGCAGAACTATTTCGGTAGCTTCGGTAATCGATTTTACTGAGGCTCAGTTAACCACCTGCCAAAACCGGGAACAAAAGGTAAACAATGCAGTACACTAAAACCTCTTTTTATGCATGTTATTTTTATGCACTTTTAATTTATGCACCTTTTTTATGCCCTGCATAAAAAGAGGGAAAGCTACTCAGAGCCAATATTGTGCATAAGAATATTTCATAATTACGAGAACAATTGCAACGGTGGCCAAGGGGTGTTTAGGAAAGTTACAGGTTCGTTTTTAGGTGTTTCCGAAGATCTCATGTGCGTTACATGGGGTCCGAGTGGGTCATAAGGGGTTTTCGAAGTCATTTCAGGAGGTCTCAGAGCATTTTAGGCTGGTTTCAGAGGCGTTACGGAGGCGTTTTTAGGGGTTTTGGTTTAGGAAGTTTTTTTAGGCATTTCAGGATGTTTCAGACCATTTTCGACGTGATTCAGAGGCGTTACGAAAGCGTTACGGAAGAGTTTTGGGGTGTTCGGAGCTTCTCAGGTGCGTAACATGGGATCCGAGAGGGTTTAAGGGGGATTTTGGAGGCATTTCAAGACGTTTCTGAGCATTTTTGGCGGGATGCAGAGGCGTTACTTAAGTGCTACGAGGAGTTTCCGTGGGGTTCAAAGCCTCTCAGGTGCGATACATAGGGTCTGAGGGGGTTTAAGGGGGATTTTGAAGGCATTTTAGGATGTTTCAAAGCATTTTCGGCGTGATTAAGAGGGGTTACGGGAGCGTTACGGAGGAGCTTCGGGGGCTTTGGGGCCTCTCAGGTGCGTTACATGGGGTCCGAGGGGGTTTAAGGGGGATTTTGAAGGCATTTCAGGATGTTTTAGAGCATTTTCTGCGGGATAAAAAGGCGTTACGGAAGCGTTACGGAGGAGTTTTCGTGGGGTTCTGAGCTTCTCAGGTGCGTTACATGGGGTCCGAGGGGGTTTAAGGGGGATTTTGGAGGCATTTCAGAATGTTCAAACCATTTTCGGCGTTATTAAGAGGCGTTACGTGAGCGTTACGGAGGAGTTTTGGGGGCTTTGGGGCCTCTCAGGTGCGTTACATGGGTCCGAGGGGGTTTAAGGGGGATTTTGAAGGCATTTCAGGATGTTTTAGAGCATTTTCTGCGGGATTAAGAGGCGTTACGGAAGCGTTACGGAGGAGTTTTCGTGGGGTTCTGAGCTTCTCAGGTGCGTTACATGGGGTCCCAGGGGGTTTTTGGAGGCACTTCAAGACGTTTCAGAGCATTTTCGGGAGATTCAGGGGCGTTACGAAAGCGTTACAGAGAAGTTTTCAGGGGTATCAAAGCCTCTCAGATACGTTACATGAGGTCCCCGGGGAGTTTAAGGGGGATTTTTGAAGAATTTTAAGAAGTGTCAGAGCAGACTCTTACCTTACCTTACCGGTCAGGCTAAGGCCGGGGTGGCCTCTGCTGTACATAGTAGCCGCCTCCATTCCACTCGGTCCATGGCTGCTTGTCTCCAGTTCCGCACTCTGCGTAGGGTCCGCAGATCGTCCTCTACTTGGTCGACCCACCTAGCTCGCTGCGCTCCACGTCTTCTTGTACCGGTCGGATGACTCTCGAGAACCATTTTAGTCGGGTTGCTATCCGACATCCTGATGACGTGACCCGCCCACCGTAGCCTCCCGATTTTCGCGGTATGGACGATGGTTGGTTCTCTCAGCAGCTGATGCAGCTCGTGGTTCATTCGCCTTCTCCAAGTCCCGTCTTCCATCTGCACTCCGCCGTAGATGGTACGCAACACCTTCCGTTCGAAAACTCCAAGGGCACGTTGGTCCTCTGCACGTAGGGTCCATGTTTCGTGCCCATAGAGGACGACCGGTCTAATCAGCGTTTTGTAGATAGTTAACTTCGTGTTACGGCGAACTTTATTCGATCGTAGAGTCCTGCGGAGTCCAAAGTAAGCACGATTTCCTGCCACAATGCGCCTCTGAATTTCTCTGCTGGTGTCGTTGTCGTCGGTCACCAGTGAGCCCAAGTACACGAATTCTTCAACCGCCTCGATTTCATCACCGTCGATATGAATTCGGGATGGCGGGCGCGGTGATTCCTCCCTGGAGCCCTTTGCCATCATGTACTTTGTCTTCGACACATTGATGACTAATCCGATTCGCCTGGCTTCACTCTTTAGTCGGATGTACGTTTCCGCCATCGTCTCAAATTTACGAGCAATAATATCAATATCATCGGCGAAACCAAGCAGCTGAACGGACTTCGTGAAAATCGTCCCACTCGTGTTTATCCCCGCTCTTCTTATTACACCCTCCAAAGCAATGTTGAACAACAAGCACGAAAGACCATCACCTTGCCGTAACCCTCTGCGAGATTCGAAGGGACTCGAGAGTGTCCCTGATACTCGAACTACGCACATCACTCGATCCATCGTCGCCTTGATCAACCGTATCAGTTTATCCGGGAATCCGTATTCGTGCATAATCTGCCATAGCTGTTCTCGATCGATTGTATCATACGCCGATTTGAAATCGATGAACAAGTGATGTGTGGGCACGTTGTATTCGCGGCATTTCTGCAACACCTGGCAGATGGCGAACATCTGGTCCGTTGTAGCGCGTTCACCCATGAATCCAGCCTGATATTGCCCCACGAACTCTCTTGCAATCGGTGATAGACGGCGGCATAAAATTTGAGAGAGTATCTTGTAGGCAGCGCTCAGTAGTGTGATCGCGCGGTAGTTCCCGCAATCCAACTTGTCGCCCTTTTTGTAGATGGGACAAACGATACCTTCCATCCATTCCTCCGGTAATACTTCCTCCTCCCAAATCTTGGTAATGACCCAGTGTAGTGCTCTCACCAGTGCTTCTCCACCGTATTTTAGAAGCTCGCTTGGTAGTTGATCTGCTCCAGCGGCTTTGTTGTTTTTCAACCGGCCAACCTCCTCCTCAATCTCTTGAAGGTCAGGGGCCGGAAGTCTTTCGTCCTGTGCACATAATCCTAGATCTGTTACCACGCCACCTTCGGTACTTGCAACGTCGCCATTGAGGTGCCCATCGTAATGCTGCCGCCACCTCTCGACCACCTCACGCTCGCTCGTGAGAATATTCCCGTGATTATCTCGGCACATGTCGGCTTGTGGCACAAAGCCTCTGCGCGAGCGGTTCAGCTTCTCGTAGAACTTTCGTGTGTCCTTAGCGCGGTACAGCTCTTCCATCGCTTCGCGATCTCGTTCTTCCTGCTGGCGCTTCTTCATCCGGAAGACTGAGTTCTGCCTGTTCCGCGCCTGTTTGTAACGTGCCTCATTCGCTCTCGTACGGTGCTGCAGCATTCTCGCCCATGCTGCATTCGTCTCGTTTTTCAACTGTTCACATTCGCCGTCGTACCAGTCGTTTCTGTGATTCGGAGTCGCGAAGCCTAGTGCTGTAGCCGAGGTACTACCTATGGCGGATCGAATGTCCCTCCAGCCATCTTCAAGTGTAGCTGCGCCAAGCTGCTCTTCCGTTGGTAGGGCCACTGCTAACTGCTGCGCGTAGTCTTGAGCCACTTCTACGTTACGAAGTTGCTCGATGTTGAGCCGCGGCGTTCGACTTCGACGCGTGGTGATAACTGTCGAAAGTTTTGAGCGCATGCATACAGCGACTAAGTAGTGATCCGAATCTATATTCGCACTGCGGTATGTGCGGACGTTGGTTATATCTGAGAAGAATTTACCGTCGATTAGAAGGTGGTCGATTTGGTTTTCTGTTTGATGGTCGGGTGATCTCCAGGTGGCTTTGTGGATATCTTTGTGGGGGAAGTAGGTGCTTCGGACTACCATACCACGGGAGGCTGCAAAGTTTACGCATCGCTGGCCGTTATCATTCGATACGGCGTGCAGGCTGTTTCGCCCGATTACCGGTCTGTACATTTCCTCCCTTCCTACCTGCGCGTTCATGTCGCCGACAACGATTTTCACGTCCCGCGGCGAGCAACCATCGTATGTTTGCTCTAACTGCGCGTAGAACGCTTCTTTCTCGTCATCGGGTCTCCCTTCGTGTGGGCAGTGGACGTTGATGATGCTGTAGTTGAAGAAACGGCCCTTAACTCTCAACATGCACATCCTTGCGTTGATCGGCTGCCACCCGATCACACGTTGTCGCATCTTGCCCAACACTATAAATCATGTTCCCAGTTCATTAGTGGTGCCACAGCTTTGGTAGAAGGTAGCCGCTCGATGCCCGCTTTTCCACACTTTCTGTCCAGTCCAACAAAGTTCCTGCAACGCCACGATGTCGAAGTTGCGGGGATGTAGTTCGTCGTAGATTATCCTGTCACATCCTGCGAAACCTAGTGACTTGCAATTCCATGTTCCAAGTTTCCAATCGTAGTCCTTATTTCGTCGCGTGGGTCTTTGCCGATTGTATCGAGTCGTTTTTTCTCCTATGTTATTCGCAATGGGGATTTTTACGGGTGGCTTATTGGGCCTACGCCAACACTCCTGTCTCGCCGGAGGGCCATCGTGCCAGTTCTGTTTAACGTCCCAACCAACACTGGGACGACCACGCTGATGGGGCTACCACCTTGGATCTAGCTGGGCGTGGTGCAGCGTTTCTTACTCAGCCGCTGGATGCCAGAACAGACGCTGTTTGAGCCGCACCTCCTTGGTGAACAGACACTCGGATCGTACCTCCTCAATCTAGCTGAAGTCAGAAGGACAACAGTGCCCAGGCTGCACTACCAGCTAAGCACACAACTCTTAGCTGGCGGTCTTTGTCATCGCTTGACCCGTGGAAGCATGAGGTAGGAACTTGTGAGGACCAGAGCTATATTGGACGCTCTCCTTATCGACTCACCGTTTTGCAGCCCAGATCAGACTCTACATACCTTAAAACTACCTCTTGCAATGCCCTTTAAAGGCTCCTGAGATCCCTTGAATTATCTCTAAAGCCCCTTGGAACGCCCCTGAAACGCACTTAATACTATTGAAATACCCCAGAATTCCCCGTAATCCCATGAATACACCAAAAAATCTTGACAGAACACCCTCAGAAGGCTCCTCAAATCCCCCGAAACAGCCCCTTAAAACGCCCCTGAAGCCCCTTGGAACCCCCTTTTTGGGCCCTCTGGGAACTTTCTGAATACCCCCTTTGCCCCATCTTAACTGCCCAGGAGCAAGACCTGTTCTCGCAAACTAGATTCACTAATTAAAGCCCTAGTTAAAGCCCAAACTTAATTTATGCATAATTTTCCCTATTTTTATGCCTTTTTTAGTTTATGCACATTTTTAATTTATGCAGTCCCAGCCATGTGCATAAAAAGAGGTTCTAGTGTATAGCTGTATTCAGCTCACGGTAAAAAAATCTGCACTCTGATATAAACTGATTGGCACTTGAATTCGCACTACTGTCTAATCAGTTTGTTATCAATTAAATATCATTCGAAAAAGAACATTCAATACCTCTTCAATTTGAATGGAAATTCACTTCAATTCTTAGTTGACAATGTTTTGATTTCAAAACTAGAATTAAAAAAAAAGTGTTCACCACTCCCACACGGTAAAAGTTCTACACGCTCGATGTAAGGGAAAAATCCATTAACTATTCAACATCCCAATCAACATGATCAGCAATGTTTATCCTTTAAAATCACAATGCTGTCAGTGTTGGTTTCAGAACCAAAACAAACCCACCGGAGAAATTAACTGAAAATCACTTCGATTTGCACTACTGTAAAAAGCAGTACGATCCAAAGTGAAAAGCTATTGGTTTGGTAATGACTGCTTTGAACATGAAAGTAAATATAGATGACAAGTGGTCGAAAGTGTTTCGCCTCGATACGCACCTCTCCAACAGATGTGAAGTAGTGTAGTGGGGAAACACATGATCGAGAATCTCAAGGTGCTGGTATCAAATCTGGGTGTGGTGAAACCTTTTTTTTAAATTCTAGTTTCGAAATCAAAACATTGTCAACAACGAATTGAAGTGAATTTCCATTTAAATTGAAGAGGCATTGAATGTTCTTTTTCGAATGATATTTAATTGATAACAAATTGATTAGACAGTAGTGCGAATTCAAGTGCTAATCAGTTCATATCAGAGTGCAGATTTTTTACCGTGCAAGATTCCATACCAGGAACTTGAGATTAAGGATCATCTGTTTTCCCACTACACTACTTCACATCTGTTAGAGAGGTGCGTATCGAAGCGAAACACTTTCTACCACCTGTCATCTATATTTACTTACATGTCCAAAACAGTCATTACCAAACCAAAAGCTTTTCACTTTGGATCGTACTGCTTTATACAGTTGTGCAAATCGAAGTGATTTTTAGTTTATTTCTCCGGTGGATTTGTTTGCGTTCTGAAATCAACACTGACAGCATTGCGATTTCAAAGGAAATACATTGCTGATCATGTTGATTTGAATGTTGAATAGTTAATGGATTTTTAACTTACATCGAGCGTGCTGATTTTTTACCGTGAGCTGTTCTATTTTCGTCAAAAATTTACCGAACATTGTATTCCAAATTATGGTTGACAATTAGGCACGATTGTAGTCGCGCCTTGTTTCATCGTGTTTACTTAAAAGAAACCAATGTGTAGGTATTATTATTAAAATTTCGAGATAACCGCACAGCGCAACATTTTTTTTGTCTCAATAGCAAACTTATATGTCTCCGACAAATTTTGGGCCGCTGAATCCAAATCCGGGCTCAAATTTTCTCCAGCACGTCACAATTTTGAGCTATACCTCAATTTATAGGACAAAATATGCGATTTTGGGCTTTTTTGACTGCAAGCCATTGAGCATGGAAATATTTTTTCAACCAATCAAAGCATATATTGGTCAATTAACATCTAAATTAACTACTCATGCAAAATATTTCGTTTTACCAAATCAAATTTGATAGATTTGAGCATTTTATGTCAGTATGTAAACTTGCATGCAACTTTAGAAGGGTGACTTGTATGGGAAATATCGTACCTAACATAAATCGCTTAAAACTATCTAATTCGATTTGGTAAAACGAAATATTTTGCATGAGTCGTTAATTTAGATGTTAATTGACCAATTTATTCTTTAATTGATTAAAAAAAATATTTCAATGCTTAATGGCTAGCAGTCAAAAAAAACCCAAGATCGCATATTTTGCTCTATAAATTGAGCTATAGCTCAAAATTGTAACGTGCTCGAGCAAATCTGAGCTCGGATTCGGATTCAGCGGCCCAAAATCTGCCAGAGACACATAAGTTTGCTCTTGAGAGAGACCAAAAGTTAATTTTTGTTACGCTGCGCTGTGCCGTTAATCTATATATATATATATATATATATATATATATATATATATATATATATATATATATATATATATATATATATATATATATACAGTAAAACTTCCATGAGTCGATATTGAAGGGACCATCGACTCAAGGAAATATCGAGTAGTGGAACAAAAATCCTTTGGGAAGTTTTTTGGGGGGACCATCGTAGTAACCCAGAAATTATTTTTCAGTATGGAAAAATTTACCTCCATGAGTCGATATCGAGTCAAAGAACATCGACTCATGGAGGTTCGACTGTATATATATATATATATATATATATATATATATATATATATATATATATATATATATATATATATATATATATATATATATATATATATATATATATATATATATATATATATATATATATATATATATATATATATATATATATATATATATATATATATATATATATATATATATATATATATATATATATATATATATATATATATATATATATATATATATATATATATATACATATAAATGAGTTTGAAGTTCCTTTGAGGCAACAAAACTCAAGAACGCATGACTCTTACACGGTTCGGTTCGTATTCGTGGTGGCTGTGTTTATATATACAAAAAGTTACGAAAATCAACTAGAAAAGTAATAAAATTGATAAGGTACTGATTTTTCATGACCTGGGTAGAAAATCAACAATATCGAAATGAAACCAATCTAGAGTGCCGTGCTGCAATTAGCTTAACAATTGTCAAACCACCATAACTTAGCAAGACAAAGTTTGCCGGGACAGCTAGTAATCAAATAAATATAGCTTCAAGAATCAGTGTTTTACAGGAGAGGTCATCTGGAAGGAAAGGTCCAACAAGGATCTTGATATAACCTTTTGGAATCTTATCCACGACAGCATTCAGTTGACTGTAAAAGTTCTCTTTGTCTTACGATTTGGCAGCATCGGTTGACGCGTAATATTGGATCATGATTGGGGTAATGGTAAGGTTTGAACCAGGCCCGTGCACAGAAGTGGCGCCAAGGGAGGGGTTTTTCCCAATTTCGGCAAAAGGCGGAGGGGCGCCTAGTGTATGAAGCGTCGGTAATGGGGAGAGTTTAACCCCAAACACACCCCCCCCCCCTTGTGCACGGGTTTGGTTTGAACCGTGTTCTGAATCTGGCTACTATTTTCCTCTCATTAATAGATTCCCACCTCATGAGCACACCAAATCCATGCTGGCGAGGAGCGTGTTCAACTTGTAGGCCAGAATATAGCAGATTTTGGCCCGACGCCTATCTGTGTTCTCCAAAGTTCGGGCAACGAACTTCACTTAGTCTTAGGATCTCAAGGTTTCTACGGCATGCCTTATTGGCTAGTTCTCGAGCTAGGATTAATACATTCCAAGTTCCAATTCTTGTCCGTTGTTTCGCGCCAAAAGTCGTTGCCATTGAATCAGTTCGTAATCTTTCATTTTCGGTTTCTGTAACGGGTTTTGGGTTTCGGAAACAGTAGGTTGTTCGCCTAAAGTCTCCTATCCACCGTGGTGGGGCTGCTGCCTTAGGTATAGCTTCCGGCGGAGGAGCATTTCATACTCAGCCGCTGGATGCTAGAACAGAAGCTGTTTTAGCCGCATCTCCTTGGTGAACAGACTCTCAGGACGTACTTGCTCAATCCAGCTGAAGTCAGAAAGACAACAATGCCCAGGCTACACTACCAGCTAAGCACACAACTTTTTGCTAGAGGTCTTTTGTCATCGCTTGACCCGTGGAAGCATGAGGTAGGAACTTGTGAGGACCAGAGCTTGAACGCTGTCCTTATCGACTCACCGTTCTACAGCCCTATTTTTTTGTTCAGAGGAAACACTTACCTTCATCAATCCAGCTGATATTCACATCATAAATATAAAGATATATCCCTGAAATGACAATATGTTGAGAGCACCGTTAACGTATTATACCACTTCTCAATTGATTATTTGTGATAGATTCAAAATATTGGATGCTACCAATCGTGGAAATCGTAAGCACTAGCCCCAGACGAATGTCGTAAATTTACTATCAGATCCTCGTTAAAACTCAATAAATCGTCACTTTGTCGTCCGGGTACAAAGCTCGAAACCCCATAAATCCGTTTCCCATTTTGGCTTCCCTTCCTATACCTATGTATGCTTTCACCCCATGGGGTAGTGTGCGGCCATCCCGGCGATACCATCCTGCTCCTCGAGGCCATTATTGGTCCCATTTTGGGTTTTCCCCAATGTGAAAAATGAGTATAGCTTGATCCATCGTCGTCGGCCAGGGCGGCAACAGTTTAAACGACATAAGCACGTACTCATGAGCCAAAAAGTAAAAGCACACGCCTCATCGCTCACGCACTTTTCACTGAATACGTTGTTGTTGTTGTGTCGTCGTCGTCACAATTCGAGAGAGGTGGTCGGCTCCAGTGATTGATGATTGTGCTCGTTTATTATCCACACAATAACCTTGTTGATTCATCCCTCCACATTCGATCGATTTCATAAATATCCCACTCATCGGAAGGAACCCGCAAACATTATAATCCCATTGGTTCAAAAGCCGAAAATGGCACAGGCCCAGGAATTGCGGGTGATGAAAATGGTACGTTATTACACCTTTTCTGTGGTCGCATTTATCATACCATCCACTCGTGAAATGGAAGGCAGGAAATGGGTGTTGATGGGACTTCCGGACCACGATGGGTATCGATACCTGGTGAAAGAAGGATATCCAGGACGACAAATGCAACCTACAGTATACCGATTTATTCCGGGATTGCTCCAGGAATTCCTCTTCCTGGATAAATTCGTGAGGGAACTCCTGAAGGAATTCCTAAAGGAATCTCTAGAGGAGTCCCTGGAGGAATCATGAAAGAAATTCCTAATGGAAACCTTGGAGAAACTCCTGTAGAAATCCCTGGAGGAGTAATTATTGGATGAGTTCCCTGGGGGAATTCCTTGAAGAACTCCTGGAAAATATCCTGGAGGAATTTCAAGAGGAGTCTCTGGAGGATTGCCTGGAAAAATGTCTGGAAGATAAATTTTTAACGGAATCCCTGGAAGATTTCTTGGAAATGTGGGAATTCCTGGAGGAATCTCTACAGAAATTCCTGTGGGAATTTCTGTAGCAACTCGCGGTGGAATCCCTGATAAAATTCATGGATGAATTTCTAAAAGAATCGCTTGAAGAGTCTCAAGAGGAAACCCTGGTGGGATTCCTTTAGAAATTCCTGGAAAAATGTCTGTTATTATTGTTTTAATCGCTGCGATTTGATGTGCTGGTGGTTCATCGATTGGTTTTCGCCGAAAAATGTCTGTAGAAATTCCTGACGCAACTCTTAAACACATGCCTGAAGTAATTCTAACGGAATCTCTAGAAACATTCCTGGAGAAATCCCTACATAAATTCCCGATGGAATCCATAAAGATATCCCAGCAGGAATCCCTAGAGGAACCCTTTTTCTTTTTTTCCTCCCCTGTTGGGGAAATTAGGCCACTGCGTCCAATAGGCTGAACTTTTGTGGCATGTCCCGTTTTGATATTCGCATCTAGCCAGCTAATTACCATGTGTCAAGTAATCAGCTACTGCCACGACGCGTCGTCTCCCAGTCAGGTGCAATGGAATTGATAAACTCCAAGACCTTCCCAGGTTTTGCAGACCAGATCTCACTGGGTTGCAAGCAACCACTATTTAGAAATCTTTGCCTGCGCGTGTATAAAGCACCACAACTGCAAAGCAGATGTTCCGAGGTTTCACGTTCCGTATTACAGAAACGACAGATATCACTCTGAATATGGCCAATATTTTTCAAGTGATACCTGCTCGGGCAGTGTTCAGTTACTAGGCCAGTGTATGTACATAGAGCTCTCTTGTTGAGCTCTAAGAGCTTTTTGGTTTTATAAGCATTTGGTGTTATAAATCGTTTTGACTGATTGCAATTTTTGACGTCCATCCAATTGGATATCACCCTCTGCTCAGCCCAGCGTTTCAGGTCCATTTTAATTGTACAGTTTGATATACCACAGAATGGTTCTGGACCAGCAAACTGTAAATTGGAACCACTTTTAGCAAGCTCGTCTGCCATTTCATTTCCTTCAATGCCACAGTGACCTGGAACCCAGTATAAGTTTACTGAATTCCCTTGGCACAGCCTGCGCAGTGAAAGAATGCATTCCCAGACAAGCTTTGAAGTACATTTGTAAGCGCACAATGCTTTTAGTGCAGCTTGACTATCTGAGAAAATACAAATATTTGCATATCTGTATTTTCTCTCAAGGCAGATATTTGCGCATTTCAAAATAGCAAGAATCTCTGCTTGAAACACCGTAGGATAGTGTCCCATCGCCACTGAAATTTGTATTCCAGGGCAGTAGATTCCTGCTCCCGTTTTTATTCCAACTTTTGAGCCATCTGTATAGAATTTGATTGATCCTTGACGAACAGTGGGACCTCCGACTTCCCAATCTGCACGAGTTGTTTCGTGCAACTTGTAAGGAACATCATGGTTCTCCACAGGTTTCATCCAGTCTTTAATCATTTTCTTTACTGGCCTATTTTGGAAGTATTGTGAAATGCTCAGGTGACCTACAAGATCACCTGGCATAAACTTTTCAACTCGTTCAAATCTCAGCAATTCCTTCTCTGCTTCTTATTGCACGTAGCAGATTGAGAATCGCATCTAAAGCTTTTGATGGTGTGCTTCGCATCGCTCCTGTAACACCAATGGACGCAAGACGTTGAATTTTCGCAAGCTTTGATTGCGTGGTAGCCTCTTTTGTTTTTGGCCACCAGACAAACGAAGCATACGTCACTTTTGGGCGGATTATGGCAGTATAAATCCACATTATCATTTTTGGTTTCAAGCCCCACTTCCTGCCAATAGTTTTGGAGCATAACCAGAACGCACTTGTTGCCTTACCGATCACGGACTCAATTTGAGCATTCCAGTTCAGTTTAGCATCCAGTATCAAACCTAAGTATTTGACTCGATCACTAGGATGAATTCGTATCCCTCCAAGCCGAAAAGCTTTTAGGTTGATCTTCCTTCTCCTAGTGAAAGGGACAATTACGTCTTTTGACGGGTTGATGCTAAGGCCCTCCTTAAGGTGAAAATATAACGAAGCCACACCTCAAATTTTCAAGAGCACAAATCTGAGGAACCAAAAGACGGATTGCGCTGAAAAGTTGATCGATTGGAGGCCCGCTGGTGGTCACCAATCGATCAACTTTTCAGCGCAAACGGACCCTCGGTTCTTCAGATTTGTGCTTTTGAAAATTTGAAGTGTGGCTTCGTTATATATTCACCTTAATACACCATGAATGTGTATAGTTTAGAGCCCTTTGCATTCTATCCGAAACAGTAGAGGAACCCTTGGAGGAACTCCTAGAGAAATCTCTGGAGCAGAAATTTCTGGATGAATTGCTAGAGAAATCCATGAAGGGATTTATGGAGGAATCACTGCAAAAATGTCCTGAAGGAATTTCCGAAGGAATGTCTAGAAGACGAATGCCTCGAGGAATACCAAGAGGTTCCCTGGAGGAATTTCTGGAGGAATCCCTTGAAAAAATCGTGGAGGAATTCTTGGAAGAATTTCTGGAAGAATCCCTTGAGGATTTCCTGTATTGCTGAAGGAAATGCAGTAGGAATTTCTGAAAGAATTGCTCTAGGAAGTCCTATAATTCCTGGATGAATTCTTGGAAGAATTCCTGGAGGAATTTCTGGATGAAATTCTGGAGGAATGTATAGAGGGAATCCCTGAAGGACAACCTAGAGGAATTCCGGAAACTAGCCTGTAGGAATTCCTGGAGGAATCTCTAGAGAAATTGTGGGAATCCCTGTATCAACTCGCGGAGGAATCCCTGGTGAAATTCATTAAGGAATTTCCAAACGAATTGCTTGAAGAGTCTCAATGTCTGTAGAAATTCCTGGATGAACCTCTGGAGGAATTCGTGGAAGAATCTCTACAGGAATTCCTATTAAAATACCTGCAGGAATTCTTGGAGGAATCCCTGGACTGATTCTTGGAGGATTCCGTGCAGAAAATGACGGAAGGATCCCTGCAGGAATTCCCGGAACTTCTGAAGGAATCCCAGGATAAGTTTCTGAAAAAAAAAACATTCAGGAGGAAGTACTGAAGAATTCCCGGAGGACTTCCAGAAAAAATAAAAAAGGAATTCCTGAAAGAATCCCAGGAAGAATTCTTAGAGGAATTTCTGAAACTATCCCTGGAGTTGTTTCTGAAGGGATCCCAGAAGGCATTCCTGAGTGGATCACTGGAGAAATTTCTGAGGAAATGCCTGGATGAATTTTTAATAATATTCCTGGAAAAATACCTGAAGAAACCCAGAAGTAATGATTAATAATTGAAGAAATACTTGGATAGACTCCTAAAGGATTTTTGCACTGAATTTTTAAGGAATTCTTCGATTATTTTTTTGAACAATCAATGGCAAAATTCACTAAAATAGTTCCTGGAAGAAACTCCTAATCTAATCTAATCTAACACATACGCAGCCAGTACAAGAAAGCATCCTGGAAAATAATTGGGTTAGATTACGCCCGATTATTTTTCTTGTCAATATTGATGCTTGCAGCATATCGAGGATATGACACAAGCGTCAAAGCGGCCAGGCCTACTGCACACCAATTTTTTTTCGCCGAAAATCAGCAAAGTTTTGCTGAATTTTGCCGAGCTGTAATTTCAGCAAACCATTCAGTAAAAAAAAACTACTGAAATTTTCAGCAATTTCGGCTGTCATCGTGGTTGTCAACGGTTTACTGACTGATCAGCGAAATGTGCTGAAATTTCAGCAAACTCGACCGTCACCAGGTTCGGTAGCGCTTTGCTGAAAGGATTCAGTATGGAAAGCAAAAAAAGAGATTCAGGTTTCAAATTTAATGAAAACAATGAAAAAAATAGGGGGAACATTTTAACTCGTTCAGTTTTATTAATTTCATGAAACTTAAACTCTATTTTGACCAATGCGCAAAAATCACATCACACGGGACGGGTCACAAAAACATGCGGCGATTTTTCCAAAGAACAAGCTTTTGGACTTGGAGATGGTGGTCACATTGCCGGATAGCAGATACTCTGAAATAAACGAAACAAAAGACCGGGACGAGGAAACCGTCAAACTCGAAGATCATTTCGCGGACGCTTTGGAATTAGCGATTTTTACTTTGGGGTTGCACCTGTCGTTCAAAGAAGACATTGTTACTCTAAAATTAGGAGCTATCGTTTAAAATTTAAATACCTACCTTATTATAATATCTCAAATAGCCAGGATTAGCCAACTGTTGCACCGTTACATACTTAGTTTCATCAAAAAACGTTTTAAACTAGTGAAATAGGTAGTTATGATTTATGCGCGCATCAAACAACGTATCGAACCAACGGCAGCGACAGTGTTTTCAATTTTGACAAGTAGCCGACGTTGCTGACGATGGAAAAATTTGCTGAAAGTTCAGCAAACCGGATCAATTTACTGAATTTCAGCTAATAAATGCAAATTACTGATTTTACAGTAAATTTTTTGTTTGCTGATTATTGCTCAGCAAACCATTTTGCTGAAATTCCAAATCGATTGTTGGTGTGTGCGTAGTGTTTACCGCGAAGATGATTCTTTGAAATGATTCGATTTCCTTAAGCATTTGTTTAAAATCGGATCACTTCTCGAATCTACAGGGGAGGAAGGATGCGTGGACATACCGTACCAAACGCTCCGAGATTTGATCAATTATATGGTTGTAGTATCCGCCGGTGACCGCATTTCGGATCGTTTCCGCTACTACGTCTTCTGGTCGCCAGAATCCGGATTCTCTGCTTCCTTATCGCAGCTGCCACCAAACACATCTTCTCGCGCACCCCTCTAGCCAAAGTCCTCCCCTCGTCAGGTAGTCCCCGAGCAGAAGGGAATAGCAACAGCATAATAAAATGTGTTATTTTGGAAAAATAACTGAGTAGCGGAAAGAGTTATTTTCATGTTATTTACATAACATATCCTGTTATAAACTTGTCTGTCATAGGCGGCAAAATAACAAATATTATAACAAAAAAATGTTCCTGGAAGACCTGTTTAATAACATGTTTTGTTAGTTTCAATAACAACCTTATAACAGCGAATTTTGAAAATTTTTCAATAACAAATTTTGATATGAATACGTTATTGATAACAATCTGAAAACAAAATTTGCATTTTTTTTTGTTGCGGATAGGAACTCCTCCAAAGTCCCATATGCATTCAATGGGATACGCAACAATGGGATCTATTGTTAAATGTTTCATTCATATGGCTAGTTTCCACTTCGTACGTACTGTGCAAAAAGATAGGACAAGTAATGGTCAAGTAATGATTCCGCTTCAAAATTACTTGTGCAGTTCGCAGATGGCAAGTAAGGAAAAAAGTGTAACACTCGTAACACCTCCCGAGCAAATCAAATGGAGCTGCCACTTTTCCTTGCGGAAAAATAGTCCGCGCTATTATTCCGTAAGGAAAAGTAACGTTTCTCCCCATACTGGATCAGTTGTCAAAATTACTTGCGGAAAAAGGTGGAATTTTACTTGAGCGCTCTACTTGGCAACAAGAAACTAAGCTATAATTGGGACGCTATTGTTGCCGAAAGCGATTTCATATCGAAAACAGAGAGAAGCAATAGTTCTCGTTTATTTTCCAAACAACGATGAAAAATTACCGTCGTTTTGAAACCCTTTATTAGGTGGTTCATCGTTTATAAGATTAATTTACATTATTACCTCATTGATTGACACATTTATCCTGGTTAATCTAAGTGGGCTCGATGCAGTGAAATCAATAAAAATAAAATGTCTAAAAATAATCAATTCAGTTCTTGATGACTTTTTTTTACATTTTTGTCGAAAATGTGTTGTTCGTCGTTGAATTCCACCAGTTGATCCAAAATGTTTCATAAAATGGCTAACACTCTATTACACACTATATTTTCGTATTCATACCTAACTGAAACTGGAACAAAAAAAACAGGTATACTTTTCAAAGTGCTTATAAAACAAAAGGCTGATAAGTTGGCACTGTAACGTAATGTCAGTAAGAAGAGGAACTGATGACAAAATAATATTTTCTCTTACAGTTCCTCACGGAATGCTGTGAACAACGAAAATCTCGAATGGTGTAGTTTTGATTGCAAAGCTAGTTATGTTGTAATATTAATGATCAAATATTTGTACTAGTCTCAATGACACAGTAATAACTGAACTTGTGCTACAACAAAACATGTTATTGAAATGTAATTTAAAGAAAATAAACCAAGAGCACGATCATAACAAAATAAGATTGCCCAACAGAACATGTTATGGAACGGTGATGACTTAATAAGCTAATAATAACAAACCGAGATATAAAAACAGGTTTTGTGATTCCGTTGTTATTATTTTGATATTTTCCTCTGCTCGGGTCTCGCCTCTCTCCGTGCTCTTGTGTTAGTGCGTCACTGATCCAGACCCTACAATGGTTGTATAAATAGAGGTATGTAATAATTAAATATTAAAAAGAAGCATAAAACGTTCTCACCATATTAAGTTTGTTCATCCGTGGACCCATTGATTGAGAAATGATATTTCTGACGTCCATCTGGTGGCCTGATGTTGACAACCGAATTCATTTGTGACGTCTTCGTTTCTATGGCGACATGTTGGCGTCGTAGTGCTCACCAAAGACGAGCGATGTTAACCCAGCACTGAATTACACTATTCTGGTAACAAAACACGCAACCTTTGTTACAATAAAATCCATTGATATGCGAATCTTTCACATAAATCTAACTTTATTTTTCTCATAACCGGCGGCGGTAGGCAGAGCACCGACGTAAAATCAGACTCATGATTGGCATGATTGGAGAGAAGAGTTCACATCATAACGAAACTACGGCACTTCCGCGTGGGACTTCACAGGGATTCACTTTTTACTCGGGTGGTGAAGTACCGCACAGATCGCGGGACGAATCGCGGAAGATAGTTCACCCGAAATCCTTACGCAGTTTTGCACACCGTCCATCGTTGCTTTAATCAGTCTAGTCAGCTTCTCAGGAAAGCCGTTTTCGTCCATGATTCTCCATAGCTCTGCGCGGTCGATACTGTCGTATGCCACTTTGAAGTCGATGAACAGGTGATGCGTTGGGACCTGGTATTCACGGCATTTCTGGAGGATTTGCCGTACGGTAAAGATCTGGTCCGTTGTCGACCGGCCGTCGATGAAGCCGGCTTGATAACTTCCCACGAACTCTTTTGTTTTAGGTGACAGACGACGGAAGATGATCTGGGATAGCACTTTGTAGGCAGCATTCAAAATAGTGATCGCCCTGAAGTTCTCACATTCCAAATGGTCGCCTTTCTTGTGAATGGGGCAGATTACCCCTTCCTTCCACTCCTCCGGTAGCTGTTCGGTTTCCCAGATCCTGACTATCAGCCGATGCAGACAGATGGCCAACTTTTCTGGGCCCACCTTGATGAGTTCAGCTGCGATACCGTCCTTACCAGCTGCTTTGTTGGTTTTGAGCTGGTGAATGGCATCCTTAACTTCCCTCAGCGTGAGAGTTGGTTCATTTCCGTCCTCCACTGCACTGGCGTCGTCGTTTCCTCCGGTGCCGTGGGCTCCCGTACCTACGTTCTCCACGCCGTTCAGGTGCTGATCGAAGTGCTGCTTCCACCTTTCGATCACCTCACGTCCGTCTGTCAAGAGGCCTCCGTCTTTATCCCTGCATATTTCGGCTCGCGGCACGAAGCCGTTGCGGGATGCGTTGAGCTTCTGATAGAACTTCCGTGATTCTTGGGAACGGCACAGCAGTTCCATTTCTTCACACTCTTCCAGGCGGCGCTTTTTCTCCCGGAAGAGGTGGGTCTGCTGTTTCCGCTTCTGTTTATAACGTTCCACGTTCTGTCGAGTCCCTTGCTGCAGCATTACCGCCCTCGCTGCATTCTTCTCCTCCAAAACCGTTCTGCACTCTTCGTCGAACCATTCGTTCCGTCGATTCCGTTCCACGTACCCGATGGTGCTCTCGGCTGCGTCGTTGATGGCTGCTTTCACTGTATTCCAGCAGTCCTCTAGAGGGGCCTCATCCAGCTCGCCCTCGTCTGGCAACGCGGCCTCGAGATTCTGCGCGTATGCTGAGGCGACATCCGGTTGCTTCAGTCGCTCTAGGTTGTACCGTGGCGGTCACCGGTATCGTACATTGTTGATGACGGAGAGTTTTGGGCATAATTTGATCATCACCAGATAGTGATCGGAGTCGATGTTGGCGCCACGATAGGTCCTGACGTCGAAAATGTCGGAGAAGTACCGTCCGTCAATCAGAACGTAGTCGATTTGAGATTCCGTCTGCTGTGGTGATAAGGGAGGCTGTGTTGGAAAAAGGTGCTACGTATGCCCATATTTTTGGAGGCGGCGAAATCAATGAGTCGTAGGCCGTTTTCGTTCGTCTGCTGGTGAGCGCTGAACTTACCAATCGTCGGTCTGAATTCCTCCTCCTGGCCTACCTGAGCGTTCAAATCACCTATGATGATCTTGACGTCGTGGCGCGCGTAAAATGCGTCCTTGTCATCATCATCACACTCATTCCGGAGTGTGGGCTGTGTACGTTTATTATGCTGAAGTTGAAGAATCGGCCCTTGATCCTCAACCTGCACATTCTTTCGTCGATAGGCCACCAACCGATCACGCGCCTCTGCATATCACCCATCACGATGAAAGCTGTTCCCAGCTCGAGTGTGTTGCCGCAGCTCTGGTAGATGGTAAACATGATTACCTCTAAACGTTCGCACCATGGATCCTGTCCAACACACCTCCTGCAGCGCTACGATGCCGAACCCGCGGTCCTTCAGTAGATCGGCGAGTATACGGATGCTCCCAATGAAGTTGAGAAATCGGCAGTTCCACGTACCGAGTTTCCAATCGCAAGTCCTTCTTGTTCGCTGGGGTCGTTGCCGTTGGTCTCGGTTCGTATTATTCTGTTGCTGATTTTCCGTTACAATGGTTTTTTACGGCTGGCTCGTAGGGCCTGACACCAACCCCCTACTTTCCGGAGGACCATAGTGCACAGTTGAGCTTAGAGTCCTTCCCTGGCACTCGGACGTAGATAAGCGGCCCCTAACATGGGGATCATACGCTGTTGTGTGCCGCTCCTCCTGGAGAACAGACGCTCAGGTTTATCGAAGCAAACCCCCCCTTCCCTGTCAGCCTACGACCAAAGTTCCCACCGGGGTTGGTTACCCGATCTTCCCTAAGGTTGCTCATAGTTTCCGGCCGGTACCGCGTGGAGGTAGGGATAGGAGTTGCTGGGCAGAGGCTAGTGGATCACAATGGGTTCTGCGCAGCATACCCAGCCTTTACCGTGAATCCATTATGCAATCACTAGAGAAAGCTATGGAAAAACTCCTGGAGGAATTCTTCAATGCATCCTTGCAGAATTATCTGTAAAATATTCTGAATGAATTGTGTGACGAATTTTTGAAAATTTCTTGGAACAAGCCATTAAACAATCACTATCGGGACCCCGCAAGACGTCCATTGAAGAATTCACGAAGGAGACATTCCTGGAGAAGTCACTTGAGGCATTCCTGAACGAGTTCCTGAAGAAATCTGTTAATGGCTATTCGACACATCTTGAGTAGACTCGTTCGCAAAGGGACCATGTTTTGATATATCAATTACATTTCTTCAATATTATAGACGTAACAACCCTTAAAGTGATTTTGGTGGAGAAAGCCTGCATTTTGGTGAACAAAATGTTTGGAAAAAAACGCGTTCTGGTAGAATTTGAACCCACGACTCCGTCCGTATTCGCTAGACCGGCGTTTTAACCAACTAAGCCACAGAACAGGTAACAATACTGCGGAATAGAAAGCCAAACTGACACAATGAACCCTATTTTCACAATTCCTTCTCTCTTTCGGTTTAGATGCCAAGGGAACTTCCATAAATTACGTTACGCATTTAGGGGGGGGGAGCTTTCAGTAAAGTGTGACTTACAATCCATACAAAAATTTCAGAGGTCTCATACTAAAAGTGCTAATTTTTGCGTGACGTAATTTATGGATGCTCCCCAACCTCTCAACATTTTTGTAAAGTGAAAATTCTGCCTGTCCCGATCATTTTGTCTATCCCCTGTATAGGTTCGTTACTCACAATACTTGAGATTTGTTTTTTTTTTTTTCAAATCATTACTCGTTTGCCATTATCCCATCACAAAAATGGAAAAGAATCAACTCAACAACGAAAATAAAAGCCAAATCCACACGACCAAAAAAACGGAAATTTGCTGCATGAATTGTCGTTTGGATTTTCTCTTTCGTGCCCATTCGATACTCCGTCAATATCCGGTACTCGAAAAGTACCCCCATCGTACCCGATGAATAATTTATTTCGGATATCCACCAATCCAGGAGGAGGGTGCTCTTTAAGTCTCTGTAGGGCTAGGCTAGGCCGGTTCTCGGAAAATTGCTTCCAGCTATCATCGGCACTCATCTTCGGGGCATTACTGGTCTAGGCCGGTCACGGTCACGTCACGGCTGCTGCTGGCTGGCCGCACACTAAACTGATGGGGAAAAAGGGGTTTGCATTTTTTAAGCATTTCTGCCGTCGTCGTCGTCGTCGTCGGGTTCGTGTGTCTTCGGTTCGGAAATGATTGAGCGCGTTCATGTAATAGAGAAA
The DNA here is from genome assembly GCF_035046485.1 of Aedes albopictus. Classification (NCBI taxonomy): domain Eukaryota; kingdom Metazoa; phylum Arthropoda; class Insecta; order Diptera; family Culicidae; genus Aedes; species Aedes albopictus. The sequence goes on along the minus strand of NC_085136.1, from coordinate 135,567,747 downwards.
CCATAAATTATCCCTTCCAACTATATTGGCACTATCACGTTGCTGCTGCTGACAGGACAGGGCTCCCCGTCGACCTTCTGTTGAACTTTCAAAGTGGTGGCGGTGCTCGTTGCTCTGCTGCTGCTGCTGTCGCCAGAAAACATGTCATATTTCGCCTTCTTTCTTATTTTCAGGGGTAGTAAATTTCAGATTTATTTTTTTGCGAAGCAATAGATCAATGGTTGAAGCTGGCTATGGGTGTTTTAGTGCTGTTCACTCACAAGGCACTAATGATTTTACGGTTGTAAAACAGAGTCAAATTTATAGCGCTTCGAGATGAGTGGAAGTATAGAGATAAATGTCGCCGGGAAAGTTTTAAGTCGGAGAAAAAAGAGTGAAATCGACATGGGTTTACTGACACTCACTGCGGTTCGGTATTTCCTATCGATTACCTCTTTTGCTCAGAATGTTAGAATAAAGCTGTTTGTTTTGCGAGTAAAGAATGATTTATCAGGGTTGTCTTTTTTCCTCTCACTGTTTTTTTTTACAGAATAAAGTTTCTTCATCGTACGCTGAGGTGTTTCTACGGGTTTCAAGAGCGTATCAGCGGTTTTCAATGGGCTTCAGGGAGTTTTGGGAGCATCCCGCTGGTGTTTCTTTTAGTTTTTGGGGTTTCAAAGGCACTCCAGGAGATTTCAGAAGATTTCAGGTGCATTACAGAGTGTTGCAGACGGTTTCAGGGGGCTCCATTGGTGTTCAAAGGAGTTTTAAGGGATGGCAGGGGCGTTCCAGGGTTATTCCAGGGATTAAAGGAGTTTCAAAAGTGCTCTTTGGGCTCCAGCGGGAATGTTCCAGGGGATTTCAGGACCGCTCTAGGGCTTTCCACGGGATTATATAGGGTGTGTCATAGTTTCCAGGGAGCATTCCAGAGTGTAAAGGGGGTTTCAAGAAGTTCCAGTGGTGTTTCAGGAGATTTCAGATGCGTTCCACGTGTTGTCAAGGGGATTCAGGGTCGTTCGGGGTTTCAAAGGAGTTCCAGGAGACGTTCCAGGGAAGTTCCAAAAGATTTCAAGAGCTTTTCAGAGTTCTTCAAGGGGTTTCAGGAGTATTTCAGAGATATTCTGGGAGCGTTCCAAGGAGTTTCAATTGGTTTCGTGGTTTCCAGGTGATTTAAAATGCGCTTCAGGGATTTTCAAGTGGTTCTAGGGAAATTCCAGAGGTTTTAGACGTGTTCCAAGAGTGTTCCATGGGGTCTCAGTGAGTATCAAGAGATGTCAGTGGCGATCCAGGGTTTTCAGGGGTGCTATCGAGTATTACAGACGACTTCAGAGGCGGTAACAGAAGGGTTTGGGGCATTCCAGGGTTGGCCTAGAGGTGTCAGAGGATTTCAGAAGTGCTCTAGGAGGTCTCAAGAACATCACTGATTATGTTTCTTACTTACTTTACCAGTCCGACTAAGGCCTTAGTGACTTGCGCTGAATGTAGGAGTCGTATCCATTCTACGATGTGCGTTTCCAGTTTGGCACTCTGCGAAAGGTCCGCAAATCGTCCTCTACTTGAACGACTCACCTAGCTCGCTGCGCACTGCGTCTTCTTGTATCGGTCAGATGACTCTCGAGAACCATTTTAGTCGGGTTGCTACCCGACATTCGGATGACGTGACCCACTCACCGTAGCCTCCCGATTTTCGCAGTGTGGAAGATGGTTGGTTCTCTCAGCAGCTGATACAGCTCGTGGTTCAAGCCCCGTTTCCAAGCCCGTCTCCCATCTGCACTCCACCGTAGATGGTACGCAACACCTTTCGTTTGAAAACTATCAGTTTCGAATCGTATCAGTTTATTCGGAAATCCGTATTCGTGCATAATCTGCCATAGCTGTTCTCGATCGATTGTATCATACGCCGATTTGAAATCGATGAACAAGTGATGTGTGCTTCGGAATGTTGGCTTTGCGATCTTTTGGGGGAATCGAAAACATCAGTTTATGATTTTTCCCGACGTTTCGGTCCGTATGGGACCTACACAACGCAACAGCGATTAGCGTTCCACCCAATGTGGAGCGGATGCTGAGTTTGGGTCCCAAGTTCGCCCTTCCGTACAACAGTACAAAGGAAACCCCCTTTTACCACCTTCTTGCTGATGTCGAAGCAGTCATCCGAAGCAATGACGATGTGCAGGTGCAAGACAGAACACGATGTGCTGTGGCAAACAACTTTCAAAACTACGTATATCAAAAACGAAGAAATGCCAGATGCGACTCTACCAGGAAGTTCTACAAAGAAGCGGAAAAGGAAACCAGACAGTTTCTGAAAGAACATCCCAATATAGTCATTGCAAAAACTGATAAAGGCAATAAAACCGTCATCATGGACAAAAATGAGTACGCAATTAAAATGAAGCAGTTGCTAACTAGGGACAAAACCTAAGTACGTAACCGTCGATAAAGATCCAACGTCCTCTTTCCAAACGAAAAACAACAGCATCGTACGGCGCCCGCAGGACCGAAAGCTCATAGATACGCGCACGGCGATGAAGCTAAGGACCTATAAAGCTGTTCGCCCGAAAATATATGGTCAGCCTAAAGCACACAAAGCAGGATTACCACTTCGTCCTGTTGTACCATGTGTGACAGCTCCATCCTACGAACTATCGAAGTTTGTCGGATCGATTCTACGAAAATCACTAACTAGCAACATCAAGGATTCGTTCGAGTTCTGCCAATATGTCAACAACATCTGCCATCCGACGGGACACATTTTGGTTTCCTTTGACGTGGTTTCGCTTTTCACGTCGATTCCAAAAGTGTTAGTTCGACACAGCATCTTTTGCCGCTGGAATGACATAGAGAACCACATACCGATATGTCTCGACCTATTCTGGGAAATTACCGAATTTTGCAGATTCCGTTTTTGGCATGCACCATTTTTGGCATGTTCCGTTTTTGGCACACCCCGAATTTGGCAACAAAGGATTCCGTTTTTGGCAACATTTTTAAATCTAATAAAAATATAGCAAATGTCGGTAAATGATTCTTCTAATAGACAAATTGTATTATATTAATTAGAAATTATAACGCTTTTAAGCTATTCCTGCATTCGAACAAAGGAACCTGCCCATTTATATTTGCCTCACATATCCTAAATACGTGATGTATGGGTCCATATATCATTTTATATTCTGTCCAACTGTTTATTTTGTGCAGGGTGCACAAAACCGAGTAGATCTTTCTTCTTTGGCATAACGTCCCAACTAGGACAAAGCCTGCTTCTCAGCTAAGTGTTCTATGATCACTTTCACAGATATTAATGTGTATATCGTGCGACAGACACGAAAATACCCTATGCCTAAGAAAGTTAAGGTAATTTCCTTTACAAAATGTTTCTGGACCGACCGGGAATTGAACCCGTCACCCTCAGCATGGCCATTGGCCATGGGGAATATCCACGACTTTTAAGCTGTGGTGTCGATGTTCAAAGTATGTTTTTAAAATTCACTTCCTCACACATTTGCAGTCAGTCATTTGTCCACTAGGGCTAGAACGTGAGCTGTTTGATGATATTTTTCTTACACTAATAGCTTTGATACTGCTTTCTTTTCTACTTTTGACGACGGTAGAACGATGAGCACGCGGTATTTTTGTTCATATTGTTGTCAATATTGGTTGTCAGTCCAGTAGACAGTGATGTAGTCCAGGGGCGTTATCGAAATATATTTTCGTTAGAGCAGTTGCTTAGAGTAGAGACGATAGATTGAATAATTTTGGCTTGTCTAAAAGTTGTTGGTGGCAGGGCTGGGAATTGAATCTCTGGCCATTTACTTACAACGCGAAAGTATTGTCCTTGAGAACACAGGGGTCCGCTGGGGGTACTTTTGCTTTTAGAGAATATGTGGAAAATTGCTCTGAGAGAATTATTCCATAATCTTTTAGGGTACGACCTCACTGTTTGTCTAATAGTGATAAATTTTAACTTATTGTTTGGCTCTGTTAACATCTCCAGACATCTAGAAATATATAAAAATAATATATTACTCACAGATTTCATCAAGGAAATGTTCAAATAAGTGCAAGTTGTGAAAAATTTACAAGTTTCACCAGGATGTCCAAATGGTTCATAGGCATACCTAAAAAAAACAGAAGTAGCTGAACAACAGTTTCTTTAGTTGAAGTTTTTGACCCTCGGCTAGTTCATATAAGGACCCACGCTTTACTTCCCTTCCCAAGGAAGAACTCACATTTCGATCCCAGAATTCGATCCCAGGTCCTTAGCGTGATAGTCAAGTGTTCTAACTATCACACTAGGTCCGCTTCACTTTCAGTTGAAGTTAGGTCAACCTTCCGTAACTCGCGCGGTTGGCAACCACCGTCAGCGCCACGGTAATGCTAATAACAAAAAGCGAGATTATTTCAACGTGTTTTACAAAATACTGCAGCGCGATCACTCGAGGGTTAAAAGCAGTTTATTCGATTCCTATCCGACCAAAATGTTTGTTGGGTACTGGTCTCTGTGGACTTAGTGTTCGATGTTCTGTTATGAGTCGTTTAGTCTGTATGGCTCTTTTCGAGAATTCCATAGAGTTTTACATATATGAATTTTCACATGAATTTTGCTGCGAATGGGAATAAATAAAATAAATGAGAATATGTTACAAAATAGATCAGAAATTTTGTTTAGAATTTCAAGAAAGTTGTTGTTCCTTTAAGAAATTTTATCATTGGGTTCAAAATTCCAAACTGACGTAATGTTTAAAAATATTGCTGAATGAGATGATGCATATGCGGAAATACACCAATTAAACGTTTGCCATTTTTTCTTTTTTGTTGAATCATTCTGTAAAGTATATGGTCGTGTGTAGACTGTTGAATTTGTTCATGATTTTCATGTTTGTATCTTTCAAGAATGATCCTATTTTTGCGACAACTGCCTCTTTGCTTTACAACTTAATTTTGACACCTTCTTTCCTGGTGTCACTGTAAGCAACATTACACGTCAAAATTTTCTACAGTCTATTATTGAATGTTCTGTTTGTCATTCTACATTTCCAAAAAAAAAAACACTACCGTTAAAGTCTCTGAGAAACAGTTAAAATGGACCTGTCCATAAACTACGTAGACTCCTAGGGGGGGACGGGGGGATATGGCCAAAGTCTACGCTCCATACAAAATTCGAAAATTTTGTATGAACAAAAGTCTACGAGGGGAGAGGGGGGGGTCTGAGATGGCCGAAAAAAAGTCTACGTAGTTCATGGACAGCGCCTATCTAAAATCAACATAATCATAGATTTAATGCTTTTAAGGCGTTTTAACACCACCAATTGCTCTACGAAAATATGTTTCCGGGGTTAGATCGTCGTATAGTTCCATAACGGTAACTAGGCATATCAAGTAATCATTTACAAACAGAGAAATGTAAAAAAATGTTGACGAAAAAAGATTCCGTTTTTAGCACGGTTCCGTTTTAGGCAACTGAAAATAAAAATTTTGTTGCCAAAATCGGAACCCCACTGTAGTTACTTCTCATTCAAAGGAGCTTTTTTTTAATCCTGTTCAGGTTTGTCACTGCGACCAGTTTTTAGATCTATTGTGACATTACCCGTATCCTTAGTGTAGTGCATGTCGCATTACTCAATTGCCATTGAGGGGCAATAAAGTATCGATTTTGATACAGTTTTTGTTTTGTTTTCTTAGAAAACAAAACAAGAGTACTGTTATTGGCCATGCATCGGAAACCTGGCATCGCCCTTGTTTTACTGCTAGATTATCCCCAGTAGGAAGATTAGGACCCGGGTTTTAACATAAGCAGCAATATCATGCCAATAATGGAACATGTGTTCAGTAATAAGGATTGTATGTAGTATGTTCCTTGCGTACTAGCACTTTCCAGTCTTCGAAGAGTTAGTACATACATGGATCCCTAACTCAATTTGATTTCCTTTGCATTGAGCTTAGCCTCAGATGGTGAGGTTTTTAACTATATGCAAAGTAAAGTTGGTAAACTCAGTTTTGTTCAAAAACTGGAAGTCACCAAAACACCAGTAGTAAGGACTAAATACTATGATTCCTTGAATTACCAGAACACATATTCCAAAAATTGAAAAATAGGACGACGTTAGATTTCGGTTTGGTAGATCTATCACCGCAACGCAACCCAAAAAGGCGATCTACCCACGCTACGGGCTCCGTTACAGATCGAGCATCTTTTAAACCCCCTCAACCATTCATCCCTCAGCACGGGTCGCCTGACACCTTGGATTGGGGTTACCTGTTTGGTGAACTTTTACCCCCGGAACAGGTGGTCCGTAGTGCTATTCTAAGCTGGCAGCTACACGGGCATTCAAAGGAGCTTACTATATACAAAAATTTGGAACCGCCATGATGGAAGACATACTGGACGAAGCGATCTCTATAGTCATCCCATTCATAAAAAAAAGTATGTGGATGATCTATTTCTGGTACTTCCACCCGACAAAATACAAGACGTCGTAAACACGTTCAACGAAGTCAACCAAAACATCCAGTTCACTCTGGAGATGGAGGAAGGTAGAAGGCTCCCCTTCCTGGATATGGCGCTCATCCGACACGAGGACGACACGGTAAAAACGGAATGGTACTGCAAGAGCATCGCTTCGGGACGTTTCCTCAATTTTCATTCCGGTCATCCAATGCACCTAAAGATGAATGTAGCCCAAAACTTCGTCAAGCGGGTGAAGGTTTTCTCCACGAACTTGGACCTAAAAAGGAAAAGAGAAATCGTACACCGCCACCTGAAAGCAAACGACTACCAGAAATGCCTCATTAAAAGACTAATCAACCGTGCAAAACATCAAACGGTAAACAACAATACAGCTATGGGCGAGAGTCACTCAGCCAAATAACCTTAAGATTTCCATAAGGCCCAACTTATGAAACGGCCTTTAAATAATTCATAATGATTCGGCTGAATTTCATAAGGTCACTCTATGACGTAAAATCGTCTCAGGCACCCTACACACTACTCAAACCGTTTGACCAACATTGCCACCGCCCCCAGGTTGGTCGAACCAGCGAATGTTTCTGCAACCGTATGACGAACTGTCAAATCGTGTTGCACCAACATGTCACTTTGGTTGCACCAACATCTTCTCCCATTTGAAATCGCACTGTGTTTGTGCAACAACGCTACACACGGTACGATCGGTTCGTCAAACATTGGCTCCGCCCACTGTTGGTTTGAGTAAAATCAAACTGGTTTGATTTTTGCCGACCAAACCGTCAACCGTCAAATTGGTTTGACGAACTGCCAAATCGGTTCGTCAAACAGCATCACACACGGTCAAACACAGCACCAACTCAACCACCAACCTGGGGGCGGAGTCAATGTTGGTCAAACCGTTTGAGTAGTGTGTAGGGTGCCTTATGGTGTTCTTGACAGTGGCAGTGGTACATGCAGTGGCGGTAGAGGCAGTGGCGGTGGAGGCAGTGGTGATGGCGGCAGTGGTGATGGCGGCAGTGGTGGTGGAGACAGTGACGGGGATGGTCGATGGAGCAGCGGCGGTATTGGCAGTATCAACAACGGTGGGTGTAATATGGATAATTGCAGCGCATGCGACGGCGTTTGTGCTGCAGGCTATGGTTGAGTTTGTAATACTGGTAGGAAAAGTAACTCTTGGTATAGGTGAAGAGTCATCAGCATGTCCCATGGAAGCATCATCATTCGAATCAGTACACTGTTCACCTTCTGCGCTAGTAAGCGTGGTGTTAGCCGCATTAGAACGCAAAGACTGGTCTAGATTGAAGCGATCGATGCTGTTGAAGAACTCTGAATGATCGTACATAGTAGGTAGTTCCCACAATCCAACTTGTCGCCTTTTTTTGTTGTAGATGGGACACACGTTACCTTCCATCCATGGAAATGACCCAGTGTAGTGCTCTCACAAGTGCTTCTCTACTGTACTCGCTTGGTGGTTGATCTGCTCCAGTGGCTTTGTTATTATTCAACCGGCCAACCTCCTCCTCAATGTCTTGGAGGTTGTGGGCCGAAAGTCTTTCGTCCTGCGCACGTACTCCTAGATCTGTTCATAGTTCCTAGATCCACGCCACCTTCAGTGCTTTCAACGTCGCCATGGAGGTGCTCATCGTAATGATTCCGCCACCTCTCGACCACCTCACGCTCGCTCGTGAGAATATTGCCGTGATTACCTCGGCACATGTCGTCTTGTAGCACAAAGCTTCTGCGCGAGCGGTTCAGCTTCTCGTAGAATTTTCGTGTGTCCTTAGCGCGGTACAGCTCTTCCATCGCTTCGCGATCTCGTTCTTCCTGCTGGCGCTTATTCATCCGGAAGACTGAGTTCTGCCTGTTCCGCGCCTGTTTGTAACGTGCCTCATTCGCTCTCGTACGGTGTTGCCGCATTGTCGCCCATACTGCATTCTTCTCGTGTTTTTTTTTTTATTCCTGTTCAGTTCTGTCACTGCGACCAGTTTTTAGATCTATTGTAACATTCCCCGTATCCTTAGTGTAGTGCATGTCGCATTACTCAATTGCCATTGAAGGGCAATAAAGTATCGATTTTGATACAGTTTTTGTTTTGTTTTCTTATGTGCTTCAGGAGCAATATAGAAAACAAAACAAGAGTATGTACTGATAATTGGCCATGCATCGGAAACCTAGCATCACCCTTGTTTTACTGCTAAATTCTCCCCAGTAAGAAGTTTAGAACCCGGGTTTTAACATTAGCAGCAATACCAATCCAATAATGGAATATATGTTCAGTAATAAGGATTCTAGTATGTTCCTTGCATACCAACACTTACCAGTCTTTGAAGAGTTAGTACATACATGGATCCCTAACCCGATTTGATGTCCTTAGCATCAAGTTTAGCCTCGAACGGCGAGGTTTTTAACTATCTGTAAAGTAAAGTTGATTAACTTAGTTTTATTCAGAGACCGTAAGTCACCACGATACCAGGGACAAGGACTAAATACTATGATTCCTTGAATTGCCAGAACGCATATTCCAAAATTGGAAAAGTAGGACGACACTAAGGAGTGTATCGGAAAGTAGTTGAAAATGTTCAGAATACTCTATCTCGAAGTTGGGTTGGTCTTTTTATTTCGGTTCTTCTATGAAATCTTCATAATATAGTTAAGTTTAGAATACCTTGGAAAAAATTGGAAAATGTTTAGTATTATTGAAAATATGGTTTAATGAATACACCTCACAAAATAAAAATCTGCACAAAATGCAATTTTGTTAAGATTTTTCAACATTTCAAAAATCTGTAGCGAGTAAAATTTGTACGATAAAAAATCTGGAAAATACTGATGCTTGTTAACAGTTATGTACACATAACATATCATTCAACACCGACTTTCAAAATTCATAGTTTCGATAGACCTTCGTGCCTGCCACACGATATACGCATGCAAAATGGTCATTGGCAGAGGAAGCTCTCAGTTAATAACTGTGGAAGTGCTCATAGAACACTAAGCTGAGAAGCAGGCTTTGTCCCAATGAGGACGTTACGCCAAGAAGAAGAAGAAGAAGAAGAAGAAGTTTCGATAGAAAAAACTCCTATATCTACAAAATGGTCCACTCCAAAAAGCGTCAATTTTTTGGTCAAACTTTGAAGTTCTGCTTTTAATATCTTAAAAAGTTATGAAATTCTTTTTTTTGCCCTAACTTACTCGTCCATAAATTAAAAAACATACCCTATTTAAAAAGATGCGAATATTTCATTTTATGTATTTTTTATTTGCGTAAACATGATTTGGAGGAGCATAGAAAAAGAGGGTTCCTCAAAAATGGCCTTTTTTCATTTTTAAGAATTGCGCTTAAATGCAGTAGAGATTTTTCTTGTAAAAATTAATTTGCCTATATCATGAGGATTCTTTAGCTTATTATATTTGCACAAAAAAGTTAACAATTTTCGAACATTATCAAACATTTTTCGCAATTTCAATTTTTAAGAAGGTGTGCAAAAATTTAAAAACATGCGTTCAGTAATCTAGGTTAAAAACCCAGTTAAAAGAACATTTTTAGAAAATCATAAAAGCCATTTCTTTTTTCAAGGATTTATACAGTATCTCCAAAAATAAAATTACTTAAAAGTTGTAATAAACTATTTTTAAGGCTATTTTAAACATTCTCAACTACTTTACGATACACTCCTTAGGTTTCGGTAGATTTTACTCCGTAACGCAACACGAAAAGGTGATCTACCCACGTTACGGGCTCCGTTAACGATCGAGCATCTTTGAAACCCCCTCAATCATTCATCCATCAGCAAAGGTCGCCTGACACTTTGGATTGGGGTTCCCTGTTTGGTGGACTTTTACCCCCGGAACAGGGGGTCCGTAGTGCTATTCTAAGCCGGCAGCTACACGGGTCGTTTTTTAACTGTTCACATTCGTCGACGTATCAGTCGTTTCTGTGATTCGGAGTCGCGAAGCCTAGTGCTGTAGCCGAGGTACTACCTATGGCGGATCGGATGTCCCTCCAGCCATCTTCAAGTGTAGCTGCACCAAGCAGCTCTTCCGTTGGTAGGGCCACTGCTAGCTGCTGCGCGTTGTCTTGAGCGTTACGCAACTGCTCGATGTTGACCCGCGGCAGTCGAACTCGACGCGTGGTAATAACCGTTGAAAGTTTTAAGCGTATGCATACAGCGACTAAGTAGTGATCCGAATCTATATTCGCACTGCGGTATGTTCGGATATTGGATATACATATCCGAAAAGAATTTACCATCGATTAGAACGTGGTCGATTTGGTTTTCTGTTTGATGGTCGGGTGATCTCCAGGTGGTTTTGTGGATACCTTTGCGGGAGAAGAAGGTGCTTCGGACTACCATATCACGGGAGGCTGCAAAGTTTACGCATCGCTGGCCGTTATCATTCGATACGGCGTGCAGGCTGTTTCACCCGATTATCGGTCTGTACATTTGCTCCCTTCCTACCTGCGCGTTCAAGTCTTACCTTACCTTACCGATCAGGCTAAGGCCGGGGTGGCCTCTGCTGTACATAGTAGTCGTCTCCATTCCACTCGGTCCATAGCTGTATGTCTCCAGTTTCGCACTCTGCGTAGGGTTCGCAGGTCATCCTCCACTTGGTCGACCCACCTAGCTCGCTGCGTTCCACGTCTTCTTGTATGATATGGACGATGGTTGGTTCTCTCAGCAGCTGATGCAGCTCGTGGTTCATTCGCCTTCTCCAAGTCCCATCTTCCATCTGCACTCCGCCGTAGATGGTACGCAACACCTTCCGTTCGGAAACTCCAAGGGCGCGTTGGTCCTCTGCTCGTAGGGTTCACGTTTCGTGCCCATAGAGGACGACCGGTCTAATCAGCGTTTTCTAGATAGTTAACTTCGTGTTGCGGCGAACTTTATTCGATTGTAGAGTTCTGCGGAGTCCAAGGTAAACACGATTTCCTGCCACAATGCGCCTCTGAATTTCTCTGCTAATTCTTCAACCGCCTCGATTTTATCATTGTCGATATAAATTCGGAGTGGCAGGTGCTGTGATTCCTCCCTGGAGCCCTTTGCCATCATGTACTTTGTCTTCGACACGCGCGTTCATGTCTCCGACAACGAATTCCACGTCACGCGGCGAGCAACCATCGTATGTTTGCTCTAACTGCGCGTAGAACGCTTCTTTCTCGTCATCAGGTTTCCCTACGTGTGGGCAGTGCTGTAGTTGAAGAAACGGCCCTTAACTCTCAACATGCACATCCTTGCGTTGATCGACTGCCACCCGATCACATGTTGTCGCATCTTGCCCAACAATATAAATATCCTGTTTCCAATTCATTGGTGGTGCCACAGCTTTGGTAGAAAGTAGCCGCTCGATGCCCGATGCCCACAACGCCACAATATCGAAGTTGCGGGGATGTAATTCGTCTTAGATTATCCTGTCACATCTTGTGAAACCAAGTGACTTGCAATTCCATGTTCCAAGTTTTCAATCGTAGTCCTTTTTTTTTCTCTTCGCGTGTGTATTTGCCGATTGTATCGAGTAGTATTTTCTCCTATGTTATTCGCAATGGGGATTTTTACCGGTGGCTTATTGGGCCTACGCCAACCCAACACTCTTGTCTCGCCGGAGGGCCATCGTGCCAGTTCTTTTGAACGTCCCAACTAACACTGGGACGACCATGCTGATGGGGCTGCCACCTTGGATCTAGCTGGGCGTGATGCAGCGTTTCTTACTCAGCCACTGGATGCCAGTACAGACGCTGTTTGAGCCGCACCTCCATGATGAACAGACGCTCGGGTCGTACCTCTTCAATCTAGCTGAAGTCAGAAAGACAACAGTGCCCAAGCTGCACTACCAGCTAAGCCCACAACTCTTAGCGGGCGGTATTTGTCATCGCTTGACCCGTTGAAACATGAGGAGGAACTTGTGAGGACCATAGCTATGTTTAACGCTATCCTTATTGACTCACCGTTTTGCAGCCCAGATTAGTTCTTCAACACTTCTCCAGATACTCCAAATTACGGCTGTTCATATTTAAGGAACGCCGGGGCAAGTTGATACGGGTGGGGTAAGATAAAACAGCGGGTTAATGTGATGTTATCTTATTATGATATACAGTTTGAATGTCAAACACATAGTTTTTTGATCAAACAAACTTTTGAGAAATGAACAATTTCCAAATTGAATGAAAATCTATTCCAAAACATCGCGTTTCATCTTGCCCCACCCGTTTCAATTTGCCCCGGTGTACCTTACTAGCTCTCTCTTACTAGATTCTTTTTTTTTCATTCTTCATATTATGTATCTATTTTCCAACGTTCCTGCGCTATGTATTCTGTCATATTCCGGAGATCACTCAAATATTATTTATAAAGCTTTCCGATGTTGTTCAAAATGTAATATTCAAACTTTGCGAGCTTTGCCATCTTCGCAGTATTAGATTCTGTCCACTTTTGCTATGAACAAACATCCAAAGCATAATTAAGGCATTTTTTATCAACTTCACAGAAGACCCATTTTCAAATCCAATTTTGAGTGAGATTCATATCTAGGAAAACTTTCCCCTACGTTCGATACCTACGTGACATTCGAAGCTAGGTATATGTCGCGCCAAAGGGAACTTGACCCAACTTCCCCCCTGATTAAGCCAATGAAAAACACCGGAAAAATCACCTCTCGCCGAACGGTAACGAAAATGGAAAAAGTTTTTGTTTTGGCAAGTAGGGACAGAATCGTTTGTTTTCGAATTTCTTTGCTCCGGCAGCTTGCCATTACCAGCCGTTGTCCACTCCCTGTCGTTGGTCTCTAGCGAATGTTCGCACACCGGCGTTGGATTTGGTGACTAAGGTAAGGGTACTAGTTTCGGCTATTCCATCACATCTGATATTGTGAAACTTTAATAAGGTATGTCTTTGGATTGGAAAATTAAAACTGATTCCAATTTAGTTTTTTTTTCTTGAACACCACATTGGCCCGCTATGACCAGAATTGACACCCCAAACCTACACGGGAAATGCCATCCATCCTGGCTTATTCTTGATGGAAATGCTCACGCTCGACAGCCCATCGTCTGTCAGCAGCAGGGTATTGTGGTGGGTTTGGCACCGGCACGGCACCGGCTGCGGTCACCCACAGCTCAAAGCATGGCTTTGGCGGCGGCGACTTCTTACCACACTTCCTGAAACATACAAATGAAGGAAACCCAACCGTCAACGACGACGGAGTAAAAGTTCGGGATCAAATTTGAAGTTACTTTTGATTGAAACGAAATTGAATTGTGTTCTTGCGACGACGACGACGCCCGCAGTTCGTGACCAACCCCTCTCTGTCTCTCGCGATCAGTATTTCCACGTGCTATAGCTTCATTTTGTGCTCCACTGACTGACTGGCAGCGCAGCACGGGGTATACAAACCCAAAAGCCATAAATCAATTGGAAAGCTCTCGCTCCGCTGCTGTCGGGTAAGCGAGGGAAGTAATCAAATGTCGGTAAATGCACTGCTGATGACAAATGTGCTTCCTTCTGCTCGTCGCTCCGGAGTCCTCTGCCGGGCGCGTTCCTTGCTGGTATTGTGGGTAAACGTTGTCGATGCGATGTTTGTCACTTGATAACAAATACTCAGCGAGAATACGGTTTTATGTGGAGTTTCAGGTAATGGAACGGTTCCGTGAAATGTGTTGCATGAATTTTGTTGTAAAACCACTTAAATTAGAATGCTAATTACATTTGCACAACAAGCATTGTTGAATCTGTCTCAGTGTAAGAGTTTAAGGATTATTTTTTTCAGATTTAATCTGTTTTGATGTATAGCATAGTACAGCTGAGAGGCTCTTAAAATTGATATGAAAAAAACATACTTACACACTACTTTCAGACCTGAGCAGCCATGATGACACAAATGTCCCAAATGTAGTACAACGTGCCTCTGGATCCGGCCTTCTGATACCCATGGTGGTGCAGAAAGCCGAATTGAAAGATTTCCATCCTGGGTGATTGCCAGCCGTCGCCTTGACCTGTGGCCAGGTCAAATTTCTGTCGACTTGATTGATTTCGTTGTTGAGGCTGCGCCACCATGAGTCTCTGGGCCTGCCCTAACCCTTGCTTGCAGATTTCGTTTCCGCCCCTGCGTAGAGTGTGTCCGACCAACCTTCACTTTCGCTTCAGAATTTCTGTCACTAACGGCTTTTGATAACATCGACTATATGGAGCTCCACGTTGGAGATCCAATTGTGGAGCCACCATGCACGAATTACACACCGCAGGCATCTATTGATGAAGACCTGCAGCCGTTGAGTGTTTTCCACTGATACACACCAGGTTTCACTGGCGTATAGCAGCACAGATTTCACGTTCGAGTTGAAAATTCGGATTTTGGTGCGTCGACTAATCTGGTTGTTTTTTTTCATACATTTCTTAAACTCGCAAAAGCAGCATTCGCCTTCTGATCCGTGCACCTATCTCGGTCTTGATGCCGCCATTTGGCTACCAAGATATTGGAAGCTATCAACATTCTTCACTGATTGCCCAGCTACCGTAAAGCTGGAAGATTTGACCGTGATTACATCCAACGACTTGGTCTTGTTGACGTTGATGGTAAGACCTACCGCTGAAGAGCGATTGGCAAGATCATCGAGCTTGCTCTGCATCAGAGCGCCGTTGAGCTAGGAGAGCAACGTCATCAGCCAGTTCGAAGTCGTTTAGGTGCTCCATGGTAATGGGCTGCCCCAGCAATCCACGATTTGGTTCACCATCAAACGCACCTACCAGGATCTCGTCGATTACGATGAGGAACAGTAGCGGTGATGGTATACATATACATCCTTGCCTCACTCCAGCAACGACCCAGATGGGATCAGACAAAACACCGTTGTGCAGACCCTTGCGCTTGAAAGCTTCCCACATGTTTCCGTGATTGAGATGGTCGAAAGCTTTTTCGTAATCAATGAACACCAGGTAGAGAGACTCTTGGAATTCATGGATTTTCCCCGCCAATTATGGCATACAGTTAGGTCACCCTTTTTGGGTATCTTTACTAAGACGCCTTGCATCCAGTCGGCCGAAAATGCCACGGTTTCCCATATGTTGCGGAATAATTGATGCAGTAGTTGTGCGGATACTACGGGGTCAGCTTTGAGCATCTCAGCTGCTATGCGATCGACCCCTGGGGCCCTGTTCGATTTCATGCTACGGATGGCTGTTTCTATCTCCTGCACTGATGGAGCTTCGGTGTTGACACGGGTCACGCGTCGAACCCTTGGCGGATCATGCTGAGGTGTTGATGGCGTGGCCGACACTTGAAAAAGGTTACGAAAGTGCTCGAACCAGCGTTTCAACTGGTCAGCCGGGTTGGTCAATAGCTGTTCAGATGTGTCTTTCACGGGCATCGTAGCATTCATCTTGGTCCCACTAAGGAGACGTGAGTCATCGTAAAGGAAATGAATGTCGCCGATATTTGCGACTTTCTCGCCTCCGTCGACTAGGTAGTCCGCCCACACTCTTTCGACTCGTCTTTTTTTTCCTTCTAAACCATAGGGGGATAAATCTGCTCATCAGACACCCTAACAGGAAGGTTAAGGTAGTGTGGGGTTGAGGCCGTCTTCTACAATGCCGGTAGAAGCCAGGACTACTCTCTCCTCGACCCACTAAAACACATTCCTATGGTCGCCAAACCCTACGTCTCTCCGGAACCACCAAGAAGGTATTGCTTCAGAGAGGGGCTAGTGCATATCGCACCCTCAAGGTTAGCTGCCGTAGCCTAGCAGCAACGAACATCGATGACTCGCTCTGGAGAGTCCATCACGATAGCCTGCTGGCGCTTAGCCAGTTTCCCGAGTGGTCCTCGCCACTCCCTTTGTCCTCGGAAGGCGGGCGGGGTCAACCCCGCCCGCGCCCTACTGCTGAGCGGACATCAAGAACTGATGCCCACATGCAACCCGATCTGACCTGCTGAAGGCAAGGGTATCACTACCCTTCAGGCCTTATCAGATGCATCCGTAGGTTGCAGACAGCAGGGTCTCACCTACCCCGACCCTTGCCGGGGACCCCTTTCCAACCGCGGGCTCAGATCCAACCCAGTAGACTGACGCCACGACAGCACCGCTACCGGGACTTCCTCTCCGCGGCCACTTAATCGCTGTAAGGGTCGATCTCGACCGCAGGGCACCGGTATGACCTACGAAGCCGACTTCGAACCCCTGGACCACCTCTTGTACTGCATCTGGACTAGCCATTCTCCGAGTCCACGCGCCACCTCCTTTGTAGCTCCCAGACGATATGGGTGATAGCCGTTGAAACGGCATTCCAGCTAATCTCATCCCTACACATTCTCTGGACCAAGTTGTCCGGAGTTGTGTCCTCCCCGCATGTGGCAAGCATGCGGTCACGCATTGTGCGAAAACGCGGGCACACGAACAAAACGTGTTCCGCCGTTTCCTCTAAACCATTGCACACTGGGCATTCGGGAGAATCTGCATGCCCGAAACGGTGTAGATACTGTCGGAAGCAACCATGACCTGTAAGGACCTGTGTCAGGTGGAATGAAACTTCCCCATGGCGCCTATTAATCCAACTATCTACCCTCGGTATCAACCTATGGGTCCACCTTCCTTTGGTGGAACTGTCCCACGCGCGCTGCCATTTGACCATAGACCCAGCAAACCAGAAGTCATATAAGAATGTTAATCTAAAGTTATATAAATGGACAAATTTATTTAGCATTATATAACGTGTAATAATAGATTAGGTGAAATCGTTTAAAAATCCCACAATTTTATCCGATTTCATTTGGCAGCATTAGTAACTTCAACTTTGCGTTAACAATTATACAACTTCAAGTTGACATTCTTCAACAACTTCAAATGCACTTGTTGCGACTCCATTGTAATCTTAAATGCGAGATTACATATGGAGCCATATTTGTAAAAATGAAATTATATGGTGATGGGATCTGGTTTGAGAGCCAGTAAATGATGAAAACTGTGTGTTTTTGGAAATATTTCGCTAGGCGCATCGTTAAACTCAAATAAGTACAGATGCAGGCGAGTTTTATTAAATTCACCTACCTGAATGTCCAACTGATAGCTCCAAAGGCAGCTCTGTGCATGCACCAGCGCAGCGGTATCGCCGATCTGCAGCTGCGCTGTTCTAGGAGATGTTTCTCTTGTTCTCCGTACGATTTCTGCATTCAGCTGCTGCTGCACAGCATAATTGAATAAATGCACGAAAACACTATCATCAATCAATCTATTAATCACATTTTGCTTGCAATTTCTTCACCATTATTGATAAAACTCACACTAGCCGTGAGTCGGACACGACTTGTTGTTATTTTATTGTTTGTGAAAACGAAATCGTATACATGCTCAAGCCAAGTTATATTTGAAATTATATAATACGCCGAATGAATACTTTTTGAACGAATAAATATGTTGAATAATAAATATAATAATAATAAACTGAGTTGCGACAGAGTAACGTTAACCAATTTGTTGACTGGGTTTGAGTGCACAATTTTGTTACTCATTACGGGTACTTGCAGCCATTCAGAACAGCCTTCTAATTATTTATAATTGCTTATATTTCACGTCCTACAACAGTCAGTGGTTGTCACAGTGGTAGGGTATCTGATTAATGAGCTTGATGTAGGAGAATCGAGGCTTCGGAAACTTTTTTTTTATTATTTGAACATGTGAAAATGAAATCGTATATATTGTCAAGCAAAGTTATAAAAGGAAGTTATATTACATGCCAAATTAATTCGCCTGAAGTTGTATAACTCAAACTGGTTTTTTCAAAATGTACGTATATGGCCTCCAAATTTGTGCGAATAGAGCATATTCGATGCATCTTATACAATGTGTTTTGGACGGATAAGAATTCACTTAGCACAGCTGTGGCAGTGTTATGTGAATCAATTTGTTGGCTGGGGAGGCCATCCTGACAGTCTTGCGTATGCCTCTTGTGCCGCGCATTTCGAAGCACTCCATGTCCTCACTGATAAGAATGCTGATAGGCACCATACCAGTAATGACACAGAGAGCGTCGTGTGACACGGTACGGTACGCGCTTGCAACCCTCAGACACATAAGCCTGTAAGTACTTTCCAGCTTCCGTCGGTAGCATTCAGTACTTAGCGCGGTACCCCACGCCGGGCCGCCATACCTAAGTATGGACGTAGCAGCACTAGCCAGAAACTTGCGCTTACTGGCGTACACCGCTGAGCTATTGGACATCATCCGGGACAGTGCCGCAATAGCTGTGGAGGCTCTTTTACAGGCATAATCGACGTGTCTACCGAAGGTAAGCTTATCGTCGATCATCACGCCCAAGTGCTTGACAGAGCGCTTCGACAGGATAGTGCATTCTCCTACACTGATCTCCGTCTGCTGCGCCGACTGCATGTTGTTAACAACCGTCACCTCTGTCTTGTGGTGAGCCAGCTCCAGTTTTCTGGACCGCATCCACGCCTCCACAACCTTGATCGAGTGGTCGGTAGTCAACTTCACCTCCTCGATCGTTTCACCGTAGACTTCGAGCGTAATATCGTCGGCAAATCCGACAATCACCACTCCCACTGGGTACTCTAACCTCAACACCTCGTCGTACATGACATTCCATAACACCGGACCCAGGATGGAACCTTGCGGGACTCCTGAGGTTATGTGAAAGCACTTCCGACCCACCTCCGTGTCGTATACTAGTACGCGATTCTGGAAGTAGCTTCCGAGAATCTTGTATAAGTACTCCGGTATCCCCAGACGCAAGAGCGCATCGGCAATAGCAGCCCAACTGGCGCTATTAAATGCATTTCTTACATCCAGAGTCACTACCCCGCAGAAGCGAATTCCCCTCCTCTTAGGCTCGAGTGCTTTCTCGGCGGTTTTTGTAACCAACAAGATAGCGTCTACGGTGGACCTCCCCTTCCGGAAGCCATACTGGTTGCTCGAAAGACCATTTACGCCCTCAGTGAACCGCAACATTCTATTGAGGATGATCTTTTCGAGCACCTTCCCCGCCGTGTCAATCAAGCATATTGGTCTATATGCCGACGGGTCTCCGGGTGGTTTCCCCGCCTTTGGCAATAGTACCAGGCTCTGCCTCTTCCAAGCTTCTGGGAAAACTCCCTCGTCCAGGCATTTCTGTATAGTAGACCTGAACATCTCGGGAGCCTCTGCAATAGCTACTTTTAAGGCCAGGTTCGGAACTCCGTCCAGACCTGGGGCCTTACCTACGCTAAGGGACTTAGCTATCCCCGCAAGTTCCACATCGGTGACCCTCTCCTCATCGCCAGCCCCAGTCCCCGGCTGTCCTACGAAAGGAGGCCAAGGACTAGGATCATGACGCGGAAAAAGTCCTCCAATGATCCCCTCCAACATCTCTGGAGATTGCTCTGTAGGAGCCATCACACCTCTCGTCTTGGCCATAACGATCCTGTAGGCATCACCCCACGGGTTCGTATTGGCACTCTGACAGAGACCCTCAAAGCAGGCCTTTTTGCTTGCTCTTATCTCGGTCTTGAGCGCGGCTTTTGCAGCGGCGAACACCACCCGCCGTTCGTTTCGCTCTTCCTCTGATCGTGCTCGCTGCATCCGCCGCCTAGCCCGTAGGCAGGCGCGGCGCAGGTCCGCAATCGCGTCGGTCCACCAGTAAGCCGGTGGCCTCCCATTTCTAGGGTGGACTCTCCTAGGCATGGTCGCATCACACGCACGTGAGAGCACCGCTACCAGCTCGTCGCCGTCTAAACCGAGTAAGTTTCGCTCACGGCGGAGTTTCGACTCGTCTACATAAGCGTTTTGGACGTTACGCCAAGAAGAGAGAGAGAGTGACATAAGCGTTTCACTTCCTTCTCGAGAGCCGAATAGCGCTGATGGACTACGGCTTTGGCTGCTCGTGTTTCCGCTCTCTCTATCGCGGCTTTGACGTTCCTTCGCTCCTCTATCTTCCTTCAGGTACAATTTGTGATCCACTGCTTTCTCCAGGTGCGTTGCACACCCAAATTATTCTCGCCGGTAGCGATAAAGGCGATTTTGATGACGATCCATTGATCTTCTACGCTTCCATCTACCGGAGTGTCCGCAGCACGGTTCTCTAGCTCCTTCCAGTCGACGTGTGTTAAAGCAGCGCCCGATATTCTCTTCCTGTCGATGGATCCTAGCAATGCAATGCGCAGCCGGATCTCGCCGATTAGCAAATAATGGTCGGGTGCAATGTTGGCGCTACGCAGAGATGCCATATATAAAGATTTATCTGGATTATACAGATTTTTGAGCATCCGTACAGATTTTGTTTTATACGAAATACAGATTTTTGAGCAAGAAGGGCCATTTTATTTTTGTATGGGATACAGATTTTTCTCCCAAATGTTGTATGGGATACAGATTTTTGGAAGGAGTGATACAGATTTTTCAAAAAATCATCTGGCATCCCTGGCGCTACGTTTATTCCGCACATCAAGAAGGCTCCGTCTCCATTTCTAGCTGATGCAGATGTGGTTGATTTGATTTTCCGTGATGCCATCACTCTGTGCATTAGTCGATGGGAAAAGATCATCAAATCACCATGTCATTGTTGCCACGAAACGCTGCCAACAGTTCTCCGTTCTCGTTAATTTCTCCTAGACCATGACGTCCCATGATGCACTCATAGTCCGAGTTGTCGTGTTGTTCTTTGCGTAAAAGTCGCCCATGAGGATCACGATATCCCCTTTGCAAGGGCGTTGCCAGAGGGGGGCAGGGGAGGGGGCGGATTCCCCCCGGGACTTCTTTACTAACTGCTTCTAGGATTCCTCCAGAGATTCCTTCAGGCATTCTTTCAAAGATTTATCCACGAATTCCTCCAGAAATTCCGCTTGAAATTCCTCCAGGATTTCAGAAACAGAAAAATAATAGAATAGAAATAGAATTCTCCCAGAATTTCTCTAGAAATTCATCCAGTAATTCTTCCGAGAATTTCTCTTAGAGATTCCTTCAGAAATTCCCAAAGAAATATCTCTAGTGATTCCTCTAGGTATTCCTCCAGGATTTTATCCAGGAATTTCTCCAGGAATAACCCCAGTAATTTCATCAAGAACTACCCCAGGAATTGCTCCTGGACATTTTTCAGAAATTATGTCAGCAATTCCTCTAGGTATTTCTCCAGGAATTTCTCCCGAGATTTTATCAGGAATTGCTTCCTGATTCCTCCAGATATTCCTCCAAGGAATTTGCCTCCTGAAGGGATCTCTCCAGAGATTTCTCCATGAAAAATCTCTTCAGGAAATTCTTTGAAGATTCCTTCAGGAAATCCTTCAGAAGTTTCTCCAAAGATTCTTCCAGGAAATCCTCTAGAGATTTCTTCAGAAATTCTTCAAGAATATTCTCCAGGAATTCCTTCAGGAATTTTTCAGGGATTCCTCCAGGTATTCCACCAGGGATTCCTCCAGATATTCCTCCAGGGATTTCTTCACAAATTTCTTCCCTGGGATTCCTTCAGGAATTTCTTCGAGAATTTCTCCAGGAAATCCACTTGCAATGCCACTAGAAATTCCTCCAGGAATCTCTCAAGGGGTTCTTTCAAAAATAGAAAAATAACAGAAATAGAAACAGAAATCTCTCAGAATTCTTCAGGAGATTACTCTAGACATTCATCCAGTAATTCCTTCAAGAATTCCTCTCGAGATTCCTCCAGAAATTTCCACAGGAATACCACTAGGAATTCCTCCATTTATTCCTCCGGGGTGTTATCTAGGAATTTCCCCAGGAAATTTCTTCCGGAATACCTCCAGGAAATACCCCAGGAATTTCTTCCGGAATATTCCTGGCATTCTTCAGGAATTATGCCAGCAATTCGTTTAGGAATTTCTCCTGGAAATCCTCTTGGGATTTCTTCAGAGATTCTTTCAGGAAATTCTCCAGGAATACTTTAAGGAAATTTTCAGGGATTCCTCCAGATATTCCTCCAGAGATTCCTCCAGCAATTACTTCAGGGATTTCTCCACGAATTTTTCGAGGGATATTTCCAGAGATTCCACCAGGGAATCCTCCAGAAATTCCTCTTCTTTCAGGAAATCCTCCTGGAATTTTTCATGGGATTTTTTTTTTTCAGAAATTTCTCCAGCAATTCCTCCCAGAGTTCCTCTGGAGATTTCTTCAGGAATTTCTCCCAGAATTCTCCTTGGAATTCCAAGAATTCACCCAAAAATTTGCTCAAGGAAATTCTCCAGGAATTCTTCCAGGTGTTACGCCAGGAATTTGCTCAGAAGTTTCTACAGGCATGCCTCCAAGGATACCTTCACAAATTTATCTAAGATTTCATATAGGAATTTTTAAAGACATTTCTAATGGAATTTTACTAGGGATTCCGTCCAGAATTCCTCCAGGAATTTCTCCAGAATTTCCTCCAAGGAATCCTCCAGAAATTTATCTAGGATTTCCTCATGTGATCTCTTTTCTCTTTTGAAATTTCACTAGGTATCCCTCCCATAATTTATCCAAGAATTCGTACTGGTTTATTTTTTGAAATTCTTACAGAAATTCCTTCTGGAATTCAAAAATTCAAAAAATTCTGGAGGAATTTCTCCAGCATATAGTATTGGAAGATAAATGGAAGCATACAGGAACCAGGAAATTCTAGGTTTATCCTCAAAAGTAGAGGTTCCAACCCGGGATTTCCCGGGACAAAAAATCCCGGGATCTTGAAAAATCCGGGATTTCCCGAATCCCGGGATAACATTTTTCACCGTCCCGAAAATCCCGGGATTCCCGGGACGCACATTTCTTACACATATTTTTCGCTTTGATTTGAATTTGGAGAATCTCTGAAACGTATTCGAAGAGTCGTGATTTTTTTTTTCAAAAATCGCCTTCAACAAAAAATCACGAAAATGTTACATAAACCATTTCAACTGTGTGTGGACATCAAAACTCGTTGAAACTCGACTGAAACAATGCTGGAGCACTTCATTTACGGTTTTGATAGCATCAAAGAGAAAATTTTCGAAATAGGCCTTTCTAGACTTATGTTGGACATGGACAATGATTTTGAAGCTGCAAAAAAATCATCAGGAAGCTCTTCAGCCAATCAGACTCGCTTCGGAAGCATTGGGAAGACGAGATGCTATATTATTGTCTACGGAAGGCAGCTTGAGTTTCTTGTATTGGAAGCTTACAAAAAGTAACTCCAATGTTGGAAACGACCTCTTCCATGCAATCATGAAAAGAATCAACAATCGGCGCCAAAAGGAAATAATAACAGCGCCTAAGTTCCTTCAAGGCCTTCCGTCGTCAACGCAAGTGCCAGCAGAACTGGAAAGCTCATCGAAAACGCAAATGATTAAGTTCATCATGAAACTGGGAGTTCGATTGTTGCGAGACTGCCAAAGACAGACCGATAATGATGCTGCCGAGTTGAATGCTGGATTGTCTTGTATGCATAACACCATCGAGCATGCGCGAAGAACTGGAATCGGCTATAAAGTAATATGGCAACCCGTCTTAGACTGTTTCGGAAATGATTGAATTTTCGAAAGTAATTGCGAAAGAGTTGTCACTTTTTGAGCTACATGGTAAGTTGACCCCGAATCTTAAAATCGAGCTCCGGATATATCCGTTCTAAAAAGCGACCCTCACTGTTCGATGAAATCATCAAAAACATTTGCTTCTTGAAGTCGTATTTTCAGAGAACAAATTCAAATTGATAAGACCAGGTACTTGATGTGATACTAGCTGTCCCGGAAAACTTTGTTTTGCCAAGCTGTGGTGGTTTGACAACAGTAGGGCTTAAAACAGCACCGCACTCTAGATTGGTTTTATTTCGATCATGTTGATTTTCTTCCCAGTTTATCAAAAATCAGTACTTTATCAATGTTCTTACTTTCTTAGTTGATTTTCGTAACTTTTTGTACATATAAACACAGCCACCACGAATACGAACCGAACCGTGCAAGAGTCATGCTGATCGGTTCATCCGTTCTTGAGTTTTGTTGCCTCAAAGGAACTTCAAACTGATTTTTATATAGATTTAGATTAGGTAGATATAGATGATAAATACATAAAGACTGCCCCAGAAAGTATGGACGCACCTAGTCTTCAGTTGTCTGGGCCTAATTAATGGTTCTTGTTTCGGGCTTCGTTCTGGCTGTTTCTGCTTACTATAGGATCGACAATTCAAACGTTCTTTGTCACGATGAGCATTGGAATTCGGAATGATAACTTTTTTGGTCATACCCCACTTTGTGTAAGTTAGAAGGTTTTTTTTTGTGCTCAAACACCTTCATTATTTGTTTATCCAAACGAGGGTTAGCAGTATCTTCATTTTTTACCCAATTTCTGCCTATGCTTAAACGTGTTCTTCCCACCGTGATTGCTGATTACTGCTTGCACGATTTTCTCACTTACTCCTACCATATTTTGTTTATTTCCTAAGTGTCCTTTCAAAATCTGTACATCGTTTGTGCACATTTTTTCGATGATGTTCCGCTGGAAGTTCATGTATTTTGAAGCAAACTGTTGGAATCGCAAAACCGCTATACAAATGTTGAGAAAATAGGTTGACCAACAGGATGTAGCTTTCAAAAAGAACTAGTCATCAATAGTTTTGAAATGCCAATATTTTCTTACTGCGTCTATACTTTCTGGACCGGTCTTTATAGCATATTTCTGATCGCAAAAATGTGTTTTAAGCAGATTGAAAAATTTCCCGGGATCCCGGGATTTCCCGGGACAAGCAACAAATTTTATCCCGAATCCCGGGACAACCAAAATGGTCGGGAAATGGAACCTCTACTCAAAAGAGTTCGTAATTTGTAGACATTGACAAAAAAATCAGAGAAAAATATTGCACAAGTAAATAAAAATCCCTAATCTTCCAGAAATTGGCCATCGTTACCAGCACCACGTTGGTTTGTGTAGATCAGGCGAGTTTTTGTTAACGTATTGTACAAAATACAATAGGGTTAAGGGTTAAATAAAGCTTTTAGAATATAATGTTATTAAGGTACCCCGGGGCAAGTGAGAATCCGGGGCAAGTGAGACCTACGGCTATATTTTTTTTCTATTTTTTTATTTTTGAGGCAAACATTCTTCATGGAAAACATATCACACCAACGGATACTTTGAATTCAAAAATTGTTATTGTTCTCACCATAAAGAGATCATATATGTTGTTGTTGTTCATATGTAATTTTCAATTCACTAAGTGAGATTAACTTATTCTACTACATTCGTCGTTTAGAAATAGAATATTAAATAAAGTCAAACTTTTTCGGTTTCAGGATAATATTTGGTGTGCTTGCAAATTATTTTAAGCGAAAAAGCTATAATTTATTTTCATGTATTACCTTTAGGTTACTGCTCTAACTAACCCTAGTGCATTTCAGCATCTGGGGCAAGTGAGACCATTGAGAGTAAACAAACACAATTTCATAGTTTGATATCGCTTCTTCAGCCTAAGTCGAAATTTACACAAAAATGAAGTAAAAATCGGCGCCTTAAGTAATCAATCGTTGAATTATAATTACTTTTTTCTATTCTGATGATAAAGCTATTGTTTAATATGATAAAGTCTTGTGTAGAACATGTTTTTTCGAAGCCTATTATATTCTATTATATTTTTTTCGTTGTTCGCTGCAAAATGAGTTTTTTTTCTGAGTGTTAAGGAACCGACCATAAAGTATGAAAAAAAATGGAAAACGACCACGATTTAAAAATCTTCATTTAATGATCAGAAAATAATGCAAGAAAAAACATAATATCTGTAAATCTTGAAAAATCTTTTGGCGAGATTCATCAACTACGTTACATGAAAAGCAAGTTTGGAAATCTTCCGGCATTGAACTTTATGGCGCTTTTTGTACTAAAAAATCAATTTGTTTTGCACGAGCTGCTAGAGTTAAATCAATTTTTTTCTTAGTAACTCGGTATTATAAGTGTTACGTAATTTATGCACGATACCACAAAACTCTTCCAACATAAATCACTAAACATAGCTATTCGTATAAGATATTTATAATTTATGCTACCTTACATATGTACAGTAACTATATTAAGCCATTTGTACAAAAAATCCGAATGAGTCCCACTTGCCCCGTGATACGGAGCAAATGAAGATCTGCTCCACTTTTCATGATATGCGTAATATATAAAATGTAAAAGTTTTGCAACAGTTCTAATGCCCGTTATTTAGAAGAAATATACCAACAATGTCTTTTGGAATCATTGGAATTTTTAAATTATTTATGTTGAGAATTTTTTGGCATGACAAAACCAAATTAGCATTTTTTCAGGTCCCACTTGCCCCGGGGTACCTTATATTAAATTTCATCGTGTTGCGTTTAGTTATAAAAGCTAGTAGGTACATTTTTACTAAGGGTGACAAAGAGCGTGTTCACCTCGTAGACAAGAGTATAGAAGAATTTGACTCGCGAATTGTCACAACTCCAATGAATTAAAGACTATAGTTGTAGTTTAGGTCTATTTAATTCGGAGGTTGGAACAGTAATAATTGTAGAAAAGTATAATGGCAAACAACTTAATTAACATTGGCTTCTTTGATCATGGCTTCAGGCCATTCCTCTATAACATCTCCCCCCTCAGAAAAGTTCATATGGTGAGAGCCACGAAGGAAGCGTTCGGTTTCGTATCGGGTTGCTAGTGGGCTGGAGTTCATTATCTTCAACATTGTCTGCAGGAACATCTTCATTAATAAACGGAGGTAGCATTTCTTCAGCTTGTATATCTTCTAGTGGTAGTTCTTCGGTTGGTTGTTGAACCTCCACCGGATTCTGCGGATGTTCATCGATTGGATCATTGCTGTTAATTGGACAAGGAATAGGAATATTGAATTCTTCAAGTAGCATGGTCCATGGTAGCTGATGATCTGCATCGACATCTTCGAAGGAAGTTTCCAGATGACGTCCTCTCAATTGATTGGTGTGAGAGCGGATAAGACGACCATTGTCCAGAAGCACATTGTAGTTCACAGAACCTTTCCTCTCAATGATCTTGCCAGGAAACCAAGTGGTCACATTTCGATGGTGAATCTGCGCATACACCAGACCGTCAGCAGAAAACTCTCTTTTCACGGTCCCATGACGTCGATTGAACTGTTCGTTTTGCTTGTTGTTCACAGTTACGGAGGTAGTTCTCCTGGGCTTCAGCAAATCTAACGGTGTAGAGACAGTTCTTCCTAGGAAAAGCTCTGCAGGAGACTTGCATTAGGTGCGCTTCGATTCGGGGTCGACCGGTAGACGGACAGAAAAGTTTGAAGATGTTGAAACGTCGTGATTTTTCATCCTTCTCGAAGCTTTTTGAGTTCTCTCTTAAGGGTGTCTACGAAGCGTTCAGCCTGTCCATTAGACTGCGGATGGTATGGTGCAATTGTCAAGTGTGTTATTCTATTTTCATCACAAAACTGCTTGAAGCGGGCGCTAACAAATTGCATTCCGTTATCTGAAACGAGTGTCCTTGGATTATCAAATCTTGCAAAGATTTCCTGTAGTACATATGTCCAGCGTCGCTGATGTGGTAGTGCTTCGTGTACGAAAAAAATCCGGCCATTTTGAGAAAGCGTCGATTACCAGAAAGTAGTAGAAACTGTCAATCGGGCCAGCATAATCGATGTGCACTCTTTCCCACGGCATTGATGAAACAGTCCACGATTCCAAATCCGTTTTGCGAGGTGACTCAGCAGCTTCAGCACATGATCTACAGCATCGGACAAGTCCTTCAATGTCATCATCAATCTTGGGCCAGTAGACGAAACTTCTTGCAAGCGACTTCATCCGGTGCATTGAATGGGTGACAAAACGTCGAATGCCATAATGTCGAATGCCAAAACGTCGAAAGGACAAAATGTCGAAAAGTGTGTAACTGTTCACAGTTCAATGTGGATTTTTTTTTAGATTTTGTGTGGATCGATTTAAACCTGTTGATAGCCTGAGAGGGGTGGCGATGCGGTAGATCCATCAGGATGACGAATTAATTAACGGGGACACACTCATTATGTCTCATTATCTCGGGTCACTGCCCAAGCGCTGAAGGTCAGTGACTCATTTTGCACTCTATGATGCTTCAGACCCGAGTTGAAACCACCAGTTGTGTAAAGACTATTGTGTGGATACTTGGCATTGTTGTGCTAGTACCATATTCTGGAATACCGGATGAATTGCGGAGAAGGACAGCTGTAACCAAACCAGACGCCCTTGAAGGAATAATGCGCCCGATGATCGCCATCGCCACCCTAAAGGTACCAGAGGTCCAGCCGACGATAGCTAGAGGCCGCCATCGTAGCCACCCTGAAGGAAGTTATGACATAATGCTAAAAATTTGTGGAAGTTGCCACCTTGGGTGCCACGGTATCACTGACATTTTGCCACTTGCAGTGTTGCATTTGAACGCGATCAATTTGCGTTGAAGTTCAAAAACGGCACGCTGTGATCAAACATATTTGAACATTGTTCAGTTCAAAATTTGGAACGCACGTGAGCTCGAAAGTGAACGCAACTTGAGCAAGAACTGCACCCGCAGAATACCAACATGCCAACATGGTACCCTGGTACCTGGTAAACTGAAATGGTCATGTTTCTACCATTTTTCCACCAATTCTAGCAATTTTGGGCTGATTCGATTCAGAAACTCACCCTCTATTGAGAGGGGGGACCGGTTCGGTCACCGAGGATTACCGGAAAATCCGGATTTCACGGCAGAATCCAAATGTCCGATGCCAAAATGTCCCACTTCATTATGGTGCATATTTTCGAGCAACAACACATGTGTGCAGATGCGTCACTGACAAAGTCCTTAGGGCAGCACATTGGTCAGTTCGCACATAAGATTTGATGACACATCCAAGCTCAGTTCATTTTTACTCGCGTTTAGTTGAAATACAACACTGGGTGCCAGTAGAAGGGGCTCCAAAGAAGTAAGAGTAGAAAAGGCCAGGAAAGTCCGGGAATAAATGATGTTACACTTAACGTGACGTGATGTGAGTGTTTATATACGACAGTGCGAATATTCCCTACCCGCGGAGAACTGGTCAAGAAACATGCCCACCCTGAGGTGTTGTTTCAGGGAGCCTCAGGAAGGCTCCCCTCTGAACTAGTTGGCAGATACAAGTGAAAGAATGAGTATCCTTTAAAAGAATAAAGAATTATTTGCTTGGATTACTCGTTTTCGACGTTTTGTCCTTCCGACGTTTTGTCTTTCGACGTTTTGTCCCGAGCAGAAGAAAATAACAATCGCATATCAAAATGCGTTATTTTGGCAAAATAACTGAGTAATGAAATCAGTTATTTTAATGTTATTAACATAACATATTCTGTTATAAACTTGCGTGTCATAAGCGGCAAAATAACAAATATTATAACAACAAAATGTTCCTGGAAGACCAATTTAATAACATGTTTTGTTTGCGTCAATAACAACTTAATAACAATGAATTTGGAAAATATTTCAATAACAAATTTTGATCTTCAAAAGTTATTGATAACAAACCAAAAGCAAAATTTTATGGACCACCCTTTAGATAGAGTTATCTTAATTGTGAATTATAACATATGAGTCTAACTGTTGCCGAGGAACTACTGATCCACCAAGTATTATAACATTTTGAAATTTTCTATGGCATGCATACGACTATATGTAACTGGATACAAAAAATGATAAAAAACAGGACATAATTGTCGAAGTGTTCATAAAATAATAAGCTGACAAGAATAATAATTATAATAATTAGATAATATGTACGGAATGCTGTAAAGAACGTAAATCTTCAATGTTGTAGTTACAATTCAAAAACTTGTTATTGTTGTGATATTGTTTATGAAATATTTGTACACTCTCAATATCACAATAATAACTTAGTTTGCTCCAAAACAAAACATGTTATTTAAATGTTGTTTGATGGGTGTATAGCAATAGCTGGATAATAACAAAATAAGATTGTCCAACAATACATGTTAGGGAAAAGTAATTCCTTGATAAGTAAATAATAACAAATCAAGATATAAAAACAGGTTATGTTATTTTGTAGTTATTATTTTGCTATTCTCTTCTGCTCGGGGTCCCTAAACCCCGAACATGATGCATCCTTGGACGATCTGAAGATTGTCCCGGCGAGTGAAAATCTGCTGGACGGCTCAATCACGAATCTCCGTGTTCGGGCCAATTCGGGTTTATGTGAAGCATAACTGATTTCAGAGCGGAATCCTTCGAGCTTTCAGCAGCGATCATTTCTGACGTCACTGGTAGACTTGATAAAGAATCACTAAGAACAGCTTGAACATCGGCATCCATCTGTATAGAAGCAATGACATATTCCTCGTCGGCTCGTTCATGGAACTTCATCAATCTTGAAAGCAAGTCAGCATGTCCGAATTCCTCAGTTTTCACAAATTGGATGTCGAAGTTGTACATCATCAGTGTTAGAGCCCAACGTTGAAGTCGGTTGGCATATATGTATACAGGAATGCCTTTCTTGCTTCATCTTATGAAAGCGAGTTACAGCGAACACTAGAGTCAGGGCTTGTTTCTCAATTTGTCTGTAATAGGGCACTGCATGAAATTCTCTCCTTCTCTTTCACTCTTACAGAAATTTTGTAAACAACAAGGCCAAGAAATGTCAAAATCCCATACAAAATCAAAACAGTGCAGTGGCCTATTCTCTTCTGCGGCGATGAAAGATCTTGAAACATACTAAACAGCCTTCACTGATCCGTTCGGAAAATGATGCATAATAACTGCGCCTATGCCATCTTTTGACGCATCTCCTGCGACAATAATGTCCTTGTTTGGATCAAAATGGGTCAGCAACAAGACTGATTTCAGCAGCGTTTTGAATTTGTGTTCTCCAAAGTACGACCAACGGACTTCGCTTAGTCCTAGGATCTCAAGCTTCATACGGCATGCCGTATTGTGCCAATTTACCCTGCTGGACTAGGGTAGCTTTCCCCGAGCAGAAGGGAATAGCAACAGCATAATAAAATGTGTTATTTTGGAAAAATAACTGAGTAGCGGAAAGAGTTATTTTCATGTTATTTACATAACTTGCCCTGTTATAAACTTGTCTGTCATAAGCGGCAAAATAACAAATATTATAACAAAAAAATGTTCCTGGAAGACCTGTTTAATAATATGTTTTGTTAGTTTCAATAACAACTTAATAACAGCGAATTTTGAAAATATTTCAATAACAAATTTTGGTATGAATTCGTTATTGGCAACAATCTGAAAACAAAATTTGCTTTTTTTCTGTTGCGGATAGGAACTCCTCCAAAGTCCCATATGCATTCAATGGGATACGCAACAATACGATCTATTGTTAAATGTTTCATTCATAATTGGAACGCTATTGTTGTCGCAAGCGATTTCTTATCGAAAACAAAGAGAAACAATAGTTCTCGTTTTTTTCCAAACAACTTACATACGATGAAAAACTACCGTCATTTTGAAACCCTTTATTAGGTGGTTCATTGTTTAGGGGTGATACACAAATTGTCACGCAAAAATCGACCTTTTTCAACCCCCCCTCCCCACTATGTCATACTTTTTGTATGGGGCTTCAATATTTTTTGTAAGAGTCGTCTCGTTTTGCAACCCCCCCCCCCCCTCACCCCTAAAAGCGTGACGTAATTTGTGTACGACCCCTTATAAGATTAATTTACATTATTACCTCATTGATTGACTCATTTATCCTAGTTAATCTAAGTGGGCTCGATGCAGTGAAATCAATAAAAATGAAATAGCATAGCATAGCATAGCATAGCATGAATACTTGCACAAATCTTGGATGGAGTTGCAAAGTTGAATATATTTATTGACATTGCTGATTTCGCTACTATCTACAATGCCATAGACCCACTCAGCTCCACACACCTGGCCAAGTCCTTGCAAGCATTTTTATTTAAGTCCAATCATCAACTTAGAAAGGGCCCAGAACTGAAGCAGCTTCCAATAGATGAGCGGACATTGAAAATAGCGAATTTTCAATTTATATTTATATATGTAGTTATACAACAATATAGGATAGAGTAAAAAAGTGCAATCAGACAGATCTCACCAAGTTCCAGCTCGTCGGATGTCAGTCTTCAGTGTGAAATTCTGCAGCGGTTCTTTCCTGCTTCTATTGCCGATTGGTAGCGCATTCCAATGACTCTAGCGAGGCTGACAGGAGATGGCGGAAGTTACGCAATTAGCAGTGAAATCAATAAAAATGAAATGTCTAAAAATAATCAATGGAGTTCTTGATGACTTATTTTTTTACATTTTTGTCGAAAATGTGTTGTTCGTCGTTGAATTCCACCAGTTGATCCAAAATGTTTCATAAAATGGCTAACACTCTATTACACTCTCTATTTTCGTATTTATACCTAACTGAAACTGGGACAAAAAACAGGTATACTTTTCAAAGTGCTTATAAAACAAAAGGCTGATAAGTTGGCACTGTAACGTAATGTCAGAAAGAAGAAGAACTGAAGACGAAATAATATTTTTTGCAATTACGTTGCAAAAAAATCCTTTTTTCAATTGCTTAAAGTGTGATGAAATGGTCTACTTTTCGCCACTGATGCAAAAGTGCCGAAAAGTACTACTTTTCGGTACTCTTAAGAGTGCTGAAAAGTAGCACTTTTCGGCACCTTTGCCAGCACACATTTTCTACTAACTGCAATGTCTCCCATAAGATCCAGGTGCTGCTTTTACATCCACTGACTATCTTGCACAAATGTTTGACAACTACAGCTCAATGATAGCTACACCATAGCCTACCTGATCATACAAAAAAACCACCCCAGCGAACATGGATGATCGCACGTGGTTCCTTCTGATACATGTTTGTGTAACGAGAAAAGATTATGCTGCATGAGTATTTTTCATAATTGCAAAAAAATGTTGTATGCAACATGTTGCAAAACTCGATTTTTTCAGCACTCCTCGTATTTATCCAACTCGGCAAGCCTCGTTGGATAAATGTACGACTCGTGCTGAAAAAATCATCATTTTGCAACTTGTTACATAAATAACTATTCTCTTACAGTTCCTCACGGAATGCTGTGAACAACAAAAATCTCGAATGGTGTAGTTTTGATTGCAAAGCTAGTTATGTTGTAATATCAATGATCAAATATTTGTACTAGTCTCAATGACACAATAATAACTGAACTTGTGCTACAACAAAACATGTTATTGAAATGTTATTTAAAGAAAATATACCAAGAGCACGATCATAATAAAATAATATTGCCCAACAGAACATGTTATCAGTCCTGTTATTGGTCGTGACCATCCCATGACGATGAACAAGTAGGCCTTTTCATCGTCACAAAATGAAACGAGCACTCGCGCTCTTCGTCATGTCATTTCGCAATAATCAAGTGTCATGACGAAAACTTCCATATTGTTTTGAAATTAAAATTTTCCCGTGGTCAAAGCAAATTTAGGCTAGTGGTTGTATTTAATAGATAGAGGAGGCATGTATTTATGATTTGAAGGATTTAAACAATAACAAAATCCATCTATGTGCTGGTAATTGCCCTGTTAACAACCTTGTCACGCTCCGTCATGACCAACAAATGAGCGAATATTGTTAGACTCTTTTGGTCATCGTCTCCCGAATCAATGACATTGAGAGAGGCATTTCTGTAAAAATCACGAGACGAATCGTGTTGAAATTGACGCTTTCCAAGCCTGCATGTTATGGAACGGTGATGACTTAATAAGTTAATAATAACAAACCGAGATATAAAAACAGGTTTTGTGATTCCATTGTTATTATTTTGATATTTTCCTCTGCTCGGGTATAAGTTTCAATTCTTGTCCGTTGTTTCGCGCTAAAAGCCGTGGATGTTGAATTGGTTCATAATCATTCATTTTTGGTTTCTGTAACGTGTTTTTGGGTTTCGGGAACAGTAGGTTGTTGGTATAAGGTCTCCTATCCACCATGGTGGGGCTGCCACCTTAGGTATAGCTTCCGGTGTAGGAGCTTTTCATAGCCACTGCTGGATGCCAGAACAGACAATTCTTGTCGTCTCACTATTTTGCAGCACCCTTTGGTTCTACTTAGTTAATTGAAAATGTCACTTTTTCAAAATGTGGATATAAGTGATTATTATTCATACAAGGTTTTGAAAGTTTTCGTACTGCGGTGGAATAAATTCAAATCCATGCGTCTAAATCCTCCATCCATAAAAATCCACTCCTTTAAAACCATGTAATGTACATGTTGACCTTGTATTTCCTGCAGTTTGTCTTCATTTGCCAAATTCTAGTCCAATTTCATTTTAAACCCTCCTCAGCAGCCGGCAGCTGTTGACAGTCAGTGGCTGCTGCACGAGAAGCTGCGCGAAACAACACCGAGCGTGATTCTCAGCCAAATGTCATGAATATTCATTCCCGGGATGCAAATAGCACTGGCAAATGAAAGTGGTTTCGGTTACAGCAGCAGCATCAGGAGCAGCACCGCGTCGTCGTGTAGGAGAGTGTGGAAACTCCGGTTCCACTTCCAAGCAAAGAAGAGAACATCTCGGCGTGGCGCGGCACGTCTACACGTTGAGATGCAGTCAGCGACAACGTTGTCGACATCCTGGGGGCGGCTTGCGATGACAGCGAGCGAGAGAAAAAAATGTATATCAAGTGTGGGAAAATGTACTTTGCGCTGCACTCGACCCCGCTAAACGTCGTCGTATAAATTTGAAACACTTCAAAATAAACTTAAAGGAAAATTAGCATATAGAATCCGTCCGCTTAGTGAGCACTGAAGAGTGACGACGACGCGCGGTGGTAGCAACTAGGTACTAGCGAGACCCATATTTATTCACCCCGGGTCGCGTCGTCGGTCGCCCGCTGAGCGTCGTCGTCGTCGTTATCCTGCGAGTTTATTCTGTCGGGTGCAATAGACATTCTTATCGCGGTACAGGTGGTACCGTTGTGGTTCAAATGCTGATCCTTGTCCCTAAAATTGGCGGAAACCATTGCAATGCAAACCACTTAAGGGGGGACGTTATGTCAAAAATAAAAAGAAGCGTATCTACAATCAGTGTATATGGAAATATTGTCTATCACAATTTACTTAAAAAGGTAAAATTTTCCACTTTTCAAAACAAATCAAACCTTCTGTATGCTTGAAATTCCGATCTGTTTACCATTCTAATTTTTACACACTCGAATTTTTGTATTGTTCTACATCGTCCTCTTAGCGCTAGAAGCTAGTTCTAGCATTTAAGGGGGCGACGATCAGAATCAAATATAATTGCATATTGCAGGTAACTGTTAACTCGTTGGTGGTAGTTTACCTCATCCGGAATTTGAAACGTAACGGTAGGGAAAAAAGTTGGAAGTTATCCTTCTGAAAGGTATTAGGAGTCTAAGTGGCATGCAATGCTCCGTTCTTGATTTTGTTTGAAAATTATGGTGTGCCTTCAGTGGGTGCCTTCATAAGGTGCACCGAAGCCGTTTTTGGTGGTTGGAATGAAATGGAACTGTTGTTGGTTACCAAGATTTTGTCAAGGTACAAGGCTGTACAAATCTAGGAAGAAGTTTATTGGCCAATGATATCTATAAGGGAAAGCAAAGGGATATTGCAGGGGTTTTTCAGGGGGTCCCAAGGGGTTTCAGTGATGTAGAAGAGAGTCCCACAGTCGTCTTAGGAGAGATTTCAGAGGGTTCCAAAAGCTTTTAGGAGGTTTCAGAGAGAACCCATTAGATCTCTGGGGCGCTTCAAGGGGTCTTAGGCGATTCCAGGGGCAGGGGAGTTCCAAAAGGTCTCAGGGGCACGTCAGGGAGTTTCAGGGGCGTTTCAGGGGTTTTTGAGAGTCCCGTTAGACTTCAGGGGCGTTCCAAGAGGATACCAGGGGATTTCAGAGGATGCCGACAAGTCTCAGGGGCGATTAAGGGGGTCTCAGGTGGTCTTTGGGGGTTTCAGGGGACCCCAAGGGATCACAAAAGCACTACTAGGGCGTCTCGGGGAGGTTTCAAGAGGCTTCAGGGGTGTCCGATGGATCTCAGAGGCGTTTCAATCGTTTTCAGAGGGTCTCAGATACGTTTCACGTAGTCTCAAGGGGTACCTGGAGGTCTCAGAGGCGTTTCAGGAAGTCTCGAAGAGTTTCAGAAGAGTTTCGCTCCTGAAAACCCCGAATCCCTATTGAAATACCCCTGAACCCCCTGTGGTTCCTAAGATTCTTTCAGGAAAACCATTGAAATCTCTTTAAGAGCTCCTGAAATGCCTCGAAACACCCCTGAAAACTCCATAATTACATTAACACGACCTTGACATCTCCGGAATCAATTTAAAATGCCCCTTAGACCTCTTGGAACGTCTTTAACCCTCCTTATGCATTATGCATTAATCCCTTGAAACGTCCCTGAAATGCTATTAAACGCCCCCTGAAACTCTTTGAATGCCTCTGAAATACCTTGCCCCTGAAACCCATTACAATTCCCTTGAAGCTCCTGAGACTCCCGTTGAATCACCGTTAAATCCCGTTAACCTTTTGGAGCAGTAGGGGTCATCTTTGCAGAGTTTTGCCCTCGACAATCTCAAAGAATTGATCTTGGAGCATAAGATTCGAAGGTGAAGACCCCCCAAGAACTTTACTTGGAGTTTCTCCTGGACTCCGTTGTGGAGTTTCTTTATGATTTCAACCTAGAGTTTCTTCATGAGTTTATACTGAAGTTTATACATTGGTATCTCTAGATTTTTTCCGGATATTCTATCGGGAGTTCCATCCAGGAAATCTTCCGAAGTTCCTCCACAGATTCATCCATTGCATTTTCATCGTACAGGAATTTACGATAAAGTTTCAAAACAAATTAGTGCTGGAGTTTCTGTAGGATTTTCTCCAGGTAAATCTCCAAAAACTTTCCGAAGATCCGTTCATTTTTTAGATCCCCAAAGGATTGATCCTAAAGATTTTTTCAAGGATTCCTCATTGAGTTCCTTCAGGGATTCTTCCATGGTATCACACAAAATTTCGTAGTGCAGACCCTTCAGTCATTTTACATGCAGTTTCTCTTGGAAACTTCGAAAGAGATAACAGCTGAAGTTTCTCCGGACATTTCTTCAGGATTTCCTTTAAATAAATCTCCAAGGGTTTTCAGGAGAATAACCAGGGCTTCATCCAGGAAATTCTAATGGAATTGACCTTGGAGCTTATTCAGGGATTCTTTCGACTCCTAGAGTTTCCTCATGAGCTCCTCCTGGAGATTTCACGTAAACATGGATATTTCTAGCGTTTCTCTTGGTATCCTACCGAGAGTTTCTCCAACATATCCTGGTACCTAGTACCTCCAAGGATTCCTGCAGTGTGTCGTCCAGGAATTGACCTTGAAGTTTCAAAAGAGATTGCTTTTACAGTTTCTTCAGAGATTTCTCTAGGATTTTCTCCAGATATATTTTTCAAGAGTTTTCCGGAGAGCGTACGGAGTTTCACGCATCAAATTCTCAAGGAATCGACGTTGGAGCTTATTCAGTGATTCGACTCCTTGAGCTGCTTCATGAGCTCCTCCTGGAGTTTATACATGGATATCCCTAAAGTTTTTCCTGGTATTCAAGCGAAGCGAGAGTTTCTCCAACACCTTCTGAAATTCCTGCAGTAGTGTATCGTCCTGGAATTGATCCTAAAGCTTCAAAAGAGATTGCTGCTGCAGTTTCTCCAGAAATTCTTCCAGGGTTTTCTTCAGATAAATCTCCAAGAGTTTTCCGGAGATCCCCCTAGAATTTTGTCCTGGAGTAAAGTGATCCTACGAGGATTCCTCAACGGTATCACCCAAGGTCTCGTGGTAGAGATCCTTCAGGAATCATGCTTGGAGTTTCTCCTAAAATCCATTGTGGAGTTTCTCACGAATTCCTCTGGGGTTTCTTTATGAGTTTCTCCTAGATTTTGTACATGGATATCTCCAGATATTCTACCGCGAGTTTCGCAAAGAATATCGCATGGAGTTCCACCGGGGATATAGTTCAGAGTATCATTCTTGAGATCCTTCAGGATCTCCAGGAATTTATTTTGAAGCTTTAAAATAGATTACTGGTGGAGTTTCAGCCAGGGTTCCTCCAGAATTTTTATCAGACAAATCTCCTAAAGTTTTCCGAACATCGCTCCAGAGTTTCGTCCTGGAGATTCTGAAAGAATTGAACCTGGAGCGCGTATTTCAGGAATTGCTCATATATGTAGTATATCCAGGGATTTCCCAAAGGGTTTTTTTTTATATAATATCATGATAGAGATCATCCAGGAATTTCACTTTAAGTTTCTCCTGGAATGCATTGTGGAGTTGCTTCAATAATTCCTCCTAGAGTTTCTCCGAAGATTTTTCGAGGAGATCTTCTTAGTTCGAAGGTTTCATTGTAAAGATTGTCCAACAAACGCTACAGAAGTTTCTTCTGGGATTCATAGCAGTTTTTCTCAGTATTTTTTTTTTTTTTTTTGAGTATCTTAATAAGTTTCTCCTGCAGTATGAGGAAAGATACCTCGTGGAGATCGTTCAGGAGTTTCCCTAACAACCTTCCTGGAATTTCTCCAGGGATTCCTCCTGGACTTGTGCAAGTAATTCTGGGGTTTATTCACAGATTTCTTAAAATGTTTCTTCCATGACTCCCCCTAGAGATTCTCCAGGATTTTTTCCAGGAATATCTTTATCTTGCTGAAGCTTCTCCAGGGATTTCTAATGGTGCTATTTTTTTGAATATTCTAAGAGTCTTCAGGGATTCCTTCAGAGTTTCCAAGATTTTTAAAAGGGATCATGCTATAGATTCTCCTGGGATTGATACTTCAGAATCGTCTGACCGTTGCAACCCTGCAAAGCTGGTGTTTGCAACTGATCCGGTTGGTACAAGAAGGCGTGGAGCGCAGAGAGCACGATGGGCGGACCAGGTGAAGCGTGACTTGGCGAGCATTGGGCGCGACCGAGGATGGAGAGCGGCAGCCACAAACCGAGTATTGTGGCGTACTATTGTTGATTATGTCTTGTCTTAATGATAATGAACAAATAAATGTATGTAATCGTCTGACATTCTTCGTGAAGTTGTTTTTTCGAAGATTCTTCTCGGCATTTCTCTAGAGCTTTCTGTAAAAGATTCACTTTAAAGGTTATCCATGAACTTCTCAAGGAGAAATTCTTCTAGGGGGGGTCCTTCAGTGTTTCAAGGTGGTTTCTCCTGAAGTTTCTTCGAGGAGTCCCTTTGAAGTTTATCCAGAAATTTCTTCTGAAGTTTACTCAGCGATTCTTGCAGGAGTTTCTCCAGATATATCTGCTAGAGTTCCTCCAGAACTTTCTCTTGCATTGCATCCAGAGGTTTCTCCAAAAGTTTCCCATTTCTCTTTGGACTTTGTGGGACTCTTGGAATTTCTTCTGGAGATTTTCCAGGATTTTTTCTGGAGTTTACCTTCGGATTTTTTTAGGAGTTGCTTCCGTGAATTCATCTGGATTTTCTTCAGGTATTGCACCAAGAGTATTTTCCTAGATTCCCCTCATGGAGTCTCTGCAGGAATCTCCTTAGAGTTTCTCGGAGTTACCCCACAGAATTCTCCAGTTGCGTCTCCCAATATTCTCCACGAGTCGTCAATGTTTTCTTTGAAATTCTCTTATCCAAGGGATACCTCTTAAAACTTTTCCATGGATTCCACCTGAAGTTTCTTAGGTGATTCTTTCTGGAGTATATGTAGAGATTCAGCAATGAAATTCGCTAGATATATCCTTCGAAGTTCCTCGAGAGATTCCTCCTGGAGTTTCTCCAAGGATTTCTCTAAAAAAATCCCAAAAGATTCCTTCTGGAGCTTTTTTGGGGATCTTCCTAAAGTTCGTGCAGAAATTTCTTCAAGGTATATTCGTAAAGATAATTCAGACATGAATCATGAAGTTTCTTTAGAGACTCTTCCTGGAGCGTTTTCAGAGATTCCATTTGAAGCTTCCCCAGGTATTGTTTCTGGAATTTTTGCAAACGTTCCGTCTGAAGTTCCTCCTAAGATTGCTCCTGGAGTGTTACCTGGCGTTCTTCCTGGATTTTCTCCTGGAGTCAACATGAATTCACGCCTAAGTTGGGCAGCCATTACATTTTGCACAGTTGTTTTGGACTTAAATCAGTGGCGCTTAGAATGGAGAATACCGCGGGCAAAATTCACATTTACGAATGAGCTCGGGTACATAAGAGCTACTTAAAGCTGATTTGCAAATTAAATAAAATGGTTGAGCGTGCTGTTTCAGATAAATATTTCAAGTCATTTTTTTAGTATTTAATCTTCTCTCTCTCTCTTTTTGGCGTAACGTCCTCATTGGGACAAAGCCTGCTTCTCAGCTTAGTGTTCCATGAGCACTTCCACAGTTATTAACTGAGAGCTTCCTCTGCCAATGACCATTTCGCATGCGTATATCGTGTGGCAGGCACGAAGGGCATAGAGTATGCCCAAGGAAGTCAAGGAAATTTCCTTTACGAAAAGATCCTGGACCGACCGGGAATCGAACCCGTCACCCTCAGCATGGTCATGCTGAATACCCGTGCGTTTACCGCCTCGGCTATATGGGCCCCATAGTTATCGCAATAAATAAAAACTTAAATTTAGAGCGAATTTTGAATCTCTATTATTTTAGAACCTATTTAAAAGTCAGAAAACAGAAACTTCTGTCTATTTTTGTTGGTTTCTGTTTTTAAGCTAAAAATTAAATCGAGAAATTCTGCACTTTATCGTTATTTTTACACAAGTAGCCTGTTCTATTCCAAACTATAATTTGTCCATTATCTGTTGTCTTACATCCCAAATGGCCTTCATTGAGTAGGGGGGCTAGTTTTTTTCGTTATCTGCTGCATTGCGTGGTCGTTTTCCCTGTTACCTTGGTCTATCAAACCTACGTTCTCCGCTTCGTTCAGCTGCCCATAGAAGTACTGCTTCCACCTTTCAATCACCTTACATCCCTCCGTCAAGAGGCTCCAATTCATTAGTCTTGCATAATATGAGCACAAAGTCGTTGCGGGATGCATTGAGCTTCTGCTAGAACCACCGTGTTTCTAGAAAACGGCGTAGCAGTTCCATTATCTCGCACTCCGCTTCTTGGTGCAGTTTCCACTTCTGTTTGCATCGCTCAACGTGTGGACAGGTATCATGCCACAGCATTGCTAAACGCACTACATTCACCTCCTTCAAAAACGAATTATCATGGAATCATTCATCTCCTTGACGCATAGATGGTGCTCTCATGCAGCAAGAATCATGATATACAAAGCCGTTGACGTATACCGGTAATCGGCCGAATAATCAGGCTCTAGACCACGATACGGGTGTCTGGACTTAATTCTCAGTCATTTCAGGAAGAGAAACTAATGTACAACTCTTAACCGATTGTAGGTGAAACACTGTTGAATATGTACGTCACCCTTGAGAGGGATTTTGAAAAAAAATGAATTTGAGCCAATTGAGTATTAAATTTGATAAGAATTTGTAACATGAAATTTTCGGTGTGTCAATAACTCATAGAATTTAGTATACTAACTTAAAATGTCAAGCTTTCATCAAGCTCAGCACTTCCAACTGAGCAAGATACAGCAAGTAATCCAAAAATAACACTGATTATAATAAAACTTTT
Organism: Aedes albopictus; assembly: GCF_035046485.1. Taxonomy (NCBI): domain Eukaryota; kingdom Metazoa; phylum Arthropoda; class Insecta; order Diptera; family Culicidae; genus Aedes; species Aedes albopictus. The sequence goes on along the minus strand of NC_085136.1, from coordinate 135,525,787 downwards.
ATCAGAGGTTTATCCATTTATCCATATCCATGTTCAAATCATAACAATTGAACAGAGGAATGTCTGCTTGATTGGGGCTCATTCTCGTCTATTCACACGTTCCAGTAGTATAAACATCATTTACCGACACGTGGTCTTGAACACAGTGCAATCTTGTGAACCATTCAGCCTTGGAAAGAAAAACATCCAGTCAACATAGAGAAACACCATAACAATGCAAAATACCTAAAACCGTTTTGCAAGTGCATCACCGGATGCTCTTTGGTCCCTATAGCATCACCATCGTGGCGCTGGCACATTGCCGTGAACTTTTCATTTCCTAGCGCCGACGATCTCCTATCCTGGGTTAGGAAGTGAGTTTGAGATTTTCACACTGCTGCTGCTGCTTTAATATATGCGTTACGGAAAAACAACCGAATGGAGCACCATGAAACGCTGCGAATAAGATGATAGGAGCGGCGGCACCAGTCGGCCATGACATTGAAAAAAGTATGCCCCGTTTTTCGCCGAGCCGGAATTTAATTTTATATGAATAATAAATACGCGATATACGAGTTTATTCTCGCTTTGGCCAGTCAGCCAGCCAGGCAACCAGTCTTGCACCAACACACCGCACCGCGCGCCGGTAGAGTCGGCAGTCGGCAGTCTTCTGTCTATTCGACCCAACACCCGGTGACGGCTGACTAGGTGAAGTGCTGTCTGATTTATGTTCGATGTAGGTAGGGGCACTGGAGGTAAAATGGACAGCAGAGTATCATCGTTCGATTTCTGATATCTGATTCTGATATCTGATATCTGATATCTTCTGATATCAATTGCAAAATCTATTACAAAGCAATGGGTTTGTAAAATCGCTTACCCATGAAGAAATTCTTAGAGAGGCTCCACTCAAGGAGAACTTCCAGCAGAAATGTCAAGGGAATCCTTGGAGAGATTCCGAAATTTATCCATGAGAGAAACTTCAGGAGAACTCCCAGTGAAACTCTGGAGGAATTCCAGAAAAAAAAAACTCCAGAAGGAAAACCTGGAGAAACTCCGGGTTGAATCCCACGAGAAACTACAGGAGTATTCTCTGAAGAAATCCCAGACAAAACTTCAGGAGAAACTCCAACAGAAATTACAGGAGAAATACCTAGTGAGAATTCAGGAGGAATCTCGAAAACTTGTGGTACGATTCCTAGAGGAACTTCAGAATGATTCTTTAGGAACCTCCATTATCGATTCCTTGATGGAGAAAAACAAAGCCGTGGAGGGATTCCGCACGAGAGTAGGCTCTGAAGAAACTCCAGGATGGATACTTAAAGAAGCACCAGGAAGAATACTAGGAGAAACGTCTGGAAGAATCCCTGCATAAACTCCAGGGCAAGATCTACAGAAACTTCAGGAGAAATCCTTAGGGGAACTCCAGGAAGAGCTCTGTAGTAATTCCAGGATAAATTCTTGGTGGAACTCCATCGTAAATCACAGAAAACTTAAAAAAAAGTACTTGGAGAAACTCCAAAGCAATTCCTGAAGCAAACTTCATTAGAAGTATCTGATGAAACTGTTGGAGAAACCCAGGCGGTCTCCATTTAGCCTAATGGATAGGGAAGCTTTGATTCCCTGGGTATACTGAACCATTTCCATTTTCCATGGATTTTTCTTCTGGATTCCTCCTAATGTTCCTGCAGAGAGTTTTCCAAAGTGTTGTCGTGGGATGAATCATTATATTGTATCAGAAATTCTTTCTGAAACTTTTTCAGGGATTCTATTGAAAGCTTCTCCAGTTATTGTTTCTGGATTTTTTCTAAGGGTTCCTTCTGAAGTTTCTCCTGGGATTGCTCCTGGTGTGCCTCCAGGTATTCTTCCTGAACTTTCTTCCACCATGTATTACACTTAGCGTTTCTGCAGAGATTTGCTTTAGGTATCTTCCAGAATTCCTCATGGAGTCTACCAGGACTCGTTTTGGAGCTGGTCTAGGAATTTCTTTTGGGGTTCATCCTAGGTTTCTCCGTGGATCCCCCCTAAAGTTTCTTCAGAAATTACTCCTGGAGTTTCTTTGAAGAATCCGCTAAGATTTTCTTCAATATCTCAGAGTTCTTCTTGGAGTGTTTTCAACTCCAAGGATTTGACCAAAAAGATCCTCCTGTAACTTCTATAGTGTTTCCTCTGGTGTTTATCCAGGGATTCCTACTTGACTTTCTCCTGAGGTTTCGCCCGAGCTTTCTGCTGGATTACATTAATGTCTCTTTCTTTTCTTCCTGGATCAACTTTAACATTGGAACTTGGCCTGCCTCTCTTCATTTCAGTATTGTTTGGGCAGTTCCACAGTTCAGTATGCCCAGGAAATCAAGTTAAATATCAGAGAAAAATCTGAAGTAATCGTTTAAGATCATCAGAGGAGAATCCCTCAATAAACTTTACGAGAAATCCCTGAAGAACAGAATGGGTGACAAAACGTCGAAAGACAAAATGTCGAAACACACAACGTCGAAAGACAAAACGTCGATTGCCAAAACTGCCGAATGCTAAAACAACTTTGCTGAAGACACAAATTGATAGAATGCATCCACAAAGTGCTATAGCAGTTTATAATTGACCCAGCGGGCAGTGATGGCAGAAAAAGTCATTTTCAGCATATATTTCGATATACCTTACTTTGTAGCATAATAACTTTTTTGTGAGCATTTTAGCACCCTGCTGTCTTCGGCAAAGTTGTAAGGTATATCATGAACTATACTTTAACGGGTTTAGTATTATGACTTTGGTTAAATTAGTGGATGAAATAGGAAAAATACAAAAAAGCACGTTTTCTCATACGAATTTCCATACAAATTGCAATCGCGATGCGCAAAACGTAGGCGTAACCGATCCCTCTCAAATTTTGGCCAGTTGTTAAGGACCCCAAATGGAATCGAATAAACCTTGATCTGGCTAGATACGATCGAATTCACGTTTTTCCATATAACCCTTGACCCACCCTAATAAATATGCGTGCGTTGCGCGAAGTTTGGGACAGTTTTAATCGATCAGGCTAACGATCGCAATAAATAGAATTAAGTTTAGAGAAATATTCCGGTGTTTCCATCCACCCTATCCGAACCGAGCCTGGTTCTGGTGCCAGATATCCGACTAGGGTTCTGTCCACCAGTTGTCGTGAACTATCATCCGAGCGAGGCTGATACAGTCCACTTGGGAGTTGGATACCATTCGCCTGCGGGCACCCCCGGGAAGGAGCTCCAAACCGCTCCTGCTCCCATCGGCTCGGTCTCTGCGGGGACGAGCGCATCCGGTGAGGCCAATCGGCCAATAGCCAGCCCCATTCCATCCTATACAGTCCACTGCGCGTGTGTTCACGCAACAGCTGGGATAAACCTTTGAAGAAAATTTTTGGAGAAATCCTTGAATAAACTTTAGAAGAAAGCCTTGAGGAGCCTCCGGAAAAATTTCTGAAATAATTCCTGAAGAAACTTGCCAAGAACAGCCCGAAGAAACTTCAAAAGTAATCTCTGGTTAAATCCAGAAGGAAACCATTGAGAAACTTTAGGAGAATTTCGATCAACGATCGATCAACGATCAATTCTGACTATACATGTCAATGGTTGCTCCTCCGTGATTGATCTGAACTGGTACCAGTTGCACTGTGATCCAACTGAATAAGGGGCAGGGACATTCCACTTATTCTCAAAGTGCAATTTTAGCAGCTCATGCATATTTGATCAATAACGGCGCCGGCCAAGTCCTTATAGTCAGCTGGGAAGGGAAAGGAATGTTAGAGTGTACTGGTTGTTGCTACTAGAGACCGAGAGCACTCTGCGTCCCACAACCCGCACGGACTGGGGTATTTGTTAGACGGAAAGGATGGGAGATCTGGGACTCACCGTTGGGTCGGTGATGCGATCCATGGATAGGGTTATTTATAGTGTTCGTGATAGATTGTGTGGTGAATAAGGTGAATAAGGTCAAGCGGCACAGCACGCTTTGGTTGCATAACTTATAGGCGTTATATATACACTGTGCTGTGAGTGGAAGTTGGAAGGGAGGGAAACGACTTTTTTCAATTCATTTCTGGTTCTAGCGATGGCTATGAACATATGAATACACATGAGTTGTCTATGTAGAGAAGAGAGAGTGAGAGAAAGTGGATAGAAAGATACAAAGTAGGATGAAAAGGACGGGTCAGGGATTGAACCCATGACCTTCTGCATACAAATCAGAAGCGGTAGCCACTAGACCACCAAGCCCGTCTTTGAGAAACTTTAGGAGAATTTCATAGAGAAACTCCAAGAGAAATTCATGGACAAACTCAAAAGGATTCCTAGAAAACACCAGGAGAAATCCGGAGGAAGGAAACTCTGTAAAACTTTAGAAGGAATCCCTGAGGAAACTTTTGGAAAATAAACTTCGGACAAACTCTAGGAGGAATCCATGTAGCATTTCCAAAAAATAATCTAGAGAATTCCACGTTGGAAATACTCCAGGAGATATCTCGGGAGATTCTACAGGAGAAATCTTTAGAGGGAATCCAAGTGGAATGTGTAGAGGTTGAAACACCAGGATGAATGCCAGGAAATACCGCAGGAGCATTAGCAAGAGATACTCCAAGAGGAACCTTTAGAACGCGTCCAATACCTGGAAAAGCTTCAGATTAAATTTATGGGAAAACTCCGGGAGGAATCTTTGAAGAAACCTTATGATTCATTCTTAAAGGTTCTCCACGACGATAACTTGAAGAAATCCCTGCCTAGATTCCTGCAGGAACTCTTGTAGGATTTCTGCACAAACTGTATGATGGAAATCCCTGGAAAAACTTGTTATTATTATTTTTATTTTTCTTTATTGTCGAGATTTTCAGCCCTTGGCTGGTTCATCTCGCAAAAAACTTGTGATGGAACACCTAAATAAAATCCAGGAGAAATCACATTAGCAACTCCAGGACAAATCAAGTATAATCTCTAGGAGAATGCTCTGGAGAGTCTCCGGTAGAAATTTCAGCAAAAGTTTAGGTGAAATCCTTGGGGATTTTTTTTGGAGAAAACTTTGTGAAAACTTTGTAGCAACTCCAGAAGATATATCTGAAAAAATGCTGGAAAAAATCCTGGATAAACTTCAGATGTTTTTTTTTTTTGGAATTCTTGGGCCTCTAAAAAGATACTTTAGAAAGAATTCCTGGAGAAATTCCAGGAAGAAACCATGAAGAAATCCTAGGAAAATTTCTCAGAGAAACTTCAAGGATAAACTTCAAAAGGAATCATCTGGGAATTCAGAAGGACTCTTTTTGAAAAATCTCTGGAGATCTTCTAGAAGGATCTATATAGGAAGAAACTCCAAAAAGATTGCCATGTGATACTCTAGAAGTTGTTCCAGGAGAAACTTTAGAAGGAACCCTTTAAAAAAAACGTCACAGCAACACCTGAAGAGCTTCAGGTGAAGTCCTTGGAAATGTTCCAAGACAAATTTCTGAAGAAATCTGTGATGAATACGGTTTGGGAAAAATGGCCCTAATGCACAAGGAGAAAACTTCTGAAGAAACTCCAGAAGGTATCATTTTAGAAACTCCATTAGAAACTCATTGAGAAACTCCAGAAGGAATTCATGGAAAGACTGTATAATGACATCCAAGAGAAGCGTTTCTTATAAAACCTTTACAACGAAACCTTAGAGCTCAGAGAATCTCCACGAAAAATGTATAGAAAGATTACATGAGGAAATCGTGAAAAACTCTACAGCGGATTCCAGAAGAAACTCCAAGTGAAATTTCTGGTGGGTCTCAACCACGCAATCTTGTATGATACTGTAGAGGAATCCCTGGAGAAACTCTTTTATGAATTTCTCGAAAAAGCTCCAGGATCAGTTCCATGAGAATCTCCGGGGCGAAAATTTGAAGGGAATTCCGGAAAATAGAACACTATGGAGAAAATCTTTGAGGAATCCATGGATGAACTCCAAGCTTCCAGGAGAAACTACAAGCAGAGAAGCCAGATATACATTTTTTTCTGTATTATATAGATTTTTGACCTTCTATATAGACAAGATACAGAGTACAGAAAGATACAGATATTTATAATGTGATACAGATTTCTTCATAAAGCATTAATTTTTAAGAAATCTTCAATTAATTTGATCAAAAATTTATAAATTGCTGCTTGAACTTTTAAGAATTTATGAAAATTTATACGTTTTCACGCATGTTTTAGAAAAATAAATACCAGTAGAAATATAAAACCGTCAAAAAGTAGTACATTTTTGTTAGTTTCTATTAAAATCTAGGACTCTCGATATCTTCTATACCCTCTTACACGGCGATACAGAAAATTTGTATTGATATAGATTTTTGATATAAATAATCTGGCATCTCTGACTCCAAGTAAAATTCCTGGTGAATCTCCGGCACGAAATTTTGCATGAAACTGTGGGAAAAGCTCCAAGATCGATTCCTTGAAAATCTCCAGGATACAAGTTTGAAGGGATTTCCAGAGATTTATCTGGAGAAATTCTTGAAGAAGCTTTAGATGTAATCTCTTTTGAAAATATAAAGTCAAACATCAGAAGATATTCTAGGAGAAACTCTAGGTAGAATACTTGGAGAAACTCTAGGGATAACCATCTTAACACACCAGGAGACTGAAAAGACTCTAGGAGAAAATTGTGAGGAAACTCCACAACGCAGTTCAAGAGAAACTCCAAGTAAGATTCCTCTGGAGGATCTCCACCACGAAAAGTTTTATGTTAGCCTTGAAGAATCCCTAAAGGAATTCTATGAGAAATCCATGGGGAAAGCTTTAAGATCGATTCTTAAAGAATTTCCAGGATGAAACTCTGGAGTGATCTCCGGAAAACTCTAGAAGTTTTTATGAGTAAAATCTTGGAGAAATTCAGCAGTAATCCCTTCAGAATCAGTTTCTGAAGACCCTGAAGGATCTCCAGAGCGATTCTCTAAAGAAATATATAAAGAAATTCCAGAAAAAAAACTCTCGGTAGAACACCTGGATAAACCCTAGGGATAGCCATGTATCAACTCCGGGAGCAACTCATGTGAAACTCCAGGAATAAATTGTGAAAAAAGTTTTGAAACTCCAAGTGGAGGTTCCACCATTAAATCATATGCTCCAGGATCAATTTCTTGAGAATCACAAGGGTAAAGTTTTCAGAGCGATCTTTAGAAAATACTAGAACATTTATCTATAGAAAAACTTAGAGGAATCACAGAAGAAGCTCTAACCGTAAACTTTTTCGAAACTTCGTGATCTATTCCTGTACGATATACTGGGAGAGTCTGTGGAGGAGCTCCAGGAGATATTATTGAAGTAACTCTTGACTGAATGCCTGGCTAAACTCTTGTGATATCCAAGGATAAACTCCGAGAGGATCTCGTGGAAAAATTCCTGAAGTAAATCGTGAAGAAACTTTCCAACGGTATCCAGAAGAAACTCCAAGTGAAATTCCTGGAGAATCTTCCCCACGAAATTTTGTATGGATGTCCTTGGGGAATCCCTGAAGAAACTCCAAGAAAAATTCCTGAAAAAATCTCCATAACGAAATCTTGTATAACTTAATAGAGGAATCTCTGAAAGGGCGCTATGAGGAATCACTGAAATAGCTGCTAAAGACTCTGAACGATCAACAAGACGGTACACTGGACGAAGATCTAGAGGAACTCTAAAAGATATCTTTGAAGAAAGTCGCGGTAGAATACTTTGAGAAATTCAAAGAATATTTATTTATTAATTCCTGGTGAAACTCATGAAGAAACTCCAAAAGGAATCCGTGAAGACGCTCCCTAAGGAATCCCAGGAGAAATTCCGAGAAAACTTCCTAGAGGATATTCTAAAGGAAACTTACGGAGAAGAGAAATCCATTGCGGAAACACTAGAAGGAACTCATGGAGAACTTTCACAATTTGTCCCACGAGTACCTGATCTCGTAGTGTAATTTCTGGAGGATCTCCACCAAGCCTTGGAAAATCTCCGAGAGGAATCGCTGGATGTCTGGAATGAATATGTCTTAGTTTCTCATACTAAAGTTATGTATCCAGATACTCACCAAGAATAGACCCTCACCTGGCTCAGTTTACCTCTGGTTCCCCTCAACCTCCTTCGCTGAAACAGGCTTGGAAGAAGAAACCGACCGAATTCGAGCAGCAAATTTCTGGTGCCACAGGCTCTCGCGCCAAATGGGTCGGAACGAATAAATGAGCTTTATGAATTTTCGTGGAAGTGTATCTTCCGGTCACAGATGCGCCGGGAATCCACACTCTCACATACAAACACACGCGCGCGTACATATCCGCCAGCACGTTCGTTTCTTCAAGTCCAACGGGGAAACCCAGAGACAAGTCGAGCCGGTTGTGAAATTCGTTCATATTTCAGATTTATGAACTTCAAGGCCGAGAGAAAATTGCGTTACCTCCGCAATCTCGAGTGAAGCAATTTCGAAACCACCTGCCTGCAACGGGAAGACCGCGGTGAATGACATCTTTATGGGCCGGCCGTATGTATGTAAGGATTGCTTGGAAACTGAGTGGTTCTCCAGCGTCGAGACGTCTTCGTCAGATTAGTGGAGTTCATGTGTACGATATTCTGCCGAACGTTTGCGAACCGCTGTTTCAAGGGCGCGCTTCGTTGCCTGGCTTCAATTATTTCAACCAACATCCGTGTGATTTGCTTGTCGTACGATGATACTCCACGTTGACCTACCCAAGTGTAGGTATAAAGGTAGGTTATTCGCAGCGCAGCCATCGTGGCGTAGCGATATTACCACCTCATATGACTTACGTTGTTGCGTGCAACCAGATAAATAAGCCTTGAACATTTTAATGAAAAATTTTCAACGACGACGAGCGTCGTCCTGTGGTTGGCTGAACGGGAAAACATTGCTGCTTATGCAAAAGTTTCATTCTGCGTTCAGTGCGATGAGATGCGTTATACATATTCGACCGGTGCATGTTCGTGGGAACGATGGGATAAACCTTTTCCGGAGCTCTATTATTGCGCGTGGGATCATTTATGAAGGTACAACATATTTATGTAGGGTTTGTGTATCGATAGCAACTCGTGCTAAATTACGCTGCGAGTGACCTAGATAATATTTCAAGTATGGGCGGGAAAGCAAACATTTTTTAGATGATTATTCCTAAAATATGTATAAAATGTGTAATGCATTTTTAAATTTAAACATTACCTTAAAATTGTTTAGTTTCTGATCATAAAAGTTCAGCTTAAAGATCGCAGTCAGTGGCTTTATCCACACCACCACAGTGAGATTTGACTACAATGCATCGTACCATGACTACACCACAGAGTAAAAGCTTTTCGAAACACAATCTCGTTTTATTTATTCCCTTCAAATAGAAGCAACCATTATTGGTTTGTGTGTCAGCAAATCTCTTTCTAGATAATTATTGAGCTTCTCGAGAAAAATGAGCTTTTCGTGATTTTGCATACCTGTCAGTTAATTGTGCGCTTGGGTATAATGCAAATAATCGCCCATATATTTTATCGTTTGAAAATCCGTTTTTTCGCGTTGAAATTAATTCTTATGTAAATGAATAGAAAAAGTAGATTTACAATACAGTAAAGTGGGCAAAAGTTCGAGTGAGGCTAAAGTTTCTTTTGAAATTTTTGAGCTCAATTCAAGTTATTTCTTTAGTGTGTCAAGGTTGTTCAAAGCTTTTTTGAATAAGAGTATTTCACTCCAAAAATTATAAAAATTAATCAACATTTCAAAAAGTCATGATAAAATGATGGTTTTTGATCAAAAAATTGTAATATGCGATGTGGATGGACCATGGACGCATGGAATGAAAAGTTCAAATTGCAGGGCAAGAGTTCGAGTCATGTGGCAACTCTAGGTGAAAACCAAAATTTCTGCAAAATTTACATATTATTTCTAAAAATGATGGAACTACTTAGAAAATTCGATCAAAGTTGAAACAAAAGTTGTTTTATCTGAATTTGGCGGAAAACTACTATTTTTGGTGTAGTAAATTTATCCCTGATTTGGGTAAAATTCAGATCGAACATTAAAGTGTGTTTCAGTTCCAAAATAATTGGTTTCTGGTATTCCTATTTCCAAATAGTCAAAATAGTGTGCAATGGTTAGCGAAAATCCACAAACACTAGATTCGAACTTGATGGGGCAAGAGTTCAAATATGTCAAACACATTCAAAAAGTGTTATAACTTAAAATTGAAAATACCTCTGGCGTAACTTTGTTCAGCGAAGTTTTGACTCATGGATGGTAGAATCGCTAGACGGTATTTATTTATTTATACTTGCTTTGGTTTTTTGAAAAATATTGAATTATCAACTAGGGTCGAACTTTTGCCCCACCTTACTCTACTTAATTTGAATAAACAAAACATTATACCATATTTTTTCTAATCAATTCCAAATAATTTTCATGGGCAACAATGCGACATGAACCTCACAAGCAACACAGCATAAATATACACAAACAGTTGTCAAACGCTCTGGTGGATGGTGCACTTTATTTCTACTGCTGGTTTGTCGGGTAAACTTGGAGCTGAAGTAAGAATATTTATTGTATTTTTAATATTTGAATTGAATAAGTAATTAGTATCAGCCAATATGCTGCTTATAGATGATCTGCAACAAACCCGGTGAAAATTCTAATGAAATGGACGTGGAGTGTTTGGAGGAGGATGAACCGTTTGTTCTCCGGATGCAGGGCCACGGCAGCGATGGTACATCATACACTACGCCAGATTACAAACATTCCGACGACGAAGACGACCCGGAAGCTGACCGGAAGCTGTTTTGTTTCCCTGCGACGGTTTACATAAGGAACTTCAAGGGCCACAAAGCTGGTCCATCCATTGGAAAAGTATTTGTGAACTGCGACAATCTGGAAAGTAGAATAACTAGCCACAGAATGTCAATGTCGCGAGCGTTCGTGTGACCAACATCTAGTTTGCAACGCCCTTACAGCGTCAGTACCGGTCCTACAAGTGTCAAACCAATTTTTATAGCCAAAACAAAACATCCACAACAACATGTGTATTTAAAAATAATGGATAAATACGTCTGAGGTATGAAATAAAATTAATTATTTTTTTGGCTACAGCGCCATTAGCGATCTAATTTCTCATACATCTACTATCTGGAAGAAGTGATGTGTAATGTTTGGAACTACTGTGAAAGCTACGTTCGTCAAGCTGTTTTCGAACCCGTCATTGGAGGTAATGCCAAATACACCGTCCATTGGCACGCAAATGACACACTCAATCAAGAAGGCATGGACAAGTTCATCACTTTCCAGGAAAAAGCATCCAAAAGCACATACAAACCGTCGCAGCTACTCGAATATTATAAGATTTTGCATTATCTCGAAAATATTCAGCAAGCTGTAGCTTTTTATCTCAAATTTTAACTGAAAGTTGCACAACTAGTTAGCTATAAACAGTACAAATTTGGACTCGATTGGATAACATAACATAAAGTTAGAACTACTCTAGTAACATGTTTCATATTTGAGTGGTCTTCGTTAAACTGCTATATCTCATGCTCAAGTGAACCGAATGAAATGAAATTTTAGACATTTATGACTAATATACTGCCTTTCCAACTATAATTGTCCCATGCTATATAGGCTTCTCACTCATATAACATGGGACAGCTTTGCGTAGAGCGGCAGTACATTGGTCGTTAAAAAAAATGATTCGGCTTGAATATGTTTAATAGGAAACAAAATTACATCTTGTTGAATCCAAAAAAAAACAATCATATTTGCAAATGTGTAACTAGCGTCGCCTAGTGGCGAAATTTCTTGACAAATCGTCCATTACCTGTAAGCCCTTAACGTACCAAACAACATTGCTAAAATTACCAACTTTCCAAGTGACCAGAATTCTGAGATATATGAAATTTAAAATTTGTTTCACCTCTAGCGCCGCCAAGTGGTGGAATTGAGAATCTAACGACTCATCAACTGTAGGTTCTTGACCAGCCTAACATTTAAACACCACCTCTGAGTCATCAAGAGCCTGCCTGAGATAAATAGCAAGACAATTTTGTAATATAGTGTAGATAAGCCACGCTATAGTGACCGTAATCATTTCACAATAATGAAAAAAATATCGTCTACCCCCGTTGGTTTGAACGACACCTCATGCAAACCAACGGGGATCATTTTTTTTTTTTAATTTAAACATCTAGTAACCCTGTGGGCATCGAAAAACAAACTGGTGGTAACCCTTTTTGCTTTTTGTTTTGATACTGCGTTCCGTTTCATTCCGTTCCATGAGCAGAATGACTTTTGAACCATTTTTAGTTTGAACGATGTGCAGATTAGAGGTCAAATTAAAAAGTGTTAAAAGATTAGATGAGGTCAAACCAACGGGGGTAGACGGTATGACAGAACTTGGCAGAAACATTTTTGTCTTCGTAAATACGCTCTAGATCCATTGTGCGCTGAAAACCCCGCTTCCGGCAGTGTGCTATTTGCAAGTGAAACATTTCTAGCAAACAATAAGACAGCAGCGAAGCGAAGCGTTTTTAGACGCAACCCGGTTCAACTTCTCGGATTTGTCTCTGCTTGAATAGAGGTGTTTGTAAGTATTAGTATGGAACCTTAGGAACCGTGTAGCGCTTCTTAATACAACGAATGGGTTATGATTTATCACGTTTTCTATATGGTTTTAATACATAAACTGGTAAAAAAGACATAGGGGGGGGGGGGGTTGTATAGACGGACATGCTTAGGAAACACTTTATTTTGACAGTGGAAACAATGAAATAATTAAAATTTTACCTCAATACTATTTACTTCAACTAAGGTATTTTACAGTCTGACGGACCGGTAGGGTGGGTAAGATGGACACGTTTGGAAAATTAGCTAATAAGCCATTAATTGTGTTAACTGATGTTCATGGCCGTTTATATTCGGTAGATCAATCATAGTAGAATATAAATTTGGCTTTGAATCTCTTAGCGAAACGCGTTTTTGCAAATTAAAGTCCATTTTGAAAATTGGAAACATCCATACACTGGTAACAGAGATGCCAGTTTATTTTATCAAAAATCTGTATCAATACAGATTTTTCTGTAAACCCGTATTTGAGGGTATAGCAGACACCGAGAGCCCTAGATTTCAATAGAAACAAACAAACATGTACTACTTTTCGACGGTTTGAATTTTTTACTGGTATTTATTTTCTAAATCATGTGTGAAAATGTGCAAATTTTCATAAATTCTTTAAAGTTTAAGCTGCAATTTTTAAAGTTTTCATAAAATTTATTGAAAATCACTTCAAATTTTATGTTTTCTGGAGAAATCTGTATCACATTTCACAAATCTGTATTTTACTGTACTCTGTATCTTGTCTGTATAGAAGGTCAAAAATCTGTATAATACAGAAAAATCTGTACATCTGGCATCTCTGACTGGTAAACGCCCAACAGTATGCAACGCTCTGGTAATTTTACGAAGTGCAAACTGTTGCAACAACAAAAATTCTAATATAATGATTTTTTAAACAAAAAAATCAATATAAAATGCTTTACTCGGCTTCCACAATCATATTTATATTGCATAGATTTCAATCTGTGAACAATGTGTGGGTTTTAATGGCACTATCAAAGTAACCCCAACACTGTCCGTCTTACCCACGCTCAAGGCGGACCGTCTTACCCACACGCAACGCAAAATATTTGTTTCACCACCGTTATTCATAAGCCACGAAATTTACGTGAATCTCGTTGTGTATAGGAACAGTTTGAAACAACTGGGAAACTCAAAATAAAAGAGCTTATTTATTGCCGCCTCAAAATTAGATCCCATCACAAAAGCGTGTAGCCAGGTGAATAATTGTTTATCTTTTGAACTTTTGACATTTGTATTCTCTCATGGAGTGGTTTAATAATCATCAACTGATAAGAAGATAGAGTGAATCGTAAAAGAAAGCCAAATTTCAGCTCTTAAGTGACATAATTAGTCAGTGGTCCGTCTTACCCCCACCCCCCTATCTCAATTTATGGTAGCTTTTCTAGTCTTACGTTAGCTTAGTAAGAGTGATGCTTTACAAGAATAAAAAAGCGATTATGTATTTATATTACTGACTATTTTTGACGGACCAGTTCCTGTGTGTTAAGACCGTAAGTACTGGAAGCTTCCAAATCGTAGGTCATCCAACAATGAACTTATAACATTTTCAATTTTGCAAAATAGGAGATGGCCTACTGTGCGTGTTTCCATCGTCGACCCTCCAGTCTAAGCTAGGGTTTCAGAAGGTCACAACGATAATGGGCTTTGCACCACTCCTACTGTAGGATTTTTTGTCGCCTACGTTCACGATATACACGTTTATTTTATTTTTTATTTTATTTTATTTTATTTACTTATAATTCAACTGACTTTAAGGTCTTATTGAATGACTTATTACTATGAAAATAACAATACATTGAGAATATTTGACAACAAAATCCGAAGAAAAAAAAAAAGAAACAATTGACAACACACACAATCAAAACTCCTACCCTACAGCTTTCATACTTTCAAATCAATCGGTAACATACAAATAATCAATAAAAAACAAAACCAACATCGAACAAATTTTCAGTTCGGTTCCATCGGTGCCATCAAAAAGCTTGCTAGACGTTGACGACGTCGGGATAGGTGTCGAATGTAGTATTGATGCTGCGTCGCTTGTAGAGGTATCCGGTTTGGTACCCGGTACGATCATCGATAGCGTTTTTTGAATGTCTGTCACTGCTAGTTTCAGGAGTTTTAATTCATCATTCACCTTTCGAACGTCAATTTCGTCGTTCGTATCATGGCAGGTCGAAAGTTCGGAGCGAATGCCGTCTCACTTCCTCCGAAAATTATGCAGGCATTCATCACACATCCAGATAAAGTTAGACGAAGTTACACACAAATCATCTTCACTCAAACTGACGCAATTGGCATGGAAAGAGCCAGCGCCGTCTCCTTCGCAGACTGTAAACAATTCGGCTTTGAAATCGATACACAGAGAGCACTTTCTACAGGCCTTCACTTCATCCATTTTGAACCGGAATAATCTTCGCAGTATAATTCTAAAAACAAATTCTTAGATTTCGTTGAAGTTTGGACACGGGCACAACATATAGTTCGGTTTGCGAAAACTAGTGAACTAATTTTGTAGATAATGCAGTGTATATCGTCACAATATCGTAAAAACCAGTAGAATTTTCAATCAGAGCGGGAGCAACAGCGGGAACGTCAAAACAAAATTTACATCCAATCGTTTAGTCTAGCCATGGCTTCGAGTAATGCCTAGCCTCTCGCATTAGCCAAGCAACTACCCCACTCAATCTCCCAGGCGTTGAAGTCTTCATCAATGGCCACGGGATTCAATCCCAATAATGCGTTTGATAGTGAAATCAGTATAGACGAGAACTATCGGTCACCTGGGTGGGGGCAAAACAACTGCAGTAGATCATCCCGTTGATTTTCGCTATTGCGAAGCCCTAGTGCGACGTGGAAATTATTTCCTGGACTGGAAAACAATTGGTTGTATAGATCACCGCTAGCTCGGCCTTTTCCACTACCCAGTTCCCGTTATCAGGAGGGATGCGGTATGGATCCGATAGTAAGGACTGTTCATTAAAGAAAGTGGACACCTGTTTTTCAATAGATAATATGTATTTTCGAACAAATTCAAAGGTTTATGTTTTATAAATGACAATCAACATACATTTGGCCGAATTCACGTGAGTTTGAACATTTGCTTCGCTTTTCGGAAGTACGCTACTTTCCTCTTGAAACCTCCCATTAGATTCTGCACAACTTTCTCTGTAATTTTTCGTTGTGCCGCAGACCAATTTTTTAAAGCAATGAACAGAACTTGCTTCTCTTCCATCTTTCTTGAGATGCCGCTTAATTATTGTCCAGTATCTTTCCACAGGACGCTGTTCAGAGTAGTTTTGTGGATTTTACCATTTTTCGACAAAATCGACTTTTTCCGTCTTGAGCATCTCTAGTGTAGAAGAAGCGTAATAAGCGGATGACAGATCCGCCTTAAACAAAAGAGGATCCGTATGTTTTCGGTAGATGGGTAGAAGTCGTTTTTGATGCATTCCTTTCTGTTATTTTTACCGTTCATTGTTCCCGTTGTGAAATACGAAGAACTCTTTAAGCCACATGAACAATTGGCTTGCCACACCAAAAACTTTTTCCCATTTTTTTCAGTTCTGATGTACCCTACACCATCTGGCACATCTGTCCCCTGCTTAGCGTTAAAAAATTGCGGTCCCGGAAGTGTATTAGTAAGCTAATTCTCGAAACGACAACTTTTTGGAACACCATTTGTGCAGAATTAATCTGCTAGTCGCAAAGCTATTACGACCTATTGCTCGAAATTTCTTACTTTTTCCGTTTTCTTTGAGTGTGTTGCCAAAGTGAACAATGTTTTTACACACTGAGAAAGAATTCACAATTTTTTGTTTAGTTTTAACTCTAAACTATTGGTAAACAGATGTCCACTTTCTTTAATGAACAGTCCTTAGGGCATTGTCTGCACTTGACTCCGAGAATGACTGTCACAACCACAACAACTGTTGTGCGGCTTCACAGTGGTTCAGGTTTAGCTGTGTTACCTGTATTACCGTCGGTTGGTTCGATCTCTTCGTGTGCCTGGACAATATGGCCCAGCCGTTGTAAGACCCTTGTTCGCCGTGTCAGGCATTTGGGAACGTCTGCCGAGTTATGCCGTTTTTCTTTTTTAACCTGGGTTGGAACTGGATTAGCGGAAAATGTGTAAACAAACAACGTCAAACAAACTTTAGTACAAGCGAAACCGAAGTCGGGTTGGGGTTGAAACTGTGATCTGATCCAGTTCCAACCCAGGTTGGCATTACACTCTCTGGCAATGTGGCCTTCCACTCCGCACTTCTTGCAGAGTTTGCTCCCGTCAGGCCTTTTACACGCCCATGACTTGTGTCCTTGCTCAAAGCACTTGAAGCACACCTCTGGCGGCTCGTAGATGCTAAGTGGGCACACTGATCAGCCTACTTTGATCTTGCCGACTGTACCTCGCACTGCTGTTTAAGTGCGCTCTCACTTGCACTTTTTCGCCCAGTACCTCTTGAGCTAATGCTTTGTAGGAGGTTCCATTCTTGGCCACCTCCTTCTTCAGCAATAGCATCATCTCTCCAGTCTTGGCCCTTGCGTTGACCGTCCCTTTTTTCCTCTTTAGCTTTCCGCCCGACTCTGCCAGGCGCTCTTGGGTCGTGTCTCCTCTGCAGGTTACGACCAGGCAGCTGGAGCCGTATGGTGGTAACCTCTTCGCTAAGACTCCGGCGAGCTGCATGGATTCGTTGCCAGCAAAGAGGAAGTTATCCTCCTTGCTCGCATCAGCAGGCCCTTGCTGATGGTAGTTCGCTCGCTCGTGTAGCCGATCAACTCGTTCAGCTGTTCGGCAACTACCAACATCTTTAGTAGCCAGCTCCTTTTGCGGTTCAGCGCCCGCATGAAATACGCTTCATCGGCCGGGGCTGCAACGCCTCGTGCTCCTCCTTTTGAACCTCCTTCCATCTGCTCGCTAATGAGTACACCAGCCCCTCGTAGTAGCGATCTTGCCAGTCCTCCTCGCGCAAACGGGTTCAACGCCGTTCCGTCTGCCTCTCCTCTCTTGATCACATTGTTGGACATGGATTTAGTAGCAGTCGTCATTTCTGTTAGGTCCCCCTTATATCCGCTATCTCTCACTGCAAATGAAGTAGTCGCCAAAGATCCTGGTGGTTATCTATGCAAGTAGTGAGGCCACCCGGGGATCGGCTCAAGCCCTTATGGGGACTGAACTCAGAGCCGGATCAACGCTAATCAGGAGTGTTTGTCTGAACCTACTTCCAGCCAGTTAGTTGCTTAGGTAGGGAACAGGTCAGGAACGTATGCCACGGTTTCACCCAGACAATCATAATGTACATGCGACGAAATCACTTTTTTCGTTATACGATACCTTAACGTGATAAATTTAACGCATATCTTTCGCGAAAAGGTCTTTGCTGGGCTTCACGTGTCATATATGTAAAATGCAATATGCACATTCCAAAAGATTTTTAATTGGCAAGCCTTCGTAACCCTTGCCATTCCACGCCCGGTTCAGCATGCCTTCACAAACCTTGCAAAACCATAATGCCATGGTTCCGCGTGAAAATTCTGCCAGCCTCCACATGAAGGTGCGGCCACCAAACCGCAACTGTCCGGAACGCGTTCGGGTCAAATCGGTTTCACGCTGCATAATTCCGGACCGAGAGTCAAGTAATTTAATTTATTAGAAAATTAAATCAATTATGCTGTGATTTTCATTATCGAATTGAGCGTGTTCGCAGATGTAAACCAGCCATGGGTGCGGCGGCGGCTTGTTCCCATTTCCATTTCGGTGTGGTATGCTAATGGCGAAATGGTTGTCGAAATGGTAAATGGGACGAGCCGCCCGCGCCCGTGGAGGAAAATTCTGTACCCGTCTAATTGAATCAGCGAGTCAGGAGTCGTTAGAGGTTACCGAAGGGTTTTTGGTTTATCGATGTGGTGCTGCGGTGAGATGGGTTCGAATGGCCTCGTGGGTCACCCCACCCATCTCCAGAGGGATTGCGCTTTTTGCTAATGGCGCTATTGGAAACACCTACAATCTGCTTCTGCTACTGTTCGATGTTTTTCGATTACGCTACAAATGCTAATGACCACAGCCAGAATTAAATTTGTGCTTTTGACTCGGCGGTGGCGGCGGTGGTGGAACCATGAATCATGCTTAATCTACCGGGAGTTTGATTTACGGCGGTACTTAATCTTACCGGCGTCCAATTTGGAAAGCGGTTTGCCAGACGAAGGGAGAGCTTAGCAAAACCGAAAATTCGCTTTAGATGCAGACGCTGTTACATTGATTACGTTTGTCAGAAATTTGACTTGGTTTAATCAGATTTTTTTTTGTGAGAGTGTGCTAAAACAATGACGTAAAACAGCAAGTTGAACAATGAAAATCAGCAGAACAGAAGCTTTTTGATCATAGGAGAAATAAGAATTGAAATTTACAGGCTATAAATCTATACATTATCCACAGGTCATTCTTGAGAGCGGTACTCAACATCGCACCTACAAACACCTATCCCTATAGAAGAAATTAAATCGACGATTGTAAAAATTAGTGCTTCTCAGCTTAAAAGTGGGTATGGCCTTATTAGTTTCGCTACTTTGATAACAACAAAATTGGAATTACACGTAATCAACAATTGCAAGAGAGTTCGTGGGGCAATATCAGGCTGGATTCATGGGTGAACGTGCTACAACGGATCAGATGTACGCCATCCGCCAGGTGTTGCAGAAATGCCGCGAATACAACGTGCCCGCACATCACTTGTTCATCGATTTCAAATCGGCGTCTGATACACGATCGAGAACAGCTATGGCAGATTATGCACGAATACGGATTCTCCCGGATAAACACTCTCAAATCACGAATCACGAATTTGTTGTGGAGCGGACCAGGTGTAATGGTTAGAACACTTGACTATCACGCTGAGGACCCGGCATCGAATCCCACGCCCGAAGCTCTCGACAATTAAAAATAACTTCCTCTCCCGCTTTGACATACATGTGCACAACAGTGTATGTGTTAGATGTTCATCTAATCCCATCCGAAGGGGGTTTGGATTGTGAAAAGATGATAACCACGTGCAATTGTGGAATCGAGTTCAGTTCTAGGCCTACTGGCGACGGAGATAGTCGAGTGACTCCGTAGCTTGAAGGAATAGAAGCGCCCGTCTAGCGAATTGGGAGTCGTGAGTTCGAGTCTCACGGGAGTACGTGGATTTCTTTTCATATTTTCAAATCTCAATTTGTTCATCGAGCACATGTTCTGTTGTGCACATGGATGTCAAAGCATTTTCAACAGTGTAATTTCCCACATGGCTTGGTCAGCCAAGGCAAAATCAAGAAATTGACATCCACAATTTGAAGCCTGGTTCCTCCGATACCATTATAGCATGTGTTTTTATCATGTTTACGTATTTTATCCATTTTTACCAAACTAAGTCGTATCAGACAAACCGGGCTACCTGTGTCGAACAATGCTCTACATTTAGTGTTTGAATTTGAAAAGTGTATATCTACCAGTCCGTTGCCTTCAGCACCTACAACCTTGTCAGCTATTTGTGGTTTTACTGCTCCAATCTTCGTTTCTTGCTTCTTACGATCCCGTCTCAAAGGTTGTGCCTCGGATTGGTTGTGTATTATCCTTCTACGACACTGGGCTGCGACATGTCCAGGAAAATTATAGTTGAAACAAACAATTGGCTTGGAAGCTTCATACGTTGGTAGGCGAACAGACGAAAATGCTTGAAGTAGCGAACTCACTGACTTAAATCTGGATAACTTCGGCAAAATTTTTCAAATTTGTATCTGAAATCCCTTCAATATTATATTCGATGAGCTCCATTTCTTGAAGATTCAGAGACGATGCTAAGATTCTTTTATCAACATAATATTCTTGAAATGTTTCAAAGTTTTTCCATCTTCGTAATTCAAGTTTTTTCCTTAATCTGATCGTTTCCACAGTTACAGCGAACGTTATTTATCTTCAAAAGGCTGATGAATTCCGGTAAACTTTTCGAAAAACGGTTGGGGTATGATAACAATCATTTCTGTGCGCTGCCCTCCAGTTTCTTGAAAACAATCAGCTTCATTAATTCATCTTCAATGCCAAAAAGTTTTCCAGTTTCATAGGGTGTTCTATTCTAGTTCTTGCAATTTGATCTCAAGGTGTGTATCCAAAGCGAAAATTTGACTGCGAACTCGGCAAATCGGATTGATTTTCTCCATCCAGCAGAGGAAGACTTCTTCCGATATCCTCCGGCATCTCGAGATCCGATCGTCGATAGTTGTTCAGGAACGTTTTGGATTGATCCCACTTCTGATATGTAGCAGGTGAAGTAATAACAGCACGTCTTATCTGTTTGAACGTTTATTACAGAATGATGTAAATGTACCCTACGTCAATCTATAAAAGTCAATGACTACTGTGTTCAGTGTAATGTTGGGAGTGCCTTAGTGACATACTTAACATACTTAATTACCACAGTACAGCAGAGGCCCAGGGCCCATATAGCCGAGGCGGTAAATGCACGGGTATTCAGCATGACCATGAAGGTGACGGGTTCGATTCCCGGTCGGTCCAGGATCTTTTCGTAAAGGAAATTTCGGTAAAAGGTTATTGCGGCCATAATAATTACAAAATGCACCATAGGAAAACCAAAATGCACCATAAATAATTAAGCAATGTACCGACAAAATGCACAGCTTTCTCCATAAATAAATAAAAATGTTCCATAATAAATTAAAAATGTAGCGGTAAACCAAAAGATTTTCTAGTTAAAAATGAAACATTGTATCAATAAAAAATTAAATAAAACACCATAAACAAATAAGTTTGCTCCATAAAAAATAATAAAAATTGCTCCATAACTATACCATATTTGCTCCATAAAAAATTAAAATTGACCATAAATATCATCAAATTGCACCATTAACAAACTATAAATTTTACCTCAAAGAATGCAAAATCTACAAAAAATAATCTAATTCTGCATCATTAGCAGTATTTCAATGGCTAGTAGCACTGGAAATATGTAAGTATATAGTAATATGTGGAATTTAAAAGGATATATTCTGCTCCTTCTGCCTTAATTAACAAAAAAAAATCAAATCTGACTATAAGGACTGTATCGGAAATTAACTATAAACATTCAGGATGCTCTATCTCGAAGCATGTTTGGTCTTATCATTTCGGTTCTTCTATCAAATCTTCACAATACAGTCAAGTTTAGAACAGCCTGAAAAAAATTGAAAAATGTTTAGCATTATTAAAAATATTGTAGAATGAATACATCTCACAAATTAAAGTTTTGGACAAATTGTTGTTTTTTAAAGATTTTTCAGCGTTTCAATAACCTGTAGCGAATAAAACTTGTACGGCGAAAAATCCAAAAAATATTAATTATTGTTAGCAGTTATGTACACATAACATATCACCGAACACCAACTTAAAACAAAATATTTATGATCGAAAAACCCTCAACATTTAAAAAATGACCTATCCTAAAAAAACACTAATTTTTTGTGGAACTTTGACAGTCTGTTTTAAATATCTTCAAAGGTTATACAATTCCGTTCTCTACTAAAGCTACCTCGTCGTGAAGTTTAAAAACATTTCCAATTAAAAAAAAAATGAATCATCAATTTGATGTATTTTTTATTTGCGTAATCGTGCTTTGAATGAGCATCAAAAAATAGGGTCCCTAAAAAATGACCTTTTTTCATTTTTAAGAATTGCGCTAAAATGGAATCGATTTTTTTCTTGAAAAAATTTTTTTACCTATATTATGAGCAATCTGGGAAAGAATATATTTGCGCTAATATATTTTAAAAAATCAAAAAAATTTCCATTTTTTCCGCAATTTCAAATTTTTAAGAGGTGTCCAAAATTTCAAGATCATGCGTTTAAACTTTGAGATTGATGACCATGAAAAATAATTATTTTTACAAAAGCAAAAGTGCCATTCCTTTTTCTGAGGATTTATATAGTACCTCCAAAAATAAAATTATTTATAACTAGAATAAATTATTTTTTAGGATGTTTTGAACATATATAGTTAATTTCCGATACAGTCCTTACATGTCAATGGTAGCTCCTCCGTGATTGATCTGAGCTGGTACCAATTGCACTGGGATCCAAATGAATAAGGGCTGGGACACTCTACTTATTCTAAAAGTGCAATTTAAGCAGCTCATACATAACGGCGCCGGCCACGTCCTTATAGTCAGTTAGGAAGGGAAAGGAATGTTCTAACATTCTAGTGTGCTGGTTGTTGCTACTAAAGACCGAGATCACCTCTGCATCCCCACAACCAGCATGGATGCGATCCATGGATAGGGGTTATTTCTATAGTGTTCGTGATAGATTGTGTGGTGAATAAGGTGAATAAGGTCAAGCGGCACTGCACGCTTTGGTTGCATAACTTGTAGGCGTTATGTATACTGTGCTGTGAGAAGAAGTTGGAAGGGAGGGAAACGACTTTTTTCCAATTCGTTTCTGGTTCTAGTGAAGACTATGAACATATGAATATACATTAGTTGTATATGTAGAGAAGAGAGAGCGAGAGAAAGTGGATAGAAAGATATAAAGTAGGATGAAAGGAACGGGCCAGGGATTGAACCCATGACCTTCTGCATACGAATCAGAAGCGGTAGCCACTAGACCACCAAGCCCGTTTTCTGCTCCTCCTGATAATCTAAAAAGAATCTAATAAAAAGAACGTCAGTTGTTATCAGGATACTTAGTTTATTTTATAATTATATAAAACATGGATTCATTTTTTGATAATTTTTCCGATCAAATTGAAATCTATCTATCTATATATATAAAAATGAGTTTAAAGTCCTTTTGAGGCAACAAAACTCACGAATGGATGAACTGATCAGAATGACCCTTGCACGGTTCGATTCGTATTCATGGTGGCTGTGTTTATATGTTCAAAAAGTAACGAAAATTAACTAAAAAAGTAAGAAAATTGATAAAGTACTGATTTTCATGAGCTGGGAGGAAATCAACACGACCGAAATAAAATCAATCAAGAGTGCGGTGCTTTTTTGAGCTCAACAGTTGTCAAACCACCACAAGACGGCAAGACAAAGTTTGCCGGGACAGCTAGTATATATATATAAATGAGTTTGAAGTTCCTTTGAGGCAACAAAACTCACGAACGGCCGAACTGATCAGCATGACCCTTGCACGGTTCGGTTCGCATTCGTGGTGGCTGTGTTTATATGTGCAAAAAATTAAGAAAATCAACTACAAAAGTAAGAAAATTGATAAAGTACTGATTTTTCATGAGCTGGGAAGGAAATCAACACGATCGAAATGAAACCAATCTAGAGTGCGGTGCTGTTTGAGCTCAACAGTTGTCAAACCACTGCAATACGGCAAGACAAAGTTTGCCGGGACAGCTAGTCATTAATAAATATAATATATTTAGTATTTACATGACATATTATGTAAACTCCAAGTGTTAAAACTTCTTTCAAAATGCGGATTCTTTTAATACATGCGGCGTAGCCTGTGGATGCGTTGTAACTGTGTCGATTGTTCTAGGTAATCCACAAATCCAAGAATTTGCCCGGTATAATGCGAACAGAGATGTTATCCCGTGAGCGTTAGCGAGTTCGAACAGCAAGCGATTATCCGGTAAATTGCATTCTTAGTGTTTCCATCTTTTAAGTCGTTCTATCATAGATGCGTGCGTCGGTACATGGTTTCTGTTTATTTTCTTCTTTCTTTTCATATTAACATTATCCCATCCACATCCTAAAACTATATGTCGTTGGACACTGCAGCAATGGTACAATAAGATTAAATTTATGTAGCTTTTACATTCTTTGTGGTAAAATTTACAATTTGTTTATGGCGCAATTTGATTATACAGGGTGTTAGGTTCATGAGTGCCAACTTTTTAAAGAGTGATAGAGGACCATAAATGGTGAAAAAAATTGTTCAACGCATATGGTCGAATCTCAACCGTTACGTAGTTATTGAACTCCCCATGTTTTTTACTCTTATTGCCTTAACTGGCTGTAACTTTAAGGTGGTCAAACTTGTCGCAGTTTTTTTACTCTTATTCGAAAGATTATTGAATCTTCTATCAAAGGGCATCTTTGAATCGATTGGTTTAGTTAAAAAACTAAGTTTTCTAAAGCAAAATAGCTAAAAGTTGTGTGTTTTAATCTGTTTATGTCAATTATCTTTGAAACATGCATAATAAATTGAAATTCTTTCTTTGGCAAAGTTGTAGCCCCTGTTCCACTCTACAGTTCGTTTTTTGACGCCAAACCTCTAACACTTTTCGTTTTCTTGCAATTTTGATTTAAATGTGCGGCACAGTCCGCAAAAAAGTGCTTACCATGACGATTGCAAATTTAAGATCTGAAATGCAACGTTTAAATCGAAATTGCAAGAAAACGATAAGAGATAGAAGATTGATATCAAAGAACGAATTGTAGAGTAGAACAAGGGCCACAACTTTGCCAAAGAAAGAATTTTAAATTATTACGCATTTTTCAAAGATAATTGACAAAAACAAATTAAAACACACATTTTTTAGGCTCTTTGCTCATGAAAACTTAGCTATTTAACTAAACCAATCGGTTCAAAGATGCCATTTGATAGAAAATTCAATAACCTTTCAAATAAGGGTAAAAAAGTGCGATAAGTTTGGCCATTTAAAAGTTATAGCCAGATAAGGCAACAAGAGTAAAAAACATGGGGAGTTCAATAACTACGTAACGGTTGAAATTTGACCATATGCGTAGAATAATTTTTTTCACCATTGATGGTCCTCTATCACCCTTTAAAAAGTTTGCACTCAGGAACCTAACACCCTGTATTTATGGTGCAATTTTAATTTTTTATGGAGCAAATATGGTATAGTTATGGAGCAAATGTTCATTATTTATGAATATTTTTATTATTTTTTATGGAGCAAACTTATTTGTTTATGGTGTTTTATTTAATTTTTTATTGATACAATGTTTCATTTTTAACTAGAAATTTTTTTGGTTTCCGCTACATTTTTAATTTATTATGGAACATTTATATTTATTTATGGAGAATGCTGTGCATTTTATCGGTACATTACTTAATTATTTATGGTGCATTTTTGTTTTTCTATGGTGCACTTTCGTTTATCTATGGGTGCATTAAATAGGCTGCCAATCTTGACTTCCTTGGGCATAGAGTATCTTCGTGCCTGCCACACGATATACGCATGCAAAATGGTCATTGGCAGAGGAAGCTCTCAGTTAATAACTGTGGAAGTGCTCATAGAACACTAAGCTGAGAAGCAGGCTTTGTCCCAGTGAGGACGTTACGCCAAGAAGAGAGAGAGAGAGAGAGAGAGAGAGAGAGAGAGAGAGAGAGAGAGAGAGAGAGAGAGAGAGAGAGAGAGAGAGAGAGAGAGAGAGAGAGAGAGAGAGAGAGAGAGAGAGAGAGTACAGCAGAGGACACTCAGGCCTTAGTCTAACCGTCATGTAGTATTTTTTGTTTAGTTCGTTTATTGAAATGGCTCGCTTGTTTGAATCAAAACTCTACAGAGCCGAAATCGTTGTGAATACATTTCAAATATGTTATTCTAATAATTCAAAAAAAAACATGTCTAGTAATATTGTATTCGCACACATTTCTTCCTTGGGCGCGAGCTAGAGGCAGAACCAGAGCTTGAATGGGAGGCCGCGAATTGAGCACGTCGCTGATTGGCCTGTGCCCCATTGCCTCCTGGATCTTCTTTGTCGCTATCCTCAAGTTGATCTTCTTTTTAGCACCCGTTTGGTCCTCCAAATCACCTCTAGCTTCGCAAATGTCCGGTTGCTGCTGAGCTGCTGTCGTATTCTCCGTTGTATCCTCGATAACTTCGTCTTCCAGGGTTCCTATTATGTTATGTTCTGCTACGTCGCGTCGGAAGGAAGCCGCTCTTTGGTAACAACATTTCCTGTTACCACTCCCGCGTACGAAAGTGTTGAGCTTTCCGATGGTCCCTTATGATTGTCTCGGGTATAACGTTTGGGACAAGAGTCTTTTCGGTGTCCTAATGCGTGGCATGAAAATCAAGTGTTCTTTAAGATATCATAAAATATTCTACCTTTTCTTTTCAAGACCTCTATCATCGGTGAGATGTTTTTCTTTACATCGATGTGAACACCGCGTACACCAGTGAACAAATGGTCCCAAATTGGCAGGAAGTTTCTCCCTGACTACACGTTGCACTGTTCCAAACTTTCCCATCTCCCTAACGTAGCGAACGTTGGTGCCTGCAACAAACATACGCACTTCCACACAGCTGCCGTTGGAGTAGGTGAGCAGTTTTGTCTCCGCATTCTTTCCAATTGCTTCCGACAATGCCGCTTGAGTTTTGAACTTAATAAACAGTGACCTGTCCTGTGCCGTCCTGTACACTGTTTCCATCGAATTTACATCCGCATTCAATTCCTTGAGGAAACTAGCATAGCAATGTCCTCCCAAGTTGGTCGGGCGCTACCAGCTGGGAAGCGAAATTGTGCGGTATTCACAATCTCACGCATATCGGCAATCAATTTCAAACAAGAGCACCGCACGCACAATCGCCAAGTTGCGTGAATGTGAACGACCGAGGTATAAAGCGACCGAAATTTACTGCCCAGTCAGCACCAGCTGATGGAACAAAAAAACCGACAATAGACAGAGAGCCAAAATTGTCTCTGCCTGTATTCAACGACAGTCGCGACAGAACTGGAGTGTTGTAGTAGTATCACCCTTGACCAGAACTTTATTAACTTGCTTTGTTGTAAATGCGAAACAAATTCGGTTCCCTTGACCCATTCTCACCCCTTGAAGGGGTGAGAATGGGTCAATTTTCATACACTTGTAGGTTTAAGGAAAATTGACGAACTCCAAATAATTGTTCATCATTTGCATTACCGAAGATCTTATTCCAGTGATCAAAGGACTTTTTCATGCAAAGAAGCAAAAGTTATTGAACATTGAATGTGGAAGCATGCATATTGACCCATTTACACCCCCAACGACGGTACTAACCTTGCGCAATGTTAAGTTTGATCGCTAACACAATTCAATTTCAAATATTTCACCGGCACACCCACCAAGTTATGTCAACGGCAATATAATTCTGCTTTTTTCCCCTGCACCCACAAGGACCACTTGAACGAAAAGGCGTAGTTTTCATGCTTCTTGGGTGCGTCGCCAAGTGCAAGGTTAATTCTACTTATGCACGTACCTAAAGCAAATGCTTCCGGTTCCACAGCGCCAAAGCGACGACTTTGCCCTATACGGTTACGGTGCATACCATCAGAACTGCTATAGAGCGTTGTCACCAACTTTGCTCCGTTCAGATAAAAGTCAACTCTATTGAATGTAAGAGACTCGAGAAGCTTCAGTGAGCGTAAAGTGGGCGGCACTGTTTTATTAGAATCCCGACTGTTTGCCAGACGGACAAAAAAGGAGGAAAAAAACGACTAAAACTTTTGAAAGAGTGATGTGTTAACGAGGTGCATCCAAGCATGAGCAAGTACCTACGATCCTTTGGAACTTGCTAGCGTGGAAGTGAGGTTTGGCACTTATTTCCGTCTGAGCATAGCGACAAACAGGTATGGTGCTGGGAAGCTTATGCAATGCCTAAAGAGTTAAAAGTATTCTAAGTTCTTGGATAAAATATTTGGCGCGATACAGACTTGGTAACGCCGTAATACAGACCCCATTGAGACCAGTAGGTATTCATTAAGCCCTGCTTGAAGATCAATAACTTCTTTAGATAATTACCATCCATCCGAACGTATGAACTGATTCTCCTTGTAAATTGAAATGTGTCAAATCAAATGCAGCTCCGAGCTAAATTTCCTGAAGTGATGGAAAATTACACCAGGAGAAATCACTGTATCAATACGGATGGCCTTTGGCATATCAGGTCCTATGCATAAACTCATTTCGAGTATGTACCTACCCGGAGATATCCGGATGCAAAACAAACATCATCAGAAGTGGTCAATATGGATGTGTACTTACGTCCTACATATGCACGTACGTCCTTTTGCTGTCTTGAAGGATGTGCTATGCTTCTTGCATCCGTGTATGTCCTTCGTCTAGCCCAGGGGAGCTAATCTGTACCCGCAACGACGGCAACGACGACTGAACGACCATCTTAATACCCACTGAGCAATCGTCCCACACAGTATAGGAACATCCCGTACCCAGCGGTGGTGGTGGCATTTGGAAAAATACGCTTGATTGCATGCAGCTGTCTGTCGGTAGGTCGTCGATACAGAATTGCAGTGTGCATATTACGAGCACTGCAGCCTGTCACGGTTTGTATCATTTTCTCGACTTGGAATATCAATTTTATTTCCTATAATGCCGATAGCGGTTCCCCATCCTCTGATGATTCCCATGCACATGCACCTTCGTCTCCACGGCATCGTCATCGCGAGGAAGAAACTATCGAATCGGACTTCCTCCATTAGAAAATATAAAATTGCTTCGGGTCTCATGAGGGTAGCAGCTCTGTGTTTGTATCGAAATTGGCTGCACGAGTATAATGGATGTTGCAGCTGACAGACAATAATTAAGGCACTGTCATTTTACTTGCAAGTAGAATGAATATGATTGTATGTACATCTGTTTGTGCATCATTTTCTTCCAAAAATAGTACAGGATTAATGATGAGATTGCTCGTGCTAATTATGACGTAGAATATCATTGGGCAAAACCAATTATATTATTATGACGTGAAAGTTCCAAAGCAGTTTTTTTTTGGTAATGGATCTGTGCCAAAACTCATTTAATTTATGTAGTACTTTTCACAATATGCTTCCATATCACTCGGGTTTTCACCGGCAGGAT
The DNA here is from genome assembly GCF_035046485.1 of Aedes albopictus. Taxonomy (NCBI): domain Eukaryota; kingdom Metazoa; phylum Arthropoda; class Insecta; order Diptera; family Culicidae; genus Aedes; species Aedes albopictus. The sequence goes on along the minus strand of NC_085136.1, from coordinate 135,496,377 downwards.
TCAAAACTCTGCCACGCCCAACATTCGCCAGGTCGCAGTGCCGGGACAAGCTCTTCCGTGAGACACTTGTAGGCGGCGCCCATGCAGGTTTTGTCGTCCTTGAGCTCGACGATTATATCATCGGCACTAGTACGTCGAATACTGCGTACGTAGGCTCCAAAACGCTTGAGCTTTGCATCGCTCCGCATCGCCTTCAAGACTTCCGAGTTTATGCTTAGACTCGTTCATCTTGATGACGAGTACGTCATCCTTCTCTCAACTCACACTTCTCCGATTGCTTGCCAGCCATAAGTATTCGTGTCCGGCGTATTCTCCGGGCCATTCACGAATGTGAAGGCTTCAGTATGGATATACTTCGGCACCTTCAGATCCATAGCACTGCTTCTGTCGCAACCACCAAGCCCGCGCTCCACTGTTCTGCACTGCGTGCACCGCAGTTCGACCTGCTGAAAGCTCTGGCGCTATCACCTAACACCAAAAAGAGTTGCTGACAATGGGGCCTTCACCTTCCCGATCCTTACCGCAGGCCCCTTGCCAATCGCGAGCGCGGATCCACGACCCTCAATGTACCTCAACAGACTGTTGATGATGATCTTCTCGACCACCTTCCCCGCCGCATCGATCTAACATATTGATCTATATGCCGACCGGTGTTGAAGTTGTTTCCCCACCTTTAGCAATATCAATAAGGTCAGAACGATGTTTCTCGAATGATGCGACTGGCAGTCTTTGGTAAGGATATCTGCTGTCTGCACGTAGCTCACCTCTATCTTACCTTCTCGTACACACTGTTTGATAAACGACAGCTTCACCTCAGTGTGCTGCGAGGGGCCATCAGATTCAGCGACGGCTATCGCGAACTGATTGTCCTCGAATATCTTCACCGGACAACGATCCAGTAACTTCAACTCTTCAAACAACTTGCAGGTCCATAACGCTTCGCATATGCAATCAGCCAGGGCACTACACTCTGCCTCGGTTGAGGACAGAGCCACGGTTCTTTGCTTCTTGAAACTCCGAGCCGTTGTTGATCCGTACAGCTGAATCGGGTATCCGGATGTCGAGTGACGATCGTTGATGTCGGTTGCCCAATTGGCATCCGCGTACCCGACGAACTCACAGCCAGTCTCACTTTTTGCGTACACCAACCCAAAGTTCACCGTACCCTTCACGTATCTCAACATCCTTTTTGCATGTCCCCGATTTTGATCCGACTGATTACACTGGAACCGGCCGTGATGTTACTAAAGACCGGTCCAGAAAGTATGGACGCATAAAGAAAATACTGGCATTTCAAAACTATTGATGAATAGTTCTTTTTGAAAACTACATCCCGTTGGTCAACCTATTTTTTCAGTATTTGTATCACGGTTTTTGCGATTCCAACCAGTTTGTTTCAAAATACATGAACATTCAGCAGAACATCATCGAAAAAATGTGCACAAACGATGAACAGAGCTTGAAAGATCGCTAAGGAAATGAGCAAAATATGGTGGCAGTAAGTGAGAAAACCGTTCAAGCAGCAATTAGTAAACATGGTGGGGATAACACGTTTAAGCATAAGCAAAAATTGGGTAAAAAATAGAGATTCTGCTAACTCTCGTTTAGGAAAACAAATAATTAAGAAATTTAAGCACAAGTAAAAACCTCCTGACTTACACAGAGCGGGGTATTGGCCAAAAAAGTTACCATTGCGAATTCCAATGTTCATCGTGGCAAAGAACATTTGAATTTCAGATCCTATAGTAAGCAGAAAGAGCCAAAACGAAGCCCGAAACAAGAACCATCGATCAGGCCCAGTCTACTGAAGACTAGGTGCGTCCATACTTTCTGGGGCAGTCTTTACCAAGTAAGTGAGACAGCCGATGAGTTCACGATAAGGCTTATCCAGATGTTGAGCTTCCAGGGACTGCTCGAGCTGCAAGTTAGTCTCCATGGGAGTACGCGCCGGTTTGCAGTCTTGCATGCCAAATCGCTTCAAGACTGCGTTGATGTAGCACGGCTGGCTTAGCTTCATGGTGCCTTGACTCCGATCCCGGTCGACTTGTAGACCCAAGAACACTTTAGCTTCTCCGAGGTCTTGCATTCGGAACTCCTTCTGAAGCATTCACTTAACCACCTCCACGCTGTTCAGATTCTTCGCTTCCGTATCGTACGTAGAGGCAGTTGTCCTCTTCACATCGTTGGAAACCGAACTCAATCATGAATTCGTTGAAGCGATCGATCCAGGCTTCCGATGCTTGACGCAGACCGTAAATGGATTTCAACAGTTTACACACTCTATCTCCCTCCTCAAATCCTTTGGGCTACCTTATATAAATGTCCTCTTTAGTGTACCGTTGAGAAACGCAGCCGTTACGTCCATTTGAGGTAAATTTTCTTGCCCTCTTCCATCGCTGCTAACAAATTCTACCGACCGCCGCGAAATTTGTTTAAACGTGTTCGAACGCGCACTCGTGTGAGACTAGGCCTGTGCCCATATCCTATGAAGTGATATACGGAGCAGAAAAGAAACGCATGTGTTCTATTCGAATGCGACAACTAAATGAAATTGTATTGTTTACCTTCTTGGTTACACGTTATCGTGGTATTATCTATTTTCCCTTAACATTATACCCAGTGCACTGTGATCAGTTTATAGTCAAGTATAACAATCTTCCACCTGCGAAAGCTTGGCCTTGACCTAGTCGCCCGCTACCCGCTGACTGTTGTTGTTGCAATTGGTACTGTAGTACTGTACTGCGTAATCGATATACAGCAGGTGATAGCTGTGATTGTAGCCATCGTCTTCCCTCCCTGTAGTACGAACAACTGGTTGGGCCAGAACTACAAAAAGTAACGCCAAAAATCTTTCAAAGTTTTCTGCAGAAAATTTTCCAGGGATTCCTCAAGAAATTTCTCTGAAGATTTCTCAAAAAATTATTAATGAAATACTTTCATTATTTTTTTTTATCAAAAATTCCGTCAATAAATCCTCTATGGATTGTTTGGGCCCATATAGCCGAGGCGGTAAACGCACGGGTATTCAGCATGACCATGCTGAGGATGACGGGTTCGATTCCCGGTCGGTCCAGGATCTTTTCGTAAAGGAAATTTCCTTGACTTCCTTGGGCATAGAGTATCTTCGTGCCTGCCACACGATATACACACGTGGGGCAGCAGGGACGGATGTCCTGGGGCCTGACGCACCCCCCCGCTTGCGAGTCAGCCGCGTAGTTGCCGGCTAAGAATAGGACTACTAACCCCAATTCAAGGTGTCAAGCGACCCGTGCCGAGGAATGAGTGATCGAGGGGGTGAAAAAGATGCTCGATCTTTAACGGAGCCAGTGGGGCACCTGGGCACCCCCCACAGTAAGCTGTCCCTTACCGCGTTAATGCAGAGCTCTGGCGTGGTGGACATTATTTCTCGTGCGACTCGTGGGAATCAAATATGAGTAAACAAAATTCTAAAACAAGTGCAACAGGTAGTAGTGGTGCGATCAACCCCTTCGCAAGAAGCGGGTTGATGCGGTCTCCAACAAGGAGAAGCGAGGAGTCAGGTGCTGGAAGCTGCTTACGCAGCTCAAGCGTGGGAGCTCCTGTCCACTCCACGGCAAGCCAGCCGGCGGAGGTTATGGACGGAGCGTGGTTGCTGAGGGCCATCAGCCAAGTAGCAGGAAAAGGACGGCCCGCATTGGAGGTAGCTGAGCAGCAGCTTGGCAAAATTATTGACTTCGCGACAACTAAGTCGAATATAAGTAAGGACCTGAAAACGGCCTTGCTTCGGCTTAGAGCGTCAGTCGATGAGGCCAAGCAGGAGCACGCGGTCGCGGTGCTGGCTGTGGCAGCGGCGGAACCCGCAAAGGAGAAAGCGTCTAAGTTTACGCAAACGGAGGCCTTCTCTTTCGCGGGTAGTCCGAAGAGTGTGGAAGCGAATGCTCGTGACAAACGTGACAAGCATTCGCAGAACTGGGCGAGGCAGCCGTCAGGTGAGGAGCTGTCTGGCGGTGCCCGCAAGGCCAGGCGCATAATAACCCCGAAAGCCGGTGGTTATGCCGGAAAGTCGGACCCCAGCCAGGGTTCCCGGAAAACTGGGAAGGGTGGGCCTGTAAAGGCCGGCCCGTCCCGGATTGATGGGAACAAGGGGTTGCGACCAATGGTGGGCCCTCAGCAGCCACAGAGCAGGGCGGTCTAAGGAGAAGACCCTCCTTGGACAAAGGTAGAGCGGAAGAAGAAGAAGAAGGTGAATCCGCAGGTAGAAGTGAAGGACGCCAAGCCAAGGCGTAGGAAGGCAGGTGCCAGGCGCGAAAAAGGTGACGCTATCGTCATCAAGACCGAACAGTCGAAATACTCGGACGTCTTGAAGGCGATGAGGTGCGACGCCGTACTCGTACGGGCGAAATGATCCTGGAGCTTAAGCGCCAGAAGGATCACAAGGGCGCCGCCTACAAGAGGCTGGCAGAAGAGGTCCTTGGAGATGGAGTGGAGGTGAGGGCTCTTACGCATGAGGCGACTCTGAAGGTCAAAGACCTAGACGAGATCACCGAAGCGGAAGAGCTCGTCACGGCACTGCGGCAACAGTGCGATGTTCAGGTGGCCGCCACAGCCGTCAGGCTGCGGAAGGGGCCAGCAGGGACACAGATAGCTCTGGTTCAGCTACCTGTGGCGGATGTTAAAAAGTCCGTTAAAGTAGGGAGTATTAAGGTGGGCTGGTGTGTTTGTCACCTGACATTCCACGAGCCACCTGAGGTTTGCTTCAGGTGTCTGGAACCAGGACACAAGTCGTGGGACTGCAAAGGCCCCGACAGGCGCAAACTGTGTAGGCGATGCGGCGCTGAAGGTCATAAGGCCCAAAGCTGCACGAGTCCGCCCATCTGCATGATCTGTACCGGGAAAACCTCGAAAAACAGACATGCGATGGGTGGTCCAGGGTGCCCGGCCTTTAAGAAAGCCGCAGTGAGCAACAAATCACAGTGCAGGTAACGCAGCTGAACCTGAACCACTGTGATGCAGCTCAGCAACTGCTTTGTCAGGCGGTTTCTGAGTGGGAGACGGATATCGCCATCATTTCGGACCCATACCGAGTACCCGCCGGCAACGGCAACTGGGCCTCGGATGGGACCAGGAAAATGGCGGCGATATGGACGACGGGTAAATACCCCGTGCAGGAGTTGGTGTCTACTACCTATGAGGGCTTCGTGGTCGCCAAAGTAAACGGGGTCTTCTTCTGTAGCTGTTATGCGCCTCCGCGGTGGCCGATCGAGCGGTTCACGCAAATGCTGGACCGCTTAACGACCGTGCTAACAGGGCGAAGGCCGGTGGTAATAGCGGGTGACTTTAATGCCTGGGCTGTGGAATGGGGAAGCCGTTTCACGAACCAGCGGGGTCAGATCCTGCTAGAAACACTGGCCATCTTAGGTGTCGACTTGGCTAACGTCGGTACCAAGAGTACCTATAGTCGAAATGGAGCGGAGTCAATTATTGACGTGACCTTTTGTAGTCCTGGCCTAACAAGTAGTTCGAACTGGAGAGTAGATGATGGCTACACTCACAGCGACCACCTGGCGGTTCGCTACAGTATCGACTACAACAACAGCAGACAGCGGATAGAAGAAGAGGCGGCTAGGCCAAGGCCAAGCCCTCGTAGGTGGAAGACATCATACTTCGACGAAGAGGTATTTAGGGAAGCGCTCCGCCGTGAGCGAAACTTACTCGGTTTAGACGGCGACGAGCTGGTAGCGGTGCTCTCACGTGCGTGTGATGCGACCATGCCTAGGAGAGTCCACCCTAGAAATGGGAGGCCACCGGCTTACTGGTGGACCGACGCGATTGCGGACCTGCGCCGCGCCTGTCTACGGGCTAGGCGGCGGATGCAGCGAGCACGATCAGAGGAAGAGCGAAACGAACGGCGAGTGGTGTTCGCCGCTGCAAAAGCCGCGCTCAAGACCGAGATAAGAGCAAGCAAGAAGGCCTGCTTTGAGGGTCTCTGTCAGAGTGCCAATACGACCCCGTGGGGTGATGCCTACAGGATCGTTATGGCCAAGACGAGAGGTGTGATGGCTCCTACAGAGCAATCTCCAGAGATGTTGGAGGGGATCATTGGAGGACTTTTTCCGCGTCATGATCCTAGTCCTTGGCCTCCTTTCGTAGGACAGCCGGGGACTGGGGCTGGCGATGAGGAAAGGGTCACCGATGTGGAACTTGCGGGGATAGCTAAGTCCCTTAGCGTAGGTAAGGCCCCAGGTCCGGACGGAGTTCCGAACCTGGCCTTAAAAGTAGCTATTGCAGAAGCTCCCGAGATGTTCAGGTCTGCTATGCAGAAATGCCTGGACGAGGGAGTTTTCCCAGAAGCTTGGAAGAGGCAGAGCCTGGTACTATTGCCAAAGGCGGGGAAACCACCCGGAGACCCGTCGGCATATAGACCAATATGCTTGATTGACACGGCGGGGAAGGTGCTCGAAAAGATCATCCTCAATAGAATGTTGAAGTTCACTGAGGGCGTAAATGGTCTCTCGAGCAACCAGTATGGCTTCCGGAAGGGGAGGTCCACCGTAGACGCTATCTTGTCGGTTACAAAAACCGCCGAGAAAGCACTCGAGCCTAAGAGGAGGGGAATTCGCTTTTGCGGGGTAGTGACTCTGGATGTAAGGAATGCATTTAATAGCGCCAGTTGGGCTGCTATTGCTGATGCGCTCTTGCGTCTGGGGATACCGGAGTGCTTGTACAAGATTCTCGGAAGCTACTTCCAGAATCGCGTACTAGTATACGACACGGAGGTGGGTCGGAAGTGCTTTCACATAACCTCAGGAGTCCCGCAAGGTTCCATCCTGGGTCCGGTGTTATGGAATGTCATGTACGACGAGGTGTTGAGGTTAGAGTACCCAGTGGGAGTGGTGATTGTCGGATTTGCCGACGATATTACGCTCGAAGTCTACGGTGAAACGATCGAGGAGGTGAAGTTGACTACCGACCACTCGATCAAGGTTGTGGAGGCGTGGATGCGGTCCAGAAAACTGGAGCTGGCTCACCACAAGACAGAGGTGACGGTTGTGAACAACATGCAGTCGGCGCAGCAGACGGAGATCAGTGTAGGAGAGTGCACTATCCTGTCGAAGCGCTCTGTCAAGCACTTGGGCGTGATGATCGACGATAAGCTTACCTTCGGTAGCCACGTCGATTATGCCTGTAAAAGAGCCTGCACAGCTATTGCGGCACTGTCCCGGATGATGTCCAATAGCTCAGCGGTGTACGCCAGTAAGCGCAAGCTTCTGGCTAGTGTTGCTACGTCCATACTTAGGTATGGCGGCCCGGCGTGGGGTACCGCGCTAAGTACTGAATGCTACCGACGGAAGCTGGAAAGTACTTACAGGCTTATGTGTCTGAGGGTTGCAAGCGCGTACCGTACCGTGTCACACGACGCTCTCTGTGTCATTACTGGTATGGTGCCCATCAGCATTCTTATCAGTGAGGATATGGAGTGCTTCGAAATGCGCGGCACAAGAGGCATACGCAAGACTGTCAGGATGGCCTCTATGGTCAAATGGCAGCGCGCGTGGGACAGTTCCACCAAAGGAAGGTGGACCCATAGGTTGATACCGAGGGTAGATAGTTGGATTAATAGGCGCCATGGGGAAGTTTCATTCCACCTGACACAGGTCCTTACAGGTCATGGTTGCTTCCGACAGTATCTACACCGTTTCGGGCATGCGGATTCTCCCGAATGCCCAGTGTGCAATGGTTTAGAGGAAACGGCGGAACACGTTTTGTTCGTGTGCCCGCGTTTTCGCACAATGCGTGACCGCATGCTTGCCACATGCGGGGAGGACACAACTCCGGACAACTTGGTCCAGAGGATGTGTAGGGATGAGATTAGCTGGAATGCCGTTTCAACGGCTATCACCCATATCGTCAGGGAGCTACAAAGGAGGTGGCGCGTGGACTCGGAGAATGGCTAGTCCAGATGCAGTACAAGAGGTGGTCCAGGGGTTCGAAGTCGGCTTCGTAGGTCATACCGGTGCCCTGCGGTCGAGATCGACCCTTACAGCGATTAAGTGGCCGCGGAGAGGAAGTCCCGGTAGCGGTGCTGTCGTGGCGTCGGTCTACTGGGTTGGATCTGAGCCCGCGGTTGGAAAGGGGTCCCCGGCAAGGGTCGGGGTAGGTGAGACCCTGCTGTCTGCAACCTACGGATGCAGCTGATAAGGCCTGAAGGGTAGTGATACCCTTGCCTTCAGCAGGTCAGATCGGGTTGCATGTGGGCATCAGTTCTTGATGTCCGCTCAGCAGTAGGGCGCGGGCGGGGTTGACCCTGCCCGCCTTCCGTGGACAAAGGGAGTGGCGAGGACCACTCGGGAAACTGGCTAAGCGCCAGCATGCTATCGTGATGGACTCTCCAGTGCGAGTCATCGATGTTCGTTGCTGCTAGGCTACGGCAGCTAACCTTGAGGGTGCGATATGCACTAGCCCCTCTCTGAAGCAATACCTTCTTGGTGGTTCCGGAGAGACGTAGGGTTTGGCGACCATAGGAATGTGTTTTAGTGGGTCGAGGAGAGAGTAGTCCTGGCTTCTACCGGCATTGTAGAAGACGGCCTCATCCCCACACTACCCTAACCTTCCTGTTAGGGTGTCTGATGAGCAGATTTATCCCCCTATGGTTTAGAAGGAAAAAAAAAAAAAAAAACACGATATACACATGCAAAATGGTCATTGGCAGAGGAAGCTCTCAGTTAAAAACTGTGGAAGTGCTCATAGAACACTAAGCTGAGAAGCAGGCTTTGTCCCAGTGAGGACGTTACGCCAAGAAGAGAGAAGAGAGAGAGAGGATTGTTTTTAAATTTTCTACATAGATTTTTTCCCGAAGGTTCTATAAAGAAATTCCCTCGTGACTTTCACCAGAAATTTATCCAACTATTCTTTTATGTACATTGGCATGCGCTCCTTCTGAAACTCCGCCAGGGAATATTATTCTAGGGATTCGTTCAGGAAACCCTTCCAGGGCTACTTTTACATTTTTTTACAGAAATTGCTTCAGAAGATCTTGCAAAAATTCTTTCGTAAACTCTTCCAGTGGTTTCTTCGAAAAATCTTGCTGAGATTCATTCAGAAATTCGTTCAGGAAGTACATCAGAGATTTGTTCAGGAATTTCTTCAAGAATTTCACTGAAAATTTCCGCCAGAATGTGTCCAGGAACTTCTGCAGGAATTCTCCCAGGATTTCAAACAGAGACTCCTTCAGGATTCGCTCCGGATATTTCACCATGCATTACCCATAAATTCTTCTGCCATTACCTTAAACGATAGGTCTAAGAATTTTTCTGCGAATTCTTTGAAAAATTTATTCAGAAATGTTTTCTGAAAATTTCTACAGGAGTTTATTTAGAAGTGTTCTCGAGTTTTATCAAAGGATCATTAAAAATTTCCAAAGCATATCTAGGTGTTTCTGAAGTATTCCTTCATGAATTTCTGCAGAAGTTTTTCCCGAGATTTTCACATAAATTTTACTGCAGATTTCTTGAAAAATCCCTTCAGAGATTCTTTCAGAAATTCCAACTCAGATTTTTTCTGATATTCCGTCAGGAATTCATTTAAGAATATCTTCAGAGACTTCTTCAGCATTTATTGGATTTCTTCAGGAATTTCAGTGCGGGACTTCAGCAGTTCTTTCATGAAGTTTCACAGAAATTCTTCGACAAATTTCTAATAAAAAAATTGTTCAGAGATTCTTTTAGAAATTCTTCTAAGGGTTTCTCCAAGAATTCCATGACAAATTCATGAGAGAGAAATCTGTAAAGGAAATTCTAAGCAAATCCCTGAATGATAGCCTCAAGGAGTCTCTTTTCAAAAAAACTCCTTGTTTTAACAAGGAGATTCATAGAAGAAATTCTTGAAAACTTTCTAGAGCGATTCTTGGGATAACTTACGATACCCTGGGATTATTATCTCAAGAAACTCCTTAATTCCTAAAAAAAACTTTTTGAGGAACTCTGAAAGTTATTACTAGGAAAAATTGCTTTAGATATTTCTAACAGGAGTCCTGCAGATATCCGTAGAAAAATTACTGAAGGAATCTTTGAAAAAATATCTGCCAAAATTCCTGCAGTAGTTGCAGAGAGAGCCACTGGTGGTATTCTTGTATATATCCACTAATAAATATACAATTTTTTCTGCGACAATTGCAAAAAAATCTCTGAAGAAAATTTCCGAAAGAAATGCTGAAAGAAATCCTGGAGAAAAAATTTGAAGAACTTCTGAATGATTTTTTTTTGAAGAAAAAAAATTGAACGATTCTTTGAAAGAATACCTGAAAGAACCATCTGCAGGTAAAATTTCTGCAGAAGGATTTCTTGATAAATTCTTGAAAAATTCCCAAGGAATAATTTCTGTAGAAGTTGCTGAGAGATTTTTTGGAGAAATTTCTCAAGCAAAAATATGAAAGAATACTTGAAGTAAGGTCTTAATAAACCCTAAGCAATCTTGGGAGGAATACCTGGGTGAAGTTCTGGGGAAACTTCTTGAGCATTTTCTAGTGAAAATTCTGAATAAGTAATTGAGGGAATCTCTGAACATATGGAATAAGCATTGAGCAAATTCTGAAGAAATTTCAACAACTGTTCCTGAAGAAGTTCAAAGAAAAAATCTGTTTTTCTAAAGGAGACCTCTAAAGGAATTTTTGAAAGAATCTCTGAAATAATCTCCAAATCTCTGTAATTTTCATTTTTTCCTTGAATTGCGGCTTTTGAAGAAATTTTGGAGAAGCTCTTTGAGATACCTTGGAGACATTTTTTAAATTCTTGGGAAGTTTCCAGAAGAATTCTGATGGGGAATTCTTACAATGTTTGAAGAAACACATGAAAGAATACAAGCACGAACTTCTGTAGCAATCCTTGAAAGAATTTTCTAAATAATCGCTAAAGGAATCCCAGAAAGAATTATTAAACGAAACTTTGCTAAAAGCATTGTAGGAAATCATGCAAACATTTTCTTTCTATAAAAATTTCGGAAAAAAATTATAAATCTTTAAAGTATCCCCAAAAGAATTTTTGGTGGTACCCTTGGAGAAAGTTCTTGAACAGTACAAGGAAAGGAATAAACTCTTAAATATTTTATGGAATAATCTTTACAAGAATAATTGCTGAGCTCATAGAAGTAACCAGCTCTTGCAAAAATGAACCTCCCGCAATACTTAAAGAAAAAAATCGTTAAAATATCAGTCATTTGAAGTCATTCCTATGGTGACTTACCAGTATAAGGGGAGCTGAGATTTGGAAATCTTGAGTAACCAGCTCTGATTTTAACATGACATGACTGCTTTGCAGTCCCATGGCTTGTGTCCTAGTTCAAGATAACTGAAGCAAGCCTCCGGTGGCTCGTGTAGAGTTAGTTGGCATACTGTACAGCCCACCTGGACCTTCCCTCTCTAACGGTATCAGAAGGCTCTTGGCATGAAAAGGCTCTTGACATGGCCGTGATCTTGCCGGGGGTTTTACCTTCAGAGTCGCCTCCACTGTGACTCCACCAGACTCTTGTGGGTGGTGCCCTTGTGGCGCTTGGACTCGAGGTTATTGCATCTGTATGAGTACGTCTAATACTGCGCACGTCGGTTTCCACATCCACATCGCTCCTCATCGCCTTCAAAACTTCAGAGTACCTAGGCTATTTAGTCTTGATCTTATGTCCTTTACGTATCATTGACCTGGTGTCCCGAAGATCCAATATCGTCTGCTTCTTCTTCTTCTTCTTCGCCTTCTTATTCTTCTTCGTCTTCTTCTTCTTCTTCTTCTTCTTCCACTTCTTCTTCTTCTGACCCGCTCTTACCTGCGGTGGATGAAGATTTATTCCCTTCGATCCGGGACGAGCTGGCCTTTTCAGGCCCACACTTCCCAGTTTTCTGAGACACCAGACTGAGGTTAGACTTATAGATGTTACTGCCAACTTTCGGGGTTAACAGCCTCCTAGCCTTGCAAGCGCCGCACCGTCTGGTGATCCCTTCCTGGCGGCTGCCTTCCACGCTTCTGCGATTGCTAATCATAAACAATCGCGTCCGGCGTACTCTTAAGGATATAACCGAGAATTTTAAGGCCTCTATCTGGATAGACCTTGGTATTTCAACTTCACGGGTTCAGCTCCTGCCACAGTTGCCACCTCCATCGGTTAGAGAGACCACCCACTGATCCGCTTTGGTCCCTCGTGTTTTCGTTCGCTCAATTGTTGTTAGCTCACCGTTGTTAGAATATTATCGCCGCCTGCAATGACTGTTGAACGAAGCGGACAGGTACGCAGCGGAATCACGTTGAAACGCGAATAAACTACCGTGAAACTCGGATTATTGCCGCGAGAGAAAAACTCGAGCGTGCCGTACACAAATCGTAAAACGTATATTGAAAAACTATAATCATTTGTAAATAAAAGCTTTGGTTTACTACTAATACTATTACTGTTGTCATGTCTTTAGAGGTGCACAAAACGGAACGTCAAAATGCGCACCAGTGGTGTCGGCGAATAGGTCGACTAGAGGGGGTTCGGCAATAAGGTCGAAATACTGGACCACCGTTGCATTTCCGCCAACACTCCTCCTCAACGGTTGGCCCTTAACCTTCGATGAACCCATACAGCTCTCCAGAAACGATGTTGCTCTTCTTCTCCAGACGTAACAGTCACGATGTTGTCTATCCTTGGCAAAGTATCGGCATAAATACTTTTCACTGCTTCACCGCTTCCATCTGATTCCTTCACAGTCTACATTGTAATACCGCTTGCATCTTCTTGTGACCCCTTCTCGTCCCTTGGTGGATCCTCTGCAAACGACCAACTTGCATCAAAGAACTGTTCGGGCTCACCTTGATCATCTTGGCCATCATCCGGATCACTTAACACCATGCTTTCTGTGGGCTTCACAGTCACCGACGATTCTTCTCGTTGTACAGCCACCTCCTCCTGGCGGCTAACTTCTTCCAGCTTGGCATGTCGAGGTATTTTACTTCCTTCCGTGCAGGTTCCACGCAACCGGCTATCGCCATTCTTCACCACCGCTCCTTCAGCAGAATGTCCAACAAAATTTTCACTCACCGCTATCGAGGCTCGATGTTGAAATTTTCGGCGTCGCCGACGATTCCCGTTGTAGCCTCCAACTGCTTTCAGCGCATGCTCAGCCGTCCTCAGTTGGTATAAACTGCCTTGGCGATCTCCCTTCACTATAACGTCTCCGGCTGCAGTCACGATGTCGCAATCGTTTCTCCGGAACAACACCACGAACCCCTTCGACGTCAGCACTTTAACGGATATCAGTCCACTTTTCAGCGCCGGGACGTACAACACTTTCTCCAGAGTGACGTCAACCGCTCTTCCGCATCCGTTCACGCCATTCAACTTCACTGTTCCACATCCAGCTGATTTCACACATTCTCCATCCGCCAAAACTACGTCGCAAACATCATCGTCATCAATTGTTACAAAGCATCGCTTATCACCACACATATGAGCACTCGCACCACTGTCTATGACCCATCCGCGCGACCGGACACCATTCGTTAAAAACAAAACGGCACTTCTGTCCTGCACTGCAGCTTGTTTTGCGGTCGACAGTTCACTCTTCTTCTTCTTTCCATTTTCTTCTTCGTTTTTCTTTTGCAGAATCGGACAATCACGCTTCACATGCCCCTTTTCTTTGCAATAAAAGCATCTCCAATTGGATGGATTCTGATTGCTGAAACTTTTCAGCGCCTTCAGTTCACTGCTTGAATGGTCACTATTCACTGATCGCTCCTTCCGACGTTCGAACTCGTCGAGAAGCTTCGACTTAACCAACACTAGCGTTAGATCCGCATCCGGTCTACTCTCGAGAGCAGTAACGAGTCCAGAATACGAATCTGGAAGGCTTCTCAGTATCATCACCACTTTCAACGAATCTGACAGCTCCTGCCCAGCTTGCGTTAGACGATCAAATAGTTCTTCTATCTCAAACAGATGACACTCGAGATCACCATCTTCCAGCAGGTTCAAATTGCACAACCGTTTCAACAAGGACACTCGGGATGTAACTGTCACCTTCTCGTGGTACTGCTTCAAACTATTCCAAAAAGCCATGGCACTTGCTGCTGTTCTGATCAATCCATACTGATTCTCTTCGATGCACAGACCCATCGTCGCACGAGCCTTCTTATCGTCCTTCTCCCACTGGCCGGGATTCACTGCCGGCTTCGGAGATTCGATCACGTACCAGAGGTCTTCCCTCGTAAGCAGCATCTCCATTCGAAACTTCCATGTTTGCCAGTTGTGATTATTCAACTGGACAAACTTGTTCAGCGCCTCCATTGCTGCTGGCCTTTCGAAAATTGCACAAGCGCCGCACAAACGACCGTCACTTTCTCCGCTTTTTCCGAATCGTTTACACTGTTTTCCGCGAAACCTTCACTGGGCACATTACCTGTTGAACGAAGCGGACAGGTACGCAGCGGAATCACGTTGAAACGCGAATAAACTACCGTGAAACTCGGATTATTACCGCGAGAGAAAAACTCGAGCGTGCCGTACACAAATCGTAAAACGTATATTGAAAAACTATAATCATTTGTAAATAAAAGCTTTGGTTTACTACTAATACTATTACTGTTGTCATGTCTTTAGAGGTGCACAAAACGGAACGTCAAAATGCGCACCAGTGGTGTCGGCGAATAGGTCGACTAGAGGGGGTTCGGCAATAAGGTCGAAATACTGGACCACCGTTGCATTTCCGCCAACAATGACGACGTTTATAATGGCAAACCATTGAACTGCTACAGGCAGTTCCCGTAACATGCCCTAGCCACCGTAGCCTTCAGTTTTGGAGTACAGAGAACTGACGGTTCATCCTTCTCCGCCACATACCGTTCTTCTGCACCACGATGAAGTTCCTTCATTGTCAGGAAAATAAAACTTAAGTATTATTACCGTCATGTAGTTGAGATTTTTATAGCTTCGCTTTGGGTTTCTCTATCAGCTTATTAGTCAATACCGCTTCTGCTACAACTTACACGTCCATTAAGCAGTTTGAACCAAAATCTCTGATGCTGGCTTTCATGTCATTGTTCGTTATTGGATGAAATATTCGCCGCTTCCTGTATTTATAGATATTTAATACAGCATTTATGTTTCCCTCGCTGTCAATAGTCCAATTCAATTTTTGTTTCAGTTCAATAATACTGATAGTCGCGTTGCCTCTCAACTTAATTGCTCGATTAAAACATTGTTCAACTTATTCAATTCAACGTGGAAACCATGTTGCACACCTAATGGGAGTCAGCTTCAATTAGCTACGTTTCGGGAAACTGGATGGAACAGTTATCCATTATTGAATTTATTGGAACCAGCTGATCCGCTAGCTGATTTTGGATAGGTGGCACGTGAATGGTGTTTTATTTATAAGTAGTTCCATTATAGAATAAATATCTCTATAAAATAAAGCTTAACACGAAGAAAGCCGAAATGGACTACAAAAATACCATACCGAATGCAATCATATTCAAAGCTCCGATTTATTGATTAATCCTTTTCCTAAAATTCGCATCTGACCGAACACAATGTTACCTAATTGCTCTGCGACATCAACCCACTCTCTCTCTCTTATTCTAACAACCGTCTCCCGGAATGTGACAGAGCGTCTCAATCGAGAACATCCTTCCCACACTCCACTAAACGCCACGTTGCATCGATGGGAAGTTACAGGCGTCAATCTAGATTGAAGCGGTTGTAATTAATTATTCATTCTATTCACTCCATATACACCGCTAACACCACCACCACCGCCATGAAGCACCAGGCCATGGGGTGGTTTGTGGGGATTTGAACGTTCATCCAATTTGAGAGGCGGGTGATAAACTTGACACTTTGAGTCGGTTCAAACACGGGTGGTGACTGCGTCTGGTACCCCGTAGATAACGCCGGGATTATCGGATGCAATGCCGCACAATTACATCACGGATTACGTTCCGAGCGAACACTGAAACCATCAATTATGATTAATTATTCGGAAAATGGAAATGAACCGCAATGGAGCAAATTTGCAAGTCGGATTCGGCAAACTGGCATGAAGTTAATTGTTGGTAGCAAATACTGATGGAACTCTACTGGACTTGCCATTTTAGAACCAGAAGAAAATTCATCGGAAGTAGGTACCACTCAGTAAGTGAGTATAGGTTGCAATTTTACCAGTGCCATTTTGCGTTTTCCTTGACTTGACATTGATGGCTTCCCGTGGTTTGAACACAATAATGTCAATATTCAGAAGCTGCGGTTAACATGCAGCAAAACCACAAAGCTGCTAATAGACTAATCGGCACTACACGACTATAATGATACTGAATGGTATCATTCAGAGAGTTGAGCTTAGCAAACGAATATCAATTTTCAACAAAGCTCCCGCTTTGACGTACATGTGCACAACAGTGTATGTGTTGGATGTTCATCTAATCCCATCCGAAAGCAGGTTTGGATTGTCAAAAGAAGATAACCATGTGCGACTGTGGAATCGAGTTCAGTTCTAGGCCTGCTGGCGACGGAGATAGTCGAGTGACTCCGTAGCTTGAAGGAATAGAAACGCCTGTCTAGCGAATTGGGAGTCGTGAGTTCGAGTCTCACCGGAGTACGTGGATTTCTTTTCATAATTCAAATCTCAATTTGTTCATCGAGCACATGTTCTGTTGTGCACATGGATGCCAAAGCATTTTCAACAGTGTAATTTCCCACATGGCTTTTTCCGCCAAAGCAAAAACAAGAAATTGACAGTTTTGATTTCCGTGGATGGAATGACAGTTCAATCGATAAACTGACAGTCCGCCCCGAACAAAGAAAAAATCCCCATACAAACTTTTAATGTATTTTAAAAATAGTTCTCGGGCACCAAATATGATGCAATTTTGGATTTCGACTAATACAAAGCTCTGTTCCTTACAATCTCTTAAGCTTTCACGGATCAGTCTAATTTACTTTCCTAGCACTTGCGTTGCGTTGCGTTGCGCTGCGTGGTAACGGGGTAATTCGTAGATTTCATACTGAAGGTTGTCATATTGAATCTTTAATACTTCTCTTCTTATTGCATATGGAATGCTATTTGGGAAGGAATAGCTATCCAATCACAGGTTGAAGTAAAAAATACATGAAAACTACCATTGCCGGCCACGCCCATCTTCTCCGTTACGAGGATAGGAAAGGATGTGATTATATGACACCTAAATACTTTACAAGAGGTCAGCGACTCACCGACGCCCCCATAGGTGTCAAGGAGTTGGATAGAAACACACTTAAATTTAAGGGTATGCGGTATGGAATTTTTTCAAGGCGAAACAAAACGAAACAAAATATGAAATTTTTGATATGATGCGGTACGAAACGAAACTGAATTCAAAAATGTTTCGTGAGATCGATACTAAATACGAATTCACTCGGTATTTTTCGAAACGAAAAGAAATTTTCAAAAAAGTTTCGCGGAATGTTGCAGTTACATCAATTTTGTGCGAATTGATAGTTGCTTGTTTGTGTTATCCCTACCTCCTCCCGGTACCGTAATCCGGGGTCAAATTGATCACTTTAAAACAACTTTTGCGGATAACATCAGTGCCTGTTCAAATATTGCCAAAAGAATTTCTGTAAAACCAGTACCCAGTGGATCTCCATGGAACCATGTGACAGAATTTTGTTCAATAAATTTAAACTCTAAGTTAAATAATTTCAAATATCAAAATATTGTAAATGCCACTTTGGGGCGAAATTGATCAGTATACAATTAAGCATCGGATGGAAAGGAAACTTTCCTTCACCGCTTAATTTTGCTCTTCTAAACCCGAATAACGCGTTTAAAATCTTACAACTAGTGAATTTATTACTTTAAATGCAAAATTAAGTTTTGAAATTTCCCCTTAAACGCCTAAAGGTAGGCAATTTCATTTGAAATAAGGGATTTTTATCACAAAAAATGACTATTTCTTTATAAAATGAACTTTTTGTAACTATTTCATTTTCTGATTAGCTGCATTACATCTCTACCAAGGCTCCACAAAAATGTTAAAACAGAGAATTCACGGGAAGTCCTATTAGCAATTGATTGTTTAGTAGCAATGATTTCAGCTAAATGAGAAATACATTTCAAATTCCTTGAAAAAATAAGGCAACACTTACTTTTTTCTATAAAACTGAAAGTCTACACTCATCTCTAGACATCTACGAATCAGATGACGTAAAAAGTTTAAGATCAAGAGTTCCTAGTATGGAATTACAATGTAGTACCCGAGTGATCAATTTCACCCCGCTGATCAATTTGACCCCGGTTTACGGTACCGCACCGACCGGAAAGTATGAGCAACCTTAGGGAAGATCGGGTAACCAACCCCGGTTGGAACTTTGGTCGTAGGCTGACAGGGAAGGGGGGGGGGGAAGGTTTGCTTCGGCAAACCTGAGCGTCTGTTCTCCAGGAGGAGCGGCTCACAACAGCGTCTGGTCCCCATGTTGGGGGCGGCTGATCTACGTCCGGGTGCCAGGGAAGGACTCTAAGCTCAACTGTGCACTCTGGTCCTTCGGAAAGTAGGGGGTTTGTGTCAGGCCCTATGAGCCAGCCGTAAAAAAACCATTGTAACGGAAAATCAGCAACAGAATAATACGAACCGAGACCAACGGCAACGACCCCAGCGAATAAAATGGACTTGCGATTGGAAACTCGGTACGTGGAACGATCTCTTAACTTCATTTTGAGCACCTGCATACTCGCCGATCTACTGAAGGACCGCGGGTTCGGCATCGTAGCGCTGGTGATGGTCAAACTGCGCCCAAAACTCTCCGTCATCAACAATGTACGATACCGGCGACCGCCACGGTACAACCTAGAGCGACTGAAGCAACCGGATGTCGCCTCAGCATATGCGCAGAATCTCGAGGCCGCGTTGCCAGACCCTCTAGTGCACTGCTGGAGAACAGTGAAAGCAGCCATCAACGACGCAGCCGAGAGCACCATCGGGTACGTAGAACGGAATCGACGGAACGAATGGTTCGACGAAGAGTGCAGAACAATTTTGGAGGAGAAGAACGCAGCGCGGGCGGTGATGCTGCAGCAAGGGACCTGACAGAACGTGGAACATTACAAGCTGAAGCGGAAACAGCAGATTCGCCTCTTACAGGAGAAAAAGCGCCACCGCCTGGAAAAAGCGGAGTGCGAAGAAATGGAACTGCTGTGTCGTTCACAAGAAACACGGAAGTTCTACCAGAAGCTCGACGCTTCCCGCAACGGCTTCGTCCTGCGAGCCGAAATGTGCAGGGATAAGAACGGATGCCTCTTGACGGACGGACGTGAGGTGATCGAAAGGTGGAAACAGCACTTCGATCAGCACCTGAATGGGGTGGAAAACGTAGGCACGGGAGACCACGGCTACGGAGAAAACAACGACACCAGTGCAGCGGATGACGGAAATGAACCAACTCCCACGCTGAGAGAAGTTAAGGATGCCATTCATCAGCTCAAAACCAACAAAGCAGCTGGAAAGGATGGTATCGCAGCTGAACTCATCAAGATGGGTCCAGAAAAGTTGACCTGATAGTCAGGATCTGGAGAACCGAACAGCTACCGAAGGAGTGGAAAGAAGCGGTAATCTGCCCCATACATAAAAAGGCGACCATTTGGAATGTGAGAACTTCCCAACTAACAATCACTCATTTAACAGCCACCATTATGACGAAATAATTCAGCATAATGTTGAATAACATTTGAATTATTTTTACATACAACCTATGTTCAGGTTTTGTTCACACAAATTTGGAGAAGTTATTAAGCATCATGTTGTGAACCAACTTAATTTTTTGTTGTTCAAAGCGTTTTACAGTATACAGGAAAGTTGTTATTAAGCTTTGGCAAAAACGACTGAAAATAAATAAAATGCAAAAATGTTGAACTCTCACGAGAGTAATTATTTGCTCTCATGTTGAGGACACCTATTTTGAAATAAGAATTACATATAAAATTACCTAAATCCGGATTAGAACTCGAGACCTGTCGATTGCCAGCCGCATGCCTTCCTCTTTGCGCCATCCTAGAGATGGTGAGATGTAGCACCCAAAGCAAAACATGATCTTCCCATGATTTAATAATGATCACTCCTGAACTTGTGTTCAGCAGTGGTGAATTAGCACAGCACGGGGTAATCAACTGAACGCTTCATACTTCAACAGCTGTTCAGCAAAAAACACGTGTTTTCCATTCTGATTTCGCTGTCAGTATTTTTATCGCACGGTGAGAAAACTTGTATCGAATGCGGCCAAAAAGTGTTGGTACTTATTGAAGATGTTGTATCCAGACTCCAGACGTACTGATTGCGATATGAATATGTTTTTATTTTTATCATTAAATATCGATCTTTAAATATGTATGATAATATGTGGTGCGGTATGGTCTTGGACATGGTACATTCACAGCATTTGTTCAGGTCATCTACTCATGCTCAGTCGAACATCCGTTAAGCATTTTTTTTAATTTATGCTTTTGTCATGGAATCTTGATAATGTTCTATAAATAGTGCTTAAGGATGTTTAGGGATACTTGGAATGTGACGATTTATGAATGCTGTTTGGTTATCTAGGTGACTGTGGGAACAGTATTCAGTAAACACGACAGCACGGAAATGTCAAATGCATTGATCCAAGCGTCTCGTACAATCGAACTGCTGCGGAAGATAAAAAATATAATAATCAAAGTATAAGATATCTTGTTACAGACTAATAATAATACATTGCCTCATTTTTACGTTGACTACGTCTCTTGGCACTCAATGTTAAACTACATAATTCTATTCTGTTTTATTTTATGTGATTTGTTTAAAATATTGGTTCTTTGATAATTTGGTTGTCTAAACAGTTTTAGCCATGGTTTATCCCATAATCCGAACAAAGTTCCGAGTCAAACTATGACGGACTGAAGGCGTTTATTTGACAAGTGAAAAGCACATTGTTCAGGAGCATATGCTTATCGATACATCAGCTTAATAAGATGCAGACAAATGTTTTGTTACACTCTTTTGTTAAGGAATCAATGCTTGTCGAATAAATTTCTTGTTAAACTTTTGAATAGTGTTTTAATGTATCAATGTTGATACCGATGAGGAAATTCGAACATTGACTACTTTCTAAATTGAAAAATCATTTAAACAGCAATGTGTAGAGCATAATTTTAGTTCAGCTATCATTACCATTATTGAGCAACAATTCAGCAAGCTTGCTTGTTTGTGACTTGCAATTGTTAGTTGGGTTCAGAGCGATCACTATTTTGAATGCTGCCTACAAAGTGCTATCCTATATCATTTTCCGCCGTCTGGCATCTAAAACGAATGAGTTCGAGGGAAGTTATCAAGCCGGCTTCATCGACGGCCGGTTGACAATGGACCAGATCTTCACCGTACGGCAAATCTTCCAAGAATGCCTGGAATACCAGGTCCCAACGCATCACCTGGTCATCGACTTCAAAGCGGCATACGACAGTATCGACCGCGCAGTGCTATGGAGAATCATGGACGAAAACAGCTTTCCTGGGAAGCTGACTAGACTGATTAAAGCAAAGATGGACGGTGTGCAAAACTGCGTAAGGGTTTCGGGTGAACTATCCTGTTCATTCGTATCTCGCCGGGGACTGCGACAAGGTGACGGACTCTCATGTCTACTCTTCAACATCGCGCTGGAAGGTGTGATGCGACGAGCCGGGCTCAACAGCCGGGGAACGATTTTCACAAAATCCGGTCAATTTGTGTGCTTTGCGGACGACATGGACATTATCGCTAGAACATTTGGAACGGCGGCAGAACTGTACACCCGCCTGAAACGCGAAGCAGCAAAGGTCGGACTGGTGGTGAATGCCTCAAAAACAAAGTACATGCTGGTAGGCGGAACCGAAAACGACCGGATCCGTCTGGGTAGTAATGTTACGATAGACGGGGATACTTTCGAGGTGGTGGAGGAATTCGTCTACCTCGGATCCTTACTGACGGCTGACAACAACGTGAGCCGTGAAATTCGGAGGCGCATCATCAGCGGAAGTCGGGCCTACTACGGGCTCCAGAAGAAACTGCGGTCGAAAAAGATTCACTCACGCACCAAATGCACCATGTACAAAAAGCTAATAAGACCGGTGATCCTCTACGGTCACGAGACATGGACCATGCTCGAGGAGGACCTACAAGCACTCGGAGTTTTCGAGCGACGCGTGCTTAGAACGATCTTCGGCGGTGTGCAAGAGAACGGTGTGTGGCGGAGAAGGATGAACCACGACCTCGCTGCACTTTACGGCGAACCCAGCATCCAGAAGGTGGCAAAGCCGGAAGGATACGTTGGGCAGGGCATGATGCAAGAATGCCGGACAACAACCCTGCAAAGCTGGTGTTTGCAACGGATCCGGTTGGCACAAGAAGGCGTGGAGCGCAGAGAGCACGATGGGCGGACCGGGTGGAGCGTGACTTGGCGAGCATTGGGCGCGACCGAGGATGGAGAGCGGCAGCCACAAACCGAGTATTGTGGCGTACTATTGTTGATTATGTCTTGTCTTAATGATGTTGAACAAATAAATGTATGTATGTATGTATGCACCGCATTTACAGATTCCTTCAGAGATATTGCAAGAATTCCTCTATGGAAGGCTTCAGTTTTTGTTTAGGAATTCTTTTCGAAATGCTTGCAGAAATTCCTCCTGAAGTCTTTTCATCATTCTTTGTCGAGCGTTCGTGCGAGACAGTCGAAATTTCTCGTTCGTCCGGTTTGTCTTCGATACTTTCCAGTTCGGTGGCTATTTTTCGGCGTGCTAGTGTTTCAAGTGTTCACATTTCAGTGATTATCCCTAGTGGGACGAGTGCGGTTGGCTAGGCCACAATTTTTACCGCAAAAGTTTGTTTAATTCGAGTGAAATTCTCGTTTTCATCGTAACACGTGGCGCATTGTCCGATTATCGTGCGCAGCACCCCCCGCAAACCGCGCCGCTCGCGCGGCCGTGATCGGCTTTTTCCAGTGAGTACCCAAGCTCATCGTCGTCGACAGCAGCAGCCCACCGAGAGAAGAGCAGAGAGCGTTCCGCCGCACACCAACGTCGGCGCTCAGCAGCAGCTCGCCTCCTCCCAGTGCGGGCGATCCGATCGCTTGGACCTGTCGTCGTCGAGCCTGTGGCTAAACAGAGTGCACAAAGATAAGTACATAAAGCTACCCCTCGTTGTTTCCCCCTCTACACTGACTCTTTGATTAGATTTAATTTGGTATACAAGCAGTTTTTTCCTCGCTTTTCCTGTAGCGTTAATTTTGTCCCTTGTTTTTTGTTTTTTTTTTGATTATTTCGCCCCCGTGATAAGTGTTAGTGTTTGTTTAAGATTTTTGAGTGCCCCGTGGTGGTAGTTAGCTGCCACAATGGGCGATGATGATGATGGCGGGGGTACATCGTACCGCATCAACGAAGCTTTGTTATTGGCATCGGATTGCTCGAGCCAACAAGGCGATATAAATGCTAACCCCTTTGATTCCCTTCACCCTGGTGCTTCTCCAATGGACACCAACAGTAAATCTGTTTCGACGTCCCCCCGCCTCAAGGCCTACCCTCCCGACTTTGGCGGGCCATATGTTGTTTTCTTCCGACCCAAAGGCAAACGTTTGAACACCGTTCCAATCAGCAAGGATCTGACCAAGCGGTATTCTTCCGTTGTCTCCATTGACATGGTCGGTACAGCTAAGCTTCGGGTGACAGTAGGCGACCGAAAACACGCTAATGAGATTGTGGCCTGCGAGTTGTTTACTCTTGAGTATTTTGTCTACCTTCCGAGCGCGTCGATTGAGATTTCGGGGAAAGTCACCGACGCATCTTTGACCTGCGAAACGATCATGCAAGGCTGTGGTCGTTTCCATAACCCTTCTCTTCCTCCTGTCCAGATACTGGATTGCCGGCAACTGCATTCGGTATCCCAGGAGGGCGAGAAGAAGGTTTACACACCATCTGAAGAATTTTGCGTGACCTTCTCCGGATCTGCATTACCAGATCTGCTGGTGATTGGCAAACTTCGGCTACCTGTGAGGCTGTATGTACCGAAGGTAATGAATTGCATCAATTGCAAGCAGCTGGGCCACACCGCCCAGTACTGCAGCAATAAACCTCGCTGTGCAACATGCGGCGAGAGACATGTGGACGGTGCGTGTAAAACGCCGCCCAAGTGTGTTTATTAGGGTGGGTCATCGGAACATTTTTGTCAGATCAAGGTTTTTTCGACTCCATTTGGGGTCCCTAACAACTGGCTAAAATTTGAGAGGGATCGGTTACGCCTAAGTTTTGCGCATCGCGATTGAAATTTGTATGGAAATTCGTATGGGAAAAGTGCTTTTTTTGTATTTTTCCTATTTCATCTACTAATTTAACTCAAGTCATAATACTAAACCCGTTAAAGTATAATTCATGATATACCTTACAACTTTGCCGAAGACAGCAGGGTGCTAAAATGCTCACAAAAAAAGTTATTATGCTCCGAAGTGAGGTATATCGAAATATATGCTGAAAATGACTTTTTCTGCCATCACTGCCCGCTGGGTCAACTATAAACTGCTATAGCACTTTGTGGATGCATTCTATCAATTTGGTGTCTTCAGCAAAGTTGTTTGGATTTACATGCTCTTTGAATTGCATTTGGACATTAGTTCGAAATTTCACCGCATAGGTGGCGCTGTGATACAAACTTTTTTATTTCGCATCCTAGAGCTTTGGCGTTTTCGGCAATATTGTAGAACACAAAAAAATATGAAAGTTTGTCGAAGACACCAAAGCTCTAGCACTTAACACAGCGATGATACAGCAGAAGTAGTTAATCATATTCAAAAATTTACGTTTTTGCACTTTTTTATATACTTCTGTTAGTGCCATGAATCGTTTATCTTATACTAGCTATCCCGGTAAACGTCGTACTGCCTGCCTACTGTGTTTTTTGACATACAGCTCCATAGGGACGTTTCCCGCAAAGTTATCGGTGCGGGAGCCCCCCGTTCCAGAGACCGGAGACGTCTCACACCAAGCTGAGAACCTTCCCCGGCTTCAGAAAAAATCACATACAAAATTTCACATCGATCGGTTCAGTAGTTTCCGAATGCATAAGGGTCAGACAGACAGATAGACAGAAATTCATTTTTAAATACATAGATATACGTAGATATTTGTATTTTATACCAAATATAACTCTTTTATCTCCCAAAATACCATTTCCTGGAATGACACACTTGCCGGAATGATCGATCTCTTTGAATAGGATAGGATGGATAGGATGTTTATATTAACATAGTACGAAACATTGCCTTCTTTCCGTCAAATGACTTTAAGGACAACAGTCCAGGAAATGACATTTCACGAAGTGTTATTTCGGAAAATGTGATATCACTAGTACAATAGGAATTAAAAGATTTATTATCGAGTATAGTGCACATAAAAATGTTTTAGTATGTCACTATACAGGAAGTGAATCAAAAAAAATCAAAGGGGCTACATCCTCAATAGCGTTGGTAGTTCGCTTACGCTGAGAGTTTACTACTTGAACATACATCTAGGGTAAAAAATATAATTTGGACATGTATATAATTTGGACATGCACGACGATGTATGCCTTGTTCCGGAGAGCTAATAAAAGTAGATACTTCTCAATATCGATTATTGGATCAAATAGACCCTATTCTGATGGCTTACGTTGAAAATACGCTTAACAATTAAGAATTCACTTCAAAATTATTGAAAATGTAAATTATTTCACTAAAACCCCTCAAATGCACAGGTATGCAAGACGACATACACTTCATAGTCACATACAATATTCACCTCAAAATGGTTGAATTAATAATTGTAAGAAATTTAAAAGCCTTTTTGCAACGAAACATGTTCAATAAAGAAGCATCAGGCAACCAATCTCTTAACATTCATCTAGAACGCTTAAAATAGGATATGTCCAAAATACATTGCGTGGTTTCTACTGTTAATATAATTTGGTCATCTGACGAACTACATGGAGATGCTGTGCGATTGCATACTTGGAGGCGTATTCTGTGGGTCTGGCGATATTTCCTCGATTTTAACAAAAACTGTAATAATTATCGAAATAGATGCCTGTTAAGCGAAGAAATTTGATTATTTGTAAGAAAATATTTGTTAATTTATGCTACTTCCATGATTTAGCAGTATTCATGGCTAAACATTGAGATAATTGCCTTGTCCAAATTATATATACCTGAGGGTGTCCAAAACATATATTCGGTGTCCAAAATGCTGTTCTAACAGGCGATTGGAAATTGTGATTTTCTTAGCTTAAAATGCTTTCGTTAAGGTTTTAGTCACCAGGAACGCAAAGTACGATCATACTATAAGCGTATTGGTAACTTTGCGAAAAATCAATTGCTTTCTAAGGAAGCTAGGGGACGATTTTTTCAAAGTTGTCCTCAGCCTGTCCAAAATACATGAATTACCCTACCTCGCACTATAATGATTAAAAGAAATATCATTCGTAATATATTAGTTATATTGGCAGATAAGGAAGGAGTATTATCAAATATATATTTTAATATGTACAATTACCTACTTTCAAGGTAGCTGCAATGTAGTACATATGTCACACGTAGGACAAAAACGTAAACTTTGAGATATGATTTACTATTTTCGCTATAACTTCGCTGGGTTAAGTGCTAGAGCTTTGGTGTCTTCGACAAATTTTCATAATTTTTCATGTTCTACAACATTGCCGAAAACGCCAAAGCTCTAGGATGCGAAATAAAAAAGTTTGTATCGCAGCGCCACCTATGCGGGGAGATTTCGAACTAATGTCCAAATGCAATTCAAAGAGCATGTAAATCCAAACAACTTTGCTGAAGACACCAAATTGATAGAATGCATCCACAAAGTTCTATAGCAGTTTATAATTGACCCAGCGGGCAGAGATGGCAGAAAAAGTCATTTTCAGCATATATTTCGATATACCTCACTTTGGAGCATAATAACTTTTTTTGTGAGCATTTTAGCACCCTGCTGTCTTCGGCAAAGTTGTAAGGTATATCATGAATTATATTTTAACGGGTTTAGTATTATGACTTGAGTTAAATTAGTAGATGAAATAGGATAAATACAAAAAAGCACGTTTTCCCATACGAATGTCCATACAATTTTCAATCGCGATGCGCAAAACGTAGGCGTAACCGATTCCTCTCAAATTTTGGCCAGTTGTTAAGGACCCCAAATGGAATCGAAAAAACCTTGATCTGGCTAGATACGATCAAATTCACGTTTTTCCATATAACCCTTGACCCACCCTAGTGTTTATTGTGGTAGCGACCGTCCACATGATCTGATTGCTTGCCCAAGGTACATAGGGTGGGGCGGGGCAAGATGGGTCACCTAAGGATGGATCACCATAACTTTGTAAATACAAATCGTATTGGTTTGTATTCGTCCGCTACTCTTTAATACACTAGTTAGCTATGCTAAAAGTCGATAAAAAGTTTATTAAATACAAAATATGATGTTAAACAAGCAGTTTTAAAAAGTGATCGATTTGGCGCCGTGAAAAAAGTGCGGGGCAAGATGGGTCACCTTTTAAATAATTCACATTTTCTCAACGAAAAACGTCAAAATATAAGATTTGTTCCACATTCATGTATACTCCATATCCATACTGAGTAAACAAGAGCTACTAGTAAACATTTTATAAATTTATTTGGAATATAAAAAACTTTACGATTTGAGTGCTCCTAAGGCGACATGAAAATCTATGTTTTTACTAAAAAAATATCATAATTTTATGTTATAATTTTGAGCATTCATTCCGCTTGATTGAAGTCATTTATCAGATAGTCTTGTAATAAAAAATAAATAACTTTTGAATGCTCCAAAAATACGTTCAAAATTGAAGGTGACCCATCTTGCCCCGCGACCGTTTATATGGAGATTATATGGAATGTATCGCATAAGAAAAATGGCTAAAAACCATTTTATTTTTTATTTCCAATGAGAGTGAATAATTTTTCAATCAATGCCCCAAACTTTTGTATATTCATGCTGGTCATCTAACAAAATTATTAACATAATCTAAACATGAGTAATGCGCCCGAAAATGGCACTGACCCATCTTGCCCCGCGACCCATCTTGCCCCGCCCCACCCTACAGCAGAAAAAACATCAAAAACGGTCGTTGCAGCAGCGATCACGGCGAAGCTACGCCGAAATGCTGAAAAAAGCTGCCCCGACCGTTGAATCGCGTAACATCTACTCGTCTTTATCTCTCGATGATCAAGGCTCTGACTCTGAGGTCGGGGACGGGGTTCCCTTTGTTTTCAAGGGTGAAACGAGGAAACGGATGAGGCTCCAGAGACCCACCAAAAAACCTCGGAATCTGCCTAGCAGCGACCCCCAACCTACCGTGACAAATTCTAGGAGTGTTAAGAAAGGCGCCAAACGTTCACCTCCTGGATTCAAAATCCAAGATGAACGAGACTTTCCTTCGCTCCCGGGTACATCAAAAATCCCAGATGTCCCAATTTTTTCGACTTCTCAGCCAGAGGGACAGCATTCGGAGAACCAGGAACAACCCCTTGGTGCTCCGATGTTCACGCTTTCTGGCATCGTAGACATCATCCTTAACTTCTTTAATGCTTCTGACTCAGTGAAGAGCATTGTCAAAGCACTTCTTCCTTGTGTGTCTCCTCTTTTGAAGCAGTTGGCTTCTAAAATGCCCCTCCTTGCGACATTCGTATCTTTCGATGGCTAATTTAACTACCGAGGTCGAAGATATGATGTCTGTGCTACACTGGAACTGTCGTAGTATCGTACCAAAATTAGACGCTTTCAAATTGTTAATTAACAATTTACAATGCGATGTTTTTGCGCTATCCGAAACATGGCTGACACCCGATGTAACCTTACCTTTTTCCGATTTCAACATTATCCGTCTTGATCGGTCCGACTCGTACGGAGGGGTGCTTTTAGGGATCAAAAAGCAGCACTCATTTTACAGAGTCGATTTTCAACCGATGACAGGCATCGAAGCCGTCGCATGTGAGGTGACTATCCGAGGTAAAACCCTCAGTGTTGCCTCCATATATCTTCCACCGAGAACTGCGATATCTCGCAGGGATCTCGCCCACATCTGCTCGGTTATGCCTGAGCCACGGCTGCTCATGGGAGATTTCAACTCCCATGGTACAGGCTGGGGGGAACTGTACGATGACAGCCGTTCAACTTTGATATATGACCTCTGCGACGACTTCAACATGACAATTTTGAACACCGGAGAAGTTAAGCGAGTGGCACCTCCAACTAAAGATGGCAGTCCTAGAGACAGCCGATTAGACCTCTCAATCTGTTCGAGCTCACTATCGCTGGAGTGTACATGGAAGGTTATCCAGGATCCCCATGGTAGTGATCATCTTCCGATCGTTGTTTCTATTTCCAATGGTTCACGTCAACCTCCATCTATCGACATTTCCTACGACCTCACGAAACACATTGACTGGGGAAAGTACGCGGAAGCAATTATCGACGGTGAGCAATCGGTAGAAATTCTTCCACCGCGGGAAGAGTATCAGTTTCTATCAGAACTGATCATCAGTAGGGCGCTTCAGGCACAACGTCGGCCAGTTCCAGGTCCATCGGCTCGCAAGAAATCCCCCAATCCGTGGTGGGATAGCGAGTGTACAGAAATCTATCGCGAAAAATCCGCTGCGTTCAAAGAGTTTCGGAAACGCGGTTCGGTCGAAAACTTCAAGCGGTACGTTTCCCTTGAAAGCAAGTTCAAAAACTTGATCAAGGCGAAGAAAAGCGGTTACTGGCGTCGGTTCGTCGAGGGTTTATCGCGCGAGACATCAATGAAAACTCTTTGGAACGTCGGGAGAAGAATGCGTAACGCGTCGTCGGTAAACGAGGATCGAGAAAGCTCTCCTCGGTGGATTCTCAAGTTCGCAAAAAAAGTATGTCCAGATTCCGTACCCGTGGAGCGAATAATTCGTGATGTTTCCGAGGATAGGGACGACATGGATAGGCCGTTTTCGATGGTTGAATTCTCACTTGCTCTTCTTTCATGTAACAATTCCGCTCCAGGAATGAATCGAATTAAGTTCAACTTGCTTAAAAACCTCCCCGACGTCGCTAAGAGGCGCTTGTTGAACTTGTTCAATCAGTTCCTGGATAACAACATCATTCCGGATGATTGGAGGCAAGTGAGAGTGATAGCTATTCAAAAACCCGGGAAACCCGCGTCGGATCATAATTCGTACCGTCCAATCTCGATGTTGTCTTGTCTACGGAAATTGTTGGAGAAGATGATTCTCTTTCGACTGGACAAATGGGTTGAATCGAATGGCATGTTGTCTGATACACAATTTGGTTTCCGCAGAGGCAAAGGAACGAACGACTGTCTTGCGTTGCTTACTTCAGAAATTCAGCTTGCCTTTGCTCAAAAGCAGCAAATGGGCTCAGTGTTTTTGGATATTAAGGGAGCTTTTGATTCAGTTTGTGTCGATGTTCTCTCCGACAAACTACACGAAAGTGGCCTTTCACCAATTTTGAACAACTTTTTGTATAATTTGCTGTTTGAGAAGCAGATGAGTTTTGCTCATGGCGACTTGACAGTTTCACGGATTAGCTACATGGGTCTCCCCCAGGGTTCATGTCTAAGCCCCCTTCTTTACAATTTTTATGTTAGAGACATAGATGATTGTCTCATGGAAAATTGCACGTTAAGACAGCTTGCGGATGACTGTGTTGTTTCTATAACGGGATCAATAGCAGTCGATCTGCAAGGACCACTACAGGATACTTTGGACAATTTGTCTACTTGGGCTCTTAAGCTGGGTATCGAATTCTCTCCATAGAAAACTGAGATGGTTGTCTTTTCTAAAAAACACAAACCGGCAAAGTTTCCGCTCCATCTGATGGGTAAGACAATCATTCATAGCATGTCTTCTCAATATCTCGGCGTCTGGTTCGACTCCAAATGCACCTGGGGGAAGCACATTGTGTATCTGATACAGAAATGCAAAAAGCGAATCAACTTTATGCGAACTATTACCGAAACATGGTGGGGAGCACATCCGGAAGATCTGATCAGGCTGTACCAAACAACCATTCTGTCGGTTTTAGAATACGGTAGCTTCGGTTTTCAATCCGCGGCGAAAACACACTTGCTGAAGCTTCAACGGGTTCAGTACCGTTGTCTTCGGATCGCGTTAGGTTGCATGAACTCAACTCACACTCTGAGTTTAGAGGTACTCGCTGGTGTACAGCCTCTGACAGACCGCTTTGCGGAGTTATCGTTCCGGTTCCTCATCCGATGCGAGGTTGTGAATCCATTGGTCATAGAAAATTTCGAAAAGCTGCTCGAACAGAACCCTCAAACTCGTTTTATGAGTGTGTACTACTGGTACATGACGCTGGAGGTAAGCCCATCTCCGGTTAACACCAATCGTGACAACTTCTCAAACTTCGACAGCTCCTCAGTGGATTTTGATCTCTCTATGAAGGATAAGATCACCGGTATTCCGGAATCTTTTCGTTCCGTAGGTATTCCACAGATCTTTGCAAGTAAGTTCGGGCATGTTAGCGGGGACAGAAGTTCTTCACAGACGGTTCGAAAACCGATGACCAAAGTGGTTTCGGTGTCTACAACGAATTTCATAGCGCCACCTACATGCTTCAAAAGCCATGTTCGGTATACATTGCTGAGCTAGCGGCTATATACTACACCTTAGAGTACATTCGCACTCTTCCACCTGAGCACTACTTCATTTTTACCGACAGTCTAAGCTCTCTGGAGGCTGTTCGGTCAATGAAACCGATGAAGCACTCAGCGTACTTCCTGAATGGAATACGCCAAGTCTTGAGTGCTTTGTCCAAACGCTCATACATCATCACCATAGCTTGGGTCCCTTCACATTGCTCAATTCCGGGCAATGAGAAAGCGGACTCTCTGGCTAAGGTGGGCGCTAGCGGAGGCGATATTTACGAGCGTCAAATCGCCTTCGACGAATTTTTTGCATTGGCCCGTCAGGAGACCTTGATCAGCTGGCAACACAAATGGAGAGATGGAGAGATGGGTAGATGGTTGCACTCCATCATTCCACAGGTGTCGAAGAAGCCATGGTTCAAAGGGTTGGATTTAAGCCGCGATTTCATTCGTGTAATGTGTCGGCTGATGTCCAACCACTATTTGTTGAATGCACATACCTTCCGTATTGGGCTCTCAGAAAGCAATCTCTGTGTCTGTGGCGTAGCTTACCAGGATATCGAACATGTCGTGTGGGGATGCAATGAGTATCGTGAGGTCAGATCTGAGCTGCATGAAATTCTCCGGGTCCGAGGAAAACAACAGAAACCCGTTAGAGAAGTGTTGGCAGGACTTGATTTGGAATACATGAACCTGATTTACCAGTTTTTAAAACGTGTTGATGTCAGAGTTTGATGTAGTACGTTCCTTGTTTTCGTTGTCCGCCCTTTGGTTTTGTTGTTCGCCCCTGTCTGTCGTCACCCCCCTTCCGTTTGTCCTCTTCTTGTCGTTGTCTACCGATAAAGTCCTCTCTTTTTTGTTCCATTTCAGATAAGGACATTTTGCCCCATCAATGTTTTTAGTATAAGTTAGCAAATAATTTAGTTTAAGACCCCTAAATCCTTCCTTCCCAATTTTATTTTATTTTTTTTATCCCTAACCTCGAAACAGCCGCGAGTACTTCGGCTCCCCAAACTAACATAGCATTAAGGCAGTAAATATTGTAAAATGTAAAATATATTGTAAAAAAAAAAACAACAAATGATTTCGGCTCAGTTATGCCCATGAGGCGCCCGAGCCTTCCAAATAAACGAATAAGTAAAAAAAAAAAAAAGTCTTTTCAGGTATTTCTCCACATAATTCTCCTGGGATACCGTCAAGAGCTACTCCAGAGATGTTTCCAGGCATTTTTTTTTCTAAAATGCCTCCGCGAACTATTCCTTGGAATTTCTCCAGAAATGAAATGATGAGAAAATTGTCAAGAGATTTTCTTTAAAGTTCTTCCAGAGATTTCTCCCGGTATTCCTCCAAGGACTGCTTCATATTTTTTTTATTTATTCAGACCTTCTTTCGGACAAAGTACTGGTGATCCTTCAAAAATTTGTTCAGTGCTTTATGACTCTAATACTTCACAAGGATATTTTCTAGAAACAATTCTAGTTCTTCAGTTCTTCCAGGTATTCCTTTAGAGATTCCTTCAAAAAATCCCCTTTTTCAGTAATATCTTCATTGATTCCTTGAATAATTCTTCCAGCCCTTTGGTTTTTAAAAATTTCAATTGGACTTCCTCTCATATCCTGAGAAATTGTACAAAAAATTCTACGAAGCATTTCTCCTGAGGTACATATCTCCAGGACTTCTTTCTGAAATTGCTTAAAAATTTTCGCTATTCCCATCACAAACTTCTCAAGGGTTTCAGTTAAAAATCTTTACAAGGGCTTCCTCGAACACTACTATAGAAATTCCTTTGGAATTTTTCCAGACTTTCCTATAGGAGCTTTTCCTTGGATCTTTATTCAGAATTCCTCCAGAAGTGTGTCATGAAATAGTTTTCAGATATTTCTTAGGAAATTCATCCAAAGATTAATTCAGAACTTGCTTCAGAGATTTTAATGCAGAAATCCTTCCAGATGTTTTTCTAGGAATCTCTACGTGGATGCTGGGTCATTAGGCCGAAGGTCATTAGGCCGAATGGTCATTAGGCCGAATGGTCATCAGGACGAATTGAAAGTTAGCCGTTGATTTGACCTTTTCCAACAATTTTTGCCAAAAATAAGTTTAACAATGAAACTAGAAAGAATAGCCTATGTTTTAAAGAAGGAAACATTTATGAATTGAATATCAGCAGTTTCAGCGCCAAAAACTATTTTAGCAATGAAACTAGAAAGAACAGCCTATATTTAAAAGAAGGAAAAATTCATGAGTAAAATATCAGTAGATTCAGCATCAATAAAGTATCTTCAACAGAAATATCTACAAAAGCAAGCTAAAAATTGAATGAATTTGGTCAACCGGTTTAAAAGTTTTCGGACTCTGAAGTTAAAAATTTGTGCAAAAAGAAGAAAAAAATAAATTAGATCTTTAAAAACTCATATTTTGCGTGACTTTGGAAAAGTTTAATGTTCTACAAGTTTATTCGAAAAGATTGAAAATAGGTTGAAAATTGAGAAAGTTATGGCACTTGAAGTGAAAACACCTTTTTATTACTCGAAAATTCAACTTTGAAGCGATTACGAATTCCAGGTTTCAACAACTTTTGAAAAATAAACCGCAGCCTACAGTGAATCCTGTACATAATCCGGGTTTCCTGAGATAGCATCCATGAAATTCAACATGGCACAACTGATTGAAAATTTTTACTTTAGATAATGTGATATGTGTGCATGACATGGAACAGATCATGCCGAGATTATCCCGAAAATCGCTGAATTTCTCATTGTTACTTGCCTACTAACTTTGGACCGCGACTCCATAGTCTCCGATATTTTAAATGTAAAAAGACGTATAAATTTATCGGCATTGCTGTCCTACCAGAGCTTTTCTTTAAAAGTTAAAGTAAATTGCATGTTTGTGATTTTTTTTTTTCTCTCGTACAAATATGGAAAAATCTTACATTTACTTTTTCCCAGAGTTGCCTCCTGGAATTCCTCTAGTAATACTTGCTGGAACTTGCTCATGCAAGGAATTTGTGCTGATATTTATTACTACCACGATTCATCCATGGATTTTCTTTTAGAAATTCCCCAGGAGTTTCTTCCAGAGATCCCACCGTACATCCATCTTGGGAGTCCTCGAATAATTCCTATCGAAAACCCTTGGCAATTGTTCCTCCTTTCCTTCCTCCAGGAATTCTTTCTTGGATTTCTATTCGCTTCAGATATTTCCCTAAGGATTTAGGTACTCCCCTTGTTATACCTCTAGAATATTACGCTACGATTCCTTCAGGAGCTCCTGCTGCTTCCAGAAATACCTGCTGGTATTCATAAAGGACTTTTTTCCAGGCATTTCCACAGAAACTCTTTCAGGGATATATCCTGACATTTCTGTAGCGGTTTCACCAATAATTCTTCCTGCAATAACTCCGAAGATTTACAAAGGAACTTGTATTAGGATTTGTAAGATTGTTTCCAGACTTCTTCATAGAATTCCTTCAGAAGTCCTTGCTGGATTCTCTAGAAGTTACTCTAGGGATTCTTCTACAGAGATTCCTCCAATAAATTTACCCGAAATTTCTCTGAGATTTTTTGTAGGGATTATACTAGGGATGCCATGGCAAAGAGAAGAAGTAAAAAAGTTTTTGATTCAGCTGTAAAATGCAAAATAAAGCGACATTATTTTTTAAGTATA
Organism: Aedes albopictus; assembly: GCF_035046485.1. Taxonomy (NCBI): domain Eukaryota; kingdom Metazoa; phylum Arthropoda; class Insecta; order Diptera; family Culicidae; genus Aedes; species Aedes albopictus. The sequence continues at coordinate 135,461,029 of NC_085136.1, read as the reverse complement.
ACATCAAATTCAAGATCAAACTGAATACAACAATATCCAATCACGGTCACGCCCACCGTTCGCCAGATCTCTTTCGAACTGATCCGCCATTCTTTCACGCTGCCCTCTAGGTCTTCTTATCTTCCATCTGGATATCTTACGAATACTAGTATTGCAGGGTTGTTGTCCAGCATTCTCACAACATGCCCTGCCCATTCTTCCAGGTTTTTTCACATTCCAAATATCATAATAAACTATATTTTTTCTCTGCCTTCAACGCCCACTCTAATTTTTTAAATCAAAGCAAGTTCCTTTCTTTTCCACACACCCCTTATTCGCTGCTTTTATGTTTGGGCAGAACCATTATGTTATGAATACAGAATTGGTTTTAAAAAGTGTCCCGATTTTGTCAATCCAAAATGCTACAAAAGGCTGACAAAATCGGGCCCTCACTGTGTTTGGCATACGGACATTGGTTCATATGTAGGAAAGAAATCATTCGTGCTCAAAATAGATCTACAGCGAGATATGTTTTAATATATTCTAATTATTTTTATTATGATTTCTTTGACTAAGTGTATACGTATCGCATCTTGCCTTAAGTCGTGTCTTAGAATGTCCTAACCCACGATAATAACTAAGCCAACATTCAGCTAAATAAATGCATACTATGCTGTAAGTAATGGGATACAAAAATGACTACAAAAATGATTTATAAACAGATTCAAAATGAATGAATAATAACGATTAAGTGCCCAAATTGGAATTACAAATATCAAAATAATATAGCATAAGGATGTTTATTTGTAAACGATATAGCGAACATTACGTATTTATTTGTTGCCTATAACTTCAAAAGTAGGGTCTGGGACCATTTGGGCAGGAGCACCTATTTTGGGCACTTGCTGCTACAACTCAGTCAATTTCAAACAAATTGACTTGAATTTCTGTACATGGCTAGATACTGTGCCTAGCTGATCGTGTTTAAAAAATCAAGTCAATCGGTTAAAAATTGACTGAGTTATAGCAGCAAGTGCCCAAAATAGGTGCTCCTGCCCAAATGGTCCCAGACCCTATAATGGGTTTTCGTACGCGTACCTTTTTCATGAATTGCTTTGAATATCTTTATTCCACTGTGCTCATGTGTCTGTAAATATCAATCTACGAAAATTTTCGGTTCAACACATCCGATGACTGATGAACCAAAAAATCGGTTGATCATTTTTGTGCTTGTCTGTCAAATGTGCTGTATATTTTGTATAGATAAATGTTTATATTACACGCTTCTACGTTCACTCTTCATTTCTAGCTATTTCTTACTTTCCTCAACTCCTCTCGAAGCTCCATCACCGAAAATCTATGTCACCGTAGATATGCTGTATGTGTCACCTTCTGTACCTACTGTATCGTAGAAACCACAACCACCCACCACCACCACCCACCTACCAACAATCCGGCAATCTTCTGAGGCTATCATCGTCACAGAGCTCATCGGCACTGCTACCAAGTCAGCATCCACAAAAAAGCGAAAATCAATTTATGTTCATCACGCACCTCTCTATCTTGTAACCTCCACCTCTCCAGTATATGTGTGTGTGTATTCGTCCGTCTGTTCATGGCAGTGCATCTTTTCTTCATCCACCTTCCCGCGTTCCAAAAAAAATATTAATCTAAAACGAACCACACACATCCTCTGGACTGGAAGCCGAAAGCCACACACCGCACCAGACCTGAGATTTTCGGAACAAACTCGACTTACAAGATTTTCTCGATTTTCTCTTCTCTTTTTCGCCGCCAAAAACGGAACTTCTTAACTTTTTCCTTTGCAGAGATTTGCATCCCGACGGTGCTACTCGACGTGTTCCCTGCACGGGATCCAGCAAGTACGTCAAAACTCCTGCGAGCAGACGTACATTTAGTCGCGGTGTGGTGGTTGTTCAGCCTTTCTTCCGTCAAACTCTACGCCAACAGCAGCCGAGGAGGCAGCATTATCCGAAATATTCTTCGAGTGCAAAAAGTCCCACCTCCGACAACAGCAACCGCATCAGCATCAGCAGAGTCAACTGAACGTCTATTAAAAAGCAGCGCAAATGGTACTCACCGGAAGTGAGAAGCCCTGCGGTGAATGGCAGGCGAGCTCCTCATGGTGGTTGTGGTGCTGGTGGTGGAAGTGGTGGAGCCCCTGGGTGGCCGTGACTTTGTGGTAGAAAGTCAACAGCCAGCAACGAATCGGTTGTCGCCGTCGGTAGCTTTTCCCACACACACACACGTTATTTCTCCAGCTCCCAGCCAGCGTCTTAGCTTCGATTATTGAATTGAACTCCGGCAGCGGTGCTAAGCTCCACGCTTCTTCGTGGCACGAAAAGGAACACCCAATTCCGATAGTAAACCGAACAAAAAAGTTTCAATTCTCATTCCGGTGCCCTCGAGAAACGATGATAACAAAAAGCAGTAGTTCGAACGAAAATTTCACCACATGATGGGGGAATATCTTCGGAGGCACAAACATACACACCTACAGCAAGAACAACAACAACAACTGTGCATTGTTTCGCCGGCGCGCATTACGGTGCGGTGGTGGAGTCTCGAGTGGAGAGGAGAATCGCATCAAAGCTGATAAGAAAAGTTAATTTTAAATCCAAAAGGTATGTAAGTGCAACCCCCTAAAAATCCAATGGTTTTCTACTGACGGTTTGTTTTTTGTTCTTCAATCTAAACTTTTGAATCTCGATTACCGGGAGAAACCGAGAAGGGAAAGTTTTTTGGCCTTTTGTTCTTGTTGGGGCCCGATCTTTGCTATAGGTAATTTTCCCCGCACATTTTTGGCTTAATGTGTTTCGTAAGTATAGAAGCAGATATGAATGAAAATATAAATTTTTAAATACATATTATGCTGGCATTAATGATGACAAAGTTGTGTATCTACCTTGGATTTTATCAGAACTGCCTCACGTATTCACCAAAACCTGTAATGTCACATGCAAAGAATTACACCGAACTTCGTCTATTTACTAATTTACTAATTATACACTTGGTTCACTCATTTTGTCGGCTTTTCGGGCCCGTATGAAGTTGATCACCAATGTTAACTTCTTTTCCCGATCAGCCTAGATAGCTGTGTAGTGTCGGTAGCGGTTAGTTTAACTGGCTAAGAATAGCACTACGGATCGCCTGTTCCAGTGGTAGAAATCCACTAATCAGGTGACCCCTAATTCATGGTGTTATGCGGCTTTACGCTTACCGTGCCTAGGAATGAATGGTTAGGGGGTCTTATAAAAACCTAATCGCAAACGGAGCCTGTGGAGTACCAGGGCACCCTCCACAGTAACCGGAGCAATAGCGCGGTGGACCTTGTGTTTCTCCGAGACAATCAGCTGCCCTTCTTCAATCTCATACTTGAGGCTGAATAAGGGCGGGATTATGAAGATGTTATTAATTAGTTTAAATTTTCACCTATATGGTTTCGCATTATGCGTTTTACACAGTGTATTCTGTGCATCCTCGCCTTTGGCGCACTCAAATCGATACCGATCTGGCTTTATTGTTGCTGTTCTTTTTTGTGCTGTGATTGTTAAGAGTTTAATCTTGCCTAGTTTGGGTAGTGGCTCACACTCAAAACAGATTCGCGGGCTCGGCAAAATCGCGCACAGCCGTCTGCTCAGCAAAATCTTTATCTGGTATCTCAGCAAAAAGTGACGATTGTAAGCTGATTCTCAGCAAAATGATTGCTGACTATTAGCAATGAACTGTCAAAATTGCCGAGATCCCGGCAAAATGATTGTTTGCTGATTGCTCGGCTGTGCGAATCTCGGCAAAAGTTTGAAAAAATGCTGATATCCCGGCAATCTGAATTAAGTGTGTACGGTTAGGATAGCTCAGATCAATCTTCAGCACAAAAGAACAGCAACGATCAATCTTTGTAGACTTATGCAAAATGGTACAGCCCAAGTGGCGTTAGTCCAAGAACCTTACTTTCGTAAGGGGAATTTCTATCTGGGAAACCTTGTGAATCCGGTGTTTGCTACTTTCAGTAAAAATGAAATGGCAAACTCACGTGTCATGCCTCGAGCATGTGTGCTTGTCAACAACGTAATCGTTGCTACACTCATCTCTGAACTAACTACCAGAGATGTATGTGCTATCACAATCGGTGTATCTGTTGGAAACCTCAACAGGAAATAGGTTTGTTGTTCGGTTTATTTACCGCATGATGAACCATCCCCTACGAATGCTTTCAAGCAAGTCATTGCATACTGCACTTCAAAAGGCCTTCCGCTAATTGTTGGCAGTGATGCTAATGCTTACCATATAATCTGGGGCAGCTCAGACATCAATTTGAGAGGCTCCAGTTTGATAGAATACTTAAGTAGTACAGATCTTGGATTACTTAACATAGGCAACCGCCCAACCTTCATGGTATCTGGTAGAGAGGAAGTGTTAGACATAACGCTTTGCTCTAGCAGAATTAGTCACGAGCTGACCAATTGGCATGTGTCAGATGGGGAATCTTTATCTGACCATCGCTACATCTTATTTGAACATGTGAATGTTACTTCGCAAACTTTGCGTTTCAGGAATCCCCGGTCAACAAACTGGGATCTCTTTACCGACTTGGTTGCAGCCAAATTTCATGGATACTCACCATCAATTGACACTCCAAGTGATTTAGATGATGCCGTTGCTACTACAACGGCCTTCATCATGGAAGCTTTTGAAGAAGCCTGCCCTCTGCGGTCTGTGAAGACCACAAGAGGAACCCCCTTGGTGGAACTCCGATCTGGCGAAGGTCAGGAAACAATGTAGAAAGAGTTGGAACAGACGACGTTCGGCTGGATCGGAGGCTTTCAGGTCGGCTCGCAAAGCCTACCAGAAAGCTCTTCGGTCTGCTGAACGATCCGGCTGGAAAAACCTTTTTACAAATGTTTCCAGTCTGAGTGAAGCCAGTCGATTGAACTAAATCCTTGCAAAATCTAAGGATTTTCAAGTGAACGAACTTCGTTTGTCAAATGGTGATTTCACTTCCTCTGATGAGGAAGTTTTGGAATGTTTATTCAGTACACACTTCCCCGAATGTGTGGATATTACATCTTCGGATGAACCTGATGTCTTTTCTTGTAGTTATGATTATTTAGCTTCGGCTCGGAGTATCATAACTTTAGAATCGATTGAATGGGCACTTAATAGCTTTGCTCCTTTCAAATCTCCTGGGGCAGATGGGATTTATCCTATTTTGCTTCAGAAGGGATTTGATCATTTCAAACATGTTTTGAAACAACTACTTGTTTGCAGTTTTGCTACAGGGTATATTCCCAAATCCTGGCGGGATATTACTGTGAAGTTTATTCCGAAAGTGGGTCGCGCGTCGTATGAAGAAGCAAAGAGCTTCAGACCTATCAGTTTGACCTCTTTTCTTCTGAAATGCTTATAACGCATAGTCGATCATCACATCCGTGATGTTCATCTGGCTAATGTGCCTCTTCATGTGAACCAACATGCCTACCAATCTGGAAAGTCCACTGTGACTCTTTTTCACAAAGTTGTTTACGATATCGAGAAGGCATTCGCTCAAAAGCAATCCTGCTTGGGTGTTTTCTTAGATATCGAGGGTGCCTTTGACAATGTGCCTTTCGATGCCATATTGGAAGCCGCACGGGGTCATGGTATATCTCCAATGATTTCCAATTGGATTCACCAAATGCTCAAAAACCGACATCTTTTCTCGACTTTGCGTCAAGCGGCGATTAGGAAATTGAGTGTTTGTGGATGCCCCCAAGGGGGAGTCTTATCACCACTTTTGTGGAATCTCGTAGCAGATACGCTATTGAGGCAACTCAATAATAGCGGTTTTCCTACTTATGGTTTTGCCGACGACTACCTAACATTGTCAGCCGGTATGTGCATCAGCACCCTTTCCGACCTGATGCAAAACGCTCTTCAGGTAGTTGAGGGTTGGTGTCGCCAATATGGCCTTTCGGTAAATCCGAGTAAAACATCTATTGTTCTTTTCACGGAAAAGCGAAACCGTTATGGTATTCGACCTTTACGTCTCTTTGATTCTGAAATCAATGTAACTGAACAGGTAAAGTACGTTGGAGTCATTCTTGATTCCAAGCTTTCCTGGACACCTCATGTTGAGTTCAGAATCAAGAAAGCTTGTATGGCCTTCGGGCAATGCCGGCGAACCTTTGGTACAACTTGGGGTCTTAAACCCAAGTATATAAAATGGATTAACACAACTGTTGTTCGTCCAATATTGGCTTATGGATGTCTGGTGTGGTGGCAAAAGGGCGAAGTGAGAACGGTCCAATCAAAATTAGGCCATCTCCAAAGGATGTGCTTAATGGCGATGTCTGGAGCGTTCTCTTCAACTACTACGGCAGCGCTCGAAGTGCTCTTTGACGTTGCCCCACTACACATTCATCTCCAACAAGAAGCACTTTCTTGCACTTACCGTCTATGGGTACTCGGTTTACTAGAGGAAACTCCTGTGAACCGCAGCTCAACACACACCTCGTTGTTTCCCCTTTTTGTGAATTGGGACAAAGTTGTCCTTGCTCCAAGTGATCTTACAATTTCTTGTAATTTTCCATATTGGACATTTTCCACGAAATTCCCTTCCCGGGAAGAGTGGGCATCTGGTTATCTGGAGAGAAGTATTTCAGACGGCATCGTATGTTACACTGATGGCTCCCTTCTCGAAGGTCGAGCAGGTGCTGGTGTTTATTCTCGTGAGCTAAGGCTGCATCAGTCTTATTCACTTGGTAGGCACTGCACCGTTTTTCAGGCCGAAATCTTTGCTCTTATGTGCGGAGTGCAATCAGCACTTCAGCAGCACGTAATGGGCAAAGTAATATACAGGGGATGGCCAAAATGTTTGGGATAGGCAATTTTTTTTCTCCAACAAAAATATTCAACATGCTGTAACTTTTCATAGAGTGCATAAAAAAAATTCAAATTTTGACTGTTTGTCAACCTATTATATGTGCATAATTGCTACAAATTTGGGCTCGATTGATTAATTTTTCGCGAAGTTAGAACCGTTCGGGTAAAACACTATTATTTAGACAACTAATTGTTGAACAGTCATATCTCGGAAACCAGTGAACCGAATTGAATGATTTTTTTAACGTTTATCAACAATATATTGATACTTAATACGACGTTATAAAATGTAATATTTTCTCACGGCGAATTAAATTATACCGGATTGAAATTTTTACCCATATAAAGGAAAATAAGTCAAATTTACAATACCACACAAAAATTACTAAATGTGTTCTTCCTTCAATCTAAATAGGCTCAAATATATCTGTTTAGAGATAACTTGTGAGCAGAAGTGGAAAATCTTTGGATATCAACACTTAAATTTATTGACATTGATGTAAAAAAATGACATTTTTTCGAGAAAAATCCAAAAAGTGTCAATCCATGATAACTTTTTTCAACGTTTAAAAAGTACCTATGTTTTAATAGTTTGTGAAGCATTTACATATTGTTAGTGTACGTTCAAAATTTCATTCAATTCGGTTCACTGGTTTCCGAGATATGACAGCTCAAAAATGAGCTGTCTGAAAAATAGTGTTTTACCCGAACGGTTCTAACTTTGGCGAAATATTAATCAATCGAGCCCAAATTTGTACCAATGATGCACACATAATAGGTTGACAAACAGTCAAAATTTGAGATTTTTTGATGCGCTCTATGAAAAGTTATAGCTTGTTGAACTTTTTTGTGAGAGAGAAAAAAGTTGCCTATCCCAAACATTTTGGCCATCCCCTGTACTTCTGTTCAGATAGCCAAGCTGCTATTAAAGCACTTGCTTCGGCCAACTCCAGGTCGAAAATAGTTATCGCTTGTCGAACTCAAATCGAGGAGCTGAATTCAGCAAACGCTGTTCACCTTGTATGGGGTACCTGGCCATTCTTCTGTCGCTGGAAATGAATTGGCTTGGCTGATGAGTTAGCTCGCACTGGAGCACCACATGACTTCATTGGCCCTGAGCCAACTATTCCGGTATCCAAGTGTTGGGTGAAGCTTCAGAATGACACCTGGGCTGCCACTCAGCAAAAACAATACTGGAATAGTTTGGAGTCATGTCCTCAAACAAAATTGTATTGTACTGAGCCACCTCTAGGGGTGGCAAAGTATCTAACAAATCTGTCAAAGCAGAATTGCAGCATGCTGGTCAAAGCATTGACTGGCCACTGCCGACTCAGTTATCACATGGCGAATATTCAGCAAGCTGATTCATTTGCCTGTGATAGCTGTGAATCCGATTATGGAACTTCGTATCATATGTAACTGTCCAGTTTTTGCGCAATTGCGTTTCCGAGTACTCGGGAAACACTTATTAAGTGAAACTGATTTCAGAAACCTGAACCTTCAGGACGTTCTGTTGTTCTTGACCCGCTGTGGTAAAGATCTATAGGCTCTCTTTACGCTTTATGCGTTATCACAGTGCCCTTTTCAGGGTGCTGTTTGAACCCATTGTGGTACGCTTATGCGTTATTACAGTGTCCTTTTCAGGACGCTATGTGAACCCATTGTGGTACGCTCTTGCGAGTATGACGATCCTATTCCCTTACCTGCCCTTTCCCATGTCCTATCCTTTTTCCTTCCCTTCTCCGTCAGGTAAATGATGAATAGGCTCGTGTTCATGGCGATGGCACAAATTTCCCAAATGGAGGAGAACGTGCCTCTAGAGCCGACCTACTGATACCTGATACCACATGCAAAGAATTACACCGAACTTCGTCTATTTACTAATTTACTAATCATACACTTGGTTAGCTCATTATATATAGCGTGGTCGATCGGCAAGAGACTGAACCAGGCGACGCACTGGTACAATACCAGCACATCAAACTCTAATCCGTTTTCTTTCAAATACCTTCAAAAAATGAAGAGGTAACACATCAGTTTCCCAAAACCCGCACTAGCGTTTCAAGACTCTATTACGAATTCTCTTGAAACGATGGAGCTTTGTTATATTCTCCGTATATTCTTTTTCGGAATTTATTGTTCGACATTGGTGGTCGAACCACGGATGACGGACCAGGTGTCTCCACCCCACTTGTTGGTTATGTTCTAGACTAGACTAGACTTACTTACCTTACCGGTCAGACTATGGCCTGGGTGTCCTCTGCTGTACATAGGAGTCGTCTTGATTCGGCTCGGTTCAATGCAGTGCTTCTCCAATTCCGCACATTGCGAAGGGTCCGCGAATCGTCTTCCACTTAATCGACCCAACTAGCTCGCTTTGCACCACGTCTTCATTTACCGGTCGGATAGCCCTCAAAAATTTATAATTTTAATCGGGTTGCTATCCGACATTCTGATGACGTGACCCGTCCACCGTAGCCTCCCGATTTCGAAAATCATCTCACTCGTGTTTATCCCCGCTCTTCTTATTACACCTTCTAACGCAATGTTGAACAGCAAGCACGTAAGACCATCACCTTGCCGTAACCCTCTGCGAGATTTGAAGAGACTCGAGAGTGTCCTTGATACTCGAACTACGCACATCACTCGATCAATCGCCCTTGTTTAATCGTATCAGTTTATCCGGGAATCCGTATTCGTGCATAATCTGCCATAGCTGTTCTCGATCGATTGTATCATACGCCGATTTGAAATCGATAAACAAGTGATGTGTGGGCACGTTGTATTCGCGGCATTTCTGCAACACCTGGCGGATGACGAACATCTGGTCCGTTGTAGCGCGTTCACCCATGAATCCAGCCTGATATTGCCCCACGAATTCTTTTGCAATCGGTGATAGGCGGCGGCATAAAATTTGTGCGAGTACCTTGTAGGCAGCGCTCAGTAGTGTGATCGCGCGATAGTTCCCGCAATCCAACTTGTCGCCCTTTTTGTAGATGGGACACACGATACCTTCCATCCACTCCTCCGGCAATACTTCATCCTCCCAAATCTTGGTAATGACCCAGTGTAGTGCTTTCACCAGTGCTTCTCCACCGTGTTTTAGTAACTCGCTTGGTAGTTGATCTGCTCCAGCGGCTTTGTTGTTTTCATCCGGCTAACCTCTTGGAGATCAGGGGCTAAAAAACCTTTGGTCCTGCGCACGAACTCCTAGATTTGTTACCACGCTACCTTCGGTACTTGCAACGTCACCATTGAGGTGATCATCGTTATGCTGCCGCCACCTCTCGACCACCTCACGCTCGCTCGTGAGAATATTCCCGTGATTATCTCGGCACATGTCGGCTTGTGGCACAAAGCATCTGTGCGAGCGGTTCATCAGAACTTTCGTGTGTCCTTAGCGCGGTACAGCTCTTCCATCGCTTAGCGATCTCGTTCTTCCTGCTGGCGTGTTTTCCTCTGGAAGACTGATTTCTGCCTGTTCCGCGCCTGTCTAACGTGCCTCATTCGCCCTCGTATGGTGTTGCAGCATTCTCGCCCATGCTGCATTCTTCTCGTTTTTCAACTGTTCACATTCGCCGTCGTACCAGTCGTTTCTGTGATTCGGAGTCGCGAAGCCTAGTGCTGTAGCCGAGGTACTATCTATGGCGGATCGAATGTCCCTCCAGCCATCTTCAAGTGTAGCTGCGCCAAGCTGCTCTTCCGTTGGTAGGGCCACTGCTAGCTGCTGCGCGTAGTCTTGAGCCACTTCTACGCTACGCAGCCGCTCGATGTTGAGCCGCAGCGTTTGACCTCGATGCGTGATTATAACCGTCGAAAGTTTTGAGCGCATGCATACAGCTACTAAGTAGTGATCCGAATCTATATTCGCACTGCGGTATGTGCGGACATTGGTTATATCCGAGAAGAATTTACCGTCGATTAGAACGTGGTCGATTTGATTTTCTGTTTGTTGGTCGCGTCGTGTGATATCCAGGTGGCTTTGTGGATATCTTTGCGGGGGAAGAAGGTGCTTCGGACTACCATACCACGGGAGGCTGCAAAGTTTACGCATCGCTGGCCGTTATCATTCGATACGGCGTGCAGGCTGTTTCGCCCGATTACCGGTCTGTACATTTCCTCCCTTTCTACCTGCGCGTTCATGTCGCCGACAACAATTTCATGTCACGAGGCGAGCAAACATCATGTGTTTGCTCTAACTGCGCGTAGAACGCTTCTTTCTCATTACAGTCATACCTCGATATAACGTAACTGCAATTTTATTTTCGTTACGTTATATCGAAGTTACGTTATATCGAAGCAAAAAAAAATTTTCACGAATTTCGTTTTAAATACATATTTTGAAAAGAAAATTACCAAAAAGATTATGTTAATCACCCAACAGTGATTTCCTGCCTTTCTTATAAATATTTTTTCATCATTGAATTTTATATATTTTTTTAAACGTTTGTAGGATCATACAGAATTCGAATACTTGGCATGTCTCTTTATATTTAACTATTTAAGTCAATGTCACATATATCAAGATTCTTCTCCTTTTTTGCATCTAGACCTGATCAAACGTCAAGCGTTATCTATTGGTGTAATTATAAGTAAGACATCTATGTGACGCAGGCAAAATTATAATCCGATGATGCCTCCAGGAATACCTCTCGGGATTCCTCTAGAAATAATACAGGAATTCACCCAGGAGTTCCTGGTTGAGTACCTCATGAAATACCTCATGTGATTCATCCTGAAGTTCTCTAAGGATATTTATCCAAGGATCCTTCAATCTTCTATGATTCCTCCATAAATTCTTACTGAATTTTATATCTGCTATGATATATTTAGGAACGCCTGCCTTAATTGCTTCAGATGTTCTTGATATGATTCCTCCACGTGGTTTCTCAAGGGATTTCTGTAGGATTCCCCAAAGAGATTTGCTTTTCAAGATTTATTCTGTCCAAGATTTTTCCAAGGCTTAATTCTGTCGTTCCTCTTAAAATTTCTACTAGGATTTCTCCAGTCACTCCTGCAAGGATCCTCCAAAAAGTTCCAATATTTCAACTATTCCTGTTCGAAGAGTCCCAAGTAACACATTTGTTGCAGAAGACTCACGGCGGTGCAGGTTTTGTTGCGCAGGAGCCACTGTGACTTACTTCTAACAAATGAATTCTTACTTGCTGGAAGTAAATCGCAGTGACTTCTTCGCCATGAAAACCTGCGCCGCTGTGACTCTTCTAAGACAAGTGTGTTACTTAGGGCATTCGCCAAGATTCACCCAGGTATTCTTGCTGCAACTCATCCAGCACAATGACGGAGTTTCCAAAAGGTTTCCTCTTCAGATCCCGCTAGAAAAACTTATGTGATTTCTCCAGAAGTTTCTCCAGTAACGCCTTGGAAATTTCCTTCTGAGATACAGAAGTAATTCTTTAAAAAAATATTGCAAGGATGTCTCCAAGATTAACAGATAGAATTCCACTAGAAATTTCTTCAAAGATTCCTCCAGATATTCCTTATTTGATTTTTCCAGGAATTCTTCCTGGAATGCAGCGCGGATTTTTTTTAAATTACTTCAGGAATTCAACCTGAGTTTTTTTTTCCATGGATTCTCACTGTGACCCTTCTTGAAAATCCAACTATGATTCCACCAGTGCACGAATTTCTCCAGAAGTTCCTGATGAGATTTATACAGAAGTTCCTTATGTAATAAAGGACTGCCCCTGAATGTTACCAGGAATAGCTGTGTTTATTGCGGTAGAAATTCCTCCGAGGATAAAGCACGATTTTTTCCAGGCATTCCTCCAGGAGTTCCACCATTTATTCAGGAATGTCTTTAGAAAATCCTTCACGAGTTCTTCTGAGGATTTCTTCGCGAATTTCTCCAGTGATTTCTCGAGTTCACTACCAATGCTGTCTACTGTCATCTCGTTTGGAATTTAAAGGCTATGTTCCAGTAGGGATGTAATGTCAATAATGCGTAGAAGATGTAATGTTTGTTCCGTGAAAAGCTATATAACATTTCTTATCAACAGTGACACCGAAAATTCTTATAAAACTTTTAAATTTGTCATATAACACATAACTGGATAGCAGGCTTGGTTCCAGGAGGGGTGTAATATTATATAGAAAATTTTGTAAATCACTCTAATTATTTAAATAGTGAAAAGTTGAATCCAAAAAAAAAGTTACGTTATATCGAGGTAAAAGTTACGTTATATCGAGTTACGTTATATCGAGGTTACGTTATATCGAGGTTACGTTATATCGAGGTATGACTGTATCAGGTCTCCCTTCGTGTGGACAGTGCACATTGATGATGTTTTAGTTGAAGAAACGGCCCTTAATTCTCAACCTGCTCATCCTAGCGTGGATCGGTTGCCACCCGAACACACGTTATCGCATGCCCACTTCCCAGCACTATAAATCCTGTTCATTGGTAGTGCGACAGCTTTGGACGAATTTCGCACCGACTCGTCTTCGGGGTTGGCAGCACCCCCTCAGAATGTTATGAAATTTTGTAGGTTTCAAGACTTTACCTTTTCAAGCAACTTTGCATATTTTGTTTTTTCAAAATTAACCTAGACTAACATTTAAAAAGAGTCAAAGTTTTTTAACCGTTTTTTTTCACAAAAAAATAACTCGAATATGATAAGATGTACAAAAAAGTTAAGTATGGGGGACATTTAGAGAATTGTCCAAGCTTTCATGAAAAAATATTTTAAAAATTCTAAATACATTTTTACACGTTAAAAAATATATTTTTAAAATTAAAAGTCAATTTACAGAAAATGCCCACTTTTTTATGTTTTGATATTTTTTTCCAAGAAAGTCAATATTGTTGCCTAACTTTCCTCCATACATCACAAGATGGGCACTTTTAAGGAAAAAAAGTTTTTCTAACAAAAACTTTTTCATGTTAGTTTTTTTAGCGTGTTGCGCATTAGCCGTTTTTTTCACAAAAAATATAACTCGAATATGATAAGTTGTACAAAAAAGTGATGTATGGGGGACTTTTAGGGAATTGTCCAAGCTTTCAAGAAAACATATTTAAAAAATATAAGAAAATGTTTTACACGCTAAAAAATATCTTTTCAAAATTAAAAGTCAATTTACAGAAAAAGCCCACTTTTTTATGTTTTGAATTTTTTTTCCCAAGAAAGACAATATAGTTGCCTAACTTTCCTCCATACATCACAAGATGGGCACTTTTAAGGAAAACAAAAAATTCTAAAAAAAACTTTTTCATTTTATTTTTTTTTTTTGCGTGTTGTGCATTAACTCGTACAGTAATGTATCCAGAATCCTAATGACAATCCATTAAAACTTAATGGGCTCAACTACTTTTTTAATATCTTAACGTGCTTGACATTGAAAACGTGCTTGATATTGGAAAGGGCTCAAGACAAATTTGCTTTTAGGGTTTTATATCAATGAAAACGCTTGTGTATTGATGAAATATGTACATATGTATATGTGTATTCAATTATTTTCTTTTCTACAATATATACATCCTTCTTTTATACATTCTATTGTAACGTTTTTTGAATATTAGATCTTTAGTCTATCTGAAATAAAGTAAACTTTTTTGGATTATCTTTTGAATTTGAAAACTTCTTCGCTTCAATTTGATTTTCAGAATGAATGAAATTTTTGTGTACCAGATATTGTTTTTACGTGACTGTATGTGTATAGTTCTTCAAGCTCATCCGTCATTTTTGCATATTGTTCATTTGAAATAAAGCAGAAATTCAATTTTGTTATATGTATATCTGACTGTTTAACTGCCCAGTCATACAGTTCTCGAGGAGTTGTGATTGTGTTTCCATAATCTCGAGCAAGACTTGCTCGTTTTGCCATTCGCTTGAGAGTACCTCCAACAGCGTCACATGGACCTTTGCCATGTGAAGTTGCGAAGAAGTGCCATTCTGCTTCCAATCCATAATTGGACCGAAAACTGCACAAACTGGCAATTTTTTTTTTGTTCTTATAATGAGCTGCTGCTCCATCTGACATGAAAGTAATTTTTGAGAAATCAATCGATTGTTTAATGAAATCCAGCAGTTTTGATATAAATAACTGAACTGCTGTTGTATCGTGTGTAAGTACTTCAGATATTATTATAAAGCTCAAGTTTTCCAACTTATTTTCTATTCTGTAGTACACTTCAAAGGGGTGAATGGTAGCTTGAGAATTATTCCAATGGTAACCTTGAGCTGAATTTTGAATGATAAATGAATAATTTTCTGAAAAGTCACAAATTGTTAATACTTCACCCTGTTTAAGAGATTCTTTTTTATCCCGCAAAAATGAGGATTGTTCTTTATAAATGAAATCATGAGTTATAAGCTTATCAACTTTTTCTACAAAATACGGAACAAACTCGTCTATAGTCTTAGTAATAGTTTCCAAATTGCATCGATCAGTGGTTAGCCATTGTTGAAATAAAACCGATTCTTTATCATTCGCTTCTAATAATGATGTTAGTTCCCTGGTTCTAGGCACACAATAATACAATTTCAGCAAACAGAATGCTGTTTTAAGCATTCAGATATCAAAACAAGCTGAGAAACAGGTTCTATTCCAGTTGGGATGTAACGCCAAGAAAAAGAAGGCACCCAATCAAACAAAGTTGTAATGCCCATTGAGTGTTATTAAATGGGTATAAGGATTCTTGATACATCCTGTACGAGTTAATGCGCAACACGCTAAAAAAAATAACATGAAAAAGTTTTTGTTAGAAAAACTTTTTTTCCTTAAAAGTGCCCATCTTGTGATGTATGGAGGAAAGTTAGGCAACAATATTGACTTTCTTGGAAAAAAATTTCAAAACATATAAAAGTGGGCATTTTCTGTAAATTGACTTTTAATTTTAAAAATATATTTTTTAGCGTGTAAAAATGTATTTAAAATTTTTAAAATATTTTTTCCTGAAAGCTTGGACAATTCTCTAAAAGTCTCCCATACAACACTTTTCTATAGGTCTTGTCATTTTTGAGTTACATCGATTTTAAAAAATTCTTCGAAAAAAAGTTAGGCCCTCTTCAAATGTTACTCTTGAAAATTTTCGAAAATTTAAGTATGCAAAGTTGCTTATAAAAACCTAGTCTTTATGCCCACCAAGTTTCATTCGATTCTGAGAGGGTGTTGCCAACCACTGGTCGAGTTGGCGCGAAATTCGTCTTTGGTAGAAGGTTGCCGCTGTATGCCCACTTTTCCACACTTTCTGTCCAGTCCAACAAAGCTCCTGGAGCGCCACGATGTCGAAGCTGCTGGGTTGTAAGTCGTCGTAGATCATTCTGTTACATCCTGCGAAACATAGTGACTTGCTATTCCATGTTCCAAGTTGTTATAACAATTAACGTTATTGTTACTTTGTTAATTAATAACATCATTCTCCGTTACGACTCTAATTTGAATAGAAGCGTTTTCTATCAAAACATGAGCATTAACAATAATAATCAATAATCTGGTAGAAGTAGCTCACTTTCCTCCCCGGCTAGATTGTCGGTTGAGGTGTTGGACGGAGCGTGGTTGATGAGAGCCATCAGCAAGAACCGAAATGGGCTCTCTGCGATGGAGGTGACTGCACAGCAGCTTGACTCTATCATTGACTTTGCGTACTCGAAGTCCAACATCATCAAGGATCATGAGAAACTGCGGCAGCGACAGAACCCGCAAAGACAAAGCTTACGATGTCTACCCAGATGGAGGCCTTTGCTTTCGTGGGTAGCCCAAAGAGTGCGGCGGATGTGATTGGTTTTGACTAGCAGAAGCATGTGGGGCAGCCATCAGATGAGAAGCTACCAGGAGACGCTCGCAAAGCTAGGAGGTTGTTGAAACCGAAGGTCATCAGTAGTGCTGAGAAGTCGGAACCCGGCCAGCATTGTCGAATCTAGCTTTTTCTTTTTTCTTGCTCACTCTCCTAAACAAACACGAGAAAGAGAAGGATGAAAAAGGGTGCCGCGGCACCCCTTTGCATCCCGCTCTTTCTTGTGTTTGTTTAGGAGAGTGAGCAAGTAAAAAGAAAAAGCTAGATTCGCCAATGCCGACCAGGCGCCCTGCAGATCAGCAATCAAACCAGAACACAAGTCATGGCCCTGACAGGACTGTGTAGGCGATGCGATGTGGCGGTGAAGCCTACAAGGCACAAGGCTGCACAAGTCTACCCAAGTGTTTGATTTGTTCCAGGAAATCCAAGGTGCCCGGCCTTCAGAAAAGCCACAGCTGACAAATCACAGTGCAGGTAACGCTGCTGAACTTAAGCTATTATTTTGACGCAGCCCACAAGTGCTGTGTCAGGCAGCTGCTGAGAGGGGCACGGATATCGCCATCGTAGTGGACCCATACCGAGTACCCGCGAGCGATTAGATCACGGATGGTTCCGTAAAATGGCGGCGATGTGGATGATGGGTAAATATTCTGTCCACTACTTTTACGAGAGCTGCAAGGTAAACGAGGTCTTCTTCTGTAGCTGCTATGCGCCTTCACGTTGGTCGATAACCTTGCCAACAGGGCGAAGGCCGGTGATAATAGCGGGTGACTTCAATGCCTGGACCGTTGAATGGAGAAGCCGTTTTACGATCCAGCGAGGCCAAATCCTGCTAGAGGCAATAGCTATGCTAGATGTTGAACTGGGTGATGTCGGAACGGAGCGGAGTTGATTATCGACGTTACTATTTTTAGTCCTGGACTAACAAGTAGTTCATGCTGAAGGGTAGACAATGGCTACACTCACAGCGATCACCTGGTGGTTCACTACAGTATCGACAACAACAACAGCAGACAGCAGGTAGAGGAAGGGGCTACTAAGCCAATGTCAAGCCCTCGTGGGTCGAAGACAACTAAGAGACATTCAGAGAGAGTGACGCTTCGCCGTGAGCGAAACTCACTCGGTCTAAGCGGTGATGAGTTGGTAGCGGTGCTCTTGCGAGTATGCAATGTCACAGTGCCTAGGCAAGTCCACCCTAGGAATGGGAGACCAACTGGCGTACTGGTGAACTCAAGCGATTGCAAACCTGTGCCGCACCTGCCAACGGGTCAGGAAGCGAATGCAGCGAGCACGTACTGATGAGGAGCGAAAAGAACGACTGGTGGCGTTCACCGCTGCCAAAGTTGCGCTGTGGAGCAAGCAAAAAGGTCTGTTTTGGGGGGTCTACGTCAGAGTACCAATGTGAAACCTAGGGGTGATGCCCACAGAATCGTGATAGCCAAGACAAGAGGTGTAATGGCTCCTGTGGAGCAATCCTTGGGTAGTGATCCTAGTCTTTGGCCTCCTTTCCTAGGAGCGCTAGGAACTGAGGCTGGCAAAAAGGGAGGGTCACCGATGAGGAACTGGAGATAGCAGAGTCCCTTTGCGTAGTTAAGGCCCCAGGTCCGAACGGAGTTCCCAATCTGGCCTTAAAAGTAGCTATTGCAGAAGCAACCGGGATGTTCAGGTCTGCTATGCAGAAATGCGTGGAAGAGGGAGTTTTCTCAAAGATTTTGAAGCGGCAGAGGTTGGAATTACTGCCAAAGGCGGGGAAACCACCCGTCGCCACATAGACGAATAGGGTACCGAGCCACTTGGGCAGCGGCTGGCATTTTCGATACTCTTTCGCTATAACTCTGTCAATACCAAACTAAGTGACTCCAAATTTTGTACACTGCTTTATATTCTACTTCACCGCTTTCCAAAAACTGTGTCAATGGGTTCGAAATTTCCTGAGTTACACCGGAAAACTGCCCAAAATGAAAGCCCTGCCGAGATGGTTTCACTTCCCTATGCTTGATCGACAAGGCGACACTTGTATTCACTTTTTACTAATTTAACAATTCGATAGTTTTTTTTTATCTTTTTATTTTCGCAAATTTAAAGTGATTCGGGAGCTTAACTAAAACTTTTTATAAGGAAACGAATCACATTCAAAAGGTTGCGATGATATATAATCTGACTAAGATGAAAAAAAACCTGCGTTATTTTTCCCAATCCGTATTATGTAGCTCCCAATTCACAGCAGCAACCGTTCCCACACTAAAAAATATGCGATCCATTATCGCTCCGGCAACTGTTTACGACTTCCTTTCTTAACTAAACACGCGTTCTGTGGAGGCACCCAACCGTTTTATGGCTTGACGGCGCAACAAAACGTTCACCACCACCAATCGGACACGTTGAAGCAATCAACGCCGCAACGCAACAACCGACCAGAGTTTTCCACTTTTGCTTTCAGACTTCCCGGGGAAAGTTTCCTTTTAATATCCTGTGGTTGTGTAGGTAGGTATATGTCGGAATTGCACGAGAAACCTTGTTGCGCATCAAGATATGTAGCAGTTTGTCACGAATATCTAATAAATGAAAGTTTTGATTTGGCAATAAGTGTTGTATGTACCTAACTGAGATGGGATTTTGTATGATTAATGATTAGTAGTCTCAAATCTGTGTGCAGACAGTATAATTTATAAGCTTAGTTCGGTGTGGTACTGCAGGTATTTACCAACAACCACGCTTACAAGATCGATTAAACTAAAAATAATACAAATTGTTTCCTCTGAAACAAACTACTAATTAATTCTCTGAGAGATTCTTCAATACAATTATCGTGCCTATCTGCTCGTTCATCCTTTTTATTTCGCCGGAAAAGAGCTAAATCTCAATTACCCGTCAATCTGATCAATACAAATTAAGCTCCCAATTTCAGTAAGGTGTTACGTGATACAAGCCACCATGCCAAAGCCGAAGGAACCCATAACCCTAGTAATCTAAGCAAATTAATGCAACATCAA
Source organism: Aedes albopictus (assembly GCF_035046485.1). Classification (NCBI taxonomy): domain Eukaryota; kingdom Metazoa; phylum Arthropoda; class Insecta; order Diptera; family Culicidae; genus Aedes; species Aedes albopictus. The sequence goes on along the minus strand of NC_085136.1, from coordinate 135,441,421 downwards.
CCAATTTTCCCATACCCTTATGGCTTACGTATACGTGGGAAAACCGATACGAAAGGTAGCCCCAAATAGCCCATCATCAACCGTGTTACTGATAGCCTTTGCTTGAGTTGCCTCCCACCGTCCCTTGCCGCCACGCCCCGTCTATCTAATGGACATGCTGCTGTGTGGCCGGCGGTATTTATAGAAAGGACTATACCCACTTAAACGTCTCGTACGAGTTGACCAGTTGGCTGTGGGGGGCGAATGGTGGAACCCTGACCGGTATTAACAGCAGGAGGATAAAGGCAAGACCGTCGAATCACTTTAGGAGGGCGATGTGGCGCCGCGCCGCACCGGTGGGATTTGCTATGGGAAAAGTGTTCTCGTTTCCCTCCGGAGTCAGACTCGTAAAATCACCCCCCAAGTGGAGGTTAGTGGAGGGTGTGAAGTTGTTATCACCTGACAAGAGAGGTCGTTCCGGAGCAGCTTCAAGTGCTGCTCTCGAGTGATCCCGGCCTTCTTGCGCTTGTCGAATTTGTAGCAATTTGTTCAATATGTCGTAGGTGGTGCCATAGCATTTGAATGTGTGTGAACAATTTGCGGCAGGCGGGTGAAAAAAAAGCTGAAGAATAAACAGGGGAAAACCTGAGTAAATTGGAAAATCGGCATCCAGTGTAGTAACGGTGGTTGTGCTAAAGTAGGTCGTCGCACATTCATGGGGTACCTTTGCTTTGACCCGATAGCAGCGCCGTCGATGGAGCGTAACGAACCGGCAGCGCACGTAGGGGTAGGTGGATCAGTTGAATGGCCAAAATATTACAGATCGATAATCCGTCGTAACACCGTTTTATCTCACCGATCATGTTGTATGTATCTAAAAGAGTTTTGTTTAATGAATTTACAAACTGAGATTTTCTTTAGCGCGTCACGCCATCACAGTTTTAATATATAAATACTTCATCATATTTCAACAATAGCCCTGGTCATAGTGTATCGTTGTGCTTGCCTCATAATATACAAATTCATGCAATAGCAGTCAATGAAAGCCCTTCAATGAATAACTGGTAAAGTGCTAAGAGAACACTAAATTGAAAAGAGGTTGGCCAAGTTCCAGTGGGAAAGTAGAGCCTCATAGAAGAAGAAGAAGAAGAAGAAGAAGATTTCAACAACTTTGACTCTGAAAGTCTACGGGTTCAGATCCCTATTCGATAATATAGCACGCTCAACAAGATCTGCTTCCAACAACTTATAGCACGATCATCCAACTCCGCCTCAAAGAACTCATAGGGCGATCATAATACTCTTCTGTCATTAACTAATAGAACGGCCATTCAGATCCACTTCAGACAATCTATATATAACATGGTCAATGATCATTAGGTTGTCCCAAAATTTGCACATGGTCGAAAAGCTTGGGGGCTCACCCTGCAAATTACAGCTAAGGGTGTTAGAAACAAACTTTTGTATGATGGCAACTTTCAGAAATGACGTTTAGAGGTCGCCCCGGCGAGATTTTTGAAAAATGGCCATTTTTCTTAATAAATTTCATACAAATATTGTTTACCGTACAAAAATTGGCAATACTCACTATTTTTATAATTTTTACAGCTTGATATGGATCCAAACTACTTGGGAAAAATAATTAACAACATGTTTTGCAGGTAAATTTTTGATACTGAATTTTTGAATTTACTAAAATTTGTAATTTTTTGATATACTGTGCATTTTACCCATCATAAAAAGTATCTGAACATTATGTTAATTTAAAACAATTTCCATAAAAAGATAGGAAATTTTATGAGGAAAAACTTTGCCGAAGACAGCATGGCGTTTTTTCTATCCGTTTTAGAGTTATTCACAATTTACTATTTAGTGAAAATTGAATTGTTGGGTATTTTTCTAATAATGTCACATAAGAACTTCCCAGAAACTTATACAAAAATCACGTATGCTCAACAAGTTTTTGTCTTGATTGTGTTTAGGAATTATGGTGACATAATTAATTGTTTTTTTTGTTATTCAATCCCTTCATATAGAAATCAACTAGTAAAGATTTCTTAAAAAGCTAGCTCTCTTGACAAGTTATGTGCTGCCTATTGATTTTTAAAGATATTCTCCACAAAATGTTGAGCCTTATTTTCGCGTTTATTTTGTATTTTTGTATGAGTCCTGGACCAGTGAAACAGCCTAGGAAACAGTGGCAAAGTGAATAAAGGCGAATGCGTTGATACATACCCGCGATTACGAACATCTTACGTAAGAATACCAATTTTTAGATACTAAGTTCCAATTCAAGACATTCTAAAAAGCAGAGCATGTTTTTTTTACATTTACTGACTTGAACTATCTTATCATCACCGAAAATAAGATATACCGAGGCAAATTGAACCAGTGAGTTAACGTCATGTTATCCAAGGTTAAGCCTGGAACATATAGCGTCCGTCCGTCGAGGTTTGCGTTTTTTTTTTGACAGTTTTCCCATGGGAAATGTGTCAAACTACTGTCTCGCACACGCAAACGTATGCATTGTGTGGGGCACTTTAGAACAATTTGTTTATCATAACACATACACGGCATACAGTAAGATAAGGTAGGCTATTATTTGCAAACAACAGTTTTTGACGTAAACAAGTGACGTCATTTTTATCGTCCTATGTGTTGATCAAAATGATAGGGACTACTAGAACGTTTTATTCATGTCTTTGAACGATTTGAACAACATCATTGAAAACCAAAACGGCATATTTTGAGGAATGTATCACCTTCTGAATGATATAGAAAATGTGCCGTGCGTTTGATTGTGTATTATGCTCGTATAAACCATGAGCCATTTTACGATGTGACAACAATGTTGATGATGATATGATTTTCATGGGTTATTGGACGCTACCTTCTGTCAAAATTCATTCATAAAATCGGCTCGTTAAATGGACTATTGTCAGTACAACCGTTAAAAATGCCATGGCCTACTGAGGCATCTCAAAATGGTACCTAATGATGAAGTTTCTCGCTAGTAGGTACCTATATCAAAGAAATTGGATTTGTCAACGGAAACAAAAATTCAATAAATGATTCCACCATAATTCCTAAACACAATGAAGTGAAAAACTTGTTGAGTATACGTGATTTTTTACTTTGATGTGTTTTTGGACAGTTCTTTTGTGATTTTTCTTAAAAATACCTAAAAATCAAAATTTCACCAAATAGTAAATCGTGAATAACTCTAAAACGGATAGAAAAAACGCCATGCTGTCTTCGGCAAAGTTTTTCCTCATAAAATTTCCTATCTTTTAATGGAAATTGTTTTAAATTAACATAATGTTCAGATACTTTTTATGATGGGTAAAATGCACAGTATATCAAAAAATGACAAATTTTAGTAGATTCAAAAATTCAGTATCAAAAACTTACCTGCAAAACATGTCGTTAATTATTTTTCCCAAGTAATTTGGATCCATATCAAGCTGTAAAAATTATAAAAATAGTGAGTATTGCCAATTTTTGCACGGTAAAAAATATTTGTATGAAATTTATTAAGAAAAATGGCCATTTTTCAAAAATCTCGCCGGGGCGACCTCTTAACGTCATTTCTGAAAGTTGCCGTCATACAAAAGTTTGTTTCTAACACCCTTAGCTATCATTTGCAGGGTGAGCTCCCAAGCTTTTCGACCATGTGCAAATTTTGGGACAACCTAATGATCATGCAGCTTAGCTTGGTGCGGTCATTCAGATCTGCTTCCGACTACTTAATCCGTGGTCATCGCATACACTTCCAACTAACTGCGCTATGTGTTGCCGGAAGCGGATCTGGATGGTCACACTATGGTTTATTGGAAGCGGATCTAGATGACTGGGTTAAGAGTTAAGATCTGGCTTTCAATTAATGGAAGCGTGTCTGGTTGACCACCCTATGAGTCGTCGAAAGCGAATCGAGATTATTGTTCTTGGAGTCGTTGGAAGTGTATGCGATGACCACGGGATAAGCAGTCGTAAGCAGATCTGAATGACCTTACCATGTGTGATTAAAAGCTAAGTTGGATGACCATCAACCACGTTATATACAGGGTGTTAGGTTCCTGAGTGAAAACTTTTTAAAGGGTAATAGAGGACCATAAATGGTGGAAAAAATTGTTCTACGCATATGGTCAAATCTCAACCGTTACGTAGTTATTGAATTCCCCATGTGTTTGACTCCTAATGCCTTAACTGGCTATAACTTTAAAATGGTCAAACTTATCGCAGTTTTTTTACCCTTATTCGAAAGATTATTGAATTTTTTATCAAATGGCATCTTTGAATCGATTGGTTTAGTTAAATAGCTAAGTTTTCTAGAGCAGAATAGCTAAAAATAGCGTGTTTTAATTTGTTTTTGTCAATTATCTTTAAAAAATGCGTAATAATTTAAAATTCTTTCTTTGGCAAAGTTATGGCCTCTGTTCCACTCTACACTTCGTTCTTTGACACCAAACTTCTAACTCTTATCGTTTTCTTGCAATTTTGATTTAAATGTGCGGTACAATGCGCAAAAAAGTGCTTACCATGACGATTTCAAATTTATGATCTGAAGTGCGACGCTTAAAACGAAATTGCAAGAAAACGATAAGAGATAGAAGTTTGATGTCAAAGAACGAATTGTAGAGTGGAACAGAGGCCACAACTTTGCCTAAGAAAGAATTTTAAATTATTACGCATTTTTCAAAGATAATTGTTAAAAACAAATTAAAACACACAACTTTTAAGCTATTTGCTCTAGAAAACTTAGTTATTTAACTAAACCAATCGGTTCAAAGATGCCATTTGATAGAAAATTCAATAATCTTTCGAATAAGGGTAAAAAAACTGCGATAAGTTTGAGCATTTTAAAGTTATAGCCAGTTAAGGCATTAAGAGTCAAAAACATGGGGAGTTCAATAACTACGTAACGGTTGAGATTTGACCATATGCGTAGAACAATTTTTTTCACCATTTATGGTCCTCTATCACCCTTTAAAAAGTTTGCACTCAGGAACCTAACACCCTGTATAGGTTGTCTGAAGCGGATCTGGATGACCGTGCTATGACTTAGCAACAGAAGAGTAGTATGACCGCCCTATGAATAGTTAGAAGCGGAGCTGGATGTACGTAATATAAACTGTCAGAAGCAGATCATGTTGACCGTGCTGTATTGTCTGGAACAAATCTAGACGGACTGCAGTTAGGTGAGGCTGAAGATATTGTTTTTTAACCGCATGACTATCATAATTAACTTGTATTGGGTAATTCTCGCTGAGACCGGCCCACTATTTACACCTTGTCTTCAAAAATGTATAAGGTGGCGATTTTCTGAAAGTCCTCGCTAAAAAAGTAAGGAAAATGCATTTAGTTACTCAAATTTATGGACCCCCCGTTAGTTAGAGCCACAATAATTTTTGCAGACTCCTCGATTTTGGTCAAATGGTGGCTCATTTAAACCATTATAACTCGAAAGTTTCTCCAAAAACCACATCAAAACGAATTGTTGTTGAAAAGAGGAAAGATAGAGCTACTATTTACAATAATAAGAAGTTGGGTCGGCCATATTGATTTTGGCCGCTATCTTGGATTTTTATACCAAATTTTATTTTCACCATGAGGGCAACCACCGATTTTCAAAATTTTTGCATCAATTGAAAGCTGAGACATTTATACATAACATATCAAAAAATTAGAGATGTCTTTTTCTTCTTTCAATAGTTATCTGCCGTTTTGTAAACAATGCCACTTTCGCGCACTGGGCCCGGTGCCGGCCGTTTACATAAATGTAGTGTTTTTTCGCAGTTTTAACGAACACGAATTTAAAACCTGAACCCACTAATGGAAAGCTGAAGGCTTAAGCTTTCCAAAATACTAAAAAAGTTATAAAAGCAATGATCGCATCTTCGAGAAACAGTCATTAACGGAAACGAACCTCCGATTTGCCCAAATTTTGCGGCAGGTGCCTTTGTGTATACATGCAGGCGTAAACTCGGATGCTGTGGCATGTCGTTGCCGGTGCGCATAGAAATGTAAGGAGAAAGCGTGGCTTAATTTACAAAACTGCAGATAACTTTTTATAGGAAAAAAAAGACATCTCCAATTTTTTGATATGTTATGTATAAATGTCACAGCTTTCAATTGATGAAAAAAATTTGTAAATCGGTGGTTGCCCTAATGGTGAAAAAAATGTTTTGGTATAAAAATCCAAGATGGCGGCCAAAATCAATATGGCCGACCCAACTTTTTATTATTGTAAATAGTAGCTCTATCTTTCCTCTTTTCAACAACAATTCGTTTTGAGGTGGTTTTTGGAGAAACTTTCGATTAATAACTGTTTAAATGGGCTACCATTTGACCAAAATCGAGGGATCTGCAAAAAATGTTTTGGCTCTGACTAACGGGGGGTCCATCAATTTGAGTAACCAAATGCATTTTTCTTACTTTTTTAGTGAGGACTTTCAGAAAATCGCCACCTTGTACATTTTTGAAGACAAGGTGTAAATAGTGGGCCGGTCTCAGCGAGAGTTACCCATTAGCTTTTTTCGATTAATCGCGTACTACTCACAGTAGGAGGGTGTAACGAAAATAATGAAAGAAACTATCTTTCATGTTTGCTATCAATGAAATTGAAATTAACAAAAGGCCATAATTAAACAACACAATCACAACGATGACCTTTTTGCCTAACGTCCTGGCCTTGAACAGCTTGGTACTAGACGTGTGCGCCGAAGCAGTTTTCACCGGCGGCGGCGTGTATAGTAATTTGAGGCAGCGGCGGCGGCGACGCCGGCGTCACGCCGTACGTCCTTTTCGGCGGCGGCGGCGGCGGCGTAATCGGCGTGACCATTTTTTTTTATATTTTTTTTAAGTGAAGTGCTATTCCTAGGCACTAAAAATCGTAAATATAGAATAATATGTTTCTTGTGCATTTTTTATCTATTTTGTGTGAAAGGTTTGAACGTATGTAAATCAAAGGATACAATAAAAACTACGCTCATAAGAAGTACGCTATAAATTTGGGAGACCGGTGTTGTCATGGTAAAATTTAATTGTTGGAATTTTGTTGGGGTTCTTTTCAGGAATTACTCTAGCTATTCTTTCAGGCGTCTTTTCAGGAATTTCTACAGAAAATTCTTAACAGATTCTTCTGGGAGTTCCTCCAGGGGACTTCCTTGAAGATCCTCAGACATTTCTCCCCAACTTCCCTAGAGGTATTTAGAAACCTTCCTTCAGGGATTTTTTCAGATTTTGTTTCCGCTGACCTTTCAAAAACCCCTTCAGAGACTCTTTCAGGAGTTCCTTTAGAAAACACATCAGGATTTGTTTCGTAACGTTTTTCCAGATATATCTCAAGAAATTCTTCTTGGAATTACTACACAGCATTCTCCAGTTTTCCACACATTACTTCAGAGATTCCTTTAAACATATTTTTTTTTAGATTTTTTTTGCGATTCCTTTAAGGACACGCGTCTGGATATCCCGCTTCAACAGTGCATCAGAACTTCAAACGCACAAATCTCAAGAAGAAAACTTCACACAATAGTCCATTTCATTATTCTGTTCTTGCTCACTCGTAATAAGCTTAAAATAAGTAGATCAGGTGCGTTGGTTTTGTGTACTAAGAATTTTGTGCCCTCGAAATCGCGAGTAGGTGCCAAAGTCGGCCATTGTGGCGGCCATTTTGGGTTTCTAACAAGTGTGTCCTTAACCCTTCAGGATGCGTACCGTTGTACACCACTACAACACTACCAAAAAACGTCGCTCGTCATATACAGCGCAAGCGCGGTGCAGTTTCAATTGATTGAATGCGCGCGACCTGAAAAGTTTAGAATACTTCACAAATTCCTCTTAGGAAATTCGGATAGCAACCCGACTAAAATGGTTCTCAAGAGCCATCCGACCGGTAGAAGAAGACGTGGAGCGCAGCGAGCTAGGTGGGTCGACCAAGTGGAGGACGATCTGGGGACCATACGCAGAGTGCGGAACTGGAGACAAACAGCCATGGACCGAGTGGAATGGAGGCGGCTACCATGTAAAGCAGAGGCCACCACTGCCTCAGCTTGATCGATCCCGATCTCCTGGAGGAAATCCTGGAGGTATTTTTGGAGAAATTCTTGGAGGAATGAGATCTTGGAAGAATTTCTGAAAAAAAAATCTGAAGGTATTTCTGAAGGAGTTCCTGAAGGAATTAATGTTGGAATTTCTGGAATAAGTCATGGATGAATACCTGCAAAAACACCTTGAGCAATTCCTTCAGGAATTCTTGGAGGAATTTCTGGAGGAATTCCTAGAGGAAAAGTTGAAGGGATTCGTGGAAAAAATCCTGAAACAATTTCTGGAGGATTTTCTGGGGACCATCCATAAATGACCTAGTATTTTAAGGGGGAGTGGGGAGTCTCTGAAATTGCTACAAGCCATGTATTGATATGGGAAAGTAGAACACGAGGAGAAAGGAGGGTGTTGAAAGTTGTCCAAAAACTGGTGTAGGTTAAAAATAGTGGCGCAGCCGAAAAATTTTTTGATATAAAGCGTTTTATACTGGAAATTTGTTACAGAAATTTTGGCTCTGGGGGGGGGGGTTTAACCCTAAACCAACCTCCACCCCCGTGGCTACACCAGTGCTGCTGCGTCATGTGTTGATGCTCCCTAGTTGGAAATTATGGTAAAAATCCTGGAGAAAGTCCTGGAGGAATTCTTGGAGAAATTCCTCGCGGAATTCTTGGGACAACTCCTCAAGAAATGCTTACAGAAATTCCTGGAAAAAATATTGGAGGAATTTCTAAAGGATTATCCGGAAGATAATTTTGATTTAGAAAAATAAACATGAAAAAATTCGTGGAGGTATTCTCGGAGAATTTTCTAAAGGAATTCTTGGAGGTTATCCTAGAGAAATTCCTGAAAGAATTCTTTGAGAAACTTCTGGAGTAATTCGTGGAGGAATTCCTGGAGAAAAAATTGGAAAATTTTCTGTAGGATTCGTTGGACGGAATTCTGGAGGAATTTCTGGAAAAATCTCAGAAGGAATCTTTGAAAGAATTCATGGATGAATTCCCGCAAGAATTCTTGGAGGACCTTCTTGAGAATTCTCTTGAGGAATCCCTAGCGAAATTTCCAGAGGTATTCGTAAAGCAATTCATTGAAGATATTTTGGAGAAATTCCTGGAGGCATTTCTGGAATAACTTCTGGCAGGTTTTCTGGAGGATTTCCTGGAGAAATCCTTGTGGAATTCCTGGAGGAATCCTTAGAGGATTCTTTCAGGATACCCTGTAGGAACTCTCGAAGTAATCCCAGAAGTAATTTCTGGAGTTATTTCTTGAGTAATTCCTGGGGGATTTTTCGGAAGATTCCCTGGAGTTATCTCCGGAAATATTTCTGGAGGAAATTCTTGAGGAATTCCTGTTGGAATTTTAAGAGCAGGGGTATCTGGAGAAATTTCTGGAGGAATCAGTAAAATAATTTCCGGGGGAATTCTGAAGTAAATTCTGGAGAAATTCCTGTAAGAATTCCCGGAGTAATTCCTTTAGGAATCCCCGGTGGAGTTTCTGTAGTTCCTACACAAATTCCCAGAGGAATCCCTGGAGGCATACCAGGAGAATCCGCTGGAGATTTTTTTAAGGAGTCTCCTGGTGAAATTATTGGGGAATCCGTGGAAGAAGTTCTTGATAGAGATCCTTATATGCAATAATAATGGAAGGTTTTTCTTGAAGACTCGCTGGTGCCTGAAGGAATACCTGGAGAAATTATTGAAAAAACAAAATCCTGGATGGACCATTAGACCAATTCCTTGAAAAATCTCTGAAGGAATCTCCGGAGAAATTCCTGGTGGAAGCCTTGGAGGAGTTAAATAAGGAATCCTTTAGAGAATTCGTGGTGGAATCTCAGAAAAGTTCCTGGAGGAATCTCTGAAAAAAAATGTTGGAAAAAAATAAAGAAAGAAGTCCTGAGTAAATAGCTGTATGAAAAGTTTAAATAATTTATGGGAGGAGTTTCTTGAGAAATTTGAGGAGAAATTCACAAATTCCTCTAAGGAAATTATATCAGGGAATTTTTTTTCCACTAATGTCATTCAGACATCGCGCTAGAAATTCTTTCTAGAATTCAGAAGTATCTCCAGGAGTTCTTTCGGGGTTTATTCCAAATCATCTTTCAAAAATTCATTAAAAGAATTATTCAAGAATTTTTCTAGTACCTTTATCTGCAATTTCTGCTCGGTTTACCGAAGATTTTTTTACTTCTTTACTATTTAATTCAGAAATGCCTTCAAGGATTTTCTCAGGAACTTCTCCAGGATTTCTTCCTTAAAATTTTCCAATGATTTTTTCATAAAATTCTACTAAAAATCCTACCCCTCTGTTGGGGCCACTGCGTCCAATTAACATTACTTTTGTGGCGAATCTCAGGAGTTCCTCCATGTATTCCCCAGGGACTCCAGCGGTTGAATAAAATTAAACCTCATGAGAAAATTTTTAAACATTATTATAGAAATTCCTTCAGGCAACCCTCGAAGAGTAATTCAAATATGATTTATGTTATTTCAAAAAATACTCTTGTAAAGACTGCGCACTTTAGAATCGGTACACTCTCAACCGGCTGCAGATCAAAAACGGTTTGAACTAGAAAAAAATGCTGTAAGAAGCAAATGAAGCTTATTTATTGTATTTTGTAGGAAAAATATGAAAAATTCAGTTTTTATTTCTTCAAAATAAAATTTAGACCTGATTGTGAAATTCATGCCGTTTTATTCTGCACAAACCAATGATCATCTACATTCGCAAATTTCACAGCAATGATGCAAAATATCACCTCACGAATGCTCAATCAACTTATCAATTGTATTTTTATCGCTTGCGATTGAACTGTACACTGCTCAGCGATGACCAGAGGCAAAAAGGTGGCAAAACGAACATGATGTAACTCACAAACGATTTTGCACACATCTGTGAGTGCCGCCACATGCTTACCCGAACAGCCGAAAAACACCGAATGGGTTTGTTTTAGAAGCTACGGTACGAACGCTCGACACGCACACAGAAGCAACATTCGCATGTACCGACACCACACCAGTAACGGTCCCAGCCTACGATGCTTCGCGATAAGCTGATCGAAAAGCATCGAAAGCGATGAAAAGACTGGCTTGGCTGGAACGCAACAGCTCAACGGCGAAAAGGAGCAGCCAACAATGCTGATCAGCGTCGAGTCCGTTCGTGTGCTATTCGTACGGGAGGTTTGTTTGATAAAGCGAGGTAGGGTGAAAACGTATTCGTTGTCGATAGCGAATCGCATCATTTCGCGAACGTTTTCACTAAATAGCAAGATTGTTTCACAGATTACGGGCTGATATTTCCACAAGAGACACAATTATATTCATCAAAGATATGCTCAAAACAAGTTGCGACATTAAACTCTTGACAAATATGATTCACAAGACCATAATAAACTTTTAGCCTTATTGTCCATTCACGCTATATTTAAAACATAATTTTACTCAAAGTATTTTTTTTCGAAAAAAATATTTCCTGGGATCGTTTTTTGGATTTATAATTCCCCAATTCAAGTGGCCCAACTTGATTCATATCGAAACCTGGATGATTTTTGAAATTATTAGCAGTTTTCCCTCACATTAGTCGGAAATTAACAGTCATAAGGCTAACTCCTAATAGTAAGCCCAAAATAAAATAGTTTTCATGGATAAAACACTGAAAACCATATAGATTATGGAACTATAGATGAGATTCTATGATCACAAATAAAAAAATTCTGAGTAGATTCAGTTTTATTGAAAAAAATCGTTAGATATTTCACGCCATCAAAACACATCCAATGAATTTCGTCAGCAATAGTCCATACAGCTTTCGAGCCACGATTATTTATATTGTTCTGCATCAAATCATTGATTTCTTGTATACCAATACTATTCGTATAGTATCTCTCCCGTATGCGTATTTGTCGAACTAAAGTTTATGCGAAAACAACTTTTTTGACCTAAAATATCTATACAAGCCTTTGATTTTCTATAAAACCCTTCAAAGGTTTACCATAGCTATATTGGAAATTTTAAAACACTCATGGAATGTTTTACCTCCATTAATCAACAATCATAATACCAACAACTATTCTATACTGCGTTATTGGTGTGTTTGGTAATTATATATTCCTACATAAATCTTGAATCTGACAATGATTGGTTTTTGCTCAATGTGTGCAGAAAAAACTGGCACTACATATTTACAAATTGAGATCAATAGTTCATCTAAAAATATAAAAACAGCAAATTTTATATTTTTCCTACAAACTACAATAGATAAGCTTCAATTGCTTCTAACAACACTTTTTTCCAAGTGACACCGTTTTTGAGCGGCAGCCGGTTGAAAGTGTACCGATTCTAAAGTGCGCAGGCTTTAAATATTTGTAAATATCTGCTGGAGTCAAACAAAATCACAGATGAACTTCTGGGAAATTTTCTGGAGATACTCCATGAAGAAGTTTATAGAAGCAGCCCTGGAAGAATTTTCGAAGCAACCGATGGAGAAATTTCTGAAAGAATTCTGGGATTACTGTTTAAATATAATTCCTGGAGTTATTTCTGAAGGGGGGACGTCCATAAGTTACGCCACGCTTTGAAAAGGAAGGGGTTCCAAATAGTTTAATAATACCTCATCTGGGTCTTATTCAAAAAGTGTGCCTTAGGAGGGAAGGAGGGTTGATAATGGACCTTTTTTTGCGTGACCTATTTAATGAAATTTCTAATAGATCAATGGATCCATTTCAGGAGGTTCTCCATGGCAATTCCTTAAAAAAATTTTGGAGGAACTTAAAGCATCTCTAAAAATATCCTAGAGAATTCTTCTCTCTCCTTCTAAAAGAGTTCTGGTTTTTTTTTTTCTAGAAGAATTCTTGGAGAAATTTCTGGAGGATCCCCTATAAGAGTTTATGAAGATTTCATGTCATTCGTTTATTGGCATATAAACCTTCCAAGAGATATTACAAAGAATATGTAGGAGAATGTGCTTGTGAACCTAATGAGAATATCGCCAAGAATTGTGTTGATAATCAGTTATGTTTTACAAAAGAGTCTCGCTTAGTACTTAAAAAAGAATACGTGAAGGTCACCACAGTATTGCTGTACGAAATCAATAAATGGAATCACAAAAAAAAATACAAAAGATTCACAAGGATATCTTCAGAAAAATCCACCGAATATGCACAAGGAAAATAAAGAAACTGTTTAAAAATTACCACTATTATTGCTACAAGATTTAAACAGGTTGGCGAGATAAAAATCTTTGTCGTTTCCTCATCGGCGTGGGAAATTTTGTTCGGCGGCGTGGAAAAATATGAACAGCGGCGCGCCGGGTCAATTTAACTGGCGGCGGCGGCGTGAAAAAATCGTCGGCGACGGCGGCGCGGCGCGGCGGCGCACACGTCTACTTGGTACTAGTAGTTCAATGATTACTGCTAAGCCGTGGTTGTGATTTTTTGAATATTGCTCGGATATTCTTTCGGTTCCATCGATCAGGGACACTTATTCAGAGTTTCGTATCGAGCAAACGTTACTTGGGGGCCGTACACAAATTACGTCACGCTTTTAGGGGGGAGGAGGGGTTTTGCAGAGCGTGACGACCCTTACATGGGAGGGGGGAGGAGGGGGGTTGAAAATGGTGGATTTTGCGTGACATAATTTGTGTATCACCCCTTGTATGGTTTTCACGCTTTTATTTCACGTGCTGCAACTCGGCACTATAAATTTTACACTTGCGTTTAGGCAACGAAACGACCTACTTTTTCGCACTATATCAAACAGTTAGTTCATAATGCAACTCATTTCATTTGCATTATGAACCATAATACAATTTTTTGATCATCAATCTGAGTTTCCCCTTGGTTGCCACCGTTTCCACCATAAGAGCTTGCAAAACTGTGACGGTTATAGCACACCTTGCTTGATCCAAACTTCGGCTCTAGTATGTTGGAGCACATGGTTGTTCCCATTGAACTACCGCGAAACATGAGTGTACTGACAGAAATGATCATATTCTAGTGAATAATTTTGGTCATTGCAAAAAATGTTATATGCAACTCTTTGCAAAACTCGATTTTTAAAGCACTCTCCGTATTTATGAAACTCGTTGCATAAATAACTATCAAGAACTGAGTTTCATTCTTTCTTTCCAATTTATTTTCTAGGTCTGAACATAATTTCCTTTCATTACTCCCTCTCACTTTGAGTAATATGCGATTCACCGGAAAAGTCAATATTAGTCAATTATGATGGTTTGTGTTCGACACTTCACTTTAGGGCACTGAATCTAGTCTTTGCATCACACTCGAATAAGTCTTAACATTCGTGAATGTACGGAATAATAACTGATTTATTGCCCTTAAAACGTTCACAATAGTACACTCTGCGACACTCAAACTGGATATAACATGGACTGTATCACTTGGTGTTGTATTTAAGACTGAAGTATTCCCGATACTTTGTTTGGCACGGATCATTTTTCTCTACCTTAACTCAGTCAATTTTGAACCCATTGACTTGATTTTTTGTGCACGGATAGTACTAACCGTATCTCTCGGTGTACAAGTTTTCATGCAAATCGGTTAAAAGTTGACTGAGGTATGGCCAAAAGTCGACCCGTGCAAAAAATAATCGGGTGTAATAGAATTTTGTGATCCGATCGCATATAGAGTGAGATGTTTTCTTGACAGACATATAGCTATCTGCGATCGGTCTTGCCGCTGATCGTTGCAGACTGGAATTGAGGAAACGACTTAAAAGTAATAATACTGGCTGATACATATACATGATAACAATTCTAATGCTTTCGCTGACCGGCCCAAATACACCAACCGGTGTTCGTGTCGTTCCGCAATCTTGAATCAAAGTCAACTTCACAAATCAGGATAGCTCAAGCTCGAATTTTGTTTATTACCTAGCCAACACACGATCGTATATGTAGTTAAATAGCATGCAAAAGTGACGGCAATATGCGTGCACTTCACACGCAGTCAAATGGAAGCATGCACGTATATGGACTCCATTTTAGCATCATATTCTACGTTATATACGACTTCGTGTTGATTGGGAGCGTCCAGAGTGGACATGGACAGAGTGGGACATAATTTTGACTTTTAAGCCGAGGGGCTTGCACATCATAACCTCCCTCACATGTCACGGTTGGTTTCGCAAGCACGTCATCCTCTTTGGAGCCACCATCAGTAGGTCGGCTCTAGAGGCACGTTCTCCTCCATTCGGGAAATGTGTGCCATTTGAGCCACCATTATCTGTCGCGCTTGGTTTTGCGAGCACGTCAACCTCAGTGAAGCCACCTTCCCCTGGTATTACAACCCAAAAAGCACAAATTCTGAATCGTTAAGCAACTTGAATGAGAGGGAATGATAAAAAAAAATGAAAAAGAGATTTTGTCCAGATTCCACCAGGAGTATTAACTACTCGGCTTACATACTAACGCTATGTGAGGGAATTGCTGCTCAACACATCATAAAAGCTACTAAAGTTACTTGTTACTCCATTACACTTTCTTTGTCACAAGTTAGAGAACTGTCAAAATGAAAAGACGCGCAAGTTTGGAATATAATCTGAACAAACAAACCAGTTCAGATGTTGCATGACTGTAACATAGCACATTTAATGCAAGCTGACTGTTTTATCACTTGTGAGGAATATGTAAGCTCCGCCTCAACGAATTGATGTCAAACACGAGGTATTTGGTGATTTATGGAACAAAGCCTAAACTGTACGAAATTCGGAGTTTAAATGCACCACAATTGACAAGATGGAAGTTGCGTGTGCTTTCAGTGCAACTCATTTAGACCAAAGCATAGAAAGCCACATTTTGGATGATGTTGCAGGTGCTGCTTGGGTACACGACCTCTAATCCATGAATTCTTGATCTTCTCATCTGCTATGATCACCAGCTCACCCTCTTTGCTCGGACGAACACTTTGAAACCAGTTGGTTCTCCTTGTAATCATACGAAGATACTTGTCCTTTGTGACATCTGCAACGCAGACGTCGTAAAAACCCTAGATCACATTACTCGCTTTCGTAAGACCTCACTAGAAGTCAAACACCCCGTCGATTCGGCAATAAATAACGTTCCCACGAAACAAACCTCTTTCAGCATTCGAATGCATAAAGTCGTTCAACGACACGATTCCAATTGCAGCCAGGGACTCTAACCCGTCATGCTCATATTTCAATATGACTATGTCGTGTCTGTTGCCAAGGCCACAATCGGCATATCGCCTTCTCCGACCTTCCGTTCTATCTCTTTTCTCTCTCTTGGTTAGTCTCCCGTATTCACCATATTGATCACTGATTGGTGATCGAGTAAATAGCATATACATAAGCGTAAACTTCAACTGTTTCCAGTAGGTTGCCTGTAAACCAAAATTGACAAATAAAGGGATTCAAGTTTGTACCCTCAAACAGTGAGGTTGTTTTATCATATCACATCCGTGATCCTGGAACGTGCAATGCGTCATAGTAACACGTCACCTTTTGTTTTCTGCATACAGTTCGTATCGCCTTTTTGCGGGAATCGGCAGATAGACTTCTTAACACTGCTTTGTGTACGGCTGTTATCGTCAAACATGTAAACACAACTCACCACCGCTTAACTGCGCTTCGTCGAGCTTTCACCATAGACGGCCCAAAGTTATCGTTACCAATAAAAGCAAGCACACGGACATATGGTGTTAATCTTATTCGCGATGAAAGGGCCATTTTTGACGGTAGCGGCGAAGACTTATAAATTTTGCATTTGTTTTTTGTACGTATCTCGTTGAACACGGTTTCTTTGTTAGCGTATCGATACCTTCAAAAGATGTTTCGGGTAGCTTTCTCAGTCTTTAAGTCGAGAACGAATTGTTTTCTACCCTCGGCCGAAACGTCGGGAGAGTAGAAAACAATTCGTTCTCGACTTGAAGACTGAGAAAGCCACCCGAAACATCGATCAAAAATCCAGTGGAAACCCTCATGATACCATCCACAGGTAGGTGCGAGTGACTGTTACTGAGTGATACTCTTCGATAGTCTTTCGAAGCCGAGCTCATATCAAGGCTGCCATCAGTTCCAATCGAGGTATTGACAGGGATTGCAGTGCGGCAACTATCGTTTTCGACGAATGTCTAACCTCTCCTTTATTCTCGATCCAAAAACTATCCAGTCTGTGGGACACCCCGATATTAACTATTTGCAACACGGTCCACGTTGGGGGTGGAAGCTCAGGTAAAATATTATCTCCTGGGCGCCCATTAAAAACACCACCCCCGGCGAAGACTGGCGCTCGAGCCTAGCTATTTAGCACTGTAGTTGGAGGAAATGCCAATGCAGAACCCGTAGCTTCCGGGAAGGTAAGCCCAGCTCCCTGGGTTAGTGGGTTGGTGTCAGGCCCTGCGAGCCAGCCGTAAAAAAGACTAGCACCGGAAAATCAACAAGAGAAGAATGCGAACCGATACCAATGGCGACGACCACAGCGACGAAAAGGGACTTGCGATTGGAAGCTCGGTACGTGGAACTGCAGATCTCTCAACTTCATCGGGAGCACCCGCATACTCGCCGATATACTGAAGGACCGCGGGTTCGGAATCGTAGCGCTGCAGGAGGTGTGTTGGACAGGATCTATGGTGCGAACGTTTAGAGGTAATCATACCATCTACCAGAGTTGCGGCAACACACGTGAGCTGGGAACAGCTTTTATAGTGATGGGCGACATGCAGAGGCGCGTGATCGGTTGGTGGCCGATCGACGAAAGAATGTGCAGGTTGAGAATCAAGGGCCGATTCTTCAACATTAGCATAATAAACGTGCACAGCCCTCACTCCGGAAGCACTGATGATGACAAAGACGCATTTTACGCGCAGCTCGAACGCGAGTACGACCGCTGCCCAAACCACGACGTCAAGATCATCATAGGGGATCTAAACGCTCAGGTAGGCCAGGAGGAGGAATTCAGACCGACGATTGGAAAGTTCAGCGCCCACCAGCTGACGAACGAAAATGGCCTACGCCTCATCGATTTCGCCGCCTCCAAGAACATGGCCATTCGTAGCACCTTCTTCCAGCACAGCCTCCCGTATCGTTACACCTGGAGATCACCACAACAAACGGAATCGCAAATCGACCACGTTCTGATTGATGGACGGCACTTCTCCGACATTATCGACGTCAGGACCTATCGTGGCGCTAATATCGACTCCGATCACTACCTGGTGATGGTTAAACTGCGCCCAAAACTCTCCGTTATTAACAACGTACATTACCGGCGGCCGCCCCGGTACGATCTAGAGCGACTGAAGCAACCGGATGTCGCCACCGCATACGCGCAGAATCTCGAGGCAGTGTTGCCGGACGAGGGTGTGCTCGATGTGGCCCCTCTAGAGGACTGCTGGAGTACAGTGAAAGCAGCCATCAACAACGCAGCCGAGAGCACAATCGGGTACGTAGAACGGAGTCGACGAAACGATTGGTTCGACGAGGAGTGCAGAGCGGTTCTGGAGGAGAAGGATGCAGCGCGGGCGGTAATGCTGCAGCATGGAACCCGACAGAATGTGGAGCGATACAGACAGAAGCGGAAGCAGCAGACCCGTCTCTTCCGGGAGAAAAAGCGCCGCCTGGAAGAAGCGGAGTGCGAGGAAATGGAACTGCTGTGCCGTTCACAGGAAACACGCAAGTTCTACCAGAAGCTCAACGCATCCCGCAAAGGCTACGTGCCGCAAGCCGAAATATGCAGGGATAAGGAAGGGAGCCTCCTGACGGACAAACGTGAGGTGATCGAAAGGTGGAAGCAGCACTTCGACGAGCACCTGAATGGCGAAGAGAATGTAGGCACGGAGGACCAAGGCAGCGGAGGAAATGACTATGTTGGTGCAGCAGAGGACGGGAACGAACCAACTCCCACGCTGTTAAGGATGCCATCCACCAGCTCAAAAACAACAAAGCGGCTGGTAAGGACGGTATCGCAGCAGAACTCATCAAGATGGGCCCGGAAAAGTTGGCCACCTGTCTGCACCAGTTAGTAGTCAAGATCTGGGAAACCGAACAGCTACCGGAGGAGTGGAAGGAAGGGATAATCTGTCCCATCCACAAGAAAGGCGACAAGTTAATGTGTGAGAACTTTCGAGCGATCACCGTTTTGAATGCCGCCTACAAAGTGCTATTCCAGATCATCTTCCGTCGTCTTTCACCTAAAGTAAATGAGTTCGTGGGAAGTTACCAAGCCGGTTTCATCGACGGCCGGTCGACAACGGACCAGATCTTCACCGTACGGCAAATCCTCCAGAAATGCCGTGAATACCAGGTCCCAACGCACCACCTGTTCATCGACTTCAAAGCGGCATACGACAGTATCGACCGCACAGAGCTATGGAAAATTATGGACGAGAACAGCTTTCCCGGGAAGCTGACTAGACTGATAAGAGCAACGATGGACGGTGTGCAGAACAGCGTAAGGATTTCGGGTGAGCTATCCAGTTCATTTGAATCTCGACGGGGACTACGACAAGGTGATGGACTTTCCTGCCTACTATTCAACATCGCCCTGGAAGGTGTTATGCGACGAGCCGGGCTCAACAGCCGGGGTACGATCTTCACGAAATCCAGCCAATTTGTCTGTTTTGCGGATGACATGGATATTATTGCCAGAACATTTGGAACGGTGGCAGAACTGTACACCCGCCTGAAACGTGAAGCAGCAAAGGTCGGACTGGTGGTGAATGCGGCTAAGGCAAAGTACATGCTGGTAGGTGGGACTGAGCGAGACAGGACAAGCCTTGGCAGCAATGTTACGATAGACGGGGATACTTTCGAGGTGGTAGAAGAATTCGTCTACCTCGGTTCCTTGCTAACGGCTGACAATAACGTGAGCCGTGAAATACGAAGGCGCATCATCAGTGGAAGTCGTGCCTACTATGGGCTCCAGAAGAAACTGCGGTCAAAAGAGATTCACCCCCGCACCAAATGTACCATGTACAAGACGTTAATAAGACCGGTGGTTCTCTACGGACACGAGACATGGACGATGCTCGAGGAGGACCTGCAAGCACTCGGAGTTTTCGAGCGACGGGTGCTAAGGACGATCTTCGGCGGTGTGCAGGAGAACGGTGTGTGGCGGAGAAGAATGAACCACGAGCTCGCTGCACTTTACGGCGAACCCAGCATCCAGAAGGTGGCCAAAGCCGGAAGGATACGGTGGGCAGGGCATGTTGCAAGAATGCCGGACAACAACCCTGCAAAGCTGGCGTTTGCAACTGATCCGGTTGGCACAAGAAGGCGTGGAGCGCAGAGAGCACGATGGGCGTGACCGAGGATGGAGAGCTGCAGCTGCAAATCGAGTATTATGGCGGCAAATTGTTGATTCAGTATTATCATGAATTTGATGTGAACCAAATAAATGAAATGAACACGGTCCACGTTGCTGCTCCAACCGATCAGATTCAAATCTGTGTTTCCTGATGTGTTCAAGCCCGGCCTCGGACACTGCAAGTATATGAAGGTGCGATTTTAGCTCAAGCCTGGAGCCAGACCAATTTTCAAACCGAAGAGACCAGTTCCGTTCACATCCATGTAGATATAGATTAAAGCTGAACTTCAAGACCTCCAGTCTCTGGGCATCATCACAACTGTGGAATATTCTCCCCGGGCTGCTCAAATTGTCGCAGTGAAGAAACTTCTGTGCCGACTACTCATCCGGACTGAACGCTGCCTTGGAACGCAACCACTACCGCTGTCGGTCCCGGACGACATCTTCAGCAAGCCGATCAGTTGCCGGTAGATTAGTTTCATTGGCCTCAGTGATGCTTACCTTCAAGTGGAAGTTGATGACGACTCACTCCTCACAATCAACACCGAGCTATCTACAACCTCGCAAAATCGGACAGAATGATCTTCTTGGTGGTAGCAGGATTCGACTGGAGCATACTTACTTACTTCAGTTCTGAGCTCCTATGGTGATACAGATGGCCGAATTGAAAGATCTCTATTGGTGATTGCCCACTATCGTCGCCTTGAGCTGTGGCCACGTCAAATCTCTGTTGACTTCCTTTATTTACTGGAAGAGGCTGCACCGCCATGCGCCTCTGGACCTGCCTCTACTGCGATGTCCTGCTGGGTTCCAATCTAACGCACTTGCTCGCAGACTTCGTTCCCGCCCCTGCGTACAGTGCGGCCGACACACTTCCACTTTCGCTCCCAGAATTCTTTCGTTATTTGCGTCTGATAACATTTACAATAGAACTCCACGGCCACCATGTACGAGTTATGTACCGTAGGCATCTATTGCGTAGATCTTGTAGTCAACGCTTAAGTTTGCGTCAGTCAGCCTTACGTTGACCGCGCTGTTTGAATAAAGAATCATTTCTATGGTAAGACTGCTGCTATTTGTAGACGGCCTTAAGGAAGACGATGATATGCAGGTTGAGTCTTCGCAACTATATCAAGAAACTGATCAGAATATTGGTATTGGATGAGTCCAAAGCATCCACTTCTCTATTGGAAGCTTAAACATTACAGTAAGGGCTGCGGAAGTGCGAAGTTCTATTGCCTGCAACTAGGAGAAGAGCTCTCGAAACAGTTCGGTTTGGACAATGAAAAGGACTGGGTCATCGTAGTGTTTGAGGGAGTGTTTTACGGGACAATCTGCCACGGTAGTTTTCGCGATTTTATCGAATAGAAGAAAAAAATGCACACAAACTGCAAAGAGGTACATTTTTTTATTTCGGACAAAAACGTCCCCAGTTACTCCACCGTGGACCAGCTCACTTACCTGTGAATTGCCGTGGATGGATAAAAATGAATTGATAATATAATGATAATAGGTACAACGTGGTTTCTTTTGCCGCAGAAAGGCCCGACAACGATGAGGTTGTTCAACGCGTTCAGGATGAGAGAAACCCCATTGGAGGCAGACTGGAAAGGGCGGCTGTGGCAGGCGGTAGGAAAATCTACTTGGCTTCGTGTCCTTTTGCCGGCGTTCGTTGCTTCAAAGTGATATATTGAAGACGACCGGCGGACCGTACGAGAAAGTTTTGACCCGGATCCGGTGTAGGGCAGCGGATATTCGTGTCGTTGTTGGTTGATGTTATTTGGCTGTGGGGTCATATAGATACTCATATAACCGTTTTCGACTAAGCCATAATGGAATAAATTTTAACATAAACTTGTTGGATGAGAAAATAAATTTGTTGGCTGTCGCCGTTATCGTCGGCTGCCGGGAATGGCTAATTTTGGGGCGATGTTTTGCTTGAATGAAAGTGGATATTATAGTGTCTCTTCTGGGGTGGGGATGCCCGAGCCCGAGCCCCAATAGCTAATGGGTTTCTTGGGATTTTCTGAATAATGCGGCCTGGGGCTGGTCTGGCGTTTTTCACTTCGGATGTTGACTGAGAATGATATAAATTTATGATGCCGAAAGATGAATGTGCAAATTTAGGAGATTGACATGTATAACCATAAAGATAATTGAGATCCAACATATTTATCTTTTTGGGGAATCTACGTTTCCATATTCCAGTGAAGCAGATTATACTTGAGAAGATTTAAAATTTAAAAATTATTTGTTCGGCAATAAGGTGCGAGTAATTATCTCAATTTAATTTTTGTTTTGGTATGTTTTGGAAACAATTTTCCGGCATTGACTACTTATCATATGAAAGATGTCTGGATGTTGATTCTTCACAGCTTGCGTCTCATAGTTATTAGCTGGAATTTTCTTTCTTGCAATTCTGCTTTGACAGATTTGTAAGATACTTCGCCACCCTTGGAGATGGCTCAGTACAATACAATTTTGTTTGACGACATGACTCCAAACTATTCCAGTATTGTCTGTGTTAAGTGGCAGCCCAGGTGTGAATCTGAAGCTTCACCCAACACTTCGATATCGGAATAGCTGGCTCAGGACCAATGAAGTCATGTGGTGCTGCAGTGCG
Organism: Aedes albopictus; assembly: GCF_035046485.1. Classification (NCBI taxonomy): domain Eukaryota; kingdom Metazoa; phylum Arthropoda; class Insecta; order Diptera; family Culicidae; genus Aedes; species Aedes albopictus. The sequence continues at coordinate 135,418,497 of NC_085136.1, read as the reverse complement.
AGCTAACTCATCAGCCAATTCATTTCCAGCGATGGAAGAATGGCCAGGTACCCATACAAGGTGAACAACGTTTGCTGAATTCAGCTCCTCGATTTGAGTTCGACAAGCGATAACTACCTTCGACCTGAAGTTGGCAGAAGTGCTTTAATAGCAGCCTGGCTATCTGAACAGAAGTATATAACTTTGCCCATTACGTGTTGCTGAAGTGTCGATTGCACTCCGCACATAAGAGCAAAGGTTTCGGCCCGAAAAACGGTGCAGTGTATACCAAGTAAGTAAGACAGACACAGCCTTAGCTCACAAGAATAAACACCAGCACTTGCTCGACCTTCGAGAAGGGAGCCATCAGTGTAACATACGATGTCGTCTGAATACTTCTTTCCAGATATCCAGATGTCTACTCTTCCCGGGAAGGGAATTTCATGGAAAATGTCCTATATGAAAAATAACAAGCAATTGTAAGATCACTTGGAGCAAGGACAATTTTGTCCCAATTCACCAAAAGTGGAAACAACGAGGTGTGTGTTGAACTGCGGTTCACAGGAGTTTCCTCTAGTAAACCGAGTACCCACAAGCGGTAAGTGCAAGAAAGTGCTTCTTGTTTGAGATGAATGTGTAGTGGGGCAACGTCAAAGAGAACCTCGAGCGCTGCCGTGGGAGTTGAAGAGAACGCTCCAGACATCGCCATTAAGCACATCCTTTGGAGATGGTCTAATTTTGATTGGATTGTTCTCACTTCGCCCTTTTGCCACCACACAAGACATCCATAAGCCAATATTGGACGAACAACAGTTGTGTAAATCCATTTGATATACTTGGGTTTAAGACCCCAAGTTGTACCAAAGGTTCACCGGCATTGCCCGAAGGCCATACAAGCTTTCTTGATTCTGAACTCAATGTGAGGTGTCCAGGAAAGCTTGGAATCAAGAATGACTTCAACGTACTTTATCTGTTCAGTCACATTGATTTCAGAATCAAAGAGACGTAAAGGTTGAACACCATTACGGTTTCGCCTTTCCGTGAAAAGAACAATAGATGTTTTACTCGGATTTACCGAAAGGCCATATTAGCGACACCAACCCTCAACTACCTGAAGGGCGTTTTGCATCAGGTCGAAAAGGGTGCTGATGCATATACCGACTTACAATGTTAGGTAGTCGTCGGCAAAACCATAAGTAGGAAAACCGCTATTATTGAGTTGCTTCAATAGCGTATCTGCTACGAGATTCCACAAAAGCGGTAATAAGACTCCCCCTTGGGGGAATCCACAAACACTCAATTTCCTAATCCCTGCTAGACGCAATGCCGAGAAGAGATATCGGTTTTTGAGCATTTGGTGAATCCAATTGGAAATCATTGGAGATATACCATGACTCCGTGCGGCTTTCAATATGGTATCGAAAGGCACGTTGTCAAAGGCACCCTCGATATCTAAGAAAACACCCAGACAAGACTGCTTTTGAGCGAATGCTTTCTCGATATCGTAAACAACCTTGTGTTAAAGAGTCACAGTGGACTTACCAGATTGGTAGGCATGTTGGTTCACATGAAGAGGCACGTTGGCCAGATGAACATCACGGATGTGGTGATCCACAATGCGTTCTAAGCATTTCAGAAGAAAAGAGGTCAAACTGATAGGTCTGAAGCTCTTTGTTTCTTCATACGACGCACGACCCACTTTCGGAATAAATTGCACAGTAATATCCCGCCAGGATTTGGGAATATACCCTGTAGCAAAACTGCAAACAAGTGTTTTTTTTTTTTAAACATGTTTGAAATAATAAAATCTCTTTTGAAGCAAAATAGGATAAATCTCGTATGCCCCAGGAGATTTGAGAGGAGCATTACTATTAAGTGCCCACTCAATCGATTCTATAGTTACGAAACTCCAAGCCAAAGCCAGAGAATCATAACTACACGAAAGACATCAGGTTCATCCGAAGATGTAATATCCACACATCCGGGAAGTATGTGCTAAAGAAACACTGCAGAACTTCCTCATCAGAGGAAGTAAATCTGCCATTTGGCAAACACAGTTCGTTCACTCGAAAATCTTTAGATTTCGCAATTATTTTGTTTAACCGACTGACTTCACTCAAACTGAAAACATTTGTACAAAAGTTTTCCAGCCGGACCGTTCAGCAGACCGGAGAGCTTTCTTGTAGACCTTGCGAGCCGACCTGAATGTCTCTCATCAAGCCGAACGTCGTCTGTTCCAACTCTTTCTGCTTTTTTTCTGAGTTTCGCCAGATCAGAGTTCCACCAAGGGGTTCCTCTTGTGATCTTCACAGACCGTAGAGGGCATGCTTCTTCAAAAGCTTCCATGATGAAGGCCGTTGTAGTATCAACGGCATCATCTAAATCATTTGGAGTGTCAATGGATGGTGAGTATCCATGAAATTTGGCCGCAACCAAATCAATAAAATGATTCCAGTTTGTTGACCGAGGATTCCTGAAACGCAATGTTTGCTAAGTAACATTTAAATGTTCAAAAAAGATGTAGCGATGGTCAGATAAAGATTCTTCATCTGACACATGCCAATTGGTCAGCTCGTGACTAATTCTGCTAGAGCAAAGCGTTATATCTAACACTTCCTCTCTAGCAGATACCATGAAGGTTGGGCGGTTGCCTATCTTAAGTAATTCAAGATCTGTACTACTTAAGTACTCCATCAAACTGGAGCCTCTCAAGTTAATGTATGAGCTACCCCAGATGATATGGTAAGCATTAGCATCACTGCCAACAATTAGCGGAAGGCCTTTTGAAGTACAGTATGCGATGACTTGCTTGAAAGCATCCGTAGGGAATGGTTCATCATGCGGTAAATAAACCGAACAATATACGTATTTCCTGTTGAGGTTTCCAACAGATACATCAATTGTGATACCACCTACATCTCTGGTGGTTAGTTCAGAGATGAGTGTAGCAACTATTGCGTTGTTGACAAGCACACAGGCTCGAGGCATGACACGCGAGTTTGCCATTTCATGTTTACTGAAAGTAGCAAAAACCGGGTTCACAAGGTTTCCTAGATAGAAATTTCCCTTACGAAAGTAAGATTCTTGTACCAAGGCCACTTGGGCTGTGCCATTTTGCATAGGTCTGCAAAGATTGATCGTTGCTGTTCTTTTATGCTGAAGATTGATCTGAGCTATCCTAACCGTAGCCACTACCCAAACCAGGTAAGATTGAACTCTTCGCAATAACAGCACAACAAAGAACAGCAGCAATAAAACCAAATCGGTATCGATTGGAAAACGCCAAAGGCGAGGATACACAGAATACACTGTGTAAATCGCATAATGCCAAACCATATTTATTTAATTTAAACTAATTAACAACATCCTCATAATCCCGCCCTTATTTAGCCTCAAGTGAGACTAAAAAAGGGCAGCCAATTGTCTCGGAGAAACACAAGGTCCACTGCACCATTGCTCCGGTTAGCGCAGTAAGGGCAACATACTGTGGAGGGCGCCCTGGTACTCCACAGGCTCCGTTAGCGGTTAGGTTTTTATTAGACCCCCCTAGCCATTCATTCCTAGGCACGGTAAGCATGAAGCCGCATCACACCATGAATTAGGGGTCACCTGTTGGTGGATTCTTACCACCGGAACAGGCGGTCCGTAGTGTTATTCTTAGCCAATTGAGACAATCGCTACCGACACTACACAGCTATCTAGGCTGATCGAGAAAAGAAGTTAATATTGATGTTCAACTTCATACGGGCTTGAACAGCTAGTTATCATGCTTATCCACTGCAGTATTATTGTTCAGTTGTTGTATAATAAAAGTACATAAACTGGAAAGTTCATTACCCAAATTACAGCTACAAATTTGTGTCCTGTTACATTATTGAATCTTCAAAGCTTCTTTTTTGTATTAGGGGCATCTGGGGTAATACGCACTGTCGAGGCAAAACGCACCCCCTTTGTTTTTCAGGGATTATCGGTTTTAGAGCTTTGAAACCTTATCATTCTAATAGAACGTCTTAATAAATGAGCATCTGGAAAATTTTACATATGTGCGTTACGTAATTAGTGAGAAAAATGAATAAAATTGAAAAGCACGATTCTGATGTAATTTTCCCGATCGTTTGGCGAATGATTTGATGGTGAAAACCGACCAAACATCTAATGCTGTTGTGTTTATTCAGTTCATTGAGGGCAATGCTAAGCATAGGAAAAATAACTTAAACAGTAATCCACGTAAATTATATGTTTTAAACTATTTTATTTTTTGCTATTGATTGGGGCAATATGCACTCCATTGGTTGGGGCAAAACGCACCTATAGAAAACAAGCTGTAATAATATCTATGAGTGCTTTGTAAGTAATCGCAAACAAAATTGAGCTATTGTTTGTCTTAAAGCCTTATAAAACATGCATTTTGTCTAAGAAGTAAAAAGATTTCTAAACTCGACGGTGCATCTTGTCTCAATGTTGTGGTGCGTCTTGCCCCTTTGTTTGAGTGCATCCTGCCCCATTGTTGTAGTGCATTTTACCCCGAGCAAGGGTGCATACTGCCCCGCATAAACATACGAAGCCGTAATGTTAGACTTTGCAAAAAACGCTATTTTCAAGAGCTGAACTGTATTAAGGCTGAAATTTTGTTTGGTTTCTCTTAGAATGAAAGTATATGCAATGAATACATGCATTAAACCAATAAATTATTGCCTTTTTATATGCATTTGGACGCATCTTCCTTAAGTGGTGCGTATTACCCCAGAATCCCCTACATGTATATGTATAGCATAACATTTCTCTGTTGTTAGCTCATGTGGAAGCTGTAACATAGACAGTCGTAAGCTCATAAATCCTTAAGTTATAAATCATTCCTCGGCCAAAAAAAAAGCTGTCGAAAGGCACGTGCTGAGATAGACTATGGTTGGCAACCAGTCACTCCGTCATTGTGGTCCTAATTGCCTTACCGACAGATAATCTAATAAACAACATTTGTGGGCACCCCGCTTCTTCACTCGGTCAACACCATTCGTAAGCACAGTCAGTCAGTAGCGGGACTGAACTGACTGGGGTGGAATGGCACAGAGAAAACACTGTCGCTTGACGGATGGGCTGAGCTCCGACTGTCTAAATAGGGTACTGGTTCCCTTATTAAGCATGTGGCTCCGTTTTTCATCCTACAAAAAACAAAGGATTGGAGCGTTGTTTGTTTTATTTCTTATTTTTGTATTTTTTGTTAGGAGTGAGCACGCATGAAAACAAAAAGAACGGAATCAATCGGTGCCGTAATCGCTTGTTTTCGAATAGGATGAATATGGGAGCGTGAGATTACTGATGGAACACATACCCTACATACATAACCACTCGACTCGCTTCCTAATCCGCTCAATCCTTCCCTTGGTTGTGTTGGGGCGGGAGCATTGTTGGAGACCGCTGCACTGGCTGGCTGCTGGAACTGGAACGAGTTCGTTACCCTTGGCAGAACAAGGTGGAGCAAAACAAAATCGAATCTGTTTTTCCGCCTCCTCCGTTCCGTGCTCACAGCTGAGGCTTATCATCGAATACAATCTGGCCGGTCCACCGACCGTTTAACTAGACAACAACGGCAGAGATTTATTTCCGTGTATATTTCCAGCTTTGAGCTTAGGCTCATTGACAGACTCATCAAGCCATTCTCTATTTTTGTGGTAATCAATTCCGATTGGGTATCAACGGTGATGAGAATTCCCAGAAGTGTTATAGGATGGGACATAACTTTTGATGGGAATTCTTTCATAATGTTTGTATGAACAGGAAACTGATATTAATTATCTGATCTATTGTTGCTATTTTTTTTGTATTCAGCTAATGACGACAATACTAACATATTTTCTCCTAGTCAGGAGCGTATTGTTACGTTTGTAAATTGTTGTGAACATTTTGCCTGTTTATTTTGTATGTTTTAACACTCCCGGCCCCAAGATCAAAAATTTGTTGTAACTAAATTTTTAATTGGCTATATCTCAGCAATGGCTCAACCGATTTTCAAAATTTTTTTATCAATCTCATGTCCGAATCCTAAAATTTCAGATGATTGAACAGAAATTATTCTAGGGGTGCTCAAATTTCCTCTAGAACAGTGCAACCGATACAAATTTTTTTCGACATGCTTATTTAATTGTAAACGTGCAAAATATTTCAGTAAACATCATAAATCTGCGCGGTTCACATGAATATAGTATAAAATAGCTGGATGCATATCGCAAATACAATCGAAAAATATTTTGAACATCCCTAGCGCTCTCGGCAGTGGCTAGTTGTAATTAAATTTTCAATTGACTATATCTCAGCAACGGCTCAACCGATTTTCAAAATTATTTTACCAATCTCTTCTCCGAATCCTATAGTTTCAGATAATTGAACAGAAATTATTTTAGGGGTGTTCAAATTTCCTCTAGAACCGTGCAACCGATATATATATTTTTAAATGTTTACCTAATTGGAAGCGGTCTGAAAATTACTGTACGCATAATGGATGTGTGTGGTATAGTATAAGATAAAATGTTTTGAACATCCCTAGTGCACCCGGCACAGTGGCTAGTTGCAATTAAATTTTCAATTGACTATATCTCAGCAACGGCTCAACCGATTTTCAAAATTCTTTTACCAATCTCTTCTCCGAATCCTAAAGTTTCAGATAATTGAACAGAAATTTTTCTAGGGGTGTTCAAATTTCCTCTAGAACAGTGCAACCGGTATAATTTTTTTTTTCAAAATGTTTACCTAATAGGAAGGGGTCTGAAAATTACTGTACGCATAATGGATGTGTGGGGTACAGTATAAGATAAAATATTTTGAACATTCCTAGTGCTCCCAGCACGATGATCGAAAATTTGTTGAAACTAAATTTTAAATCAGCTATATCTCAGCGATGGCTAAACCGATTTTCAAAATTATTTTCCTTACATGTTGTCCTAATCTTCTAGTTTCAGATAATTGAATAAAAAATATTCTAGGGGTGGTCCAATTTTCTCCATATCAGTGCAGAAGATACGATATTTTTCAGCCATTTTTTCTTCATTGAGGACGTTCAAAATATTTCCTTGAACATCATAATCCTACATTATTCAAACGAGAATAGTATAAGTCTATCTGGATACATGCAGTAAACCTCAATTAAAAAGATGTTGAACATCCCTAGTGCTCCTTGAATTATGACCGAAGCTTGACTGTAATTAAATTTTCAATCGCATATACTTGCTCAACCGATTTTCAAAATTATTTTACCAATCTCTTGTACGAATCTTCAAATTACAGAAGTTTGAAAAAAACCCTCCTAGGGGTGTTCAAATTGCCTTTTGAACAGTTCAACTTGTTTCAAAATATTTATATCATTGTAAAAGTTCTAAATATTTCGGTAAACATCATAAATCTTCGTGATTCTAATGAGAATAGCATAAGATCACTTGATACATATTGTGAACTACATAGTAAATTGAACATCCCTAGCACTACCGGCATTGTGATCGAAATTCGGCTGTAACTATATTTTCATTGCCTTGACCGATTTGCCATATTATTTGACTAATCTCTTGTCAGAATTTTGTTTTGTGTTCAAATTTCCTCAAGAGCTCTGCATCCGGTGTATTTTTTTCGACTTGTTTACTTCATTGTGAACGTTCTAAATATTTTCACAAGCATGAGAAATCTGCGAGATTCTTATTAGAACAGTATAACATAAAAGGATACATATTGTGAATCACATAAAAACACACTCGGTGATTGAAATTAAACTATAAATAAATTTTCAATTGGCTATATCTCGCAAAATAACTCAACTGGCTTTTTATATTCTTTTACTTATCGAATCTTCAAGTTTCAGACAATTGAACAAAAATCATTCTAGAGATGTTAAAATTTCCCCTAAACCAGATAACCGATACAATTTTTTTCCGACATGTTTACCTAATTGTAAACGTTCTGAAACTGTCACAGAAAAAAATATTGGGACATCCCTAGCGCTCCTATAACGATGACTAAATTTTCAATCTGCAATATCGCAGCAATAGCACAACTGATTTTCAAAGTTATTTTGCTAATATGTTGTTCAAGTCTTCGAACTTCAAACAAATGAACAAAATACGTTCTAGGGGTGTTCAAACTTCCTTCAGAACAGTGCAACCGATACACATTTTTTCAGTCATTTTCACTTCATTGTAAGCGTTATGAAAAAAATCCGCAAACATCATCAATTTGCTGGCTTCAAATGAGAAAAGTATAAAAATGCCGGAAACATGTAGTTAGCCTCACAGAAACAGCCTCCCGGCACTATGACTTTTAATTGGCTTCATCTCAGCGATGGCTCGCCCGATTTTCAAAATTCTTTTACTAATCTCTTGTCTGAAACTTCATGTTTGGAACCATTGAACAAAACTTATTCTAGTGGTGTTGAATTTTTTTTCCAGCACAGTTTTAAAAATTTCATTGTAAAAGTTTTAAATATTTCCGTGAACATCATACATCTAGGTGATTCATAAGAGAATTGTATCAAATTCTATATAGTGAAGGGTTGTTCAAATTTCCTACACAAAAGGACAGCCGTTGCAATATTTTTCGCCCTTTTTTACTACATTGTATATGTTCTAGATGAAAACGTCATAAATCGGCGTGATTCATGTAATATTTGCATTAGATTTTGATGATAGGTAAATGGTGTAGAACTCAATTTCCAGAAGCAAGACAACATTATACACAGCTGCTTATAGTACTGCACGTGGCTGGACACACGTGGTGGCAACTGTTACTGAAACAATTGAAATCAAGTATCCACGTAGCATCCTAGCACGTAGCCATGTGAGGGTAAATTTTGGGGTAAGCCGATAAAACACTAATTATAAAGGACTATTCTAGGAGCGGACAGAGCCACGTTCGGGCATCGATTTATTTCCAACAATATCATGACTTATTTCTCACTATCCTGGTCGGGACCTATCCTTTCCCGGTCCGATGAAATGAAAAGGATCTTTATAGTTTGTGCTTTACACTGACGGAGGTACCTGATTTCAGTTCCGTCCTCCTATGAGCTCACAAGATATGGCCTTCCCATTATTCGCGGTGCGTAAATGTATTAGGTACAATGCGTTACAACCCCCCTCAACATTTCACTAATACAGCAGTAAAACGCATAAACATTCATAAGTCATTAACCTGACTGCCTACATCAGAATGGAATTGACCGTGTCATTCATCGGAAGCCTGGTTAAGATTCGTGCGTCGCGTTGAACGGACCATTGTTATTTTTTTCGGCGTGGAAATACGAACTAATCAGAAAAAATGACCGATTCAGATTACAGCGATTCCGGCTCAAATGTCAGTTCAGTGTGCAGTGAATATTCCGTGTCCACTAATGATTTTTTTCAATTGTTTGAATCTTGAATAACTGCAGAACATGTTACTAGAAGAATTTTGAAAATCGGTTAAGCCATCGCAGAGCTGATTAAAAATTTTGTTTAAACTAATTCGATCACCGTGCCTGGAGCGCTAGGGATGTTCAAAATATTTATTCTTATGCTATTCTAATATAAACCACACACATAGATTATGCCTACGGAAATTTATAGAACGTTTAAATTGGTAAACATATCGAAAAAAAATATATCGGTTGCTCAGAGGAAATTTGAACACCTCTATAATGTTGAATTGTTTGAACCTTGAAGATTATGATAAGAGAGTTCTAAAAGCATTTTGAAAATCGGTTGAGCCATCGCTGAGATATGTAAGATTCAAATTTTGGTTGCAGCTAAAATTTGATCTCAATTTCGGGAGCTCAAGAGATGTTCAATATATTTTTCTGTGAGATTCACTATAAGCATTCGGTTATCTAATACTATTCTCATTTGAATCACATAGATGTTTGATATTTACGGAAATATTTGGAAGGTTCACAATGAGGAAAAACTGGTCGCAAAAAATCGTATCTGCTGCACTGGTATGGAGAAAATTTGACCAGCCCTAGATTATTTTTCATTAATTTATCTGAAACTAGAAGATTAGGACAACATATTAGTAAAAAAAATAATTGAAAATCGGTTAAGCAATCGCAGAAATATAGCTGATTTAAAATGAAGCTTCAACTAATTTTCGACCATCGTGCCTGGAGCGCTAGGGATGTTCAAAATATTTTATTGAATACGATTCCCATTTGAACCATACAAATTAATCATGTCTACGGAGCGCTTGTATCGTTTACAATTAGGTAAACATGTCGAACAAATTATATCGATTGCACTGTTCTAGAGAAATTTGAACATCCCTAGAATGATTATTGTTCATTTGTTTGAAACTTGAATATTCGAACAAGAGATTGGTAAAATAATTTTGAAAATCGGTTGAGCCATCGCTGAGATATAACCAATTGAAAATTCAATTGCAACTAATCACTGTGCCGGGAGCGCTAGGGATGTTCAAAATATTTTTCTGTTAGATTAACGATATGTATTCGTTATCTTATACTATTTTCATTTGAACACCTCAGATTTATGATGTTTACTAAAATATTTGGAACGTTTACAACCAGATAAACATGTCGAAAAAAAAGTGTATCGGTTGCACTGATCTAGAGAAAATTTGAACACCCCTATAATAATTTCTGTTCAATTATCGGAAACTTTAGGATTCGGACAAGAGATTGGTAAAAGAATTTTGAAAATCGGTTGAGCCATTGCTGAGATATAGTCAATTGAAAATTTAATAGCAACTAGCCACAGTGCCGGGAGCGATGTTCAAAATATGTTTCTGTTAGATTAACGATATGGATCCAGTTACTTCTACTATTTTCATTTGAACACCGCAAATCGGTCAAGTCATCGCTGACATTTACCCCTTTGGAAATATAGTTACAGCCGAATTTCGATCACAATGCCAGTAGTCGGCCAGTAGTGCTAGGGATGTTCAATTTACTATGTAGTTCACAATATGTATCAAGTGATCTTATGCTATTCTCATTAGAATCACAAAGATTTATGATGTTTACCGAAATATTTAGAACTTTTACAATGATATAAATATTTTGAAAAAAGTTGAACTGTTCAAGAGGCAATTTGAACACCCCTAGAAGGGTTTTTTTATTCAAACTTTTGTAATTTGAAGATTCGTACAAGAGATTGGTAAAATAATTTTGAAAATCGGTTGAGCCATCGCTGAGATATAAGCGATTGAAAATTTAGTTACAGTCAAGCTTCGGTCACAATTCAAGGAGCACTAGGGATGTTCAACATCTTTTTAATTGAGGTTTACTGCATGTATCAAGATAGATCTTATACTATTCTCGTTTGAATAATGTAGGTTTATGAAGTTCAAGGAAATATTTTGAACGTCCTCAATGAAGAAAAAATGGCTGAAAAATATCGTATCTTCTGCACTGATATGGAGAAAATTGGACCACCCCTAGAATATTTTTTATTCAATTATCTGAAACTAGAAGATTAGGACAACATGTAAGGAAAATAATTTTGAAAATCGGTTTAGCCATCGCTGAGATATAACTGATTTAAAATTTAGTTTCAACAAATTTTCGATTATCGTGCCGGGAGCGCTAGGGATGTTCAAAATATTTTATCTTATACTATACCACACACATCCATTATGCGTACAGTAATTTTCAGACCGCTTCCAATTAGGTAAACATTAAAAAAAAAATCGGTTGCACTGTTCTATAGGAAATTTGAACACCCCTAGAATAATTTCTGTTCAATTATCTGAAACTTTAGGATTCGGAGAAGAGATTGGTAAAAGAATTTTGAAAATCAGTTGAGCCGTTGCTGAGATATAGTCAATTGAAAATTTAATTGCAACTAGCCACTGTGCCGGGAGCGCTAGGGATGTTCAAAATATGTTTCTGTTAGATTAACGATATGCATCCAGTTATCTTCTACTATTTTCATTTGAACACCTCAGATTTATGATTTTTTTCTGAAATATTTGGAACGTTTACAGCCAGATAAGCATGACGAAACAAAATTTGTATCGGTTGCACTGTTCTAGAGGGAATTTGAACACCCCTAGAACAATTTCTGGTCAAGCATCTGAAATTTTAAGATTCGGACATAAGATTGATAAAAAAAATTTAAAAATCGGTTGAGCCATTGCTGAGATATAGCCAATTAAAAATTTAGTTACAACAAATTTTCGATCCCGGTGCTCCGCGTAACTTTTTTGATCTCGGTGCTCCTAGTGTTAATAAGGTTTGTACATTTGTCCCTGAAATTTAATGCGCATTTGTAGCGCTCCAAAAATTTCAGGAGCGATCCAGTACGCACAAGCCGTCCCCTAACACGGACATCAAATTGTAGACGGTCTTGTGTTGTTGCCCAAATCAGGATGCCCCCTTAGGATTAGAAATTCCTAGACCAAATCAAGCTATGAATGCCGCAACAGATGCTGCGAACTAAAAGGCGAACTGCCAGAAAAAATACGATTACAGGATTGACTGATGGACCAAGAACAAAAATGAAACCTCGTCATCCTGGGATTGGACTACGTTATCTATTTGGATAACTGGGCACAATTTATGTTATGTGTTGCATGTTTGTGTTTTGTGCATTTGTAATGTTCCATTTTGTTTTTCGTATCTAAGTTCCCAGACGTGGGGCCTGATACGGAAAATAAAATGTGCATTTATGAGGTTCCAACGTACTATTTGTTACATTGGCGCTCAACTAAAAAACCCACGTTCATGTTAAAGTTTAGTGTTTCTTTGTTGATCCATCTGGTTTAGGTTACGTAAACTTAGAGTAGATCTGATATGAGTGTCCGCAACAGTAAAGATAGATAAATGATAAGTGCTTGGTTGATGTCAGTTCTTTGGCCGTTGGTTAATGGCGTTAGATCATACCCTTTGCCAGGATTCGCTGGCGTTATTAGTTCTAAGTTAGCCTGGTGGCAATTAGTTTTAAGTTAGCCTGGTGGCAATTAGCTTTAGTTAGCCTGGTGGCAATTTTATTCGTGGAGTTATCTGGTAAGCGTTTGGCTTACGTAATATGGTTAGTCTGGTGACAATTTCACGCTGAGGTCTGCTTAGCACCAAACAAAATGATCATCGCTGCCATCAACCGACCACTTGAAAGAATGGTAAATAGGAATGTTTAAGAATTTTTCAAGAATTGCGATTTCGATTCTTGAAAAATTCTTCCGCTGTTGCTGGTGTTGTGTTACGTTTGTAAATTAGTTGTGACGTATGTAAAGTAGTTTTAAGAATTTTCCATGAATTGGAGAATGCAATTCATAGAAAATTCTTCGATTGTTGCATGGAGTGTGTTACGTTTGTAAATAGTTGTGAACATTTTGTCAGTTAATTTTCTGTTTTGTACTGTGGTTTGTTCATTTTCCCCTAAATTTTAATGTGCATTTGTAGCGCTCGAAACATTTCAGGAGCGAACCATCACAAAACACGCAAGCCGTCCCCTAACACGGACATCAAATTGTAGACGGTCTTGTGTTGTTGCCCAAATCAGGATGCCCCCTTAGGATTAGAAATTCCTAGATCAAAACAAGCTATGAATGCCGCAACAGATGCTGCGAACTAAAAGGCGAACTGCCAGAAAAAATACGATTACAGGATTGACTGATGGACCAAGAACAAAAATGAAACCTCGTCATCCTGGGTTCGGACTTAGTTATCTATTTGGATAACTGGGCACAATTTATGTTATGTGTTGCATGTTTGTGTTTTGAGCATTTGTAATGTTCCATTTTATTTTGCGTATCTAAGTTCCCAGACGTGGGGCCCGATACGGAAAATAAAATGTGCATTTGCAAGGTTCCAATGTATTCGTTATATTTCAGTAACAAATTTTGAAAACGACGTATAATCAATGCTACACCATTGATTATACGTCGTTTTCAAAATTTGTTACTGATTTTACTTTTCGTATCCCACTAGCTTCAAAATATGGGGCTCGATGCGGATAATAAAATGCGCATTTGTAGGGTTCTTCTAGCAGTTGTCTACATTGTGGTACCCATCGGGAGCACAATGCATTTGTAGTGTTTCGCAAAACTTTTTTTTTTTGTTACAGTATATAAGATTCTTCAATCAATGTAATCATCATTTCTGCACCATTGCTATCGAATGAGGACAGACCTGTAATACACATTATCTGTATTCATAATGCCCCTATCCATTTAAAAACAATTCCGCCTTCTCCTTTTCAAGCAGCTAATAATCCAGCTCCAATGAACTACTTACTGGCTATACAACTAAATCAAGTTCAAAGCCAAGTCATGCGGAAATTAAGGTCCCTATTTACACACTCAATCGAAACGACATAGATTCCGGTACTCTATCCGACCCAAAGTAAATACAAATCTGGCTGGAGGCTATCAAATAAATTTCAAGTCCTTCGTCCTAGGTTGCGAAACGTATACATAAAATAGCCAACAGCATCCCGAAACAACCCGAAAGAAGAAGATGGAGCCAACCAGAATTGATTGGACAGAGATCAACCGCAGCAGCCAGCAGCAGCCTGGGGACTGGGCTGCGGTCCGGTGAAGGTGCCTGGCGTAAGGGTCTAGTCTAACCCGGCTGTAAGTACGAGTGAAGCCTCCAACTCCGAGAGCACAGAGTGCCATACTTCCGAACATAGGGCCCTGGTGGGAGCGAAGCAAGACAGTCTCCAGCCAGATGGACCACGTTTTCCCTCGGTGGGAAAGGAATGGCTTGGCTTGGTTTGGTTTGGCTTGGCGAATGTGGTTTGGTGAAGTTTAATGAAATTGAAGCTAGCCTAGCCCTTGTGATTGGGCGGTTTCGGGGGAAGGGGAGCGGGCCGACTCGATGGAACGGGGAAAGCACAAACTTTGGAAAATTAATTCGCTCTAGCCCGTAAGATGAATGTCTTGATTGCCCAAAATGGTCTTTAGGTTTTGGGTAAACAAGATGGGAGAAGCTACTCCCGTCGTCGGTTGCTGTCGTTAACGAGGGGCAGTGCGGGATACTTCCGGGAAACTTGACCAAGCGAAACGGGGGTGTAGAGATTTGCGGTTAGTTTGGAGTAGTCGTTTGGTTCTTTGAGTGAATCGAAAATATGTGTTGGTGTTGAGAGTTATTGCGTTTTTAAAAACCGTACGGACTGGAATTTCAACGGCGTTGGAATTTCAAAGTGTTAATATTCATTTGCAACATTCCACGCTACAGTGCTAACAGGCAGCAGGGACAGGAGTCCAGGGACATGACGAACCCCCCTCCCTTTTGCGAGTCAAGTGAGAACTTAGAATTCTTTTCCAAGCGAACCGTAGTACACACCAGTGTGAACTTACCATCTTTGACAACGGAAGGTGACCGAGCACCGGGGTATATAGATTGCTCAAGCGGAGTAAGCCTGAGCATGGGGGGGCGGTTTCAGCAGAAGGATATGCTGGGCCTCTTCGAAATTCCACACATCCGGAAGCAACTTTGTACAAGCGATACGGCACGGATTTCAAAGTGTCACAGCCCAGCTAGGACTGCCTCGAGCACATCGGGAACGACGCAAGTAAGTTCCTGATGATAGATACTGGTCTTGCTTTGTAATTGATAACTGAGGCGGTTCACGCCTAAGTAACTACGCACAAGTGAGCTGGTAGCGACGGCATTCTATCCTCTTAGTAAGGTCGGGTCACACTGACTTGAAACGGCGGGCGGACTACTATCAGAAAGGACCTGACACAGGACCTGCTGAAGCTCCGCAAATCACTGGCTCTGGCCAAGAAAGAGTAGGAACGGTGGCCGTGATCTCTTGGTCGAGCAGTGGAGTGCGGCTGATGCGAGCAGGGAGGAGCGGTCCACCCAAACGGACAGCTTCCTCTTTGCTGGCAACGCGACGATGCAGCACGAAACCATGCAGCTCACCGGAGCTGTAGCGGTGAAGTTAAAACGCCCTACGGCTCGAGCTGCATGGTCGAAACCCGCGCAATAGGAAGGGAAACCAAGCCCCAAGAAGCCAACCCTAAGAGGAACGGTGGCCATCCGTTGAACAATGGTTGGAAAGTGGTAGTGAGGAAACTGAAGTCAGTCTGCAAACGCAAACGAAACGACGGGCTGGTCTTCAAAACCGAGGCAGACACGTACGCCGAAGTGTTGGGGGCCATGCGAGGCGAAAATCGTCTCTCACCACTGGGCGCGGATGCAAAAGGCATCCGGCGCACCAGGACTGGAGAGATGATGCCAGTGCTGAAGAAGGAGGCGGCCAAGAAAGGCATCTCCTACAAAGCACTTCCTTAATGGGTATTAGGCGGATGAGTGCAGGTAAGAGCCCTAACGGTGGAGACAACTCTCCAGTGTAAAAAACTGGACGAGATCACTGATGCACAAAAGCTCGATCACAACAGCAGTGCGAGGTTGAAGCACCAAGTGCATCGAACCTGTGAAAGAGCCTCATAGTTACGCAGATCGCCACGATCACGCTCCTTGGCAAGATCGAGGTAGGCGGTTCAGCGTGCCCACTCAACATAAAAGAGAGAGGTGTGTTTCAAGTACTTCGAGCTAGGACATAAGTCGTGGGCATGCAAAGGGCCCGACAGAAGCAAGCTCTGCAGGAAGTACGGAGTGCAGGGCTATATCGCACGGCAAACAAGTGTCACACGTCGGGCTGGCCTAAATGTCCAGGCAGGTGAGGAGGCCGAACTAACCGACGATAAGTCAGGTTACACAGCTAAACCTGAACCAATGTGAATCGGCACAACAGTTGCTGTGGCAGTCAGTCTCGAAGTCAAGTACAGACATCGCCCTACTATCAAACCCTACCGCATCCCTCCCTATAACGGGAACTGGATAGCGGATAAGGCCAAGCTAGTGGCGATCTGTACAACCGGACGTTTTCCAGTCCTGGGAATAATTGCCACGTCCAGATCAACGGGGTGTACTACTGCAGTTGCTATGCCCCTCCCAGGTGGGCGATGGACCCGTTCTCATCTATGCTGGATTCGCTATCAAGCGCACGAATGGGAATGAGTCCCGTGGTCATCGCTGGAGACTTCAACGCCTGGGCGATTGAGTGGAGTAGCCGCTCGACTAACACGATAGGCTGGGCTCTACTCGAAGCTATGGCTAGACTGGACGTGGATGCCGTGAACTTAGGCGACAAAAAAACTTACAGTAGGAACGGTACAGCGTCCATCATTGACGTGCCCTTCTGGAGCCCGGGTCTAAACACTAGCTTGGACAAGAGGGTCGACGATGGATACACTCACACGGTACAGGGTGGAACATGGAGGAAGACGGCCTCAGCCGAAGGTCAACGGCCGTCATCGAGAATGGCTGACCTCGCGCCTCGATTAGCCGGTATTTGTTGAGCGATTACCCATGGAGGGTCTATCGATGATCTATCCAGCGATGATCTAGTCGGAACCCTAAGCCGCGCATGTGACACCGTAATGCCAAGAAGATCCCTACCCAGAAATGGTCGCACACTGGTATACTGATGGTGTCCATAAATCGCAGAACTCTGCGCATCCTGCCCAAAAGCTAAAAGGAGGATTCAAAAAATTTCCATCGATGATGACGGTAGAATGGAGTAAGGGGCTGTCCATAAACCACGTGGTCATTTTTTTTGGGACTTCTCAACCACACCACCCCCCCGCCCCCCCGCGTGGTCATCAGTCCATACAATTTTTTTTTTCTTCCATACAAAATGGTCATTGGCCGAAATCCCCCCCCCCCCCCCCCCTTCTGATCACGTGGTTTATGGACAGCCCCTAAAGTGAGGACTACAGGGCGGCTAAACTGGCACTGAACAAAGAGATTCAGGCGCGGAAGTGGGCGTGCTTTGATAATCTCTGCTAGGCAGCCGGCACGACCCCTTGGGGTGATGCCTACAGAGTAGTCTTGGCCAAAACGAAGGGCGCTTCAGCACCCCAAGAACGAGCCCCCGAGATGCTCCAGAAGATCCACTATTGGTAAAAATATCTACCGATTTGAACCATTCTATCCTACCGATGCGTCCTGGAGCACTCCCGTTTATTTGTTTCAACATTGGATAAAATTAAATATACATCTCTCTGGTTCACGTTTTGTTTGTCTCTCCAGTAAACGAGAAGGTTCATGCCTACATTAGTATGGGACAAACATCAAATTCTCGCTCCAGTCGACTTTTTAGATTCCTTTTAGGTCCCATATGAACTGTACAAAATTTCAGCGCAATCGATGAAACTATAATTTAGCGCAAGCGGTTCAAAGTTTGCATAGGATTTACTATGGGAAAAGTTACACTTTCAAACAAAAAATCCTAGAGGTCCCCCCTTTTCTCCTTAATTCAAATCGATCAACGCTTCTTATAGAAAAATCATTTATAAAACTTTCCTTCGAAGACCGCAAAACGATTGGATGCTTGTGGAAAAAGTTATTGATTTATTACCGATTAGTAATTCTATGAACGGCTTTTTGTTTTGTTTTATTAGCAGCACTGTAGCTGCTGCCTTGGCTGCTGCTGTTTCTGGGGGTGGTGATGTCTCCCGCCACCGCATGCAACAACGGCAGCAGCAGTGCTGCTGATAAAACAAAACAAAAAGCCGTTCGTTGTATCACAAATCGGTAATAAATCAATAACTTTTTCCACAAGCATCCAATTGTTTTGCGGTCTTCGAAGGAAAGTTTCATAAGTGATTTTTATACAAGAAACATTGATCGATTTGAATTAAGGAGACAAAGGGTGACCTCTAGGATTTTTTGTTTGAAAGTGTAACTTTTCCCATAGTAAATCCTATGCAAACTTTGAACCGCTTGCGCTAAATTATAGTTTCACCGATTGCGCTGAAATTTTGTACAGTTCATATGGGACCTAAATGGGATCTAAAAAGTCGACTGGAGCAAGGATTTATTTTTTTCATACAAGCGAGTACCATACTAGCCTACATACAATACTTCAAGTGAACATTGATAAACACATTTGTGGGTATAATCTGGGACGTATAACTGTCTCTCCCCGACAAACGAGGCAGACAGAACCCCGCAGTAGCGGATGGGCAATGTTGTGAAGAAGGTGCGTACCTACATATGGGACCCAACAAAACATTCCAACCGCACAGCATCAATCGAAGTGATCAATTTTCACTTTGCAATAATGTGGAGACTGAAAGGCCCCACCACTCCCCAGAGAGTGGGGGCAGGCGATAACGATGAGCCAAAGCCACACCGCGTCGTCGGTAGGTCGGTCCGTCGGTGTGTGGGTGAAAATTTACATTCAATCAGGCTATCAAAACAGTATACTTTTGTGGTTTGTTCAGGCAATTTAATATCGAAAGGTGGAAAAGGATAATGGGTTGGAGATGGGAGGGAGAGAACGTGGGAAAATTGTGCCATTTTGTTGATTCAACGTCGCCGGCCGAGGTGGTGGCGTTTATTTTGCTCGGGGGATGTTTTGTATTGATAACGGATTCTTTGTTGTTGGTAAAGTCATCAAAAGAGAGAGGCGAAAAGGGTAAAAATGAGGAATGGGTTTTTGAAAGGTTCGACAGATGATTGGGAGAGAGTGTATTGAAAGATCTTTTAAAGCTATTCATACATGTGCTTTTGGATTATTGTGGATTTTATTTAATCATTTTTTTTATAATTTTCTTTATATGCCCAACTTTTATTACAATTCGTCATATCATAGTTAGGTATTTTTTTAAACCACGGGAGGATAATCTGTTCAACAGACATCTGAACAGGGAGGTCCAGGTAGTGTAGAAGTTGATGACCGTTTTCTACAACAAAAGTAGAAGCCAGGGCAACTCTTTTTTCGACCCACTAAATAACATTCTCCAGGGGTCTCCAGTTAGCCTAGTGATTAAGGCTATGGATCGCCAATCCGGAGACGGCGGGTTCGATTCCCGTTCCGGTTGGGAAAATTTTCTCGACTCCCTGGGCATAGTGTGCCGTTGTACTTGCCTCACAATTTACAAATTCATGCAACGGCAGGCAAAGAAAGCCCTTCAATTAATAACTGTGGAAGTGCTCAAAGGAGACTAAGTTGAAGCGAGGCAGGCCAAGTCCCAGTGGGGACGTAGAGCCATAAAGAAGAAGAAGAAGAATAACATTCTCACGGCCGCCAAATCCTTCGTCCCTCCGGACCAACCAAGCAGGTATTGCTTTAGAGAGGGGCTGGTGCACATCGCACCCTCAAGGTTAGCTGCGTAGCCTACAGCAACGAACATCGATGGCTCGCTTTGGGAAGTCAACCAAGGCAGTTTCCCGAGTGGTCCTCACCACTCCATTAGTCCTCGGAAGGCGGGCGTCAGGGTCAACCACCGCACCCGCGCCTAACTGTTCTACAAGCTTGATACTTGCGTGCAACGCGATTTGTCTTGCTGAAGGTTCAAGTTGTACCAGATTGCATCAGAAGGAGTTGCTAACAGTGCACTGCAATGCAGGTCTCCACTTACCCCGGTGCTCACCGGGGACCCCTTTCCAACCACGGGCTCGGATCCAGCCTATTCTTGAACCCAGTTGACCGGCTTGCGGGGATAGCAAAGTTCCTTAGCGTAGGTAAGGCCCCAGGTCCGGACGGAGTTCCGAGCCTGGCCTTGAAAGTAGCTATTGCAGAGGCTCCCGAGATGTTCAGGTCTGCTATGCAGAAATGCTTGGACGAGGGAGTTTTCCCAGAAGCTTGGAAGAGGCAGAGCCTGGTACTATTGCCAAAGGCGGGGAAACCACCCGGAGACCCGTCGGCATACAGACCAATATGCTTGATTGACACGGCGGGGAAGGTGCTCGAAAAGATCATCCTCAATAGAATTATGAGGTGCAACAAGGATGCCAGTACGGCTTCTGGAAGGGAAGGTCGACCGTAGATGCTATCCTGTCGGTTACAAAAACCACCGAGAACGCACTTGAATGTAGAAAGGGGATTCACTACTGTGTAGAAGTGACTCTGGATGTAAGGAATGCGTTTAATAGCGCCAGCTGGTCTGCTATTGCCGATGCGCTCTTGCGTCTGGGCCTTTTTTTATTAACGTCACTTTAAACAATAAAGTTCATTCGTGACGGTTGCGTTCTTGCGTCTGGAGATACCGGGGTACCTGTACAAGTTTCTAGAAAAGTTACTTCCAGAATAGAGTACTAGTTTACGACACGGAGGTGGGTCAGAAGTGCTTTCACATAACCTCAGGAGTCCCGCAAGGTTCCATCCTGGGTCCGGTGTCATGGAATGTCATGTATGACGAGGTGTTGAAGTAAGAGTACTCAGTGAGGGTGGAGATTGTCGGATTTGCCGACGACATTACGCTCGAAGTCTACGGTGAAACGATCGAGGGGGTGAAGTTGACTACCGACCACTCGATCAAAGTTGTGGAGACGTGGATGCGGTCCAGGAAACTGGAGCTGGCTCACTACAAGACAGAGGTGACTGTTGTTAACAACCGGAAGTCGGAGCAACAGGCGGAGACCAGTGTAAGTGAGTGCACTATCCTGTCAAAGCGCTCCGTCAAACACTTGGGCGTAATGATCGACGATAAGCTTACCTTCAGTAACCACGTCGATTATGCCTGTAAAAGAGCCTCCACAGCCTTGCGACACTGTCCCGGATGATGTCCAATAGCTTTGCGGTGTACGCCAGTAAGCGCCAGTAAGCTTCTGGATAGTGCTGCTACGTCCATACCTAGGTATGGCGGCACCGCGCTAAGTACTGAATGCTACCGACAGAAGCTGGAAAGTACTTACAGGCTTATGTGCCTGAGGGTTCCGAGCGCGTACCGTACCGTGTCACACGTCGCTCTCTGCGTCATTACTGGTATGGTGCCTATCGGCATTCTTATCAGTGAGGACATGGAGTGCTTCGAAATGTGCGGCACAGGAGGCATACGCTGGACTGCCAGGATGGCCTCTATGGTCAAATGGCAACGCGCGTGGGACAATTCCACCAAAGGAAGGTGGACCCATAGGTTGATACCGAGGATAGATAGTTGGATTAATAGGCGCCATGGAGAAGTTACATTCCACCTGACACATGTCCTTTTAGATCATTGTTGCTTCCGACAATATCTACACCGTTTCGGGCATGCAAATTCTCCCGAATGCCCAGTGTGCAATGGTTTAGAGAAAACGGCGGAACACGTTTTGTTCGTATGCCCGCGTTTTCGTGCAATGCGTGACCGCATGCTTGCCACATGCGGGGAGGACACAACTACGGACAATTTGGTCCAGAGGATGTGTAGGGTTGAGTTTGGCTGGAACGCCGTTTCAACGTCTATCACCCATATCGTCTGTGAGCTACAGACGATTTGGCGCGTGGACTGGGAGAATGGCTAGCTCAGATGGTGGTCCAGGGGTTCGGAGTCGGCTTCGTAGGTCATACCGGTGCCCAGCGGACGAGATCAACCCTTACAGCGATTAAGTGGTCGCGGAGTGGAAGTCCCGGTAGCGGTGCTGTCGTGGCGTCGATCTACTGGGTTCGATCCGAGTCCGTGGTTGGAAAGGGGTCCCCGGCAAGGGTCGGGGTAGGTGAGACCCTGCTGTATGCAACCTTCGGGTGTATCTGATAGGGCCTGAAGGGTAGTGATACCCTTCCTTTGCGGGCAGGTCAGATCGGGTTGCACGTGGGCATCAGTTTTTGATGTCTGCTAAGCAGTTGGGCGCGGGCGGGGTTGACCCTGCCCGCCTTCCGAGGGCAAAGGCAGTGGTGAGGACCACTCGGAAAACTGGCTAAGCGCCAGCATGTTACCGTGATGGACTCTCCAGAGCGAATCATCGATGTTCGTTGCTGCAGGCTACGCAGCTAACCTGGAGATGCGATAGCTTCTATCTGAAGCAATGCCTTCTTGGTGGTTCCGGAGAGACGAAGAGTTTGGCGACCATAGGAATGTGTTTAGTGGGTCGAGGAGAGTCCTGGCTTAGCGTACCAAAATCCGAATTTCTAACGTGAAATCGATGCTGCTGTACGCCAGTGAAGCTTGGGGTGTATCAGCGGAGAACACTCAATGGTTGCAGGTCTTCATTAATAGGTGCATGCGGTATATAATTAGAGCATGCTGGCCTCACAATTGGATCTCCAACGGGGAGCTCCATCGTCGATGTCATCAAAAGCCGATAGCGACAGAAATTCATGAGCAAAAGTGAAGGTGGATCGGCCACATTCTACGCAGGGGCGGAAACGAAATATGCAATCAAGCATTAGATTGGAACCCAGCAAAGGCAGCCCTGGAGGCGCTGCCTCAACAGGAAAATGAAGGAAGTCGGCAGAAAATTAACCTGGTTACAGGTCAAGACTGTGGCTCGCAATTGTCCAGGATGGAAATCTTTCAATTCGGCCCTGTGCACCACAATGGGTGCTCAGGTCTGAAAGTATAGTAAGTAGTTTTGTGCGGGTCCCCGAAATCCCAAAAAGTCACCAACATATTAAATTAAGTGAAAAAGTGTCGCTTAGATTGACACTCTGATCCGTACGATATTGTAGTGCTTACATTGTTCTTTTTGCCTCAAAGATTTCCCAAAGAAAACACATTTTTATTGACAGGGTGTAATAGTACAAAAGCTATCGATTCCTGTCCTGATTCTCCAATAAATTGAAGAAACCAGTTGTACAATCCTCGCCGGCTTATCTAATTTGCCATTGAGAATGTTGTTTATTTAGTCCCTAGAGTCCACCAGACAGACTAGGCAACCAACTAGCAGTGATCCACATCGAGAAAAAAAAAGAGGCAAACTTCAGATGATATGAATGTGGTGATTTCATCTTCGGTCCGTCCTATCTTAAAGCTGTTCGGTTAAGGAAGAAAAATGTCCCAAGTTTCTCCCGCGCGCCTTCGGAAAGGTGCGGGGCGCAGTTGTTCGAGGAAAAATAGAATCAACTTTTATCGTCATTCTATTCAGCAGTAGTCGCCCTCTGTCGGTTCGGTTGGTTGTCGTCGGCTTTGGCGTCATCAGCTCAATCGTTCTCGTTTTGCGGGAAGGGTATTAGCAGTGTTAGCCTGATGAAAAGAAAGTCTTGGGGCTAAGTCATACAACACTGCACATACGATGGCGACGACGACGACGACGATGACAAGGCAACTGGAAGAGAGTCGCTCGATTGACGACGTATGGGAAGAAGCCAAATAAAATGAATGTCTTTTTCTGTGTGGTCGCCCTGTAAAAGCTCCTTGTGGTTCGATCCTAGAATGTTGGGGATACATAAATGTGAATAACTTGGGTAACACGGTAGTCCAGTATTTTGAAAAATAGATGGTGTAACAGACATTATATTCAAAAACCTCAAGGATATACCGAATTCTAGCTTGGAAAAAACATTACATTGTTGTACGATAAATGGAATAATACATTCAAGAAACTTA
Source organism: Aedes albopictus (assembly GCF_035046485.1). Taxonomy (NCBI): domain Eukaryota; kingdom Metazoa; phylum Arthropoda; class Insecta; order Diptera; family Culicidae; genus Aedes; species Aedes albopictus. The sequence goes on along the minus strand of NC_085136.1, from coordinate 135,394,278 downwards.
GAAGCTATTTTCCTATTTTGAACCACCGTGAACCAGTAGTTGAATCGTTTTGTGGCAGATTATGTTTCTTCTAGCATTAGACGTTTCCATATAGATACAGTAGTATACAGATATACAACATGGAGCGTACGAGCGTGTTTGGGAAAGCTCTTGCTTTGGTTGGAGCAGTAATTTCAAGTTCCACAAACAGGCTGCTGAAGGAAAAATGAGAAAATTCAATTTATATTATGAGGATCATCTTGTCAGACTGACTGTATCTGTATCTGTGTATGGCTTTATTTGACAGTTTTACTGTCGTACACAAAAAACGAGCTCTTGCTACGAGACAACTGTTTAACAGAAAAAAAAGTCGTGTATCGTAACTGCCTATGAAGATTTCCTTTTTTGTACAATCTGTTGGTCTAGGTCTACAAACCGACTTTTGAATCCTTACGAAAAAGTATACAATGCAGCCTAAACAAGATAATTCTAAATCAGAACAAAGGACTGATGATAGTTAATCATGATTACTTGCAACCTTTTTGATTTATACCTCTAGATGAGTTAAGTGAGATTAGTTTCCTTTTTCGAACATTATTGGTTTCGTTTCATATAAGCTAGAATCTAGAAATTTGGTAGCTCGTCGCCATTAAAGAAGCATGCTAAACTTTTCAATTGCCACAGAAAATGTTTACAAAATACTGGAAAAGTTTGAAGTCAGCTTGGCCCTTGTTCGAGAGTGCGGTGACCTGTGCGAAACATCGGCTCTGGTCACTATTTAGTTTACAGTAAAGGCCCTTGCTCGGTGTTTGAGCGAGGCAAACTTAGATACTCAGCAACCGTTGCGTGGCAATATCCAATGTTTCTCAGTAGAAGGTGTGGTAAATAAGTACCTTCTTCTAATGAGTGTACAGTCAGGATGGTACCAGGATGGTTAGGATGGTCAGGTGGGTGGTACTTTACGCCCACCGCGATTTTTCGGCTGCCTTTCATCCGATTGAGATTTTTTTGTGTGTACTTGCGGCATACCGTAAGCTAATTACCTTCCAAAAATGAACTGAATTGGTTGAAAGACAACAGAGAAATTGCGGTGGGCGTAAAGTGAGTATTACGGTGTGTAATGAATCCTGACTGTTATCAGTTTGGTACCTTTTAATTCCGCCCAGTTATGCTTATCTGTTAACAGATAGGCGTATTTCAACTACCACTGGATAACCGACACTGAGGAAGATTATTATTATTATTAACTCTTTATTGTGGGAAAATTCAGCTCGAGGCTTAATCATCCCCAAAACTGAGGGAAAACTTAAAATTTGTTCGCCGATTGCTTTAAGAATTTTTCATATAGGGTGCCTGTACCAATTATGGCACTACCTAAGAAAAACTATTTGTATAAAAATAAGGATAAGACCAAAGAATGTCATCAATATGTTAAATGATAGCTTAGTTTCCATACAGGAAAAATATAGAAACAGAGCCAAAACTATTTTTAGTATTTATCGGCGCGATAGGAACTCTGTACCAATTATGATTACATTTTTTAACTTCGGCTCCTTTTCGCAATATTTGCATGCATTCCTTATGGGATTACCCATAACTGTGCATAACTATGACGAAAAAGGATGCACGGAAGCCGAAATTTTAAGGAAAATGATTTATTTCTACCATAATTTGAGCAAAATGTGAAGTTTAAATTAGTGCAACCATCTTTTGTGATCGTGATCTGTGGTTCACAAAACTTTTCTTGTTGATTTACAACCGTGAAAGAGTGGAAATCAACTATGGCGAATAGTTGGTACTATAACCATAATAGGAACCGCCGTGACGCCGACCGTGATATCGGCGGCGCGCCATACGCCGATGTTAGTCTCGCCACCGATTTTCATTTTTCACGCCGATGATCAGTGCACGAACAAAATTTTGTTCACATAAAGTTGAGATAAAATGCTAATTTTTTTTCGAAGATTCCTCTAAAATTCCAATCAAAGAATTCTTCAGAAGTTTCTTTAGAGATCTTTTGAGGAGTTTCTTCAAAGATGTCTCCAGTAGTTCCCTCAGAGATTCAGGGATGCCTCTAGGAGTTTCAACACGCATTTTTTTTCTTCAGAAGATCTCTCAGGAAGATCTCGACAGAAGTACCTTCAGATTTTTTTTCAGGAGGATTCAGGGATGCCTCCTAGAAATACATCCGAGATTCATACAGAAGATTCATCAGGGGTTCCCATAGGAGGTCCTTCAGAGATTAGTCAGAGAGTTTCTCCGGGGATTTTTTATGAAATTCCTTCAGGAATTCATTCAGTAGTTTCTTCAGGAATTAGTTCAAAAGTTTCTTCAGAGATTCCTCTAGGATATCTCTCAGGAATTCCTCTAGAATTCCAACAACGGGTTCCTCCTGGCGTTCTGTGTTCTTCAGAAACCACTCCAGGAGTTCCATCAAGGGTACCTTCAGGAAATCCCTCCTGGAATTTTTTCAACAATCCTTCCTGAAATTCCTTCAGGAATTCTTCTCGGTATGCCTCATGGAAAATTTTCAGAATTTTTTTCAGGAGTTCTTTAGGGATTTATCTAGGAGTTCCTCCAGATATTCCTGCAGAAGTTTCTTCATAGAATAATTCATGAGCATTTCCAAGGATTCATGCAGTATAGTAGTTCCTTCAAGGAATGATCCAGAAGTTCCTTCGGTGACCTCTTCAGGAGTTCATTAGGAATTCCTTCAGAGGTTCACTAAGCTGTTTCATGGAGATCCATCAAGAATTCCGTTAGAAGTTCTTTCAGGAATCCTAACAAACGGTCCTAGAAATTAGTATAGGAGTTCCTGCAGGGATTCCTTCTGAAGTTCATTTGACTTTGTAATGGCTTTTCCAGTCTTGACAAATTTCAAATACAGCTTTTTAATCTTGTCCGACGTTTCGGTTACATTTAGTATCTTTCTCAGGGACTCAATTATTGACGATTTTTTCGTCCAGTGTTGTTCTGTCGAACAATGGTTGTCGAACGGATTGAGTTTTCTCTCACAGCAGTTAACGATTTTTGGATTCGACTGCGACAGAATTTAACTTTGAAATGGCTTTTCTAGTCTTGACAAAATTCGAATACAGCTATTTTAGAAATTAGCTTTTAGAAATTCATACAGGATTTCTTACAGAAATAAGTCCAAAAGTTCCTTCATAGATTCCTCTAGGAGTTACCGGGATTCATGCAGATGTTTCTTCAGAGGTTCCTCCTTAATTTCTTCAGGGATTCCTTCAGAAGTTCAGAAATCTATCCAGGAGTTCCTTCCGAGAATCTCACAGGAGCATCCAAGGATTCCTCCAGAAGTTTATTCAGGGATTCCTACAGAAATCCATTCTAAAATTAGTATAAGAGTTCCTTTTAAGAATCCTTCAGGATATCCATAGGGGATTCCTCGAGAAGTTTATTTAGGAATTCATCCATGAGTTCTTCAAAGTATCGCTCTTGGGGTTCTTTCTGAGATTTCTCCAGGAGGACTCACGGATGCTCCAGGAGTAAAATCAGAGATTTCCTACAGTAGTTCTTTCAGGGAATCTTGTTAAAGTTCCTTCGAGAATTTCCTTAGGAATATAATCAGGCATATCTCCAGGATATTATTGTGGGATCTCTTATGGACTTTCTACAAGAATTCCTCAAGCATTTCCTTCTGGAATTCCTCAAGGAATTTTTTTGAGGACTCCTCCTGAAAATCTTTCGGGGATTCCTCCTGGAAATCCTGCAGGGAGCCCTCTACCCAAAAAGATTCCCTCGGGAGATTCCGCTGAAAATCCTTCAAATATTCCACCTGAAAATCGTTCGGAGATTGCTACCGATATTCTTTCGGGAATTCCCCCTGGCATTTCTGCAGCGATTTCTCCTGTAATTTTTTCGGGGATTCATCTTGGACTTCCTTCAGGAGTTCCTCATGGACTTCCTTCGAGCATTCCTCCTGAAATTCCTACGGGAATTCCTCCTGGAATATATTGGGAGATTCTTCAAAGAAGTCATTCGGAAATTTTTCCTGGAATTATTTCGAGGGTTCCTCTTGGAAATCCTACGGGGATTCTTTCTAGATTTCCTTCAGGATTTCCTCCTAGAACTTCTTCAAGAATTTCTCCTGAAATTCTTTCAAGGATTCCGTGATATTCCGTCGTGGATTCCTCCTGGACTTCCTTTGGGGATTCCTCCTGAAATTCCTTCGGGAATTCTTTCGAAGATACAACTTAAATTCTTCCGGGGATTCCTCGTACAACTTCTTCGGGGGTCTCTACTAGAGATTTTTTAAGGATCTTCCTGAAATTCCTTTGGAGATCTCTTCTGGAATTCCGTCGAGGATTCGTGCTAGACTAACTTCATGGATTCCACCAGAAATTCTTTCAGAGATTTCGTTTGATACTCCGTCGTGGATTTCTCCTGGAATTTCTTCGATGATTCCTCTTAGAACTCCTTTGGAGAGTCCTCCTGAATTTCCAAATGGAATTCCTTCGATAATTTCTCCTAAAATTCATTCGGGGTTCCACCTGGAATAAATTTGGAAGTAAAAAAAAAATCGTGTTAAGTACTGTTTCTTTGAATTCCACTATCGAGGACTTCGGTTTGAAATCCTTTGGTGATTCCTTCTGGAGTTCTTCGAGGATTCCTCATAGAATTCCTCCTAGAGTTCTTACGGAAATTCCTTGGATTCCTCCGAGGATGAAAGTCTCTGAAATAAAGACAAATCAATCAATCAAACTTTCGGGGATTTCTCCTGGAGATCCATTGGAGATTCCTTCTAGAGTTGTTTCTGGGATTCCTCCTGTAATTTCTTCGGCGTTTTCTCTTGGAATTCCTTTGGAGCTTTCCCTTCCAATTTCTCCGGAGATTCATCATGGAATTCCTACTAGATTATCTTCGGGGTTTCCTTCTGAAATTCCTTCGGTGAGTAATCCTAGAATTCCTTCGGGGAATCCTCCTTCCTGAGTTCTCCTGGAATTCTTTCAGTCCTCTTATATTTTCCTCCGGAATTTATGCAAAGATTCCTCCTGGATATATTTCGTTGGTTCGTCCTCAAAATTCTATGGGGATTGTTTCTTGAGTCCTCCTTGAAATTCTCACTGAAATTTTTTTACGGGTTTTTGCTGCAATTTCTTTGGTGTACTGCTTGAATTCCTTTGAGATACGCGCTGGTATTCGGAATTTTCTCTTGGAATTCCTGCAGGAATTCCTCACAGAGTTCTTTCGGGGATTTCTACAGGGATTCCTCCTGTACTTCCTTCCTTCCTCTTGAAACTCATTGGAGGATTCCGCTTGGAGTTCCTTCGGAGATTCCTTCCGAAATTCCTTAAGGGGATTCCCCCTGGGATTCCTGCAGGGATTTCTTCTGGAATTCCGTCGGGTGTACCTCCTGGACATCGTTCGGGGATTTCTTCTGGCATTACTTCTGGAAATCCTTTGGGGATTTCTCCTGAATTTCCTTCGAGTATCCCTCCTAAAATTCCATCGTGGATTCCTCCTGGACTTTTTTCGGGGATTCCTCCTGGACTTTAACGAGGATTCCTCTTGATTTTTTTCAGAGATTTCTTTTGAGATTCCTTTGAGATTTCCTCCTAGAATTCCTTTTGGGGTTTCACTTCAAATTTCTTCTGGGATTCCTCCTAGAATCCCTGCTAGGATTCCTCTTGGAATTCTTTCGGTAATTCCTCCTAGAAATCTCTCAGGGATTTCTCCTAGATATCTTTCTCTTGGATATTTTTCGTTGATTCCTCCTATAAATCCTTAGGGGATTTTTTCTCGAATTCACTTTGAGATTCCCACTAGAATACTTTTGAGGATTCTTTCTGAAATTCCTGTTGATTACTTTGCGGATTACTGCTGGAATTTGCTTGGAACTCGTGCTGGAAATCTTTTAGGATTTCCTTGCGCAAATGAAGCGCCCTGTACCGTCCAGGGGCTGCATTAAACACTACACGGAATGTGATATTTTTCAATTCATTACAGTCCGACATCTTTTTAATAAACTATATTGAAGTATCACAAACCATCACTTATCTTCTATTACAACGATTCACTTTTTCTTATATTACCTTAACATTTTCTGTATTTCTTCACTGAACTACTAAGTTTAACAATCTAGAGACACTTCTAGTTTCTTCTTGACCACTACTAAGTCCTACCTACAGCCTTAGGACAGTATCTAGAGGTGTCCCACATGGGAGCTCAAGACTTATCCGATGTGCTGCCTGCGTTAACGTTGTCACCGAACTCCCCGACAACTGCCCACAACAACTGACCCCGACTGAAGCCAAAGCCTCCGTATTTATAGCCTAAATTTCCTAGCAATACCCGAACCAGCTTGGGCGTGTCTAAAACTCCAACCATCACTCTCGTTTTGCCGAAATAGTCACGATACTTTCTAACAATGCCCGAACCAACTTGGGCGTATCCAAAACCCTACCAAAAGTAAATACTCAAAGTCCAAAACCTAGTACTCTACCTATCCTACTCGTCATTATCATCATTACCATCATCATCGTTATCGTCGTCAACCCAAGCGTAATCAAAACTGTACCACACCAACCGGACCCAACGTGTACGATCATGAACAACGTATCGCTGCGCGATCGTTGCCCCGGCCGACCATCCGTCCGTCGTCACATGAGCGATGATTCATAAAACTAGGTCAGTAACGTATGGTGCGATTTGCATTGCTTCCGAAATTCCGCGCGTAGGTAGATGACCTATGATGAGCATTGCTGTTAGCGTAAATTGAATTTAAAACATACGAGCAGCCATTCTAATGGGAGAGTGGGGTGAAATGCATTTTTTTCATTTGAATTAAATTTTAATACCGGAGTGCGTGGGAATATTTAGGTCTATGCATGCCCTCCCACTTAGCGGAGTTTGAACGTGTATAAAATTTCACGTTCAAATGTTAGTATGTGGGTAAAATGTATCCCCCGTAAAAAAAAACTAAGCATTTAAATGATGATGCTAACGATGATTGTTAATATATAATCTGAAATTGCTATACTTATCTTCATCTTCCCTGTAAGTATCTCAAAATGTTTTACATTACAGTTTTCCAACTTCCAAAAGAATCGTAAATTTACCGCTTTAAATTCCTTACATTCTTTCTCAAGAGATTGACTTCATTGGTACTTGCTGCTGCTCCTCTTGGTTCGTCGTAGGGGTTCGGCTGCCATTGATATTTACCTTTTCTTGTTAAATGCCCAGATCAATTGGTTAGTATCAGGTCTCAGATGAGTGGTATTGTTGCTCTCCTGTTATACTGGTTTGTCTCGGTCGAATCGTATTCCGTGCTTGCAATTCCTGCGTTGTCGTTTGCCAAAAAGTAGTTTTACTGTTGTTTTCTGTTGTTTCTCGGAAAAACGTCTCAAGCTGCCTCCCGAAATGGGTTGTATATGATTGATATTTACGGCGATGTGGTTGATAAGCTATCACCCTTTCTTCTGGTTTTGGTTGGTGTTGAATAAATTTCGACTGTGATGTGAATCTTGTTGTCTTAACCTGGTGCAAATAGTGGAACTGCTGCACACTCTCTAAAGTGTTTGTAATTGTTTGACTTAAATTCCCAAGTTTTGATGATTTCAATGTGTCGTATTCCTGGTTATGGCTACTGTTGTTGTATGAAACACTACATTGTGTCGGAAATTTTCGGGAATTTTGAAGACGTCTTTCCTTTTGTCTCTCATCACATGTTTGTATGAATTGTTGTTGTTGTGATTGTTGTATTTCGTGATGCTCCGCACTGTGTGGTGGTCCATATTAGCAGATTATTAGATGTTCAGTAATGTTTGTCTAGATGTTCCGAGTTGACCTTGAATCGTCTCCGTTGATAAAATTATGTTCGCTGAATTCTCTCCTCCGCCATACCAGCACCTTTGACCTTCAACTTTCCGTCCGATCTGTTATTTCTCGTCATCGTACCAATTGGTTGTGGTACGTTTTCATAGAGGTACCGTTGAACTGCTCCTCTGATTGCTCTCGCCAGGTGTTGCCTTCTCGTCTTGTCCTCCCGCGTCATCTCTCGAGGAAGTTGTATTTAAATTCTATCGAAACCATCGATTTATAAAATATTGATCTACCATGGCAAACTGAACTTTTAGTCTTCATGTTATTATTATTTGTTCTTCTTGTATGTGCAAAGTATAACCTTTACAATAGTATTAAAAAAAACTGCACCATTACATTAATCATGCTCTGTTACCGTTACTTTTCTTAATAGTCATAAACTGTTTTTTTTTTCAAAAACCGTAAAAATATTAAAATGTGAGTTGTAGCAATGGAAAGCTTCTGTAGGGTCACTATAAACATCTATATTACCAATTCCAAAAAATCTCACTACAGAATTCTCTCCAGTGCGTGTTCTTTGCTCCGTTTCCTTTCGCAGGCTCGGCTTGATCGCCTTATTGCTACGACTTCTCCCCCTTACCGAATAAGGTTTTTGGATGGATACCTGTAACGAGACTTAGATCTTGTGTTTAATTCATGATTTGAAAAAATATAAATATATTTATGTTTATTTCTAGTTTTTGTTTCTTGACGCAACCTAATGATTCCGAATCTATAAATATTTCTTCATTTTTCATTTACATATTATTTTTTTTATCCAAATTAGTTATTCACTCATCATTCACACTCAACATTCACAAGCATTCTGGGGGGCCCTCCCTTGTCCTCATCATTCAATTTTCATCCGATCTCGTATATACTTTCAAAAATGTTATGTAACATGGCCATTTTATATAGGAGCGTCCTCCGTAGTTGCATTAGGGTCTAAATTGTTTCTAAATTGTTTTTTTTTTCTGTTTAATCCGTTTTGCTTTATCGTTTCAGAGAATAATCGTTCATTTGTTGTTATTGATTCTTTTTATTATTAATACTCTCAATCAACAATTTATGTCTTTTGTTTGTTTGATCAAACCTCATTTATTACGTATTCCATATGTATTAACGTTAAATATAGTTGCTTCTTTATTCAAGAAACTCTCAAGTTATTATTGTTCTTCTTATACATTTCCCGCTATTGTTACCCGATATACCCCAATGATATTTCCCCTTTCAAGATTACTTTGTATTTCCCATCATATTATTCCCAATATATCAATTGCCTAGTTCTGCATTCCCAATTTCTATATATCTTTTTCAATTAATCATTTTGCTTAGTTATCTTTCCTCATCCCAAATTACCCCTTTTCAGCTCTTCGGTACATTCAAATCGTTCTTGCATTCAAACTCATGCCGAATTGATGGACGCATTTTTGTTATAATTCAGCTGTACAAAATTTCCCGAAAACTTATTTTCATTATCCTGATTCATTCATCATCATTATTTTTTATATGTCTCTCCATATTCTTATAAAATTTATTTATTTATTTACTGCTATTATCATAATTTTTATTTTTTTTTTTTTTCAATTCCTTTTAAGTTGTTAGGATACAATTTCAATTAAGTTAATTCGTATGCTCTCCAATCGTTAACCGCTTTGTTGTGAACCTTACTACATTTATGTATGTTAATTGTTTATTTAATGTAATAATTCAATTAATATTCCTAGCTATCCTACGCAAGCCTCTATCTTAACATATTATTCCTATGGCATTTTTTTAACAACATATTTAGTAACTAATATTTACAAAAATCATTCGTAATTAAGAAATAATTGGTTTTTCAATATTTACATCAATTTAAACATTGACGACTATGCATAGCTAATCAATCATTATACTTTTTTAACCTATTATTGTGGACTTTTTCAAATTTGTTCCCATTTTTAATAATTGTGGTTTGTTCGCTGGGTAGGTCAACTACTGCGTATGGGCCTCTCCATTTACTTTGAAGTTTTTGACCTGTTCCTGTTGGGATTGCTTGTACTAAAACCAATTCGCCCCACATAGGTTGCCATTCTTCGGTTTTCTTGTCATAAATAATTTTACGTTTCTCTTTGGATATAATCAAATTTCTTTTTGGCGTTTTCATGCAAATTTTTAAGAATTTGTTTCATTTCGCAAAAATAGTCATTATATGTTAGATCTGAATCTGTTGGAGTGTATATGGAGGTAGGAATCCTTGCCTTTCTTCCATATAAAAGTTCGAATGGACTGTAGTTGGATGAGCTGTTATTTGTAGTATTGTATTCAAAAGTAAAGTAATCAAGATGTTGGTCCCATTGTTGCGGGATTCCTCCGACAAATTGTCGCAGATATGTTTTTAATTCTCTGTTTGATCGTTCTACTAAATTTGCTTGTGGGTGATAAGCACTTGTATTGATTTTTTTGATTTTCAAAATTTTGCATGCGTGTTTAAAAAATTTGCCCATGAAATTTGCTCCTTGGTCTGTCACAAGTTCCAACGAAGTACCGAATTTACAAATGAATTTTTCGACAAAAGTTTTGGATACAGTCTCCGCTTCTTGATTGTCCATTGGAGCTACTACCAAAAATCTCGTAAGGTCGTCCTGCATGACCAGCGCGTATTTGTTGCCCCATTCGGATTCTGGGAGAACAACAATGTCCATATATAATTTTTCAAATGGCTCGGATGACGTTGTAGTTACTTTTAACGGAATTCTGTTGGATTTACAAATTTTATTTTTCTGGCATGAATCACATTGTTTTACGTAATTCTCGATGTCTCTTCTCATGTTTTTCCAATTGAAAATAAGACCAATGCGTTTCCGCATTCGCCTTGCTCCAACATGTCCGCCTAAAGGAGCATCATGGAACTCTCGAAGAATTGTTTCGATATCTTCATTACGTACTTCAGTGCGTTCCGAATCTGCGTTATAAAGGCTTAACGTAATTTGATTTTTCAAAGCTTGAATCATCTCAAGTACTTCAAATTGTTTAATCTTTCTGAACGAAATCAAATGAATATTTTTGGACGCTGTTATCGGCGCTTTATTTTGATTGAAGCAGTTGCTAAGTTTGTAAAAGAATGTTTTGGTATTAATCATTGAATTATTTTTGCCTTCCACAATCATTCCGAATAAATTACTATCTGGAATAGAAACAACTCCATCTTCGCAAAAATCTTTCAGTCCATGGGGTAAATCAATAATTTTTGAAATTTCATTAAATGCTGATCTGCTATTCAAAATTACAATGTTACAATCAGCATCTGCACTTTTCAAATTCCTAGAAATTTTCAATCGATTTACATCAATTGGATTATTCTTGGACATCTCTAAAAATTCATCATATGCGCTTGCCGCAAATGTGTCATTAGTATGTGTGTTATTGCATAAATCGAAAACGTCGGCCATAATGGATTCCTCAACTTCAGCCTCGTCCGATATCGCACTCGTACTTGCTGGAGGTATATTTGACACCTTGTTTATGCCTCGTAGGTCGGAGCCCGTGCAATTATTATTTACGCTATCATTCATATAGGTCATCTTTTGCGTTTTTGTTTTGGTTCCCTCGCTTTCATGGTCCCGGTCAGCGATCGCGCCCCCGTTATTGTCGCCAGAAACGGTGTAGTTTTTCATCAGCTGTTTGTTCGCTTGATCGCGGTCGCGGTGTTTTTGGTTGGATACGTTTTCTTGTTCTGCTCTTTTCGTTTGCTGTCGGGTGACCACAGCAATTAATTTCGACCTTGCGGTTTTAATTTCATCGGCTGGATGACTCTGCTCTTCTGATTCCTTGTCTGGATTTAGCCTAGAGAGAAAATCCGCTACAACGTTATCCTTTCCTTGTTTGTATCGAATATCGCATTCCAATCCTTGCAATTTCAAACGCAAACGTGTGAGGACTGATGAAGTTTCTTTTAGATGCCATATTGAGATCAATGGTCTATGATCTGTGTAAACAATAAACCTCTGATTGTAGATATAATGACGGAAATAATTCACTGCCCATACTATGGCCAGTAATTCTTTCTCAATTGTATGATATTTTCGTTCTGCTCCAATAAGTCCCCTACTAGCGTAAGCTATGGGTCTGTGAATTGATTTTTCATTCGATAAAACTGCTCCAATAGCGTATTCACTGGCATCTGTCGTTAAAACAAATGTGTCCTTGTAATTTGGTCTCACTAGCAAAGAGTCAGACGTTAAAAAGTTTTTCAATTCTTCAAATGCTTTCTGGCACTCTGAGGTCCAGTTAAATTTTACATTTTTCTTCAATAGATCATTCAGAGGTTTTCGTTTTTCTGCAATTCCTGGTATAAACTTACCATAAAAGTTTACTGTTCCTAGGAATGATCGCACTCCTTTTACAGTTTTTGGTATTGCCATTTCTCGTATAGCCTTAATATTACCATCAAGCGGACGAATACCATTTTTATCAACTGTATGTCCTAAAAATTTCAATTCGGTTTTCAAAATTTGGCATTTTGTTGGTTCAATTTTTAAATTATGTTTACGAAGAGCTTTCAAAACTTTAATCAGATTCTCGTTATGCTCTTGAATTGTTCTTCCAAAAACAATGATATCATCCAAATAAACGATTGCTTTAACATCTTCAATTTCAAATAAAACTGTGTTCATCAGTCTTTGAAAAGTTGAGGGACTGTTTCTAAGCCCCATAGGCATTCTCGTGAATTCAAAATGACCTTTTGGTGTAGAAAATGCAGTTTTCGCAGCATCTCTTGGGTCTATAGGAACTTGATAAAATCCAGATTTCAGATCAATTGTTGAAAAGTATTTGCTATCGCCTAGGCTATCCAATATTTCATTTATTTGTGGAATCGGATATACAAATGGTTTAGTTATCAAATTCAATGCCCTAAAATCTACCACAATTCTATGCTTTTTGTTTCCTTCGTCGTCTAAATCTTTCTTTGGTATGCATAAAACAGGTGCATTCCAAGGACTTTTACTGGGTCTAATAATCCCTTGCTTACGCATTTCTTCAATTTCCTCATTAATTTGTTTCTTTGTTGATTCAGGGAACCTATACTGCCTTTTATTTATTGGCACATTAGATGATGTTTCAATTTCGTGTACTGCTGCATCTGTTACTGTCAGGTGATCCCCTTTCAAATAAAATACATCACTATACTTTGCCATTATATTTTCCACTGCGTCGTAATTGACGCTTTTCAAATGCTTCAAATCAATTGTATCTAGCAATTTTTCGATACGATTTTTACCTTGTATTTGTTCATAATTCAAATTATCTGTCAAACTTAGATCTTGGTTTGAATCTAAATCCTCCGGCGTATATTGATTCCCGGCCTCTACATTCTTATTGTAACATCCATTATTATAATATTCTTCATCAAAATGTTGATTTATACATTCCTCGTCCTCATAATACTTCTCATAAAGGCACATATTGCATGAATAATCTTTTTTCGGTACGATTGGCTGTGTAACTATTTCATCATGTATGACTTCATCAATATCAAAATTTACTTGACAGCTTTTGTCATTGTTATCATATTGTATACAATTACTATTATTTTGTAGATCAGTCTGGCAAGATTTATCTGATACCATTACGTACTTTGTTGTTGTAATATTGTTAATATTATATTCTACACTATCTGGCTTGCGTAGGGCTATGTAATCAAAGTTCTGGCTAATATATAATGTATGCTGTTTCAAAAATTCTGTTCCTATGATACCATGTACATTTAAGTGGTGAACTAAATAAAATTTTATCTTATACTTGGACTTCCCAATTATTAAACTAACTTCAGTAGATCCGAGCGTTCTTGTTTGACTTCCATTGAATCCCGAAATCAAAAACTTTTCAGATTCAGAATAATCTATGTCTGTTGCTCCGATTCTAGGGGCTGCATCCCATCTTAATATGTTTAGTTGTGAGCCTGTGTCTATCATGTAATTGATTTTTGTGTATGGTCTTTCTACAGTGGGTATATTTAACATAAATTGATTATTGCCCGTCCAATGTATAAATACTTTTTCTTGTGCTGGAATGCATTTATTAAATTGAACCATTTGTTTTTGTGGTATGTTATAACTCTTATTTATGTTCATGGGCATCATTTTCTTATTACTTGCAGCATATAAGCGCCTTTCTAAATTATTTTCTGATTGACGGAGTGATCGGACGCAATTAACGAACCTCCGGTTATTTAGTTTTTTCGCTCATCATAGCAAATGTTATTGTTTTGAATTCCCATGTTGCGTTCATCAAAATTTATGTTGGTCCAATAAGGCATCTGGTAATCACCACGATAAATTTCTTGTTGTCCTAGATATCTATAATTGTTAAAATCTTTTTCATAACCTATTTCGTTCTGGTTGAATCTACTTTTATCGTAATGGAAGTTGTGATCAATACATTGTGGATTACTGAATTTCTGTTTTTCATTTTGTTGCCTGTAAAATTCTGCAGTGTGGGAATCCCTCAATCTCTGCTCGATGTGTTCTTGTTGTTCCACATCGATGCATTCTTCTTGTAGGTAATCTACCAAATCTTCCAATGAGTCTTCTTTTTTCGTTTTTGCAAAAATTTTCAAATTTATATCTTCCAATCCCGCTAGAAAATGTATTCTTAAATGTCTTTGAGCGTATGACTCAATTGTAGGATCTTTAATATAATCTTTTTCGAATTCATCAATATTCCTCTTAAGTTGAAGAACGCGATCTTTGTAATTTTTAAAACTTTCACACTTGCCTTGTTCAAGGGTCTCTATTTTATTAAACAGTTCTTCTAATTGTAAACTAATTCCGAATTCTTTTTGGAGATTATCTTTCACTTCATCCCAAGTATTTGCAAGAATGTTTTTAAATTTTAACGCTGCTGGGCCTTTAAGTTTAGACAGTGCAATTTGAATGAGTACGGTTTCTGCATTTTTCCTTTCACTAGCATCAGTTATCCGTTTTATGGGTTTCAAAAAACAATTTATTTGATATATGAAAGCATCCAATTCACACGCACTACCATAAAATTCTGGAATACACTGTATAGCAAAACCTATTGGAAATTCAAATTTAGCGTTGTTCGCTCCACTATTGTTGCCTATTTCATCCATTGTATTCGTGGCCATTTTTATGTTGATATTTTTACTGATTTTTTTTTTCAAATTAACACGACCTAATTGTTGCCGGTCTGTTGCATAGTTACAAAATTATTTTTTTTTTCAACTTTTAATTGATTCCATTCCATTGTAATGCTAGTTTACAGCTGAAAATCATGTTTAGTGTAAAATTATGCCCTAAGTTTGAAAGCATAAGGAAAGAAAAATACAGTAGAACTGAAAATATTTTCGATATCCCGTACAAAGCTGGCAATTTTGAATCAACATTGCTACAACTGCTAAAGATTTTTTTTTTTTGAAAGAAAAATATAAATTGTCTTTATTTATTGAATATTTTGCTAAAATTTAAGGCGATTATTCCCTACACTTATCAATATCCAATCTGACGAAAAAAAAAATCAGATATTCAAAACATATTACATTCAGCTTCCTATTATTGCAAAAAGATATTGAAAATTTGTGAATTGTAACTTGAGATATTTAAATTTTAATAAATTAAAAAAAAAAACTTGGTTGCGATTGTCTTGTATAATTAACAAAAACTGTACTTCTTAGTTTCCTTGTTCTAAACACGGTCTCAAAATCAGCACGTAATTATGCATCAATAATTTTAATCGTTAACAGAAGTTCGCGACTTGCCTTTGATTTTGTTAACTAGTGTTATTTGTTCGTATTTTTCATCCACTTGTTCTTCTTGAAATCATTATTCTTGTTATATTTTTCCATTATTTATTGAAAATCGCTGATTTGAATAACTTTTTTATTTTTCCCACAACAGTATTTTAATTACAATGTTTTTGTTTATATTATCTTAAAATTTTTCATCATTTCAAACCAACTCACAAAAAATTTAAACCATCTCAAAACACTTAATCATTTAAAAGGTTAATACTCACGGTACCATCAAATAATGCAGCCTGAATAATGTCCATTGGTCCAGACACTCGGTTCCATACACAGGTTGTTGCGTTGCTATTTCCAATTCGGTGCTACGTTGTATTACACTATCACTTGCGCTGCCACGAATTTCATCTTTTCCATCCAGTCTGTAACATTGTTTTCTTCTCAATTGTGTTGTTCTCAAAACTGTTCAATGTTCATGGTTTGCACTGATTCTGACACTGATTTCTTCTTCCAGTCAGAAAATTGGCGTTCCGCTGCTCTAATTGTCGAACAGTTTTGCGCTGTCACCATATTGAAGCGCCCTGTACCGTCCAGGGGCTGCATTAAACACTACACGGAATGTGATATTTTTCAATTCATTACAGTCCGACATCTTTTTAATAAACTATATTGAAGTATCACAAACCATCACTTATCTTCTATTACAACGATTCACTTTTTCTTATATTACCTTAACATTTTCTGTATTTCTTCACTGAACTACTAAGTTTAACAATCTAGAGACACTTCTAGTTTCTTCTTGACCACTACTAAGTCCTACCTACAGCCTTAGGACAGTATCTAGAGGTGTCCCACATGGGAGCTCAAGACTTATCCGATGTGCTGCCTGCGTTAACGTTGTCACCGAACTCCCCGACAACTGCCCACAACAACTGACCCCGACTGAAGCCAAAGCCTCCGTATTTATAGCCTAAATTTCCTAGCAATACCCGAACCAGCTTGGGCGTGTCTAAAACTCCAACCATCACTCTCGTTTTGCCGAAATAGTCACGATACTTTCTAACAATGCCCGAACCAACTTGGGCGTATCCAAAACCCTACCAAAAGTAAATACTCAAAGTCCAAAACCTAGTACTCTACCTATCCTACTCGTCATTATCATCATTACCATCATCATCGTTATCGTCGTCAACCCAAGCGTAATCAAAACTGTACCACACCAACCGGACCCAACGTGTACGATCATGAACAACGTATCGCTGCGCGATCGTTGCCCCGGCCGACCATCCGTCCGTCGTCACATGAGCGATGATTCATAAAACTAGGTCAGTAACGTATGGTGCGATTTGCATTGCTTCCGAAATTCCGCGCGTAGGTAGATGACCTATGATGAGCATTGCTGTTAGCGTAAATTGAATTTAAAACATACGAGCAGCCATTCTAATGGGAGAGTGGGGTGAAATGCATTTTTTTCATTTGAATTAAATTTTAATACCGGAGTGCGTGGGAATATTTAGGTCTATGCACAAATTCTGTGGGAATTTCATTTGGAATCCTTTCAGGGCTCCCTCATGGAATTTCTACGAGCATTCCTCCTGGAACTCCTTCCGGGATTACTCCAAAAAGTCCATTGGGAATTCCTTCTGAAATTCCTCCGGGGATTCCTGCTAGAATTCTCTTGGGGAACCCTCAAAAGAATTACCAGATAAATTGGCGAAGGAATTCCAAAGCTAGATCCGAAAAAATTTCCAAGCGATTTCTGAAAGAATTACCGAAGAATTTGGCACAGAAGTTCTCAAAAAAGCCTCAGATATTTGACTGAGATATTTTCAAAGGAATTGTCCACAAGGCTAACTTCAGTCTCGCTGAATAACTGTGCATTTATCGCATCGGGTATGTTTTTTTTTTTTTTTTTTTTTTTTTTTTCTAAACCATAGGGGGATAATCTGCTCAACAGACACCCTAACAGAAGGTTAGGGTAGTGTAGGTCTGACAGGCCGTCTTCTACAACAAAAGTAAAATCCAGGACTACTCTCTCCTCGTACCCACTAAACCATTCCTATGGTCGCCAAACCCTACGTCTCTCCGGAACCACCAAGAAGGTATTGCTTCAGAGAGGGGCTAGTGCACATCGCACCCACAAGGTTAGCTGCGTAGCCTGCAGCAACGAACATCGATGACTCGCTTTGGAGAGTCCATCACGGTAGCATGCTGGCGCTTAGCCAGTTTCCCGATCGGTCCTCGCCACTCCCTTTGTCCTCGGAAGGCGGGCAGGGTCAACCCCGCCCGCGCCCTACTGCTGAGCGGACATCAAGAACTGATGCCCACGTGCAACCCGATCTGACCTGCCCGTAAGGAAGGGTATCACTACCCTTCAGGCCCTATCAGATGCACCCGTAGGTTGCAGACAGCAGGATCTCACCTACCCCGACCCTTGCCGGGGACCCCTTTCCAACCGCGGGCTCGGATCCAACCCAGTAGACCGACGCCACGACAGCACCACTACCGGGACTTCCTCTCCGCGGCCACTTAATCGTTGTAAGGGTCGATCTCGACCGCAGGGCACCGGTATGACCTACGAAGCCGACTCCGAACCCCTGGACCACCTCTTGTACTGCATCTGGACTAGCCATTCTCCGAGTCCACGCGCCACCTCCTCTGTAGCTCCCAGACGATGTGGGTAATAGCCGTTGAAACGGCGTTCCAGCCAAACTCATCCCTACACATCCTCTGGACCAAGTTGTCCGGAGTTGTGTCCTCCCCGCATGTGGCAAGCATGCGGTCACGCATTGTGCGAAAACGCGGGCACACGAACAAAACGTGTTCCGCCGTTTCCTCTAAACCATTGCACACTGGGCATTCGGGAGAATCCGCATGCCCGAAACGGTGTAGATACTGTCGGAAGCAACCATGACCTGTAAGGACCTGTGTCAGGTGGAATGTGACTTCCCCATGGCGCCTATTAATCCAACTATCTACCCTCGGTATCAACCTATAGGTCCACCTTCCTTTGGTGGAACTGTCCCACGCGCGCTGCCATTTGACCATAGAGGCCATCCTGACAGTCCTGCGTATGCCTCTTGTGCCGCGCATTTCGAAGCACTCCATGTCCTCACTGATAAGAATGCTGATAGGCACCATACCAGTAATGACGCAGAGAGCGTCGTGTGACACGGTACGGTACGCGCTCGCAACCCTCAGGCACATAAGCCTGTAAGTACTTTCCAGCTTCCGTCGGTAGCATTTAGTACTTAGCGCGATGCCCCACGCCGGGCCGCCATACCTAAGTATGGATGTAGCAACACTAGCCAGAAGCTTGCGCTTACTGGCGTACACCGCAGAGCTATTGGACATCATCCGGGACAGTGCCGCAATAGCTGTGGAGGCTCTTTTACAGGCATAATCGACGTGGCTACCGAAGGTAAGCTTATCGTCGATCATCACGCCCAAGTGTTTGACGGAGCGCTTTGACAGGATAGTACAGTCTCCTACACTGATCTCCGTCTGCTGCTCCGACTTCAGATTGTTAACAACCGTCACCTCTGTCTTGTGGTGAGCCAGCTCCAGTTTCCTGGACCGCATCCACGCCTCCACAACCTTGATCGAGTGGTTGGTAGTCAACTTTACCTCCTCGATCGTTTCACCGTAGACTTCGAGCGTAATGTCGTCGGCAAATCCGACAATCACCACTCCCACTGGATACTCTAACCTCAACACCTCGTCGTACATGATATTCCATAACACCGGACCCAGGATGGAACCTTGCGGGACTCCTGAGGTTATGTGAAAGCACTTCCGACCCACCTCCGTGTCGTAGACTAGTACACGATTCTGAAAGTAACTTCCGAGAATCTTGTACAGGTACTCCGGTATCCCCAGACGCAAGAGCGCATCAGCAATAGCAGACCAGCTGGCGCTATTAAACGCATTCCTTACATCCAGAGTCACTACCGCGCAAAAGCGAATTCCCCTCCTCTTAGGCTCGAGTGCTTTCTCGGCGGTTTTTGTAACCGACAAGATAGCGTCTACGGTGGACCTCCCCTTCCGGAAGCCGTACTGGTTACTCGAAAGACCATTTTCGCCCCCGGTGAACCGCAACATTCTATTGAGGATGATCTTTTCGAGCACCTTCCCCGCCGTGTCAATCAAGCATATTGGTCTATATGCCGACGGGTCTCCGGGTGGTTTCCCCGCCTTTGGCAATAGTACCAGGCTCTGCCTCTTCCAAGCTTCTGGGAAAACTCCCTCGTCCAGGCATTTCTGCATAGCAGACCTGAACATCTCGGGAGCCTCTGCAATAGCTACTTTTAAGGCCAGGTTCGGAACTCCGTCCGGACCTGGGGCCTTACCTACGCTAAGGGACTTAGCTATCCCCGCAAGTTCCACATCAGTGACCCTCTCCTCATCGCCAGCCCCAGTCCCCGGCTGTCCTACGAAAGGAGGCCAAGGACTAGGATCATGACGCGGAAAAAGTCCTCCAATGATCCCCTCCAACATCTCTGGAGATTGCTCTGTAGGAGCCATCACACCTCTCGTCTTGGCCATAACGATCCTGTAGGCGTCACCCCACGGGTTCGTATTGGCACTCTGACAGAGACCCTCAAAACAGGCCTTTTTGCTTGCTCTTATCTCGGTCTTAAGCGCGGCTTTTGCAGCGGCGAACACCACCCGCCGTTCGTTTCGCTCTTCCTCTGATCGTGCTCGCTGCATCCGCCGCCTAGCCCGTAGGCAGGCGCGGCGCAGGTCCGCAATCGCGTCGGTCCACCAGTAAGCCGGTGGCCTCCCATTTCTAGGGTGGACTCGCCTAGGCATGGTCGCATCACACGCACGTGAGAGCACCGCTACCAGCTCGTCGCCGTCTAAACCGATTAAGTTTCGCTCACGGCGGAGCGCCTCCCTAAATACCCCTTCGTCGAAGTATGATGTCTTCCACCTGCGAGGGCTTGGCCTTGGCCTAGCCGCCTCTTCTTCTATCCGCTGTCTGCTGTTATTGTAGTCGATACTGTAGCGAATCGCCAGGTGGTCGCTGTGAGTGTAGCCATCATCTACTCTCCAGTTCGAACTACTTATTAGGCCAGGACTACAAAAGGTCACGTCAATAATTGACTCCGCTCCGTTTCGACTAAAGGTACTCTTGGTACCGACATTAGCCAAGTCGACATCTAAGATGGCCAGTGTTTCTAGCAGGATCTGACCCCGCTGGTTCGTGAAACGGCTTCCCCATTCCACGGCCCAGGCATTAAAGTCGCCCGCTATTACCACCGGCCTTCGCCCTGTTAGCACGGTCGTTAAGCGGTCCAGCATTTGCGTGAACTGCTCGATCGGCCACCGCGGAGGCGCATAACAGCTACAGAAGAAGACCCCGTTTACTTTGGCGACCACGAAGCCCTCATAGGTAGTAGACACCAACTCCTGAACGGGGTATTTACCCGTCGTCCATATCGCCGCCATTTTTCTGGTCCCATCCGCGACCCAGTTGCCGTTGCCGGCGGGTACTCGGTATGGGTCCGATATGATGGCGATATCCGTCTCCCACTCAGAAACTGCCTGACAAAGCAGTTGCTGAGCCGCATCACAGTGGTTCAGGTTCAGCTGCGTTACCTGCACTGTGATTTGTTGTTCACTGCGGCTTTCTTGAAGGCCGGGCACCTTGGGCCCCCCATCGGATGTCTGTTGTTCGAGGATTTCCCGGTACAGATCATGCAGATGGGCGGACTCGTGCAGCTTTGGGCCTTATGACCTTCAGCGCCGCATCGCCTGCACAGTTTGCGCCTGTCGGGGCCTTTGCAGTCCCACGACTTGTGTCCTGGTTCCAGACACCTGAAGCAAACCTCTGGTGGCTCGTGGAATGTCAGGTGACATACACACCAACCCACCTTTATGCTCCCTACTTTAACGGACTTTTTGACGTCCGCCACAGGTAGCTGAACCAAAGCTATCTGTGTCCCTGCTGGCCCTTTCCGTAGCTTAACGGCTGCGGCGGCCACCTGCACATCGCACTGTTGCCGCAGTGCCGTGACGAGCTCTTCCACTTCGGTGATCTCATCGATGTCCTTGACCTTCAGAGTCGCCTCATGTGTCAGAGCCCTCACCTGCACACCGTCACCAAGGACCTCTTCTGCCAGCCTCTTATAGGCGGCGCCCTTGTGCTCCTTCTGGCGCTTCAGCTCCAGGATCATCTCGCCCGTACGAGTACGTCTAATACTGCGTACGTCGGCTCCAAGACCCTCAAGCTTGGCTTCGCTTCGCATCATCTTCAAGACGTCCGAGTACTTGGACTGTTCCGTCTTGATGACGATAGCGTCGCCTTTCTCGCGCTTGGCACCTGCCCTCCTACGCCTTGGCTTGGCGTCCTGCGCTACTACCTGCGGATTCGCCTTCTTCTTCCTCTTCCGCTCTACCTTCGTCCAAGGGGGGTCCTCCCCTTGGATCGCCCTACTCTGTGGCTGTTGAGGGCCCACTAGCGGTCGCAACCCCTTGTTCCCATCGTTCCGGGACGGGCCAGCCTTTTCAGGCCCACCCTTCCCAGCTTTCCGGGAACCCTGGCTGGGGTCCGACCTTCCGGCATTATTACCGATATTCGGGGTAATGATTCGCCTGGCCTTGCGGGCACCGCCAGACAGCTCCTCGCCTGACGGTTGCCTCGCCCGCTTCTGCGATTGCTTGCCCCGTTTGGCGCGAGCAGTCGCTTCCGCCTTATTCGGACTTCCTGCGAAGGAGAAGGCCTCCGTTTGGGTAAACTTCGGCACTTTCTCATTTGCAGGCTCCGCTGCTGCAGCAGTCAGCAACGCGAGTGCCGCGTGCTCCTGCTTGGCATCGTCGATCGACGCCCTAAGTCGAAGCAAGGCCGTTTTCAGGTCCTTGCTTATGTTCGACTTAGTGGACGCAAAGTCGATGATTTTGCCAAGCTGCTGCTCAGCCACCTCTATTGCGGACCGTCCTTTGGATCCTCGGTTGACGGCCCTCAACAACCACGCTCCGTCCATAACCTCCACCGGCTGGCTTGCCGGGAAGTGGACTGGAGCACCCACGCTTGAGCTGCGTACGCAACTCCCAGCGCCTATCTCCTCACTTCTCCTTGTCGGAGATCTCATCAACCCGCTTCTTGCGAAGGGGTTGATCCCACCACTATTTCCACCTAGATTCTGATTTTTATTTGACTTCATGATTAAATCCCACGAGTAGCACGGGAAAGAATGTCCACCACGCCAGAGCCCTGCATTAACGCGGTAAGGGACAGCTTACTGTGGGGGGTGCCCAGGTACCCCACAGGCTCCGTTAAAGATCGAGCATCTTTTTCACCCCCTCGATCACTCATTCCTCAGCACGGGTCGCTTGACACCTTGAATTGGGGTTAGTAGTCCTATTCTTAGCCGGCGACTACGCGGCTGACTCGCAAGCGGGGGGGTGCGTCAGGCCCCAGGACTTAAGTCCCTGCTGCCCCCTCGCATCGGGTATGTATGCAAGACCATTTGTATTTGACTGTAAACACGAATATGAGACCCAATCCTTCATCTCCTCCGGTATCTGTATCATTTTTCACTAATCTAAGTTATAAGCTTATTAGCTGACGCAGACAAATGACCAATCTTTTCCGGTAGTTTGTGATGAGTTCAGCACCGGAACCTTGTTCCTAACTGTGGCTTACTGTTCTTTTGCCAAATGGCATCTTGAATAGCCTACAACATTGATGTTTGTTTATTATCACTCCCTGCCATACTAGCGTAGCCACAACTTTCGTTACAAAGGTTATCCTTGCTCATATTCGTCACACCATTAAAACACTGCTCTCACCTTTCAATTACCTCATATCCTTCCATTTAATTATAATTTAAGTTATTGCATATAAAAAGTATGGACAAAACTAACTGGCTCCATGAAGTCCGAATAAATTTAGCCAAGCATTTAAATCTAGTTCTGAAACAAGTGGTACGCCTATCATAAAGTACCAGTGACAACGAGCACCAGAACTACTAAACCACACCATTAGGCATTTGTGGGGCCAAACGAAAAACAAACTACACACTCTTCTAACCGCACCGAACATCGTAAATCAACCGGAAACCTCTCCTGGTCCATTTACACGGAGTCATGTTCCAAACATTGTTGGGATCTCCCCACACGACGCCACCGACGACGACGACGACAAGGACGACGTCGGTTATCCGCATGCAAAATATGTGTGTAATCTGCAGCCGAAATGTGGGTCAAATGTAGCATTCAGCCAGCGTGCCACCAGAGAGAAAACCATTTATCTGAAAACCACTGACTGAACGACAAATATGAACGACAAAGACTTACTAGCTCCTGCGCTGCCGGAATAGGAGAGCTTTGTTCAAGAGGGGGAGGCATGAATGTGATAAATTTGCGTTCTTTTACGACCGGCTCTCGGTGGGAGCTTACCACCTCCGCTACCACATACCAGCAGGATAGCTCGAGCTATTTCCCCGGCCGGCAGTGCATTGAGTGGTACTTCCAGTACGGGGGGCATCATATGTCAACCAAGAAGGCTATTCGGAGAAGAATATTTTCTCATCCGATTACTTCAAGCCTAGACTTAGGACCGGCAGTACCTACAAACATCCACAAGAAGCTGCCGATGATGGGGGCAATTTGGAACATCAGGTTCTTTGTACGTCCTAAACAGAGATTTGGAACCGTACACTTTCAGAGTGTACAGTAACCAGTAAGAGAGGCTAGAAGGAGAATAAAAAAAAAACTGAGTAATAAATTTTGCCTCCCCAGATTGGGGAACGAAATACTCAGTACGAGCTTTCGAGATCAGAAGATCATTTTGTTAGATTCAGTTACCAGTACTTTTTGACATAAATCACGTGGTGAAAACTATTGCGCGGCTTGTGAATTTATGTGGACAATGTTTTATGGTCCAAGCAGAATGTGGGCATGAGAGGCGATACTAGTGAGCACTCTCATAGCTGCTATATCATATATTTGGTATACAGTGAAAAACAAGGTTGTAAATTTTGTTTATGCAGACCAGTTTTCGTCCCATTGTCTCTCCGGGATCACCAAAAGGTATTGCTTCGAAAAAGGGATAGTGCAGATAGCGTCCTCCAGGTCTAGTCAACAGACACCTGAACAGGGAGGTCCAGATAATGTGGGGTTAAGGATCGTCTTCTATGTACAACAAAAGTAAAAGCCGGACCTATCTTTCCTCGACCCACTAAACAACATTCCCATGGCCGGCAAACCCTTCATCTCTCCGGAACCACCAAGGCATTGCTTCAGAGAGGAGCTAGTGCATATCGCACCCTCAAGGTTAGTAGCGTAGCCTGCAGCTACGAACATCGATAACTCGCTTTGGAGAGTCCGATAAAGTAAAATACTACCCGACGCCACGACAGCAACGCTACCAGGACATTATCCTCGCGGCCACTTAATCGCTGTAAGGGTCGATTTCAAGCGCAGGGCACCGGTATGACCTATGAAGGCGAATCCGAACCCCTGGATCACATTTTGTATAGCGTCTGCACTAGCCATTCTCAGAGTCAATGCGCCACCTCCCCTGTAGCTTCAAGACGATGTGGGTGATAGCTGTTGAAACGGCATTCCAGCCAAACTCATCCCTACACGTCCTCTGGGCAAGATTGTCCTGAGATGTGTCCTCTCCGCCATGTGGCAAGCATGCAGTCACGCATTGTGCGAAAACGCGGGCTCAATAACAAAACGTGTTCCGCCATGTGTTCCGCTGTTTCCTCTAAACCAACACAAAGCAGGATAAACCGCATGACCGAAACGATGTAGATACTGTCAGAAGCAACTATGGCCTGAAAGGATTTGATCAGGTGGAATTTTACTTCCCCACGGAGCCTGTTAAACCAGCTATCTACCCTCGTGATCATCCTGTGGGTCCACCTTCTTTTGGTGGAACTGTCCCACGCATACTGCCATTTGACCATGGAGACCAATCTGGCAGTCCTACGTATGCCTTTTGTGCCGCGTATTTCGATGCACTCCATGTCCTCCCTGATAAAAATGCCGAAAGGCACCATACCAGCGATGACGCAGAGCGCATCGTGTGACACGGTACGGTACGCGCTCACAACCCTCAGGCTCATCAGCCTGTATGTACTTACTAGCTTACCACGGTAGCCTTCGGTACATAGCGCAATGCCCCACGCCGGGCCGCCTTACCTATGGACGTAGCGACATTAGCCACTGGCGTACACCACAGAGCTATTAGACATTATCCGGGACAGTGCCACTACAGCTGCTTAGGCTTTTTTACAGGCGTAATCAACGTGGCTACCGAAGATGAGATTATCGTCGATCATTACGCTCAAGTGTTTGACGGAGCGCTTCGACGTGATAGTGTAATCGCCTATACTGATCACTGCTTGCTGCTCCGACTTCCGGTTGTTCACAACCATCACCTCAGCTTTGTGGTGATCTAACTAGAGTTTCCTGAACCTCATCCACGCCTCCACAACCTCGATCGAATGGACAGTGGTCAATTCCACTTCTTCGATCGATTCACCCTAGACCTCCAGCGTAATATCGTCAGCAAAACCGACGATCTTCACTCC
The DNA here is from genome assembly GCF_035046485.1 of Aedes albopictus. Taxonomy (NCBI): domain Eukaryota; kingdom Metazoa; phylum Arthropoda; class Insecta; order Diptera; family Culicidae; genus Aedes; species Aedes albopictus. The sequence goes on along the minus strand of NC_085136.1, from coordinate 135,368,184 downwards.
ATCCGGGAACTCTAACCTCAACACCTCATCGTACATGACATTCCATAATACCGGACCCAGGATGAAACCTTGCGGGACTCCTGAGGTTATGCGAAATCACTTCCGTCCGACCTCCGTGCCATAAACTAGTACTCGATTCTGGAAGTAACTTCCGAGAATCTTGTACAGGTATCCGTCCAACTGGCATTATTGAACGCGTTCCTTACTACTGCACAGTAGCGAATTCCCTCCTCTTACGCGCGCTGGGGCGCTATCTCGCCGGTTTTTGTAATCGACAGGATAGCGTCTACGGTCGATTTCTTCTTCCGGAAGCCGAACTGGTTGCTCGAGAGACCAATTACATACTCGGTGTTCCTCAACATTCTGTTGAGGATGATCTTTTGGATCACCTTCCCCGCCATGTTGATCACGCATATTGGTCTATATGCCGACGGGTCTTCGGGTGGTCTTGCCCACCTTTGGCATTAGAACTAGGCTCTACCGCTTCCAAACTTCTGGGAAAACTCTCTCGTCCAGGTATTTTTGCATAACAGGCTTGAATATTCCGGTAGACTTTGCAATAGCCACATTTAAGGCCTGGTTCGGAACTTGGTCCGGACCTGGGGCCTGACCTAACCTAAAGAATTTTGCTATCCCCGCAAGTTCCTCATCGGTGACACAATCTCCTCATCGCCAGCCTCAGTCCCCAGCAACCCTACTAAAGGTGGCCAAGGACTAGGACACGGTTTTCCAACCTTCGTTTCGCGATCCCCCAACTGCTTGCAGGTACGCTTCGATTTTGGGGTTGCAAAAGGATCATGACGCGGAAAAATCCCCTCGATGATCCCCTTCAACAGACTGCTCTGGAGGAGCCATTACAATTCTTGTCTTGACCATCACGATCCTCTAGGCATCACCGCATGGATTAGCATTGGCACTCTGATAGATATCCTCAAAGCAGGCTGTCGAAATTTTCGGTTGGATTCCTCAGCCGTGGCGGTAGCACGGCTTTTTGTCCGCTGTCTTCCATGCCGATCTGTTTGATTGGCGGGATTGATTTGGGAACTGCGTAGAAAATTGTTTTCCAATAACTCTTGTGGATGATGGAATATTTCTGAATAACTCAAGGAAAATTTCTGATAACTCTAGACTCTAGACTGGGAAATGCCTTCGTACCGACGTCCGTTGGCAGAATGAGTCACTCCGCTGTGACGTTGTCGGTTTTATAATCGAAAACCACTGCCTCGGTTGCGCGTGGGGAGGCGCTTGTCTCGACGATGGTGGAGTGGATGAGCCACTCCGCTGCGACGCTGTCGGTTTTATGACCGATGACTGCTTCCTTGGTTGCACTGCGGGATGCGTGCGTGTCGACGTTCGTTGATTGAATGAATCATGCTATGAAAATGGTACCATATTTATAGGCCGATGACCGAATCGCAATAGCTCCGCCCAGTCAATTCCATACCCGATTTTATGAGATGCATGAGAGATAATCAGCTTCATAGTCAACCCAAATCATATGTTGCTGAATTCTGCCTGTTAGTGGATAATTCTTTTCGTGAATTATTGAAAATTCAATTTAAATCAGTTTTAACAGTTTATTTTTTTTTTTTGCCTTTCTCGTACACTAAGTGTACTGGAAAGGCTATATGTTCACTCCAAAAATGACTTTTTGATAGAAAGCCCGGAGGGTCGAGTCACATATACCAATCAACTCAGCTCGACGAATTGAGGTGATGTCTGTGTGTGTGTATGTATGTGTGTGTGTATGTGTGTGTGTGCGTGTGTATGTGTGAGTGTGTACAAAAAAACTCACATCACTTTTTGGCAGTAAACCCCAACCGATTTCAATGACCAATGGTTCATTCGACGCGGAATCTGGTCCCATTGTTTCCTATTGAAAATGGTTCAGATCGGTCCAGCCGTTCCGGAGTTATGGCCATTTAGGTGTTCCGGATCGGCACCCTAGGAAGTGGCCAGATATGAAAACGCTACAAACCCATTCATGCGACTCATTAAACCGCGGCACTTTCAAAAACATGATGAACGGTAAACAGGAAAATAGTCTCGGACCATATCTGAACCGTTAGTGTTCCGAAACCGGTTCCGGGTGACCCGCCGGAAGTGGCCAAATATGAAAGTGAACCAAACCCATACATGCGACACATCAAACAGCGGATTTTTCGATAACCTGATAAACAGTAGGCGGGAAAACATTCTCAGACTATATATGAACCGGTAGTATGCCGGAACCGGTTCTGGGTGTTCCGCCGGAAGTGGCCAAGTATGAAAGTGAACCAAACCCATGCATGCGATACATCAAACAGCGGATTTTTCGATAACCTGATAAACAGTAGGCAGGAAAACATTCTCAGACCATATCTGAACCGGTAGTATTCCGAAACCGGTTCTGGGTGTTCCGCCCGAAGTGGCTAAATATGAAAGTGAACCAAACCCATGCATGCGATACATCAAACAGCGGCTTTTTCGATAGCCTGATAAACAGTAGGCAGGAAAATATTCTCGGACCATATCTGAACCGGTAGTGTTCCGGAACCGGTTCCGGATGACCCGCCGGAAGTGGCCAAATATGAAAGTGAACCAAACCCATGCATGCGATACATCAAACAGCGGCTTTTTCGATAGCCTGATGAACAGTAGGCAGGAAAACATTCTCAGACCATATCGGAACCGGTAGTGTTACAGAACCGGTTTCAGATGTCACGCCGGAAGTAGCCAAGTATAAAAGTTAACCAAACCCTCACATGCGACGCATCAAATCGCAAGCTCTTCAGGCAACCTGATAAACGGATAAAAAAAGAAAATAGTTTCAGATCATATTTGGAACAACCAATAGAGTTCCGGAACCGGTTCCGGATGTCCCGCTGGAAGTGGTCAAATGCTGTCAAATGTAGTAGAGATCAAACCCCATGCATGCGGCACATTAAACAGCGGCTTTTTAAACATCGTGATTAACGAATAGCCAGAAAATAGGCTCAGACCACAACGAAGATCTTTATAAAGGCTACCGATAGTGTTCCGGGACCAATCTATGGTGACCAGCCGGAAGTGGCCAAATGCCAAAAAGAACCAAACCCATGCATGCGACACATTAAATCGCGGTCTTTTTTAAACCATGAGGAACGATTAGCAAGAAAATAGGCTCAGACCACATTCGAGGCTACCGATAGTGATGCAAAACCAGCATTGGGTGCTTCGCAGGAACTTCAAAAATGAACAAAGTCAATGCAAGCGATAAATATGTGTAAAAGAACAAAATCTTGACTGAACTAAGGCCACATACATACAGACATTTTACTCTACTCACTCTCCATCGTCCTTGTTTTCAACGGTTGAATCAAGCTGAATCAAGTATTAATCGTTTTTGCTCGTTTGACGTCTGCTCACTACCAACATCAAGCCAGCAGCGGCTTGTGCAACGCAACCGAATGGGTGACAAAACGTCGAAAGACAAAACGTCGAATGGCAAAACGTCGAATGCCAAAACGTCGAAAGGACAAAACGTCGAAAGGACAAGTCGTCGAAAAGTGTGTAACTGTTCGCAGTTCAGTGTGGATTTTTTTTAGATTTTGTGTGGATCGATTTAATTCTGTTGATAGCCTGAGAGGGGTGGCGATACGGTGATCCACTAAGATGACAGGATGACGAACTAATTAACGGGGACACACTAATTATGTCTCATTATCTCGGGTCACTTCCCAAACGCTGAAGGTCAGTAACTCATTTTGCACTCTATGATGCTTCAGACCCGAGTTGAAACCACCAGTTGTGTAAAGATTATTGTGTGGATAGTTGGCATTGTTGTGCTTCTACCATATTCTGGAATACCGGATGAATTGCGGAGAAGGACAGCCGTAACAAAACCAGACGCCTTTGAAGGAATAATGCGCCCGATGATCGCCATCGCCACCCTAAAGGTGCCAGAGATCCGGCCGACGATAGCTAGAGGCCGCCATCGTAGCCACCCCGAAGGAAGTTGTGACGTAATGCTGGAAATTTGTACAAGGTGCCACTGACATTGTGCCACTCGCAGTGTTGCATTTGAACGCTATCAATTTGCGTTGAAGTTCAAAAACGGCACGCTGCGATCAAACATATTGGAACATTGTTCAGTTCAAAAATTGGAACGCACGTGAATACCAATATGCCAACATGGTACCCTGGTACCTGGTAGACTGAAATGGTCATGTTTCAACCATTATTTCACCAATTGCCTAGCAATCTTGGGCAGATTCGATTCAGAAACTCACCACCCTCAATTGAGAGGGGGAACCGGTTCGGTCACCGTGGATTACCGGAAAATCCGGATTTCGCTGCAGAATCTTAATGCCCGATGCCAAAATATTTCACTTTATTGTGGTGCATATTTTCGCGCAACAACGCATGTATGCCGATGCGTCACAAAGCCCTAGGGCAGCACCTTGGTCAGGACGCACAAAAGATTTGATGACACATCCAAGCTCAGCTCATATTTAGCTCGCGTTTAGTTCAATTGCAACACTGGGTGCCAGTAGAAGGGACTCCAAAGAAGTAAGAGAAGAAAAGGCCGGGAAAGTCCGGGAATAAATGATGTTACACTTAACGTCACGTGATGTGAGTTTTTATATACGACAGTGCGAATATTCCCTACCCGCGAAGAACTGGTCAAGAAACATGCCCACCCTGAGGTGTTGTTTCAGGGAGCCTCAGGAAGGCTCCCCACTGAACTAGTTGTCAGATACAAGTGAAAGAATGAGTATCCTTTAAAAGAATAAAGAACTCACTATTTACTTAGATTACTCTTTTTCGACGTTTTGTCCCTTTCGACGTTTTCGCATTCGACGTTTTGGCAGTCGACGTTTTGTCTTTCGACGTTTTGTCCCTAAGCCGATAATAAAATATAGCCAAAATATAGCCTAAAGTGTGAAGAAAAAACTATGTCGAAGACCGTAAACTCATCTGTGATTGTGAAAGACGTTATATCCTAGCTTGTAATAATCCTCTTGATGTTGATCGGTCTTCAGTGATAGTGAAGGTGCTCAAGCAGTTAACTGAAAACTCTGATATTTTTTAGCTCTGTCTATACATTTAACGTAACGTCGGAATATGTTCAATTAATAAGTTTCCCAATTTTATCAAAATTATTGCTTTTCTAAATAAGGTATTCTCAGGATTCAGGAACAGTTCGCATTACGTCGACGGAAATATCATGCTTCGGAATAATGGCCCATGCACAGAAACTAGATAAACAAAGCTATTGCTTTTCCTAGCTAGCTAGCTAAACTAGCTAACTAGCTAACTAGCTGAACAAGTGTATTGTTTTGCTATTGCTTTGAAGATTCCTAAAACAGGAACCGAATTCTAGACCGCCCGATAGGTAGGAGATTGTCCGCATCACGACGGTTCCAAACCGAACGGACTCAATAAATACCAAAACTTCCGCATGACATTTTTAAGTTAAGCAAGGCCATCTTGACTAGGAAACCTTAACCGATTAACCCCTTGAAAAGGCCCCATACGGACCGAAACATCGGAAAAAAGTATAAACTAGTGTTTTCGATTTCCCCAAAAAGCTGAAGCCAACATTCTGAAGCAAAATCATCCCAGTCGTATCCCAACCAAGGAAAGATCATGAGTACATGTTCGACGAGAAAGGCACTATCACCACTAGGTGGATTAATCTAGGTTTTTCATTTCAATATCCCAAGTTACTACACAGGCCTTGTTGCTTGCCCTTATCTCAGTCTTCAGCGCAACTTTGGCAGCGGGGAACATCTCCCGTCATTCATTTCGTTCTTCCTCAGTTCATGCTCGCTGCAACCGCCACCTAGCCCGTAGGCAAACGCGTCGCAGATCCTCAATCGCTTGAGTCCACCGGTCTCCCATTTCTAGGGTGAACTTGCCTAGGCATGGTCACATCGTATGTACGTTATCTGCTGCTGTTTTAGTCGATACTGTAGCGAACCGCCAGGCATTGGCGTAAATAGGGGGTGGCCAGGGGGGGCCTGGCCCCCTCCAGAAAAATCTATTTCGGGAAAAACTCACGCAATTCAGGCGCAAAGTATCTTTTTAGTATAAAAAATCTATATCGACATGGCCTTGGCTCCCCCTAGAGCTATGACCTAGTTACGCCTATGCCGCCAGGTGATCGCTGTGAGTGTAGCCATCATCTACCCTGCAGTTCGAACAACCTGTTAAGCCAGGACTACACAATGATAATCGACTCCAATCAAACATTGGCCACATCGCCATCAAGCATGGCAAGCACCTCTAGCAGGATCTGCCCCGCTGGTTCGTAAAACGGTTTCCCTATTCCACGGCCCAGGTATTGACGGCACTCGCTGTTACCACTGGTCTCAACCTGTCATCACGGTTGTCATACAGTCTATCATTCGCATGAACAGCTCGATCAACCACCGTGGAGACGCATAATATGTATAGAAGAAGACCCCGTTTACTGTGGCAACCACGAAGGACTCATAAGTAAATATTAGACACCAACTCCAGAACGGGGTATTAACCCGTCGTCCATATCTCCCCGCCATTTTTGCTGACCCATCCACTACCTAATTGCCTTTATCGCGGGTAGTCGGTATAGGGCCGTTGTGATCCGCTTTATCCGTCTCGCACTCAGAAACTGTCTGAAAAAGCAGTTGCTGAGCTGCGTCATAGAGGTTGAGGTTCAGCTGCGTTACCTGTACTGTGATTTGTCGGCTGCGGCTCATCTGAAGGCCGGGCACCATGGACCACCCGTTGGATGTTTGATGTTCGTGGGTTACACGTAGGTAGACTCGTGCAGTCTTGTGCCTTATGGCCTTTGCTGCCGCATCACCTACACTACACAGTTTGCTCCTGTAAGGGCTTTTGCAGTCCCATGACGTGTGTCCTGATTTCAGACACCTGAAGCAAACATCCGGTGGCTCGTGCAAGATCAGTTAGCACACTGACCAGCCCACTTTGAGCTGCCCTATTCTAAAGAACTTGTTAGCGCCCGTCATAGGAAGCTTTATCAAGGCCATTTGTGCCACTCACTGCCGGGCCCTTCCGTAGCCGAATGGCTGCGGTGGCCACCTGCACCTCGCACTGTTGCCGTGACGAGCACTTCCGCTTCAGTGATCTCGTCTAGGGTTTTCACCCTCAGAGTCGCCTCCGCTTGTAAGACCCTTCACCTCATCGCCCTTGCCAAGGACTTCTCCGTCAGGCTTTTGTAGACGGCACCTTTGTGCCCCTTATCGCGCTTGAGCTCGAGGATTATTTCACATGTACACGAGTACGTCTAGCACTGCGTACGTCGGCTTCCAGATCCACGAGCTTGGCGTAGCTCGTCATCGCCTTCAAGGCTTCCGAGTTCTTGGACTGCTCAGTCTTGATGACGAGCGCGTCGCCCTTCTCGCCCTTGGCACCTGCTCTCCTCGCAAACTCTCCCTTCCTTTCGGGACGGGCCATCCTATTCAGGCCCACCCTTCCCAGCTTTCCAGGACGCCTGGCTGGGGTCCGACACACCGGCATTACTGCCGATCTTCGGAGTTAGTATCCTCCTGGCATTGCGGGCACTTCCAGATAGCTCCTCACCTGACGGCTGCATCACCCACTTCTGCGAGTCCTGATCACACCCTTTGGACTACGAAAGCATCGACTTACGAACGTGTTCAGGTTCGTACTTATGTTGGACTTCGTGAACGCAAAGTCGATGATCTTGGCAAGCTGCTGCTCAGTCACCTCGATCGCGGGCAGTCCTTCTCTCTTTTGGTTGATGGCCCTCATCAACCACGCTCCGTCCGATATCTCCACCGGCAGGATAGCCGGGAATGGATCAGAGCTCCCACGCTGGAGCAGCGTGCGCAGCTTCCCGCTCTTGCCTCCTCGCTTCTTCTTCTTCTTCTTGGCGTAACGTCCTCATTGGGACAAAGCCTGCTTCTCAGCTTAGTGTTCTATGAGCACTTCCACAGTTATTAACTGAGAGCTTCCTCCCCAAGTAACACACATGTTATATAAAAGTTACGACAGCGCAAGTTTTGGTTGTATAGAAGTTTTTTTTACGTTATTTCAACACAATGTTAGAATTTCGTAAAATAAACTTCTATACAACCAAAACTTGCGCTGTCGTAACTCTATTATAACATGTGTGTTGCTTGGGTCTGCCAATGACCATTTTGCATGCGTATATCGTGTGGCAGGCACGAAGATACTCTATGCCCAAGGAAGTCAAGGAAATTTCCTTTACGAAAAGATCCTGGACCGACCGGGAATCGAACCCGTCACCCTCAGCATGGTCATGCTGAATACCCGTGCGTTTACCGCCTCGGCTATATGGGCCCTAATTGCCTCCTCGCTTCTCCTTAACAGAGATCTAGCCAACTGACTTCTTGCGAAGGGGTTCAGGTATCAGTAGGTCGGGTCCAGAGGCACGTACTCCTTTGCGAAGGGGTTAGCCTCGCCACTATCACTAGCTCCTGATTGTTTGTTCGTTCATTAGTTCATAGTTAATCCCACGAGTTACACGGGAAAGGAGGTTCACACCACGCCAGAGCCCAACATTAACGCGGTAAGGGACGAAAAACTGTTAGGGGGCCCAGGTACCCTACAGACTCCGTTAACGATCGAACATCTTTTTCACCCCCTCGATCATTCATGCCTCGGCACGGGTCGCTTGACCCCTTGAATTGGGATTAGTAGTTTTCTTTGTGGGCAACTACACGGCTGTCTCGCAGAAGGAGGGGGGTTGTCAAGCCCCTGGACTTCCGCCCCTTCTGGCACCTTGGACCTCCTGGAACTCCCCTGAGACTCCCTAAAATGCCACAGACCCCTTGAAACCCTCTGAAACCACCCCAAGACTCCCTCAAGTACTCCTGAGAACTCCTGGAGCCCTGAAACCTCCTGAGACTCCCTGAAATGCCCCTGCAACCTCTTTTTGCTCTCTCCATACTGCCTTTCTACGCACAGTTGTTGCATGTTATATGGGATTCCCATATAACATGGGACAATTATGCGTAGAATGCATTAAAAGAGGTGTTAGTATACAGAGGTAATAATGCAATCTCTTGCGATTTTATAACTCCAGGACCATTTGCTAATACAATTTTTCTCAGAAACGATTCAGAAGCACGATATAATTCGGTTTCATTATAATTCGCATCAAATTTACTGTGGCCAAATGTAATGCCTCTTCATTTACGAATGCCATTGAAATGACAGAAAACTCTTCACATTCACATTGGCAAATCTCATCATCACTACTGCATATACACTGTGGTGCATAATTGATCGGACAAACGCCGATTTTCATACAAAATGGCCAAGTTTAGGATGCTGTAACTAAAGTTTGCTTTGGTGGATTGAGCTCAATTTTTGACACGGAACTACGAATATGCTGAATTTTGTGTACACAAAGTATAAAATGTTTTCGTTCACAGATCTGGGCGTGGCAAGGCGTTGAAAATATTGCAAAAGTGATCGGACAGCGGCACGCGTGTAAATCAAAGGGGTACCGCTGTCCGATCACTTTTGCAATATTTTCAACGCCTTGCCACGCCCAGATCTGTGAACGAAAACATTTTATACTTTGTATACACAAAATTCAGCATATTCGTAGTTCCGTGTCAAAAATTCAGCTCAATCCACCAAAGCAAACCTTAGTTACAGCATCTCAAACTTGGCCATTTTGTATGAAAATCGGCGTTTGTCCGATCAATTATGCACCACAGTGTATGTAGTATACTGTGGTTCTCCCGAAAATTGATTGCCATTCACCGAACCTCAACCGAACGGGCGGCTTCAATTTTACGCCCCGAAAATTTTCAGAATGTGGCGCAAATTACCGCAACATCGAGTATCATTCCGTTGCGTTGCGGGTGGGCCACAAACCTATTCATAAGGGGCTGTTCATAAACCACGTAGACCAAAATTTGGCCATCTCAGACCCCCCCTCCCCCCTCGTAGACTTTTGTCCATACAAAAATTTGAAAATTTGTATGGAGCGTAGACTTTGGTCAGACCCCCCCTCCCCCCTAAAAGTCTACGTGGTTTATGAACGGCCCCTAAGCGAGTGTTTCCTTGTCCGTGGCCGTACCCCATCCGGGTTGCCCGGGACCCAGTTTTACTACCTCGCCATCACACATGACGGAGATGGGCTCCCCGAAGGACTGGCAAGCGACCGTCGATGGAGTTAACTAAGTAGTTGCGAATGTTACGATCCACCACACCGTAGGGGAATGATTTATTTTACGGCCATAGTTAGGAACCATTTCCTGGGAGAAGGATTGCTTCGGCATTGTGTGAGCATTGAGGTTTTCTAAGCAGCTAGTGTGGCAGCTTGTTCCGACAAATTTGCAACAATCTAATCATGCCTGACAATGCTCGAGTTTAATCACTACCACCGCACACTCCGGACTCCGGATGGAAAGGATTGCAGGGTGGTTAGCTATAGAAAGCAAAGTTATGGCTTTTCTCATCCGTCTTCGTCAGGCTGTATACGTTGTTCACGCATGGCTTAATTACCCACTTTTCCATTCGATTAGCAAACAATGAGACTTTATTGCCGAGAAACATGAAGAAGAAGCTTAATGGTTTCGTTCGCCACTAAGCACGTACGGATGAAGAAGAGTGAAAGCGGATATCCAAAAGAAAGAGCAGTTGAAACACATGGAAGTGATTCTTGTGAAACGAGAATCGGAACGTTTCGGTTAATTGGTTGCAAAGTAGTAGGTATCAATTCCCAAGTGGATATTCACCTAGGAGCCACCGTGCGTTCTTTATGAGTTCTACTTGATGCTTGAATTGATGAAAACGCATGGTAGCTCATATTTAGTGTTAATCTATAATCTATTGTTTCACATTGATTTTGTCTTTCACATTATTCGTTTTAACCTTTTCCGCTAACAAAGAATCAAATATCACCTACAATGTTGCGAACTTTACCACCCGCTTGCCACCAAAGATTAAACCCCTATTCCTGTGAGTTTGTTTATCAGCTTATCTGCTTCCCACACAGAAAATTCAATTACCCTTGCTCTCACAAACGAAAGTGTTTAAATTGGTCGGTAGGTACCGAACGTACCTGAAAGGTTTGTTCGCAAAAATTGCACCTAGTGCCGAGTGCCGGGCGGGCGGTCATCCAGACAATGTCAGCCAGTCAGTAGTGTAGGAGGGCAGTAAGTTTTGCGGTTTCATCTAGCAATCACATGTGGGTTAGGTAGGTACACCTGCAGGAGCGCAGTACCCACATGCCAGTCTTGTGAAACCGACAACGAAAGGACTCACATCATTCCACAACAATTTGTACCTCAATACTATACAGAATGAGCTTAAGTTATGTACCGTTGAACGGATTACCGTCATTTGGGGAGGAATTGATCATTTGATAGAATTACATGTTACGCGTAGCTGCCGGCTTAGAATAGCGCTAACCGATCACCTGCTACAGTGGTAGGCGTGGTAGGAGTCTGCTTGGTGATGAATAACTTCAATTAAAGGTGTCAGTCTCTTGCCGAGGAATAAATGGTCGAGGGGGTGAAAAGAAACTCGATCGTTATAAGAGCCTGTGGAGCTCCTGGGAACGAGTGGAACGTTTTTCACGAAGTCCGTTCAGCTGTTTTGTTTTGCTGATGTTATTGATATTACTGCTCGTAAATTTGATACGATGGCGGAAGCGTGCATCCTACTAAAGAGTGAAGCCAGGCAAATCGGATTAGTCATTAATGGGTCGAAGACAAAGTACATGATGGCAAAGGGCTTCAGAGATGAATCACCGCGCTCGCCACCCCGAAACTCTGTCTACGGTGATGAAATCGAGACGGTTGAAGAATTCGTGTACTTGGGCTCACTGGTGACCGCCGACAACGACACCAGCAGAGAAATTCAGAGACGTATTGTAGCAGGAAATCGTGCTTACTTTGGACTCCGCAGAACTCTACGATCGAATAAAGTTCGCCGCAACACGTAGTTGACTATCTACAAAACGCTGACTAGACCGGTCGTCCTATATGGGCACGAACATTAACCCTACGTGCAGAGGATCAACGCGCCCTTGGAGTTTTCGAACGGAAGGTGTTGCGTACCATTTACGGCGGAGTGCAGATGGAAGACGGGACTTGGAGAAGGCGAATGAACCACGAGCTGCATCAGCTGCTGAGAGGACCAACCATCGTTCATACCGCGAAATTCGGGAGGCTACGGTGGGCGGGTCACGTCATCAGGATGTCGGATAACAACCCGACTAAAACGGTTCTCGAGAGTCATCCGACCGGTACAAGAAGACGAGGAGCGCAACGAGCTAGGTGGGTCGACCAAGTGGAGGACGATCTGCGGACCCTGCGCAGAGTGCGGAACTGGAGACAAACAGCCATGGACCGAGTGGAATGAAGACGTCTATATGTACAGCAGAGGCCACCCCGGCCTCAGCCTGATCGGTAAGGAGCTCCTGGGTACCCGGGCACCCCTCACAGAATCTTGTTCCTTACCAATTAAAAAATCTTAAGTGGCGGTAGAGGCGATGTTTGCGAAAAGCGGGTTAACTGGGTCTTCTTTAAGGAAAGCAGAAGGAGTTTCCTCCCAGGCAAGCGCGTCGGATCAGAAGGTCGACTCCAGAGGCACGTTATCCTCCATTTGGGATATTTGTGCCATTCGAGGTGCCATGGATGGGGCAAGGTTGATGAGGGCCATCAACAAGACCAGAAATGGACTTAAGCCATGGAGGTGGCTGCACAGCGTGCGAGACAGCAGTTAGTGAGGAACTACCAGGCGGCTTGGCATGGCCTGGAGGTTGTTGACCTCGAGAGTGAAGGACAGTAATTCCATCGAGTCGTCCGTTATCGTTCTCGTTACCGTTTCTGGTACGGCTCTCTCAGCCCTCGAGGATACTCACCGGGACCTAGAGGGGGGCAGCGGTCTAAACCCCAGGCTGCTGGTGTGACCAGCGGCAGCCGGCGGAGTGGGCTCGGAAGCCCTCTTTTGGTCCTCGAGTCCCATGGTCGTATAGTGGTCATTTTGTTCTTGTTCTTTGTGACTCTGCGTTCCCACTGGAACTTGACATGCCTCACTTCAATTTAGTGTTCTTTGAGCACTTCCATAGTTATTATTTGAAGGGCTTTCTTTACCTGCACGCAAAAAAAATCCGTTCCTATATACGTGCACTCCCAGTCACGGCAACGGGAACAAACGGGAACTATGCATAGCAACGATAACAACAATAAGAAATATACACCGTGAACTAGATTTCACGTTTTCTAGAACGCCCATATTTATTTATTTATTTATTTATTTATTTATATTTGATTTGATCCATCTGACATAAACATTGTCTTAATGAATATAAACTTAAAAACATACTTAAAACATAAACAGCACAAAGTAAATTACGTCTAAAATATTCTACAAAACGGTTACGCAGCGTCGAAGTTTGTATATTGAAATCGAAGATAGGAAAAACTTGGCTAAATTTCATTGTCATGTGTCTAGTCGGATCATGTTGCCCGTATAAAGTATTTGACCGAGACTAACGAAACTCCTGTTACGCAGGGGCCGCTCAGGGGCGTAGATATCGATGTTTGCCAATATGTTATGCGAATCGATTTCACCTTTGAGCAATTTTGCCACAAAAGTGGCTTGCGATGCATAACGCCGGTCCTCCAGAGTATCGATCCCCAATAAACGACAGCGTTCCGCATATGGAGGCAGGTTTTCTGGATCACGCCAGGGAAGATTTCTCAGAGCATATCGCACGAATTTCTTCTGCACGGATTCAATTCGAGTTATCCAGCTTATGTGAAATAGAAACCATACCACAGCAGCAAATTCCAGAATGGAACGTACCAGAGCACAGTACAGTGACTTCAAGCACAGTGGGTCTCTGAATCCTTGGCTCATCTTAAGAACGAAACCAAGTTGCTTGTTTGCTCTCGAGACGATGTCGTTATAATGCACGTTGAATGTCAGCTCTTCGTCTAGCAGAACACCGAGATCACGGACACATTGCATTCGTTCGCTCCGCACAGTGTATATGGGAAACGAATTGGATGTCGCTTCCTTCTGAACGATATAACATGGCACTTCTCGACACTCAACGTCAAACAGTTTCTTGAGCACCACGATTCGAAGGTATTTAGTAACACCTGCAGGCAATGACAATCGTCCACTCCACTAACAACGATGTATACTTTGGCGTCATCGGCATAAAAGAGTCTGGTCCCTGGAGGAAGAATGAGAGATGCATCGTTGACGAAAACCGAAAACAGTAGTGGTCCAAGGTTGCTCCCTTGTGGCACTCCGGATAGATTTGTGAACGGCCTCGATTCGTACGTGCCGATCTTCACACACAGCGATCGTCTGATAAGGTATGATTCGAACCAATCAATAAAGCCAGCTGTTACACCATATTTCGCAAGTTTACGGAGAAGGATTCGATGATCTACGCGGTCAAATGCTGCTTTCAAATGAAGATAAACCGCATCCACCTGCTTACCAGCATCCATGGCACGTATGCATTCGGTTGAAAAATCGACAAGGTTGGTGACGACGGATCTTTTAGGGAAGAATCCGTGCTGATCTGTAGAGATGTAATGTTTGCAGCTATTGAACAGGGAGTCGTTGATGATAATTTCAAAAGCCTTCGAGCACACGCATAGTGAAGTAATGCCACGATAATTACTCACGCCACGCTTATCACCTTTTTTGAAAATTGGAAAAAGATAAGATCTTTTCCAACTGCTCGGAAATACACACTGCCTTAGAGAGCGATTGAAAAGAATTGTCAGCGGTATTTGCAAAGCTGAACATTTCTTCAAAAGGACTGCAGGGATTCCATCTGGTCCTGGGCTGTATGAAGACTTCAGCTTTGATACTGCTCCTGCTACATCCTGCTCTGAAACCACAAACATGTCGTAGCTGAAGGCGTCACGTGGAGTATCTTGTAAGGCGCCATCCACAAATTACGTAACGCTCTAGGGGGAGGGGGGGAGTATGGCCGAGCGTTACGGTCCATACAAAAATTTTTGGGTTTTCATACAAAAAAGCGTTACGGAGGGGGGAGGGGGGTCGAAAAATGTTGATTTTAGCGTTACGTAATAAATGGATGCTGCCTAAGGCAAGCTCAACCTGCGCAGGCCCAGCTACAAAATCGTTGAAGGCGCGTTTGAACTGTGCAGCAAAAAGTTCACATTTATCGGCGGCACAGTTGGCTGTTACCTCATCAAGGTACATCGATGTTGTTAGGCCGTCTTCATTTCTTTTGGAGTTTACGAATGACCAAAAACGTTTCGGATTGGTTCGGAGGCTCTGCTCTGTTCGAAACTTATAGCGAGAATACAAAAACGCGTTGTAGCTCCTGTATTCTCGAGTTGTCCTGTTCAAATCTAGTTTAGCTTGTTGTGATCGATGATTACAATAGTAACGCAAAGCAGAAGATCGGCGGCGTTTCAGCAGACGAAGTCGACCATTGGACCAAGGCGGTTTGCTGGGCGGCCGTCGCGGCGGGACGTGTGTCGTAACTGCTTGCAGCACGGAGTTAGTGAAGAATCCAACAGCCTCGTCAATATCTCCCATTAACTCGAGCTGACTCCAGTTGATTTGCATCAGTTCTGCATTCAAAGACTCGAAATCAGCTTTTCGAACGTTGTACCCAGTGGAGTAGTCGAGTAACGTATCACGTGCAATCGGTACAGTACAAGAGACTTGGACCTCAATCGCTGGATAATGATTGTCAAGCGCTGTCTATGCTACACCGGCTTCGGAAAGCGAAATATTCTGCAAAACTGCGTCATTAACGAGAACGAGATCGAGTGTCGAGTTGCTACTGTTCACTACTGTATTAACCTGGAAAAGCCCATGGAAACAGAATCCGTCCAACAGTGCCGAACTCGAAGGACACAGCCGGGAACGATGCAGATCTGCAGATCTACCGAAAGCTGATTGTCTATATCCGCGGACCAGTGGGCATGCGACAGATTGTAATCGCCGAACTGGAGCACCAAGTCATTATCCGACAGGTTGTTGTGGACAGCAGCTATAGAGTCGATGTGACGATGAATGACATCAAGGTCGTTTTTTCGATCTGGTGGGAGGTAAAACACACAGATGCTTACGTTGTTAGCAGGCAGTATGACCTTTACCCAAACTTGTTCCAATCGGTCACTAACGGGCGCCGGGTCCAACAAGCAATTTAAATGTGAAGAAACAGCTATCAAAACTCCTCCACCCCTTGACTTGTTGCTATTATGTGCGCTACGGTCTGTTCTGAATACAGAGTAATCAGCCCCGAATAGTTGTGAAGAAAAAACACGATCATCTAGCCAGGTCTCGATTAGCACAATCACGTCGTAATCCAGCTCACTGACGGCCAAGAAGAAGTCTTCGATTTTCGTGCGCAGTCCTCGAACGTTTTGGTAGTAGATGCGCAGATTGCCTGAGCGGTGGAAGCCCGGTTCCTCAGTCTCAACTACATTATTATTATTAGCTTTATTAAGGAGATTTTCAGCCCGCGGCTGGTTCATCTCCAAAAAATAAAAGAAAATGATCTGAAGATGCCTTAAGGGTATCAGCAGATTACAGAGTTTTAGCAGAATAGTTGCCATAAATCTACTTATTTCTAATTATACCTATCTTCTCATTTGGGCCAGAAGGGCTACAAGAATTTACTGTCAATGTGTTTTAACTGTCCGATCTAAAAACTTGCTTGATTTTGGTGTTAGGCGGAGGGTGTCGCGAGGGGAAGAGTGCTTGAAAGAGGTATTGCCTGACCACCTCTAGGTGGCAATCCGCCACCCTTTGTAGGCCAGGATGCCCCGACGTGAAAAAGAATAAAAGAGGAAGTAATCTGCGAAGTTACAAGCGGGTCTTACGACACCGGGATAGGAGATCCCGGGCTGCCCAGAGCCGCGAAGCAAATTAGATGCTGTTGTATATCTGTGCGTCCTTGAGAAAATTTATCAGTTGCCTCTCAAATGATGAGTCATTTTGAAGTGCTCTGATGACGTTGGTGATATCATGTATTCTTCTCAGATCCTCAAGAGCTGGACAGTGGCTTATAATATGCTCGGTTGTGCAGCGTTCCCCGCACGATTCACAATGTTTGCGGAAACCATCTGTACCACCGCTCATATCGTGCGACATTCTGCTGTGTCCAGTCCTTAGTCTGGATAGCACGATCTGCTCTCGCCGGGCCGGTAAGTCATCCCACGGGGCGGTCGTATTTTTGATTTTACGACAGAAAAGCATTCGTTCCCGCTGCCATTCCCGGGACCAGGCATCCCAGACCGTGTTTTTAGTCCACGTTTTAATGTCATCTGACGGAATTTTCCTATGTAGTAATGGTTCGTTTCGACCGGTTCCCGCTAGTGCGTCCGCTTTCTCATTTCCAGCAATTCCGGAGTGGCCTGGGACCCACATAAACGATACATCGACCTCACTTTGCTCTAATTCGGACTGAATGCGCTGGATGTACGGATGTTTGTTTGTTGGCGACTCGAGCGCTGTCAAGGCACTAGCCGAATCAGTGACTATTAGAACTGGTTTATCGCTTGGGAGTACAATAGCTTGTAGGATTGCCGCAGCCTCGGCGGAAAATACTGAACAGGCACTTGGTAAACTGTAGCATCGTTCTATTTGGTCACCCAGTATTCCTAGGCCGACCTTATCTCCTAGTTTGGAGCCGTCAGTGAATCTGACTTCATAATCGTTGTAGTGCTTCTCGATCCTTTCGTAAAAGTGAGCTTTGACTCTTTCGGGTGTAGCTTTCCTACGGAAGCTAGCTTTGATGGTTCCATCTATCTTCGGAGATTTAGCCATCCAGCTTCGCGGTCCAATCCGGTGGAGCCCGGCCACCGGTGGAAGCTGAACTGCGGCCACTGATTCAAGAGCCAAGTTTGCTTGCTCGGCCAGGAAGCAAATCGGCCCCTGTTCCTTGGTACGTTCGAGGTACCCTATTGTACGATTACAGAGCACGAGGATAGCTTTATGTCGAAAGGGAAGAACTCCCAGCTCAGCACATGCTGATAAGGCTGGAGTGGACGGAAGCAATCCAGACAGGTGACGAATAGATTTGTTGTAGATTGGTGCCAGGTGTTTGACTAGTTCGTTGAGATTTCGACAGGTTGCTTCTATGCCGTACAGAAGCCGGCTGCACACCACTGCGTCCGTGACGTGCTTCCGGGTGGCTCTACTGCTTCGCGTTCTTTTAGTGGAAATGCATTTTATCATGTTAACCCGATTCCTACAGGAAACCTTTACATTTTTGAAATGGGTCTGGAAGAAGAGATTCCGATCGAATGTTACACCAAGGATTTTCACATTGTTTCTGGTCGGTATTGGAGCTTTATTTATGAAAATCTTCCCTGGAGGCCGATGATTGGATGTGCAAATATGGATACGGGCACATTTTTCGGCCGCAATGTCGAAACCCTCCGTTTTGGCCCATTTTGCTACGGCTGATACCGCTGCCTGGAGTTTTCTCCTAAGGCTTTTTGGGTGCTTTCCTCTCACTAAGAGCAAAATATCATCAGCGTATACTAATATAAAGACACCTTTAGGGAGGACCAGGAAAACACCGCTCATGGCCACTAGAAATAGTGTAACAGCCAGGACAGACCCCTGCGGTATTCCCGTTTCTTCCTTTGCAATTTTTGAGCGATGATTGCCGATGAGAACTTGGAAAGTTCGTCCATTCAAAAAGTTTTTTACGAAAGCCAGAAGGTTTCCAGAGAAGCCCCAGTTGGCGAGCTTCTTGAGAACTGCTGGTGTCCAGGCTCGGTTGTATGCTTTTGCAAGGTCAAGTGATACCATTTCAATATGCTCGTCATTTTTAGTTGCGTCCTCTAGGATTTGTCCGATGGCGGCAAAATAAGTGCCTGTCCCAAAACCCGATCGGAAAGCATGCTGCCGGTGGTCCAAAAGTTGATTGTTCTCTAGATAACTAATCAGCCTTCGATTAACCATCCGTTCCGTAATTTTGGAAAGGCAACTTGTTAGGAGATTGGTCGGTAGCTGCTGACGTCCGAGGAAGGACCCGAATTTTTCGGAATCGCCACTACCAGGCTGTGTCTCCAAGTCTCCGGAAGGGTTCCATTAAGCCACTCGCGGTTGATACCTGCTAATAGCGCCAACTTACCGTTCGGAGGAAGATGCTTGAGCATTGGATACCCAATTTCATCCGATCCCGCCGATTTACCTTTCGCTTTTTTGAGGGCAAAATCAAGCTCAGTGATCGTAAATAGTAGGTTGAAATCCTGGCCTCTGTCAGGAGGAATCGGAAAGTCGCGTATTGCGAACTCCGGGGATCGTAACGTTTTCCTAAAACTGTCAGGGTATCTCTGAATGGATGAGAGTTTATGAAAATAGTCTGCAAAGGCATCTGCTATGCATACAGGATCTTGAGTTAATACCCCATATATCTTCAGAGTCATGCCTTTTGCCCGTCTTTTACCTTGAAGACAGTTAATTCTTCTCCAGAGCTCACAAGATTTTTGTTCCTCATTTATCCCATCTAAAAACTCTGTCCAGGATGCTTCCTTCGCTGTTCGGATTGTTTGTCGGCATTCGTTTCTCGATGTAGTGTACTCTGCCTGTGCCTTAGTAAGGTCAGGGTGCCCTTCCGGAAGTTTTTTCCGGAGTTTCCGAAATTTCCGTAATGTTTTCCGGCGCAGTTTGACAGCTTTCCGGATCTCCTCATTCCACCAACGGAGTGCTCGGCGACCGGGATTTGAGCTAGTTCGCGGGATTGTTTGTGCTGCGGTAGAGTATAGCAGTTCAGTAAAATCTTCGAACGATTCTGGGGGAGTTGCAATTAGTCTTTCGTCAATTCCATTTTGGAAGGCTGGCCAATCAGCTCGCTCGAAAAGCCATTTTGGTCGACGCGATGTTTCAGGAGCTGCGGTGCCCTCTAGGGTAAGAGATATCGGAAAGTGATCACTACTGTGCAGGTCTGGTTCAACGGCCCAGAGCAGACGGTTTGTTATCTGGGCTGAAGCGAGAGAGATGTCGATGGAGCTTTCAGTGACACCCCGTGAAAAAGTGGGAGAGCCATCGTTGAGGATTGTAAGGTCATATTGGCAGGCAAGTTCAGCGATTACAGCCCCACGGATGTCGTTATGACGACTTCCCCAAGCCGTGTGATGTCCGTTCACGTCCCCAAGCAAAATTATTGGACCGGGTATTCGTTCAAGTATCCCCCTCAGGCAGTTCTTCAAGTCCGGGATTCTTCCATTTGGAAGGTATACCGAGATAATCGACACCGGGAAGGGCCATGAGATGCGAGCTCCTATGATGGGCAAATCCGTGTCAATGTCGAGTTCCTCCGCAGGAATATCTGCTGATATCCCCACAGCAGTAGACTGATATACGTTGTTGCCGGATTTAACATACCATTTATACCGTTGCTTCAAAGTTGCATTCATCTGTGCGACGGTTACACGGTGAACCTCCTGAATCGCTAGCGCGATAGGACGGAGTCGGTCGACTATCATCTCGAGATCCGGCAGATTATGGAAATAACCGTTCATGTTCCATTGAACCGCAAGTGTGGTTCGATTTCGAGGGAGGCTTTTGTGCGGGTTGTCGGAGCCAGAGAATGAAGGTGATGGTGTTGCTGAACGAGACAGAGCTTCACCAGTGGTAGGTTGCGACATGCCACCCACCAAAGGCAGAGTTGTCCCGACAGCGCAAAAAAGATCAGAGGAGGAAGGAATCAAATGGGACTTACCACTCAACTACATGGCCAGGGCGACTGTGTTGACGCTGGCGGCAGGGCTCGACTGAGTTGGACGGGTCGGGGGCTTCCATAATGCCATGGTGCGTGTGTCCTGGTGAGTCACATGCTGAAGTCGATGGGGTGTGTTCCGGTGGTCGTGTCATGAAGAGCATTGGTGGCAAGGGTTCGGTGCTAGGAGTGGAAGACAGGTCACTGCGCGAAGCGATACTAACACAAGGGTATTTGCCTAGCGAGGCACGGTGGAAGCCCCGTTCCACAGTCTCAACTACAGGACCGGGACGGCTGTGTTGACGCTGGCGGCAAGGCTCGACTGAGTTGGACGGGTTGGGGGCTTCCATAATGCCATGGTGCGTGCGTCCTGGACAGCTGGAACTAGTTCCAGTTCACGGTGTATATTTGCTTGTTCTTATATTTGCGTTTGTTTGTTCACGATTATCAGAACGGCTTTCTGAGCGTGTGCCATTGCAAGAATTTGTATATTGTAAGGCAAGAACAATGATACACTATGCCTAGGGAAGTCGAGAAATGTTCTTGACCGGAACGGGAATTGAATCCATTGTCTCCTGATTGGCGATCCGAAGCCTTATCCACTGGATACCCAAGTGGGGAACTTTTCAGAAAAGGTACCGTGGGTACACAGTCATGGATCACTTAGTAGTATTTTTGACCTTCAAAATTCAATTGAAAATAAAAGAAAACAAAAACTACGACTTTGAAAGCACCGTTGGCTATGTTTTGATTCGAACTTTTCATTACCGATCCATTTGAAGTGTAATCGCAAGTCATTTCCGCGTAAAAAAGGAATATTTTACTGTTTACAAAATGCCTTACCATGGATTAGCTCCACAGAGTCCCACATATTATGGATCAATTTTTGCCCTATTGTGGATCAGTGCAAAATTACTCCAAATTCCAACTCTCATAATAAATTTGCGTTTATAAGCCTAAACTACGCAGTTTATTGATTATTTTACTGATGGAGTAGCCGATTTTACATCAGGAATAAAGAGAAAACATTAAAAAGTCCCGAATCTATTTACTTCGATAGAGGTGCGCCACTAGGTTTCAGTGATGCTCTCCATTTTAAGTGTTATTATTACAACTCTGTGTTTCAAGACACCTGGTTTTCAAGGTTACATGTTTTTTCAATGATGCTTTTGATACTTTAAGGTAAGAATAATGCATCAAGAACGTTGAGTGGAGTAAAAATCTATATTTGTTTAAAATGATCCATAATAGCGTCAAACGATCAGTTTTTGGGTCACATTATGGATCACAGTTGAAAATCACATTATTCTAGTATTTGAATCCCAGAATGTAAAAAAACTACTTTTAATAGATGCATCGTATCTTATCTTATCTAACGTGTACGAGTGATTTTTATATCAAAATTGATGGATTTCGACACTTTTAGAGCTTACTGCTGCAGCAGAAGTAGCTTCTTATGGAATTCGGCTGTTTACTAGCAGATGTGAGAGGACAACTCTATCGTTGCATTAAAATACATTTTATTTTTGGATTGAACTCTTGTAAATTACTTTTTATCTCAGAAAACAAATAGGATCATGCTACAAAAATGAATTTCATTTTTGAATCATCGCAACAAATCAAGCACCACCTCTGCTGCTGTTTGTGTTAGTGAGATCGGAGAAACGTCAGGCTCCCGCCTGCTGATTGGCTGCGACGACTCTGGCGACGGTTTCATCCGCGACGGATTCAAATCGTCGCGTTGGATAAGGGGGGAAACCGTCAATACTCCATTGCACAGTGACGTCATCAAGGAACCGCTCTCTTTCTCTCCTACAGGAAATTAGAAAACAACAGGACCAAAATTTGTCAAATTGACTTCCACTTTTCCTCCAATGACCACATTTCTTTATTACACCAACGAACCTAATTTCAAAATGACTGACAATTCCCAGGTCATTTTGACAAGAGTAACACGAACATGAAAAGCACGACAACAAGGTCGGTAAAGTAGTAGATACTTTTTTTCTTCTTCGTGCATGTGTTATCTGTCAAAATGACCTGAGAATTGTCAAATATTCAGAGGTTTGGTTTGGTGGTGTCATAAAGAATACCTTGCCAGATATACTAAAATTGAATGCCCGGACATTTGGCCGAATGCCGTTTGACCGAATGTCATTTGGCCGAACGCCATTTGGCCGAATACCATTTGACCGAAATTATGAATAAAAAAATAGGGCGCGTGAGCAAACTCTAGATAACATTCTTGCTGCCAATATGATCATCAGATATGATTCCTTCTTTTAATCACGGGCTATTCTTTCTAGTTTTCGAAGGACCTCGCCAAAGAATTTTCGATGGAATTCCTCCAGTAATTTCCGAACGAAGTCCTTCAGGAATTTCCGATGGAATTTCTACAGAAATTTCCAAAGGAATTCTTCCAGGATTTGCGAAGGGATTCCTCCAAGAATTATGGAAGGCATTTCTCCAGGAATTTCCAATGGAATTCGTCCAGCAATTTCCGGAGGAATTCCTTCAGGAATTTCCGAAAGAATTCCTCCAGGAATTCCTAAAGGAATTTCTCCTGGAATTTCCGAATGAATTCCTCCGGGAATCTCCAAAGGAATTCGTCCAGCAATTTCCGAAGGAATTCCTCCCGAAACTTCTGAAAGAATTCCTCCAGGATTTTTTTGAAGGTATTCCTAATAGAATTTCCGAACGAATTCCTCCCGGAGTTTCCGAAAGAATTCCTTCAGGATTTTCCGAAGGAATTCTGCTAGGAATTTCCGACGGTATTCCTCCAGGAATTTCCAAAAAAAAATCTAAAAAGAATTTCCGAAAAAAATCCTCCAAGAATTTCTGAAGGAATTTCTCCAGGAATTTCCGAAGGAATTCCTCCAGGAATTTCCAGAAGAATTCGTCCAGCAATTTCCGAACGAAATTGCCGAAGAAATTATTGCAGGAATTTCCGAAGGAATTCCTCCTGGAATTTCCAATGAAATTCGTCCAGCAATTTCCGAAAGAATTCCTCCCGAAATTTCTGAAAGAATTCCTTCGGAGTTTCCTGAAATTTCCGAAGGAATTCCTCCAGGACTTTCCGAAGGAATTCCTCCAGGAATTTTAAATGACATCCATCCAGCAATTTCCGAAGGTATTCCTCCAGGAATTTCCAAAAGCATTCCTCCAGGAAGTTTGGAATCATTTTGTCCAGGAATTTCGTAAGGAATTCACCTAAAGATTTCCTCACGAATTTCTCTATGGATTTATGAAAGAATTTGTCCAGGAATCTCCGAAGGTATTCATCCAAGATGTTCCCAAGGAACTGCCCAAGGAATTTCCGAAGGAATCCTTCAGGAATTTCCGAAGGAATTTCTTCAGGAATTTGCGAAGGAATTCCTTCAGGAATTTCCGATGGAATTCTTCCAGGAATTTGCGAAGCGATTCCTCCAGGAATTTTGGATGGAATTCCTTCATGAATTTCCAAAGGAATTCCTCCAGGTATTTCCGAAGGAATACCCTCAGGAATTTTCGAAGATATTCCTCCAAGAATTTCCGAAGGAATTCCTGCATACATTAAAAAAAAAATACAAGGATGCAGGAGAATTTTATTTTTACTAGTCAAAAACAATTCTGATCATCTAAGTTTTTCGGTTACGTTAGAATATAGTTGCTCGGTCAGGGGGGGATTTTCCGATAAAGATGGAAAATTTGGTGATGATTGAACATATACATCGCTACCTAGACCAAAAAACTGAAAACATGTGGTTTCTCTGTATAACTGGATGGATTTTCCCATACAAACTTCCAGCCCGTTGAGCGCCCCCTTAGACTTGTAGACTTGTCCGATTTCACTCAAAATTTAACAGTAGTTTCTGAGAGTCAACAATAAAATATTTTTGGGGTAAGACTTTAGATTTTAATAGTTTTATGTTTTACGTTTATACATATACATCGCGTCGGTTTTGTCGGTTTTGGATATGTACAACGGAAATAGGAGCCATATGACAAAATGGCATGATACCCTATATGTTGAACAATCCCGACAGATGTTTCACAATCTTTTTTATTTCTATATAATACTAAAAATTGAATCGGACAGAATATATTCGACAAATAATCTTCCTCGGTATTTATTCTGTATAAAACATTAAAAAAAATCTCTCATCATAAAAGCCACCAAAATTGTTCAATGAACATTATTAAGATTCTTTCAAGTTTTCCTGCTAGAGTAAGTAATTCAGGCTCCTCTTAAATTTCTCAAAATATTAAATCAGCAATTCTGACATGTTTTTTAATGAATTTTGTCAACAACTCTGTTCTTAGTGTTGTATAAAAAAAACATTTGGGAGTAACGTATGAGGAGTATTTTAATTAATCCTTCCCAAAATATGCCACACGATGGCTGGTCGCGACGATTATGGTCTAACAAATCAGCAAAACTTACAATATACCTTTATAGCACATCACCATCACATGTTCCGGTTTGAAAACTTACTTCGCTATTTCTTAAACATTATGTGTAGAAAATGTGACACAACGGAAAAAACGTTAAAATGTGCTATATTGACCAATACAAATTATCCCCTAGTTCTAGCATCTTTATTACATCCGCGAACTATGCATTTGTTCCATGTGAGCATAGCGACAAATCTTTTATCTTATTTTACCGTTTCATGTTCTTTCCATCATCCGCACGGGTGCCCACTAGTATGGGACACGATTGTATGAAAAAATAAATCCTCGCTCCAGTCGACTTTTTAGATCCCATTTAGGCCCCATATGAACTGTACAAAATTTCAGCGCAATCGGAGAAACTATAATTTAGCGCAAGCGGTTCAAAGTTTGCATAGGATTTACTATGGAAAAAGTTACACTTTCAAACAAAAAATCCCAGAGGTCGTCCTTTGTCTCCTTAATTCAAATCGATCAATGCTTCTTGTAGAAATAACATTTACGAAACTTTCCTTCGAAGACAGCAAAACGATTGGATGCTTGTGGAAAAAGTTATTGATTTATTACCGATTAGTGATCCAGCGAAAGGCTTTTTGTTTTGTTTTATCAGCAGCACTGTTGCTGCCACGGTTGCTGCCGTTGTTACATGGGGTGGCGGGAGGCATCACCACCCCCAGAAACAGCAGCAGCCAAGGCAGCAGCTACAGTGCTGCTAATAAAACAAAACAAAAAGCCGTCCGTTCGATCACTAATCGGTAATAAATCTATAACATTTTCCACAAGCCTCCAATCGTTTTGCGGTCTTCGAAGGAAAGTTTCATAAATGATTTTTCTACAAGAAGCATTGATCGATTTGAATAAAGGGGACAAGGGACGATCTCTGGGATTTTTTATCTGAAAGTGTAACTTTTCCCATAGTAAATCCTATGAAAACTTTGAACCGCTTGCGCTAAATTATAGTTTCACCGATTGCGCTGAAATTTTGTACAGTTCATATGGGACCTAAATGGAATCAAAAAAGTCGACTGGAGCGAGAATTTGATGTTTGTCCCATACTAGTGCCCACCGCAGGCCAGCCAAGAAACCGTTAGCTGCTGTTTGATCGCGGTGGCGCGCAATAATTTTGGAAATGTTTTCATACAAATGCCTCTCAATGTAGATTTTTGTTTGAAACCCCCTAATATTTATATACCATTCGACTCGTTATTAGTTTCTGAGCAAAATGACCGTACATAGTTATATGATAAAACATATTTTTACGGAAGAAATCGTTGTGCAAACACAAAAATTTGCGGTGTTCTCGAGAGCCCAACTTTTTCAAATTTTGAGTAAAATCAAATATTTTTTACGAACATAATCCTTAGGATCTTAGCTAAAAACTGATTTTTTTAGATTTTTTATATCACTTTCCATTAATTTTTAAAAAATCGAAACGTGCGCCAAAGTCGGGTTCTACCAAGTTTTCCATGAAGCTTCCCCTTAAGGGATTAGTTGGCATAGAAAGGCGTTCGTCCTCTTCCTGCAGAGTCCAAGTCTCGTGCCCGTAGAGAACCACTGATCTTATCAGCGTCTTTGCCTGCCATTCTTCATTGCACCAACGCAGCTAGCCATGAAAATGTGTGACATTTCTCAGGTCGTTTTGACAGACCACACACATGCACGAAAAAGACGGATGATATATTCTACTTTATCGATCTTGCTGCCGTCCTTTTCAAGCTCTTGTTACAGCTGTCAAAATGACCTGAGATTTGTCAGTCATTTTGAGGTTAGGTTCGTTGGTGTAATAAAGAATTGGTATATTGTGAGACAAGTACAATGATACTCTATGCCCAAGGAGTCGAAAAAATTTTCCCGACCGGAACGGGAATCGAACCCGCCGTCTCCGGATTGGCGATCCATAGCCTTAACCACTAGGCTAACTGGAGACCCCACCACATCGAATTATATGTCCCCGTCTATCAAAATACTGCTGCCTAGGCTTTCTATGTCGTTCACGGTTTTGCCTTCCTGCATGTTTTTGACGCGTTCACCATGAGGACTTTTGTTACTTCACGTTTCAGGCGGGTGTGCAGTTCTGCAACTGTTCCAAATGTTCAAATTGACCGGATCTTGAGAAAATCGTACCCCGGTTGTTGAGCCCGGCTCGTCGCATAACACCTTCCAGGGCGGTGTTCAGTAGTAGGCGTGAGAGTTCATCACCTTTTCGCAGTCCCCTACGAGATGCGAACGAGCTAGACTAGATCGATCGCCCGAAACCCTTACGCAGTTTTTTACATTGTCCATCGTCGTTTTGACCTCTAATGAGCTTACCGTAGAAGCGTTCTCGTCCATGATTTTCCATAACTCTGTGTTGGTAGCACCATTCAGGTGTTCGCCGTAATGCTGCTTCCACCTTTTGACCACCTCACGTCCGTCTCTCAAGACGCTACTTAACTCTGCACATTTTGGCTCGCGGGACAAAGCTTTTGGTAAAACTTACGTGATTCTTGCCGAGTCCCGTGCTGCAACATGATCGCCCTCGCTGCGTTTTTATCTTCCAGAATCTTTCTACAATCATCGTTGAACCAATCAGTCATCCTGCTCCGTTCTACATATCCAACATTAGTCTCCGCTGCATTATTGACGGCTGTGGTGATCTCCAGGTGTAACGATTCGAAAAGCTGTGCTACGTACGGCCATACTCTTGGAGGCGGCAAAGTCTGCCAGTCGTAGACCGTTCTCGTTCGGCAGCGGGTGGGCGACTCCTGGTCAACCTCAGCGTGTCTTCTATGATAAGCTGGACGTCATGGCTTGGGCAGCTAACGTACTCGTGTGCAAGTTGTGCATCATTATCATTGTCAAATGCTTGCGATGTGTGGACTATGTAAGTTGATTATGCTGAAGTTGAAGAACCGACCCTTGATCCAGCACATTCTTTCGTCGATCGGTCACCAACCGATCATGCGCCTCTGCTTATCGCCCCTCACTTTCTCGACTCTGCATATCGCGTGTGTTGCCGCAGCTCTGATAAAAGGTATGATTACCTGAACACACCTCCTGCAGCCTTACAAGGCCTTAAAGGGCCTAACACGAACAATCCACCGTCCAAAGTTCCCCCATTCCACGATACTCATATAGCGGTACAATACTCGCTTATTACGACCAGAAAGTATCAACCGATCCTCCAATACCCGGGATAGGATGCAGCAGGAACGGGCGGCAGCCACCCTGGGACAATGCGCCGAACAGACCACTCCGCCAGCTGAACGAAAGAGCCAGCACAATTTTCCGAATGACGTGGCAAATGGTTCTGGTTCGGTTGAGTGAAACTTATTCAATTACGTTGCCCATGTTGCTGCCACTGGCTGCTGCTTTCTACCGTGTCAACCCTTGCCGCCAACCGGACCAGCCCAGCAGCGTTCCAGCCAGCCAGCGGCGACGGCAAAGGACCTTGGTGGTCAGAGTGCTCGAAGTTTTGGTTTGGTCCAGAATGAGAGTCACATTACTGTCACGATGATGCCCCGTCCATATATGCGGCTCTATATGGGGGTGAGAGGCACTACCCAATAGCGACGAAGGAGCGCTTTATCCTATAGCGAATCTAGTGATCCGCATAGCCAGGAGATAATAAAACGGGTGCCAGCACATTATTGCGGATATGAATTCGGATTTTATTACCTCTATCCAGTGAACGGAACATGTGTTATTAGTCGGGCGTTTGATTAGGGAGTGGATTGCGAAAAGGGTGGGATGAAATTAGAATTTCTTGTGATGGTGAATAAAACAAACTAAGGAAACAGTAGAAGATTGTACATAAAGATAATCTGTTTTGAATTGACTACATAAAGAATGACTAGACGGGCACGTCGAAGGAAACATTACATTGCTTTCGATAAGGTTGTTTTTAATGATTTATTGTGACTTAATTTAAATTTTCATTTAATCCCAACTGAAAGATTTCTGTCGCAAACCATGCTGCTCCTAAACATTTGAGCCGGTCTAGAAAAGATTAAAAAATCGCAGCAACGTACCGGTGCAGACAGTTGGTCAACTTTTCCGACCCATTTTGATGAGCTAAGCTGCGATACCACCGTTACCAACTGCCTCACCTTGAAAATTGATTTATACCCGTAGAAAACCCCAAATAATGGTGGTAGTTGCGAGATTAACTCACTACGCAAGAAGTGGGTTGGTTTAGTGTTCTCTAAGGAGAGCGGAGGCAGTAGTAAGTAGCTGCGTACGAAGAGTCAGCGTAGGAAACCCCATTTCCTCCCCAGCTGACTTGTTGAGAGAGGTCATGAACGGAACGTTGTTGATGAGGGTCATCAACAAGAATAGTGATGGACTCTCTGTAATGGAGGTAGCTGTGCATCAGTTTGACTCCTTCATTGACTTAGCGTCCTCCATGTTTAGTATCAGTGAGGACCTCAAGCAGGCCTTGATGAGATTTTGGAAGACAACGATGGCGGCCCAGCAGGACCATGATAAATTCATGACAGCGACAAAACCCGTGAAGTTTAAGGTATCAAAGTCTACCCAGACGGAGGCCTTCGCATTCGCGGGTTGTTCGAGTAGGCCGGACACGATAGATTATGACAAGCTATCTGAAAAGTGTGTAAGGCATCCGTCACCTTCAGGAGAGGAGCTACCAGGCGGTGTTCGCAAAGCTTGGAGCTTGTCAACCACAAAAGTCGGTAGGTAATAATGCTGGTTAGTCGGACCCCAGCTGGGAAGGGAAGACCGGCCAGTCCCGGATCGGAGGGAACAGGGGGTGGAACCATCGATAGGTCATCAGCCACAACATGTAAGGAAGGGCAGACAGACCCTAGTGGATATAAAGAAGAACAAGAAATAGGAGCATAAGGACAGCAGGCCAAGAAATGGTGCCCTCCTACCTACCTACCTACTAGGTGTCAAGCGCGAAAAGGGTGATTCGCTCGTCATCAAGATGGAAGAGTTCAAGTACTCGGAAGTCCTGAAGGAGATGAGAAGCAACGCCAAGCTCCTGGATATATTTTTTTTTATAAAATTAGAAAATCTGATGATCAGATACCCAAGAGGTTTAGGTTTGGTCAGGGGCAGCAGGGACGGGAATCCAAGGGCTTGACGAACCCCCCTTCTGCGAGTCAGGTGGGTGCCTAGGATTCTTTCCTAAGCGAACCATATCCACAGACTTAGCACCTTTGGCACCGGGAGGTGACCGAGTACAAGGGCATACGGATTGCTCAAGCGGGCTGGTACAGAGCGAGCTGGTAGCGACGACTTCCTATCCGCTCGGGTGACACTGATTTGAAACGGCAGATGAGCTAAAGTTGGCGCTGGCCTTAAAATACGTCCCTGACCTGTACCAAGCTGAGACAACTAACTGGGTGGAAATAGGTTCTGATGAACACTCCTGAGTCCTGATTAACGCTGATCCGGCTCTGAGCTCTGCCCCCTAAGGGCCTGGGCCAACCTGGTGGCCTCCCTGCTTGCATAGATAACCACCAGGATCATTGGCGACTACTTCATTTGCAGTGAGGGACGGCTCTAAGGGGAACCCAACAGAAATGGCGACTACTAAATCCATGAACAACAATAATGTGATCGAGAGTGGAGAGGCAGAGGGTACGTCGTTGAACCCGTTCCCGCGAGGAGGACTGGCGAGTTCGCCACTACGAGGAACTACCCACTAGCGAGCAGGCGGCAGGAGGTTCAATGGAAGGAGCACCGGCCGAGGAAGCGCAGATGACTGGCGCAGATCTCACGCGGGCGCTGAACCGCGACAGGAGCAGTCTACCAAAGATGTTGGTTATTGCTGAACAGCTGGACGAGCTGATCGACTACACGAGCGAACGGACTACCGTCAACAAGGACCTGGAACCAGGCCTGCTGAAACTTCGCAAAGCGCTGGCTCTGGCCAAGAAGGAGTATGATCTCCTGGTCGAAGAGTGCAGTGCGGCTGATGCGAGCAGGGAGAAGTGGCCTACCAAAACACACAGCTTCCTCTTTGCTGGCAACGCGACGATACAGGACGGAACCATGCAGCTCACCGCAGCCGTAGCGGAGAGGCCAAACCAGCCGGGGAGACGCGGCCTAAGAAGCGTCCGGCAGAGGCGGGCTAAAACCTAAAGAAGAAGAAAAGGACGACCAACGCGAGTAACCAGGTTGCCAAGCCGGTTACGAAACGCGTAAAGGGCAAGGAAACCAGGCCCTCAGAGGCCATCCCAAAGAGGAACGGTGCCCAACCAGACCAAGGAAAGACGAACACTTGGATTACGGTTGGTAAGAAGAAGAAATTAAGAAAAGTGAAACCAGCCCACAAGCGTGAATGGAGCGACGCGCTGGTCTTCAAATCT
Organism: Aedes albopictus; assembly: GCF_035046485.1. Taxonomy (NCBI): domain Eukaryota; kingdom Metazoa; phylum Arthropoda; class Insecta; order Diptera; family Culicidae; genus Aedes; species Aedes albopictus. The sequence goes on along the minus strand of NC_085136.1, from coordinate 135,336,774 downwards.
GAGGCGGATACATACGCCCCGAGGTGCTGAGGACCATGTGGGATGAAAATCGTCTCTCATCGCTGGGCACGGATGGCAAAAGCATTTGGTGTACCAGGACGGGAGATATGATGCTAGGGCTGAAGAAAGAGGCGACTAAGAAAGACTTCTCCTACAAGGCTCTAGCACAGGAAGTACTCAGGCTTATTCTGCGCGGCGTGTGAGGTGAGACGAGTCGAATGAAGTGACAAATGTCGCCTCGCCCCATTTGATTTACATTAGTCGTCTCACGTCACGTGAGACGAAATCGTCCGTCTCACCTCACACGCCGCGCAGAATAAGCCTGACTGGGCGAAAAAGTGCTGGTGAAAGCCCTAACGGCGGAGGCGATTCTCCAATGTAAAAACCTGGACGAGATCACCGACGCAGTGGAGCTCTCAGCCGCACTTAAGCAGCAGTGCGAGGTAGGTGCACCAAGTGCATCGATCCACCTGCGAAAGGGTCCGGCAGGCACGCAGATCACCACGATCAAGCTCTCCTTAGGGGAAATGAACAAGGCGATTGCAGTGGGCGTGTGAAAGCCCCGACAGGAGCAAACTCTGCATAAAGTGCGGAGTGGAAGGCCACATCACCAGTCTGATGTCTGATTTGCACGGCGAACAAGGATCACACGACGGGTGGGTTTAAATGTCCAGGCACGCGAGGAGGTCGAACCAACCGACGATAATGCAGATTACACAGCTAAACCTGAACGATTGTGAAGCCGCGCAACAGTTGCTGTGGTAGTTAGTTTCGGAGTCAAGTACAGACATCATCCTATTATCGGACCCATACCGCATTCCTCCCGATAACGGGAACTGGGTAGCGGATAAGGCCAAGCTTGCGACGATCCGAACAACTGGTCGTTTTCCGGTCCAGGAAATAATCACCAAGTCGGAACCCTAAGTCGTGCATGTGACGCCGCAATGCCAAGGCGATCTCTACCCAGGAATAGACGCATACCGGTCTACTGGTAGTGTCCAGGAATCCCAGAACTCCGCGCTTCCTGCCTAAGTGCTAGAAGGATGATGCACAGAGCTTGCACCGATGAGGGGAGAATGGAGCGAAGTAAGGCCTACAGGGCGGTTGAACTGGCACTGAACAAAGAGATTAAGGCACGTAAGCGGGCGTGCTTCGAAAATCTCTGCCAAGCAGCCAACACGACCCCTTGGGGTGATGCCTACAGAGTCAGCATCCCCATGAAGAAGCACCAGAGAATCGTGAAACGCTGTTCCCGCGCTACGATACAAAACCATAAGCCCCCGACCACTATGGCCAAACCGGCCATTGCGAGGTCGCCCTTGTGGCGAATAACGAACTCGTTATAATTGTAACCGTTCAGTTACAAAATCCCCAGATTTATTTTAATTTTGTGCATTTTGTCAAGGAAACTGTAGTGTTTGTTTGATTAGTGTTTGGTCTTAATAATAGGTTTAGTTAGTTAAATGGAAAAAAAATGTAATTTTGTATTAGTTTGTTCAAATGTTGAAATCTGAATGTTAATTGTATTTTAAATCAACTGTGGTCAAAATGGGCGGCGGGCGAAAACTTGAGGTGTGAGTACAAATGTAGGCAACCTGGTAGCATAATGGGTGGTTGTTTGCTACCAAGGATATGCAACATGGAGTAAGGACGAAGGAACATATGGAAAGGATGGAATGGAGGGCATTTTAAGGCTTGAGCCGATCGCCATGATCACTTTGCAAACGGCGTTCGTGTGTGATAGAAGTGAGTTTCTTTTAGAAGTGGCTTTGAATAGTTTTTCGTTCTGTGAATCTGCATAATTGGAAAAAGCAGCCTACGTTCATTCAGGTATGCCCTAATTACTGGCCTTGGTAACACTAGTTCCTAATTCCTGGTTACCTTACCTATCAGGACCTTTTTTGACTTACCTTTTGGTACCGTCACTGAAGCGCCACCTCACTATCCACACGATTCGGCCTAGATCGGTTTACCGATCTACGCCTAAACGTAAAAGACCTGACTCTCGGGTCACAGCAACCGACCGATAGAGAGTTCCTCGGGCTTACAGCCCTAAACGTTAAGGAAGACCCTTCTCGGCGTGGCCAATACGGTCTCGTCCGTGGTCCGTCGATCTTGCCAACGAAGGAAGACGCCGTAACCAAGCCCAGGTCACGAAAGTGGTCCTACAGCAGTGGAACGCCATCCCACTTGCCAATCAGACCGCCAGACCAGCCATTCCAGTCGGCACGTAACAAAAGGGACCGACACCGCCAGCCGCCATTGCCGTTAGCAGCCATCAGCGAGCGCTCGCCAGCACATCACCGGTACGTACCCAACGATCCTGATCTACCACAAACCGCCATAGCAAAATAAACATTATAGACCACACAGTAGCTTTTTAATAAATTTGCCTTTTTCTACCCAAACACATACACTCTTCCATAGCCAAAGAAAGACCATAGTTTCCGCACACCTTGATCCGCGTACCACTCCAAATTACCCAGTAGCATGCCGGCCCTGAGACCCAGCTCGAGGGGTCTCATGCTACTGAGCTAGTTGATCCGGGAGTCTTGGTTCAGCCACTGGGCCTATTGAGCAATTGGTAAGCCTCAGTCAGTCTCATAATAGCGAAGTCGTTTATGCTGAACAAGGCTCCGGGTCCGGACGGTATCCCGACAGTAGCCATCAAGACGGCCAGCGAGGCTAGCCCTGACATGTTTAGAATGGCTATGCAGATGTGCCTAGACATAGGTGAATTTCCGTAGAGGTGGAACAGGCAAAGATTGGTTCTACTAGCCAAACCTAGCGACCCGTCGGCATACAGACCTATCTACCTTCTGGACATCGCCGCAAAACTGTTGGAACGCCAGTTTCGTTTTCCGTGAAATTCAGTTGATAATGACTTCGCAAAATTAACTTTTCGTATATTAGTTGCTCAATAGTGCTGGGACAAATTGAAACATTCCACTCAAATTTCATTTATAACGCCGGATCGTGAAAATAGTGCGAAACAAACATTCAGTTCTAGTGTTAAAGTTTAACGATTTAACAGTTAAACGATTGCAAATTGCTTTTGCTGCTACCTTTTGGCGCTATGAGTCGTTTTGTTTGTGGTAGATGTACATTGCCCATCGGGGGCATGGAAAGACATATCCGATGTGATGGATGCCGCAAAACTGAATACCACTTAAGCTGCACGAAGTTAAACGTGTACGACCTACACCGCTGTACAGACAATGATAATCTTCTGTGGATGTGTGACCATTGCTTGTATTCTTTTCGCAAGCAATTTTCGGCCCCGAAGTGTGATGAAACTAACATACCAAGCGATGATGTCAGAAGGAATGAGAAGGATGATGAGATCGACAATCAAGAAGTTATGGAATCTTCGATGCGCTCTCTACAGCTAGAAGTTGCAGAAATTGAGCAGTCTCTGTCTGATTTAAAACATTCAATAAACAGCAGCCAAATGTATGATATTATGCAACATTCGTCAACTCCACAAGAAGCCGGTGGTTCGAGAAGAACGGTTTCATTGAACCAAAACGATATGTCACCGTTGCTTAAGGGTGCCAGCATTCAACCCACATCCGTTAAAGATAAACGAAAATTTTGGATTTTCTTTACTAGAGTGGCCAAACATGTGTCCGTTGATGCAATGAAAGAAATGGTGTCAAATTCTTTGCATTTGAATGAGCCGCCTGATGTTGTGAAAATCATGCCACGCTAGAGTACCTACGATGAACTTCGCTATGTCTCGTTTAAAGTCGGTGTTGACTGCAGCATCAAGGAAATGGCCATCTGGATTATTGTTCCGTGAATTTATTCGTCGCGAGTCCTACTACTGGGAGCCCTAATCTATGTAATCCGTAGTTGCTCTGTACTATGCGTATTATTGGGCAGTGTATTGTTATTGTGATTTAAGTTTAGTATACATTCAAAAGGGTCTTTGTAATCCGGAGTTCTTCTGTACTATGTGTATTAATGAGCAGTGTATTTTTATTGTAATTTAAGTTTAGTATACATTCAATGAGACACTATATTGTCAGTTGAATTAATTAAATAAATAAATAAACGGTCTATACCGAGAACCCGATGTCTCTGGCCTCTCGGATAACCAGTTCGGCTTCTGGAAGAATCGATCAACGGTGTATGCTGTTAGGGCTGTAACCAAAACGGCCGAAATAGCGCTCCAAAAAAAGCGAACAGGAATCCGCTATTGTGAGGTCGTCAGGTTGGACGTAAAGAATGCGTTCAACAGAGACCGTCATCGAGTGCGGCATACACCACTTAGGAGTCCCGGTTAGCCTTCTTCCAGAATAGGGTGCTGATCTATGACACCGAGGAAGGCAAGAAGAGCTACAAGATCACCGTGGGGAACCTCAGGGCAAGGTCTATGGAAGATATAGGTTGCCTGACTCTCGGTTTCGGCCCAGCGGCCATCTTGGGTTTCCGATGAAGTACGATTGTAGGTGTGGGAGATTTTCAGGTTGCTTGGGAGCAATTCCTACCAAAGGGTCTTTTCCCGGTGAAGTAGTTTTTTGGGTATGAGAGGTTTTCAGGCAGTGTGGGAGCAATTCGTACTAAAGGGGCTTTTGCCAGTGAAGTGATCCTGCTTCCCTTCCTCCTTCCACAAAGAAGCTGCTTCACCGGGAAATCCTGCTCCACCGGGGAATCCTACGCCAGCCCCTACGCCCGCTGCCTCCCTTCCTCATCCTGCTCCTCCATCGGGAAGCTCCTCCACCGGGATCTGCAGAGTTCGTTTCAATGATCAAATGGTATCGTGTGTAAAAACAGTTCTACGAAAGGAAGGTGCACCCACAGGTACTTAAATGTAATTAACTTAAACTGATTCTACCTAAAAGGAGGCTCGAGTGTATAAATAAAGGCGCAAATAATGGAAGTAACTGTGTGTAATCTTGCAATAACAAACTACGTATTTATATGATGCAAATAACTTTAAACCTTTAAACTATCAATATTTCCTCAACCAGGTTTGATGAAAGAACAACAAAGAGAACAACAAATTGCTGAAATGTGTATCCCCTCATTGACCAAAAATGATCCATGCAGCTTACAATGAATCCCATGTAACGCCATAATTCTAAAAGCCAGTCTTTTCTCCTCTCTCTCTCTTTCGTTCCAGTGCCACATGGCTGCCATTGTTGCGGCTTCATCATCTGTAAGTAATCCCCGCCTAAACAGCTCCATCACAACGAAGCGCAAACCGTCTAACAACTGGTTTATTTTCACTTCTCTATTACAGAACAGTAGTTTATTCGATAGTACTCACCATCGTCGGAACACCCGCCAATCATTCGGCCAGCACAGCCATCACAGTCATCACCATCATCATTACCATCACCATCATTACTGCAACAGTCACTACTACCGCCACCGATCCGGGCGGACCATCAACCGGGGCGGAGGATGCGGCGGGACGCCGGCCCTAGGGCGCGACGAAGGACTTCATCAGGAATGTTGCGGCATCGGCGGCGCTGCCAGTTGCAACAACCAAAACAATAACACTAACGGTAGTAATACAATCAACAATGGTCATAACAGCCGGGGCGCCCTGGGCGGTGGCGGCGGCGGCGGAGGTGGCAGTGGAAAGCGTTGTACATTTGCGGCGACCACGATCACAATTCCCAACAGCAGCATCGGCATTGGCGTAGGCGGTGGCGATGCCAGCGGCAGCAGCAGTCGGTTCAGTAGCAGTCGCAAAACCGCCACGAGATCGCATCCTCCCACCTCGGTCCTCGTGAGTCACGGTGCTGGAACGCACCGAGAATCGATGCAATTTGATGACAATCCACACATTACTGTGCACAGCCAAAGCTCCAACAGCAGTACCTCGACGCTGAGGGTTCTCGAGTGAATTGGCGAGTAGTTTGTATGTAGGATAAGCCGAGGGAAGGGGGCGTTGTGAAAATATTTTTACTGGGAGTGATTGATCGAGAAGTAAAGAGAGTTTTTGAAAAATTGATGCACCAATGGGAGCAAGAGAGTGATTCGTTCTTGGAATTACTATGAGCGTAAGAGATAGCTCTCAAATGTTGCCAATTATAGTTGATTTGATTACTTGATAGATAATTGAAATCCATCTCGACAAATTTATGTTGATAATTCCTTGACTACCTAAATCCTGAACGCACTTCAATCTAAAGCTAAACACAAATTCTGCAAAACTGAAACTAACATCTGAAAGTAGGCAAATTTCTGAAAATGTATAAAACGATAGTAATACATTTTCGGTTGTATAATGACACTTCAATATTCACTAAATATCATTTTGTCAATACAGGTATTCGAATCGAACCCCTATATAATCGTTTTCATTATAAATGGATGAATTCTGTAAAATCAGATATATCTGTGGTAAAATGTTTACATTTATGATTATGAATTGTATTTTTGATGTTGGCGATTTCGGCACTGAAGCTACAATCGGTACAAAGTAAACAAAGCGTATACCTTAGATGGATTAGGACTACCTCTGTTGTCTATGAACTTCGTGCAATACTCGGACCAATTAAAATATTTGAAGAAACTGCCGGTTCAAAGCCTTCAGTCTGCTACACCAGGAACACTTATTGGAATTGCCAATGCGCTTCTCCTCTCAATACTAAAACTACGAAGAGTGTATGGTGGCTCCGGAGAGGAACATCAGCTGCAACTGCACACGGACATCTACGGATGATCTCCACTATTGCGTTCGAGGGTTCTTCTCATTGGAAGGACTTGATATAGCGCCGGCATCGAACCAAATAGGTTTAGAAGAGCACCGAGCCAGAAGCATTTTGCAAGAAGCCACTACTCGGAGATATGGGCCGTTTCTTCAACTACAGCATCATCAACGTGCACTACCCGGATTAGTCATTAATGTGTCGAAGACAAAGTACATGATGGCGATGTGCTTTAGGGATGATTTAACCGACAGCTACCCCTAATCTCTATCGACGGTGATGATATCGTGGCGGTTGAGGAATTCGTGTACTTGGGTTTCTGGTGACCGCCGACAACGACATCAGCGGAGAAATTCAGAGACGCATTGTGACAGGAAATCGAGCTAACCGGAACGCGGGACAAAACGTTCCGGGCTCAAATAGATACCACACTACCTTTGAACGCTAAAGCTACCGACACTATCATCGCCGTCATCATCATCACCATCCAGTTAGGAGCAAGTGTTTAAGGTTGAAGGATTCGTCATTGACATAATGATCATAATTGAAAATTCGAAAGCAGTTTTCTCGCTCAAAACTTAAATGTTTGCATTGAAAATGTATTCACTGCATTCTATTCTCCACCCGCAATACAGTGAATATTTTTTTTTATCTGTATTAACGAGATTTTTAGCCCTAGGCTAGTTCATCTCGGGACCCACGCTTTACTTCCCTTCCGAAGGAAGAGCTCACATTTTGTGAGTTTGTCGGGAGCGGGATTCGATCCCAGGTCCTCGGCGTGATAGTCAAGTGTTCTAACCATCCAACCAGGTCCACTCCACACAGTGAATATTTTTTCATTGCAAAAGTATCAGTTTTGAGCGAAAAAACTGCTTTTGAATTTTCAATGATGACGATCATGTCAATGACGAATCCTTCAACCTTAAATATGTAGTAGCAATTTTCAACTATTTTGAGTGGGTGAAGGGAGTAGGTACATACAGTACAAAAACTGTTGTTGTTCAGAGACGCATTGTGACAGGAAATCGAGCTTACTTTGGACTCTACAGGACTCTGCGATCGAACAAAGTTCGCCGACAGACGAACTTCATTATCTTCAAAACGCTGATTAAAGCGGTAGTCCTCTATTGGCATGAAGCGTGGACTATACGTGCAGAGGACAAGCAGAGGACAAACACGCCCTTGAAGTATTCAAACGGAAGGAGTTGCGTACCATCTACGGCGGAATTCAGATATAAGACGGGACTTAGAGAAGGCGAATGAACCACGAGCTGCATCAGCTGCTGCGAGAACCAACAATCGTCCACGCCACGAAAAACGAGAGGCTACGATGGCCGGGCTACGTCATCAGGATGTTGGATAGCAAACCGATAAAAAATAGTTCTCGAGAGCAATCCGACCGATACAAGAAGACGTGGTGCGCAGTGGGTCGATAAAGTGGAGGACATTTTGCAGACCTTTCGCAGACTGCGGGACTGGAGACGCAGAGCCGTGGACCGAGACGAATGGATACGGCTCCTACGTACAGCTGCGGACACCCAGGCCTTAGGCTGACCGGTAAGGGGAGATCACTACTCGGACGAATCGACTGAAGAAAGGGTACAACCATGAAGTTTCGAAAATTGAGTTTGACACCTTTGATTGAACATCGTGACGAATCTCATCGCATGAATATCAGAGAGAATTTCCAAGGGCATCAGAAGCAACAACTAAAATACATTACATCGATGACTATCTCGACAACGTCGACTCCGTTGAAGAAGTGATGTAACTAGCCAAAGATGTAGCAGTGGTTTATGAAAGGCGGATTTTTCATTCGCAGCTGATCTTCCAACAATATGGAAATCATCTAACAGATTAGAGGAACGCATCCGAGGGTGATGAAACAATTTTCTGTGGCCAAGGAAAGTACATTTCAAAAACTTTTGGGAATGACCTGCATAATCGAAGGACTGCTTCCGGGATGATATGCAACAACTGTTGGACGACAACATCCTTTCTAGCAAATGCCAATTGCTTAGCCTCGTTGTGAGTCTCAACGATCGACTTTCTGCTTTCATCATACAGGGCAAGATCCTTGTTCTACAATCTCTACCGATGGCACCAATGGCAGAATGCCCTACAGAAGATGAGCAAAAATCCTAAGAGTCGCTGGTATCTAGGACCCACATTTCTTTACGAACGAGATGGTGGCTTGATGGAGGAACACGTGGACGCTTCTAACGAAGAGCTAAGACCATCATTTGTCTGCCCTACTGCGTCGTTAATCGAACGATACAATTGAAGCAGTTTTTTTTTTTAATTTGTGTGCCTAGCGTTCGTTCTACGATACGTCGAGAACCTACCTCATGGTGGGCCTCGAAAATTTGGTAGGGAATTGAGTAGACAAGAATTGCATGACGCGGAGAAATGGGTACGGATTCACATACAATCGAGAAGTTTTACCGATTAAGTGGCCGCGATGAAGTACAATAAACAACAAGAAACAAAGAAGAAAGCGCCGGAGAACTCCAGCAAGATACCAAACTACCACCGATTGTCGGTTATCAAGAGTTCATCGGGTTGATGGTAGACGCAAAATTTTTAATTATAATGCCTTGGGAACATCACGTTACAGAGCTCCTTCTAAAGTGTTATGTCGATATCTTTCGTCATGCCAACGACTAGACTTGCTGAGCAAAATCCGCCAAAAGCTCTTTACATTGTGAGGTTACGAACATTAGAGCGATACACATCGAGGTTGCATGAAGTTTAACTGCTGATACCTGTAAAAAGGGCTATTCCCAGTTCGAACAGCCTGTCAAAAGTTCTGTATGTGACGCAGAATCTGTACGAAAGAGTTGGAGCTCTGTACAGAAAACTTTAGACATAAATTGACACAGATGTGTCACCGACTGTCTTCCGACAATTACAAGTGTGGTAGTAACTGCCGATGAATGGATCAAAAATAGACGGATTAGACGTCATGTGGTACACACGTATCTTGAAAAAGACGAAATATTGCGCCAATTGCCTGTTCCCGCACGAAGCAGAATCCTGAGAAGAGCTGTCGCTAATCTGGTGATATTCAATATGCACCAAAGGATGGTGGCTCCACAGAGGATAGCCACGGTGGGGTGAAGTATTATCAGGTTACACTACACCGCCGGCCTCAAGTCATTGAATTAATTGATTCAACAGTATCTGCAAAGACTTGGTATCTGCCTCCTCCAGGCATTTATCCGGTGAATCTTCCAGGCATTCTGCCAGAGGTTGATAAAGATTTTTTTTCAAAATACTTCAAGATGTTTTTTGTAAATCATCTTGAAATTTCTTTCGAAATAGTACTTGAACAATTCTCCAAAAAATCCCTAGAACACTTTTCTTCCGATATAATTAAGAACTGTTCCAGGAATTCCTCGAGTGGTTTCTCTGGACAATTCCGTCAGGGATTTCTTCAAAGACTCTTCCAGGTATATTTTAAGAGATTACCATGGATTAAAGCAGAAGGTTATCTTGAGAAATAATACCAAATAATTCATATTTCTTCCAGAAATTGCTCAAATGGTTTCACTAGGATCCACATCGTCCCGAAAACCTCCCCTCTCCAGATTCTTCTCCAAAAATGTTCCGGAATATCCACAAAGGATTCCCAGGAATAACTTCACGGATTTCTTCAGGAATCCCCCTACAAATTTTCCAAACATTATCCAAGAGCTCCTCCAGAGATTCCTGTTAGAATGCCTTCAGACACATAAACTCCTTCAGGATTTTCTAATGAATTTTCAAGTCTTTCTTCGGCGTTTTTTTTTTTTCAGAAATTTCACTAGGAATTTTTCAAGAGATTTCTTTTAGAGATCTATTATGGGCTGCATCTCCAACAACTTTTCTAGAAATTCCTACATGAATTTATCAAAGAATTGCTTTAAAGATTAGTATAGCAATTCTTCCGTGAATTTTTTCAGAGATTTTTTGAAAGTTTGCTCAAGCACTTCTCTAGGAAATTCTCTAGTGATTTATGTAGGAAATACTGCAGGGATTTCTCTAAAAATTTCTTTTATGGATTCTTGCGGGTATTTCTCAAGGATTTTCTTCCATTCCCTAGACGACCGCCGAATATCTTCCGATGATTTTGAGAATTTGAGAAGGACACAATGGTGTCAAGACGTTCGCCCGATCAATGAAAGAGCGTGGTGGTAACTGCCGATGAATGAATCAGGAATAGATGGATTAAAGGTTGCGTGGTACGCACATATCCTGAAAAAGCCGGAATAGTGCGTCAAGCAGATGTTTCCACATCATTCCGAGTCCTGAGAAGAGCTGCCGCCAAAGTGGGCGACATGGATATTGAACCAGAGGATGGTGGCTCCACAGAGGATGACGCTCTCCGTAACCAAGTGCGGCTTGCGGGAGAGGGTATCATCCTGGGTTGAAAAGCTAAAATAATGACCCAATCAGCGAATGTCATGAAAGGTGGAGACGATTTGGTTGATGTCATTATGCAAAACTGCTATCCACGAAAATTCAATATTTCAGCAAGAAGTGTTATTTGTCAATTACTTCACAATTAACGAATGGTAGTTACACATACCTTAATTGTAGAGTAACAGAAAAACATCTAGTCTTGCTACAACTTTGAACTTTCGAGGATAACTGTTATTATAAGATTCATTTAATTATTGTTGCTATATAAACGTAGATTCAAAACTTTTCATTCGTAGCTTTCGTAACTTTTCATTTGCCGTACGCTACTACTGACGAATTTGGTTTCTTGGTCAGCATTGGTTTAATGGCTTGAACAGTAGCTGTAAAGACTTAAAATTGGTATCTGTCTCCTCCAGGTATTTTTTGGGGAATGTTCTAAGCATTCTGCCAGAGGTTGCTTGAGGGGTTTTTTTTCAGAATTCTTCAAAATGTTTTATTTAATTCGTCTAGAAAATATCTGCCAAAATAGTACATTAAAGTATTAATGTATTTTTCTGCTAAAATTCGCTGAAACATTGATTGATTTATATCTATTTGAGAGACTTTCAGCCCTTGGCTGGTTCGTCTCTTACAGTCGCTGAAACACTTTTTCACCGCTTCCTCTCGAAATTGTTCCAGGAACCCTCGAGAGGTTTCTCCGGATAATTCATTCAGAGATTTCTTCAAGTACTCATTAAGGACCTATTCTAGAGATCTCCAAGGATGTCCAGAATATGCTGGATTAATGCCAAAGGTTATCTCTCAATGCTTCCAGGAATTGCTTAAGGGATTTCTCTCCTGTTATTCGTTCCACTCCTGTTATTCGTTCCGGAGGCCTACCCTCCCAAGATGCTTCTAAGAAATTCTCCAGAAATTCATCCGGTATATCCACAAGGGACTCCCAGCAATTATTCCCTGGATTTTCCCAGGAATTCCACTTCGAATTTTCCCAGGCATAATAAAGAGCACCCAACGGATCCCTGTAAGAATTCCACCAACGATTTTTTTTTCTCGGGATTCTTTCAGGAGTCGTAGCGGTCAAGCTGTCAGTTCGTCAAGAGATTTCTCTTAGAATTCTACTAGAGGCTGCTCTATGAAACCTTTCAAAGATTTCTCCGGTAATTTCTCCCGAGATTTTTTTTTTTGATTTCTTTAGCGATTCCTCAACAAATTCTCTAAAGATTACTGCAGTAATCTTTACATAAACTTGCTTGGCTTGCTTTATGGATTAATCTAACAATTCATCCATATATTACTCCAGAGATTTCTCTGGAATTTTGCCCAGGCACTTCTCTTTCTCGGGATTTCTTTAGGAAGTATAGCAGAGATTTCTCCAAAAATGTTTTTTGTTTATTCCTTTTTTTGAATTTGTCAAGGATTCCATTTTTCCAGCAATTCCTACCAGGATTATTCTTGAAATTTCTCCAGAGATTTTAACAGGAATTCCTGTATAAATTTCTTCAAACATTCCTACAGAAACCCCTCCAACGATTTTTTTTGCAATTCATCCAGCGATTCCCTTTGAAATTCCTACTGGGGTTCCTCAAAGAATTTCAACAGAGATTCCTCCGAAAATTCCAGCAGCAATTCCCTTAGGAGTTTTGTTAAAAAAAAATAACATTCTATTCATTTGTACAGGGATTTCTCTAGGAATTCCTCCATGGATTCCTCTATTAGAAGTCCATTGGGGTCCATTAGGGGTACCTCTACGAATTCTTGTGAGAATTTCCCGAGTATCCAAGTATTCATCCAAGGATTCCTCTAGGAATTTATTAGAGGTTTTATCTGGAAATAAATCCAAAGAGTTATCTAAGAATTACTGCAAGGGTTCCTCTTAAAAGATGCCTCCTGGATTAATTTTGTGAACTTAATCTTAAAAATATTTCTTCACAAAATCCCTCCAAGAATTGTTCCAGATTTTCCTCGAGGCATTCTTGCAAAGATTCCGCAAATTACTCTTTCAAGGATTCCTCAAATGATTCAATCAGGAATTTCTGTGGGGATTCCTCCAGGAATCAATTTAGGGATTTCTCCAGGAATGCCTACACGAATGTTTCAAGGGATTCCTCCAGGAATTCTACAGTGGTTACTTCAAGAGTTCTTCAAGGGATTCCTTCAGAAATATTTCCAGGGATTTCTCCTGGAATCTCTCCAGGGATTCTTCCAGAAATTGCTCCAAGTATAACTGTCAGAATTCCTAAACGATTTCTTTCAGGTTTTTTTTCCAGGATTTCCTCCAGAATTTTAACTATGTTTTGCGGGGGGTTTCTTCGAAAATTCCTGCACGGATTCCTTCAGGGATATTCCTCCTGGAATTTCTTCAGAAATTCCACCAAGAATTCCTCCACGAAGTCCTCCGGGAATTTCTCTATAAATGCATAGATGAATTCCTCTAGAAATTCTTCAAATGATTCCTCCAGAGGTTCCTCCAGGAATTTTTCCATGGTATTTCCCAGGAACTTCTCCATTAAGTCCTCCTAGAATTACTTTAATAACTCATCCATGGATTCCTCCAGGGATTTCTCCTAGAATTTCTCCAGGGATATATCCAGAAATTTCTTCAGGAATTTCTCAAAGAATTCTTCCATGGATTTGTACATGAATTCCTCCTAAAATTCCTCAGGAGATTCATGCAGGAATTCCTGCAGGTATTTCTATTGGAATTTCTGCGGGAATTCCTCCAGGCATATTCCTCCAGGAATTCCTCCTGGGATTTATCCAAAAAAATCCTTAAGGCATTTCTTCGTAAATTCCTCCAGAGGTTTCTCCAGGAATTCTTCCAGAGCATTCTTCCACGGATAGATAAAGGATTTTCTTCGAGAATTCCCCAAACAATTCTTTCAGGAATTCCTCTAGGGATTGCTCCAGGAATTCCTCCAAGTATTCCTGTCAGAATTCCTACACGAATTCTTCCAGGGGTTTTCCCAGAAATGTTTCCATGAATTTAGCTGGGAATTTCTTCGAGAATTCCTGCACGGGTTTCTTCTAGGACATTCTTCCAGGAATCTCTCCAGGAACTCCTCCATGAAATCCACCTGGAACCCCTCTATGAATTCATCGAGGGATTCATCTAGAAATTCCTCCAGGGATTTCTCTAGGAATTTCTCCAAAGATCTCTCCGGAAATTTCTTCAAGAATTCTCCTAGGGATTACTCCAGGGGTTCGTCCAGGATTTTTCCAGGATTTTTACAGAGTTTTCTCCGGGAAGCCCTCCTGGTATTCTTCTAAGAAGTCAACCAGGAATTGCTACAGGAATTCCGCCAGGACACTGTTTGGTGTAAGTAATTTGTATAATCTGTATGTTATATGTTAATAAGTGACTAAATGTGAAATTTGTAGTTTGCCCTGAGGATGAATGAATAATCATTCGAAACGTCGGCTTTTAACCTAACCGGTTGTTTTTAAAGAAACCCGAAGACCGATATAGCGCCAAAAAATCCCATAAATTATCAAGACGGTCGAAAATCAACCAATATTTCTCCAAGAATTTCTCCAGGGATTTATATCGAAATTTCTCCAAGAATTCTTCCAAGCATTTCTGCAGAAATGCCCCCATGAATTTCTCAAGGGATTTTTTCTGGAATTTCTCCTAGAATTCATACAGGATTTCCAAGGAATTTCTCGGGGAATTTCTCCTAGAATTCTTCCAGTCATTTCTTCAGGAATTCCTTCAAAGATTTCTCCAAGAATTCTTCCAGGAGTTTCTCCAAGATTTCTTCCGGGGGATTCCTCCACGAATTCATAAAGGATTTTCTTCAGGAATTCACCAAGAAATTCTTCCAGGAATTCCTCCAGGAATTCCTCTAGAAGTTTGTTCATTCATCCAGGGAGTGCTTTAAAATGTCCAACAGGGGTACCTCCAGGAATTCCTCTGTCAATCTCCAAATCATCAAATTCTTTTCACTATATCCAGCACAATTAGTCAGCCTGTGCACATGTTCGTCATGTATATCAATTTTAATTGTCCATACAATTCCGTTTTACGAAACGAAAAACTTTTCCCTTTGAAAACTTGCCGAAAACTTTTCCCATTTTCTCGTTTGCTATTGTAAAAAATATCAGCCATTAAAATTACCTAAATTTTGTGAATTTTAATAACATACCTACTTACTTCTCGATCACTAAGCAAAAAAAACAAAATTTCACAGCGCCTTCTAAAACAGAATGATACGGGTCCCAAATAAACTGTAGCTACTAAAAAGTAAATTATAGAGACGGTGTAGATTATACTTCCAGGATCGTTTAGAGAAAAACAACCCCTACACATAAGCACAAACACCCACCCACACGATTAGATCAGTTCGCAGTTTATTTTCGCCTCCCACAGTAGCAAGTTCGCACCATTCGAAAGTTACCAAGAGAGAATTTGAGTTCTTGCACAAATAAACCGGCAGCAACTCAGAACCGAACCGCACAAACCAACATAGGGAACCGAACCGACTGCAATAAAACAACTTGAGCTGAATTTACGATACAACAACCCAACCACAGCGCCAGTGCCAGTCAGTGTCGGTGGTGATACACGCCGCCATGTAGCTTCTCCCAAAAAGTAGTAGGTATACCTATTTTATGTACGTTTTTGGCATCATCAAACACTCGCAAACCGGAACGCGGGACAAATCGTTCCGGGCTCGAATAGACACCGCACCACCTTCCGAACGCTAGAGAGCTACCGACACTATCATCGTCACCATCATCAGCACCATCCAGATGGGAGCAAGTGTTTAGATATGCAGTAGCAATTTTCAACTATTTTGAAGGGGATGAAGGGAGTAGGATAGTACACAAACTGTTGTTGCTTAAAAAACTGTTTACAAGCTCTGCTGGCTAGCATTCGAAGGCAACAACTTTCTGACCTTAATTGATGGTAATGCAGTAAAATATTATTATCCTGAACCACTACACAGTGGTCCAGGAAATGAAATTACAAGGAGCAAAACATGTCATCCTTTCTTCCAACGTTACGTCCCAACTGGGACAGATCCTGTTTCTCAATGTATTATATGGGCACTACCACAGCTAGTAACTGAAAGCTTTCTTCACCAATGCCCAGTTTGCGTTTGTATGTCGTGATAATTCTTTAACTGACTTAGTTGGATGAAGCTTTAATAGTAACCTGGCAATCTGAACTTTGCCCAATACGTGTTGCTGAAGTGCTGATTGCACTCTGCACACAAAAGGAAAGATTTTGGCCTGGAAAACGGTGCTGTGTCTACCAAGTGAGTAAGAATAATGTAGCATTAGCTCACGAGAGTGTACACCAGCACCAGCTCGACCTTCGAGAAGGGAGCCTTCAGTGTAACATACGATGCCGTCTGAAATACTTCTCTTTAGATAACCAGATGTCCACCCTTCCCAAGAAGGGAATTCCGCGGAAAATGTCCTATATTGAAAATAATATTCAATTGTAAGATTACTTGGAGTAAGGACCACTTTGCCCCAAATTCACCAATATTGGAAACAACTAGGTGTGTGTTTATCTGCGGTTCGCAGGATTTTCCTCAAGGGCATGTCTATAAACTACGTAGACTCATAGGGTGGACGGGGGGTGAGTCTGACCAAAGTCTACGTTCCATTCAAATTTCGAATATTTGATATGCACAAAAGTCTATAAGGGGGGAGGAGGGGTGGTCTGAGATGACCACGTCTACGTAGTTTATGGACAGCGCCCTAATAAACCAAGTACCGATAGGCGGTAAGCGCAAGAAAGTGCATCTTGTTTAGGACGAATGTCTTGTGGGGCAACGTCAAAGAGAACGTCGGAGTGAAGAAGATGGCCTAATTTTGATTGGATCGTTCTCACTTCACTCTTCTGCAACCATACAAGACATACAAAGGTCAATATTGTTCGAAAAATATCTGTATAAATCCATTTGATATACTTGGGTTTAGGACCCCGAGTTGAACCAAAGGGTCGCCGACATTGCCCGAAGGCCATACAGGCTTTCTTAATTCTGAACTCAATATTGGGTGCCCAGAAAAGCTTGGAATCAAGAATAACTCCAACGTACTTTACCTGATCAGTCAGATTGATTTCAGAATCAAAGAGACTCAAATGTCGAACGCCATTACGGTTTCGCCTTCGGTAAAAAAAAACACAACAGATGTTTTACTCTGATTTACCAAAATGCCATATTGGGGACACAAACCCTCAACTACATGAAGAGCGCTTTGCATTAGGTCTAAAAGGGCGCTAATGCACATACCGACTAACAATGTTAGGTAATCTTTGGCAAAACCATAAGTAGGCAAACCGCTATTATTAAGTTGCCTTAATAGCGTATCTGCTACGAGATTCCACCAAAGTGGTGATAAGACTCCCCCTTGGAGGCATCCACAAACACTCAATTTCCTAATCGCTGCTTGAGGCAATGTCGAGAAGAGATGTTGGTTTGGAGCATTTGGGGAATCCAATTGGGAATCATTGGAGACATACCATGATCCCGTGCGGTTTCCAATATGGCATCGACAGGCACGATGTCGAAAACACCCTCGATATCTAAGAAAACACCCAATCAGGATTGCTTTTGAGCGAATGCTTTCTCAATATCGTGAACAACCTTGTAAAAAAGAGTGGACTAACCAGATTGGTAGGCATGTTGGTTCACATGAAGAGGCACGTTGGCCAAAATAACACCACGGATGTGATGATCAAAAAGAGGTAAAACTGATAGGTCTGAAACTCTTTGCTTCTTCATACGACGCTCGACCCACTTCCGGAATGAACTTTACAGTAATATTCCGCCAGGATTTGGGAATATACCCTGCTGCAAATCTCCAAACAAGTATTTTTTTTTCAAAACATGTTTGAAATAAACAAATTGCTTCTGAAGCCAAATAGGATATATCTCATCTGCTTCAGGAGATTTTAAATTAGCAAAGCTAGTGCCCACTCAATCGACTCTATAGTTATGATACTCCGAATCGAAGCTAAAGAATCATAACTTCAAGAAAAGACGTTCATCCGGAGATGTAATATCCACACATCCGGGGAAGTGAGTACTGAATAAAGTTTCCAAAACTCCAAAAGAAGTTCGTTCACCCGGAAATCTTTAGATTTCACAAGGATTTTGTTTAACCGACTGACTTCACTCAAACTGGAAACATTTGTACTAAGGTTTTTCCAGCCGGATCGTTCAGCAGACCGGAGAACTATTCGGTAGGCCTTGCGAGCCGTCCTGAAAGCCTCCGATCCAGCCGAACGTCGTCTGTTACAACTCATTCTACATTGTTTCCTGAGCTTGGCCAGATCAGTGTTCCACCAAGGGGTTTCCCTCGTGGTCTTCACAGACCATAGTGGACAAGCTTCTTCAAAAGCTTTCATGAAGAGGGCCGAGTATCCATGAAATTTGACCGCAACCACATCAGTGAACAGATCTCAGTTCGTTGAACGGGGATTCCTGAAACGTAAAGTTTGCGAAGTATCGTTTAGATGTTCAAAAAATATGTAGCGATGATCAAATAATATTAATTATTATTTAATTATTAATTAATTATTATTTAATTTAATTAATATTAATCTAAATATTCTTCATCTGACATATGCTAATAGGGCCCTAAAACGATTTTTTTTTCCCGGTTTTGCTGCATAACACGAAGGAGCATGCTTTTCTGATCTGGTAATTTTTCCGAGCTTAAACAATGACAGAATAGTTAATAAACTCGCAAATAAAATAATGGTGAGCAGGTCTTGTTTGACATTCGAGGTCAACCTTGACGTAACGAAAGTGAAACGGCGGGTTGCAAAAGACATCACATTGGCTCACTTTTGACAACAAATGTTCTTGTTTGACATACACGGTAAACAAAATTTACCCTAAATTGATTACTAAACAAGGAGCGTTGCAAAAATTATAAAAATTTTTGAAAAATATATTATACGGGCTTTACCTAATAGGAATACTTAAAAAATGAGTAAACATGTCGTTTTAATCAATGCTCGATCGAATTATGCAGAAATTGAGATAGGCCTTTAGGAGCCTATTGGTAAGCTCGTGACTAATTCTACTAGAGCAAATCGTTATGTATAACACTTCCTCTCCAGCAGATACCATGATACCATGAAGGGTGGGCGGTTGCCTTTGTTAAGTTATCCATGATCTGTACAACTTAAGTACTCCATTAAGCCATTAACTTGGGTTAATGTCTGAGCTGCCCCAAATGATATGGTGAGCATTAGCATCACTGCCAACAAATTAAGCGGAAGGCCTTTTGAAGTGTAGTATGCAATTACTTGTTTGAAAGCATCCGTAGGGGATGGTTCATCATGCGGTAAATAAACCGAACAGACGTATTTCCTGCTGAGGTTCCCAACGGATACATTCATTTTGACAGCACATGCATCTCTGGTGGTTAGTTCAGAGATGAGTGTAGCAACGATTGCGTTGTTGACAAGCACACAGGCTCGAAGCATGACACGTGAGTTTGCCATTTCATTACTGAAAGTAGCAAACACCGGATTTATAAGGTTTCCTAGATAGCAATTCCCCTTACGAAAGAAAGGTCCTTAGACTAACGCCACTTGGGTTGTACCATTTTGCATTAATCTGCAAAGATTGATCGTTGCTGTTCTTTTATGCTCAAGATTGATCTGATCTGAGCTATCCTAACCGTAGCCACGACCCAAACTAGGCAAGATTAAACTTTTCGCAATCACAGCACAACAAAGAACAGCAGTACCAGATCGGTATCGTTTGAAAAACGCCAAGGGCGAGGATGCACAGTATACACTATGTAAATCGCATAATGTGAAACCATATAGGTGAAATTTTTTAACTAATTAACAACATCTTCATAATCCGGCCCTTATTCAGCCTCAAGTTTGAGACTAAACAAGGGCAGTTGATTGCCTCGGAGAAACACAGGGTCCACTGCACCATTTCTCAGGTTAGGGCAGTTAGGGCAAAATACTGTAGAGGGCACCCTGGCACTCCACAGGCTCCGTTAGCATTTTTATTAGACATCCCCCCCCCCCTCCTAGCCATTCATTCCTAGGCACGGTAAGCACATAGCCTAATCACACCATGAATTAGAGGTTGGTGGACTATTACCACCGGTACAGGCGGTCCGTAGAGCTATTCTGTAGCCTCTCGGCTGCTCAGTGGGGGGAATTGTAGGAGGGAAATTTCATAGAGCATGGGGTCGTTTACTATGATTAACACCGCCGCGAATACTAACAGCACTCCTTCGCCACTCACCTAAACGGGAGATTGATGGTTTGCCAATCATCAGATCCGGGGTACTTAAATACTCAAGGTGGATTAGAATCGAGGTAGAAAACTTCATTCAGCGGACTAGTCTGAAAAAGGCCCCAAACCGCTGTCACCGAGTGTGAGTGTGAGCACCCGAAACAAGTGCTATTCAAATAAGCGAAAGGTTCTCCTTTGACAGCTAAGGATGCAGCAACCAGTAAGGCTGTCAGTTCTTCTATCAGGGCCGGATTAAAGCTTTAGGGGCTTACTGGCAGGTGAAGGAAATAAGGAGGAACCCCTACAAGCTACAAATGTGGAACCATCGGTTACAATTCTTAGCCCATTAAGACAATCGCTACCAACACTACACAGCGATCTAGGCTGATCGAAAAAAGAAGTTAATATTGATGATCAACCTCATACGAGCAAGAACAGGCAAAAAGTGGCCAACTCCCAAGTAACACACTTGTCACCGAAGAGTCACGGCGGCGCAGGTTTTTGTTGCGCAGAAGTCACTGCGACTTACTTCTAGCAAGTAAGTATTTATTTGTTAGAAGTAAGTCACTGTGACTTCTGCCTAACATAAACCTGCGCCGCCGTGACTCTTCGATGACAAGTGTGTTACTTGGGCTTTGCTGGACCAATCTTGATGAGTTCAGCTATCATCCTTACCAGCTGCTTTACTGGTGTTTAGCTGGAGAAGGGCATCCTAGACTTCCATTGGCGTGGTAGTAGGGTTATTTCTGTCCTCTGTTGCACGGACATAGTCGTTTTCTTCACTTTCTTGTGTGGTGACCCTCCATAGCCAGAGAGTTAGACGGGCAGCGGACTCACCGAACGTTGGACAAGTAACTGCCGGATTGGCAGGATCTGACGCTGGATCTACTGGACAGGCTTGATTTCCGGCAGATGACCGCCGGATAGATAGGCGACCTGGCAGAACAGCGGGCCTGATCGACGACACGAGATGGTTGATGGTTGATCGTTGGACGGAAAGGGACGAATACCGGACAGGACAGCAGGCTTGATCGACAGGAACAGATACCTGGCAGGGTCGCAACCTTGACGAACAGGGACATGATTTGCTCCAACACCAGATGAATCGGGACGAGGACCAAACACTTGAACGATGACTTTGACGGCAAACGGGCAGATAATGGGAACCACACGAGGCAAAGGGATTTTCTTGTAGAACTGGTAATTAATGAGAGGTTTATTTTCGACTTGTCATTCCAAATTCACTGTTAAGACTAATTTTATTAGAGAATTTTCCTACGCAGGTCTCCTATGATTTTTAATTTATTGGCTACGACGATAACTATATTGACTCCATGCATGAACTAGTTGTTTTTTTAATCTATTAATCCTATTCTCTACATCTTGGTTTCGCGTGTCTACATTCTGCACGACATTCAGACACTCACTGAAGTGCTGCTTCCACCTTTCAATACCCTCACGCTGCCCATCAGTAGACTCCTAAGTTTAACCCTGCAGAATTCTACTCGTGGTACGAAGCCGATGCGGGATGCGTTGAGCTTCCATGTATCTTGAGAAAGGTACAGTTCCATTTCCACGTACTCCGTTTCTTCCAGGCAGCGTTTCTTCTTCCAAAAGAGACGCTTCTGTTTATTAAGTTCTAGTTCTTCAGCGTTCCTTGCTGCAGCATCACTGCCCGCGCTGTGTTCTTCTTCTTTAAAATTGCTCTGCAGTCCTCATCTAATCATTCGTTCCGTCGACTCTGTTCAACGTGTCTGGTGGTGCTCCCGGCTGCATTGCTTATGGCTGCCTCAGCAGTCCTCTTGAGGGGCCAACACGAGCTCGTCCTCTCCTTGCATTACTGCCTCAAAATTCTGCGCGTATACTGATACGACACGGTTGCTTCAGATACTCTAGCTGGTAAGTCTCTGGTACCGTGCAATGTTGATGACGGACCATCGCATGGTAGTGGTCAGGGTCGATGTTAGCTCCACGATAGGTCCTGGCATCGATTATGACAGAGAAGTACCGTTCATCGATCAGAACGTGGTCGATATTTGGGTTCTGTCTGCTGTGGGAGACTGTGTTTGAAAAAGGTTCTACGAATAGCCATGTAGGTCATTTCCATTCGTCAGCTGGTGGGCGCTGATCTTTACAATCGGTGATCTGAGTTCCTTCTCTTGGCCAACCAGAGCGTTTAGGTCCCGTCGCATGATGATCTTTTACGTTGTGGCTCGGGCAGCGATCGTACTCGCGATCGAGCTGCGCATAGAATGCGTCCTTGGTATCATTAATGTTTTTGGTACGATGCACAGTGTTCAAATTCGAGCAAAAAAACGGACGCAACTCAGATCCGGCCGCTAAGCAAACGACAAGTACCCATTCCATGTATTTCAACAAAAAAACATGCAAAGTCGTTCACAAGTTGTGCTACTACATGGAGAAACCCCAAACGGATCGTGTCTTGTCTATCATATTCATAGATGATGTCTCCTTTTGTCCAATATCTCCTATGAATTGAGAATATTTGAGAATTTTGGATGAATTTCAACAAAATGCACGTCGTTCAAAAATCGTGCTATCTTATGGTAAAACCCCAAACGGATCATCTCTTGTTCATCATATTTTGATATCATGTCTCATTTTGTCAAATTTCCTCTATGAATTGAGAATATTTGAGAATTTCGGGTGAAATTGAACAAAAAACTATGCGTAGTTGTTCAAAAGTCATGCTTTCGAATGGAGAAACCCCTAACGGATCATTAATTGTTCAACATATTCAGAGATGATGTCTCATTTTGTCATTTTCCTTAGGAAATAAAAATACATAAAAATATTTAATAACAAAAACTATCTGTTGAAAAATTGTTCAAATGTAGCGTTATTTTATATTGGGATGTCGGAATGATCTCATGGTGCTGGGAATTTGTTCCAATTTTATTGAATCAAAGAGTGTCTCATTTAAGTCATTGTCCCCAATGCATTACATCAATAGTAAATTCACATAATAACTTTTTTCCTAGATATTTTAGCTAAGCTCGGCAAAAAGCAGTTTAAAGCTAATAGAAAATAGGTTATGTCACCGCTCTCATCTTTCAATTCGACCCAATTTCCAGCGACACTGCCGTTAGTTTACGTTTATTTTTTTAGAACATTTGCCAACTTTGGGTTAAATTCACATACAAATATTTTTGAAAAGTTTCACCTAAACCATGTTTAAAGTTTCTTTGACTTAAGGTACCTCGAGGCAAGTGGGACCTGAAAAAATGCTAGTTTGGTTTTGTCAAGCTAAAATATTGTAATCATAAATAATTTTATAATTCCAATTGTTCTAAAAGATATTGTTGGAATATTACTTCTCATTACCGGTCATTAAAACTCATTCAAAATTTTTACAATCTATATATTATGCATATAATGAAAAGTGGAGCAGATCTTCATGTACTCCGTATCACGGGGCAAGTGGGACCTCTTCGGAATATTTGTACAAACGGCTTAATATAGTTGCTGCATATATGTGAGGTAGCGTAAATTATAAATATCTTATACGAGTAACTATGTTTATCGATTTATGTTGGAAGAGTTTTGAGGTTTCGTGCATAAATTACGTAACTCATACAATAACGAATTACTGAGAAAAAAATTACCTCTGCCGCTCGTGCAAAACAAATTGACTTTTTTATACAAAAAGCACAATAAAGTTAAATGCCAAGAGATTTCCATACTTGCTTTTAATAATACGTAGTTGATGAATATCGTCAATAGATTTTTCAATATTTACAGAAGTTATGTTTGCATAATACGGTCATCAAATAAAGATTTCTAAATCATTAATTTTGAATAAGTCGTTTTCCAATTTTTTTTCGTATTTCATGGCCAGTTCCTCAACACTCAGAAAAAACTCGTTATGCAGCAAAAAACGAAAAAATAATAGAATTTGCGTAGACGAAAATATGAAACATACATAGATGGTTTCGAAACAATATGTTCTACCCAAGACTTTACGATTTTAAACAATAGCTTCATCATCAGAATAGAAGTAATTAAATATAATTCAACGATTGTTTACTTAAGGTGGCGATTTTTACTTCACCTTTGTGTAAATTTTGACTTAGGGTGCAGAAAGCGAGATCAAAATATGAAATTGTGTTTGTTTACTCTCATAGGTCTCACTTGCCCCTGATGCTGAAATGCACTAGAGCAAGTGAGAGCAGTTGACTAAAGGTAATAAATGAAAATAAATTAGGTTTTTCGCTTAAAATAATTTGCAAGTACTCCAAATGTTATCCTGAAACTAAAAAAGTTTTACTTTATTGGTATTTTTTTTTTAACGACGAATGTAGTACAGTACGTTAATCTCACTTAGCGAATTGAAAATGATGTATGAACAACAATATCATATATGGTCTCTTTATGGTGGAAACAACAACAATTTCTGTATTCAAAGTATCTGTTGGTGTGGTGCCCATGTTTTCCACGAAAAACGTTTGCCTTAAAAATAGATAATAATAAAAATAATAGCTGTAGGTCTCACTTGCCCCGGATTCTCACTTGCCCCGGGGTACCTTATAATCTTTTAAATGAGACCTAGGTTCTTGAAATCGGACGTAAATTGGCGGAAATATGGGTCTAAAAAATAACAAGTTTTTGAGGGGGTGACTCCAAACTTTTGATCAGGAGTGTATATAAAAACAAGCATTTGTAATGTATAGGAAACAATGGATAAAATTAGACACTCAATATCTCAATAAAATTGGAACTTATAGAGAATGGCATTAAGAGATTATTGCGAAATTCCAACATAAAATTAAGTTACATTTGAACAGGTTTCCAACTAATATTTTTTGTTTTGAATATTTTTATGTATTTTTAATTCCTAAGGGATATTGGACAAAATGAGACATCATCTCTGCATATGTTGATACGTTTGGGGTTTTATCATTATACAGCAGGAATTTTGAACGACTTTGCATAGTTTTTTGTTTAAATTCATCTGAAATTCTCAGATATTCTCATTTTATAGGGGATATTGGACAAAATGAGACAATTATTGTGATAAAAAGTGGAAAACATTTACTAAACTAAGTTGTCTGACATTGCTACATGAATACATTGACAATTTCAGGGTTTCCTCTTACCTTTTTTTGGATTTTGGTTTGATATATTTAAGTATTTTTGACATATTTAGGGGAAAATGGCCAAAATGAGACACTTGCCGATGTTTTTCAGGAAAGGGGTTGTTGGCACCATTCGATTCCTCGGAGTTTTTTTTTTATTAGGAATGGGTACTTGTCGTTTGCTTAGCGGCAGGAACTGAATTGCGTCCGTTTATTCGCTCGAATTTGTACGCTGTGAAGTTGAAGAATCGGCACTTGATCCTCAATCTGCACATTCTTTCGGCGATCGGCCACCAACCGATCACCCGCTTCTGCACATATGTACGATGAAAGCTTGCGTGTGTTGTAGCAACTCTCAATTACCTTTAAACGTTCCATGGATCCTATCAAACACACGTCCTGAAGCACTACGATGCCGAAACTTCGGTTCTTTAGTGGAGCGGCGGATATGCGGGTGCTCCCGATGAAATTGAGAGATCAGTGGTTCCATGTACCGAGCTTCCCATTGCAAGTCCTTTTTGTTCGCATCTCCAATTTTGCGGAGGACCATGGTACACAATTAAACTTAGGGTCCTTCACTGCCATTTGGACCTTGTAGGTCGATCGATCGTCGATCTATCGTCGATTACCCGAACTTACCTAAAGTTGCTCGCAAACCGGCCGAGTAGGAATGGATAGGAGATGCAGAAAAGAATTCTATGTTATACAAAATAATATCTGCAAGTATGTCTCATCAAAAATCGTAAAATTGTGTGGGTACAATATACCTACCATTGTCCTTTGATGTTTTGAAGAGATGCCAAAAAGGAAAACAGTACAAGCTAGCAAACACCGACCCCCAGATAAAAAAAAACAGTGAAACATCCCCAAATCGCCCGAATGCATCAATTTGTATATTCGTTTATGTTTTTGTATGCTACATGCATGTATTTAGTTTTCGTTCAGAATCACGCTTACCCATGCATCAGCATGACCGGAAAATAAATCAAAATCACGATCAGATGGCAATTAAATCCCCCCCGTGGCAAAGGGCTTACTGTTCGCTGGTCCTTGTGCATTTTTTTCCTATACGTTTCGTTAACACTAAGACCACCGAAACGCATTTTTGTGGAAGTTGGTAGTTCCTCGCAAATTGTACATTTATTAGTGTATTAGATATTTTTTTAATGGAAAATATTTGAGCTTTTCTATGGCCCGCAAAGCTCGGAGTGTATTTATGCCTGCCCCACGATAGACACATTCAAAATGGTCCTTGGCAGAGTACGCTCTCAGTTAAAAGAAGTACTCATAGAGCAAGCTGAGAAGCAGATTTTGTCCCAATTCGGACGCCACGCCAATAAGATGATATGATAATGAAATGCTATGGGATGGGGCATGCCATATTTGTTCTTCTGCGACCTCTCCAGGCAGTTTTTTTTGTCGCGACTGCTGAACTGTTAAATATGATTTCGAAATGAATATTCCGCTTCGAATCCGTGCATACTCATCCCATCTCACACTGATGGGATGAGAAGTGCTTCAGTTCAGAAATCTATTAACGAATCAATATGGCTTTTCAGCTGAGGGTGGCAAAAATTCGAGACCCGTGCTACAGGGGGAAAGCTGGCGCATCACGAATGGCGGATGTGAAACGGCAGTGATGATATAAATCGTCATCCGGTATTCGATTGGTTTGGATTTATTTCCGATTTGTTGTTTTATTTGATTTTAAATGAAGTTCGAGTTTGTTTCATATAAAGTTGCCGGATGCTCTGTGATAGGAGAATCAATCGTCCTACAAACGGAACCAGTATACGTTGTCTCCCGTGTTTTTGATATCTACGACATGCGCCACATAGCCAGCGGCAAGCCGACGACGACGGAGGATCGGCAGAAGAGACCAAAATAATTGCCCCATTCATTTCAGCATAATGATGGCATCGGATAATTTGCCGACTCGTGCTGCTGCCCGCCGGCACTGAGCTGCTCCACACCAATTTGATTAAATTAAATTTATACTGATGCTGTCTCTCCATCATTACCATCACCGCACCGACGACGACTGCCGTTGTCGTTGCCGTCGTCGTGGCCACTAAACACAAATGAGCGAGCATTTTTTTTTTTTTTGCTCAACCATTTCAACTGAACGCGTTAACCGAGCTTCAAATTTGTTCAGTTTTCTTCTAAACGTCACCAGGATACAGGCCGGGAAAAAGGAAAAAGTACTCTGCTGAAATTGGATTTCTTTACCATCAGCTTTCAGCTAACTGTGGGCAATGTTAGTCGGGCAGCATATTCGTGCATTAGAGCTGCACAAAATAATGCGGGGTGCTACAGTAACGGGCAGAAAGTTCACCTATTGGATAATAGTAAAAATAGTATGAAGAGTGAAAGGAATTGATCTCATTTGCAGCCATAATGGAAAGGCAGGTTAAAAAATATTGCATGCCCATCGAGTTGTTGTAAAGTGAGCAGACGTCCTAGATTGTATGGGACAACGACTTGGGTTTCAAGTAGCTTCTGAAATTCCTACAGGTATTCCTTCGCTGACTCCTATAGAAGTTTCTGCTGGGATATTTTTAAAAAATCTCAAAATGTTTTTCCATGCAATCTCTTGGAACTTCTCTAGCTTTCACGAAAAAGTTCCCTCTGTGATTCGTTTGGGTTATCTCTTGGAATTCTATAAGATTTTTTTAAGAAAAAGTTCCTAACCCCTGGAATTTCTTCAGGAGTTCCTTCTCGGATTAATTTTTTGTCTTTTTGAAATTCCTTCTGGAGTTTCTTCAGTGATACTTTCAACAATCCTTCCAGGAATCGGAAATCATTAAGAAATCCAATCTGGGTTTTAACTAGAACATCTTCTTGAAATTCCAAGAGTTGCTTTTGAGCTTCACCAAGATGTTACTTTCGATATTCCTACAGGAGTTCCACCGATTATTCTGCATGTTCTACGGGAGTTCCACATTAAATATTTTTTTTTGAAATCCCAGAAATTATGCATCTAGGGTTCTCCTAGAATTTATTTCTGGGATTCCTTCAGCCTAGGAATACAGGAAATAAAGGAAGTCGACAGAAATTTGGCCAGGCTGGTCAAATCGCCCAGGATGGAGATCTTTCGATTCGGCCCTCTGCACCACCATGGGTGAGCACTGTTGTCCTTCTAACTTCAGCTAGATTAAAGAGGCACGTCCCGAGCGTCTGTTCACCAAAAAGTTGTGGCTCAAACAGCGTATGTTTTGGCATCCAGCGGTTGAGTAAAAAATGCTTCTCCACCGGAAGCTATACCTAAGATGGCAGCACCACCACGGTGGATAGGGTTGGACCTTAGTCCTACAACGTACTGTTCCTGAAACCCAAAAAACCGTTACAGAAACCGAAAATGAAAGATTTGGAATTGATTCTACGGCAACGACTTTAGGCGCGAAACAACGGACAAGAATTGGAACTTGGAATGTATTAACCCTAACCCAGCAGGGTAAACTGGCACAACTGGCCAATGAGGCATGCCGTATGAAGCTTGAGATCCTAGGACTGAGCGAAGTCCGTTGGCCAAACTTTGGAGAGCACAGATTGGCGCGGGGTCAAATTCTGCTATACTCTGGCCTACGATGTGAACACGTTCCTTGGCACCGTGAAGTTGGTTACCTGCTCAGCGCTCACGCCCACGCTGCGCTCATGAAGTGGTAATTAGAGGATAATTGTAGCCAGATTTAGAACAAGGGTTCGAAACCTCTCCATAATCCAAGGTTACGTGTCAACGGATGCGGCCGAATTGCAAGATAAAGAGAACTACTACAGTCAACTGAATGCTGTCGTGGACAAGATCCCGAAAGATGATATCAAGATCCGATCCTCATGGGCGACTTCAACGCGAAGGTTCGTTCCGACAACTCCGACTATGAGCACGTCATGGGACGCCAAGGTCTTGGAGAAATGAGAGAAAACGGAGAGCTGTTTGCAGAGTTTTGTGGCAACAATGCCATGGTGATTGAGGGATCGCTCTTTCCTCATCGACCAGTGCACAAAGTGACATGGGTTTCCTGTGATGGCGTCACGGAAAATCAAATCGACCACATCTGCATCAGCCAAAAATGGAGACGGAGCCTTCTTGATGTGCGGAACAAACGTAGCGCCGACATTGCGTCCGACCATCATCTCCTAATCGGCGAGATCCGACTGCGCATTGCCAGGATCCAACGACAGGAGGAGAAAATCGGGTGACGGTTCAACACACGCCGACTGGAAGACGCTGCGGTGAAAAGATCTTTCGTCGAGGAGCTGCCGATATTCCGAAAGGTGGAAGGGTAGAAGATCAATGGAGCGCCACCAAGAACGCCTTCATCGCCACCGGCGAGAATAATTTGGGTGAGCTACGCACCCGGAGAAAGCAGTGGATCACAAATGATACCTGAAGGAAGAGAGAGGAGCGAAGAAACGCCAAAACCGCAATAGAGCGAGCGAAAACACGAGGAGCCAAAGCCGTAGTCCGTCAGCGCTATTCGGCTTTCCAGAAGGTAGACGCTCATGTAGACGGGACAAAGGAGCGTGAGTGGACTCCCTAGCCGACAAAGGCGAGAAAGCCGCTAACACCGGCGACATCCGTCTCCTCTGCGATGTTTCACGTCGCCTTAGTGGGACTAAGATGAATGCTACGATGCCCGTGAAAGACACGACTGGACAGTTATTGACCGACCCTGAAACGCTGGTTCGAGCTCTTTGGAAACTCTTTTCAAGTGGCGGCCACGCCATCAACACCTCAGCATGATCCGCCAAGGGTTCGTCGCATTACCCGTGTAAACACCGAAGCTCCACCAGTGCAGGAGATAGAAACAGCCATCCGTAGCATGAAATCGAAGAGTCCCAGGGGTCGATCGCATATCACCTGACATGCTCAAAGCTGACCCCATAGTATCCGCACAGCTACTGCATCAATTATTCTGCAACATATAGGATATCGCGACATTTCTGACCGACTGGATGCAATGTGTCGTAGTAAAGGTGACCTGACTGTAAACGATAATTGGCGGGGCATCATGTTACTGTGTATCGTTCTCAAAGTCCTCTGCAAAGTGATCCTTAACCGGATACAGGAGAAGATTGACGCAACTCTCCAACGGCAGCAAGCTGGATTCCGTGCCGGACGATCCTGTGTAGACTTATTGTCACGCTCCGTATCCTCAGCCAACCAATAAATCTCAAGAATCTCTACCCGGTGTTCATTGATTACGGAAAGGCTTTCGACCGTCTCAATCACGAAAACATGTGAGAAGCCGTGAGGCGCAAGGGTGTACCTAAGAAAATCATCGGCCTCATTGAAGCGCAGTATAGGACGTTTTCGTGCAGAGTACTGTACATCGGTGTCTTGTCCGATTCCTTAGGAGGCCCTTCAGAGATATCAGAAGGGACTTTTACGAGAGCTCCTTTAGGAATTCGCTCATAATTCCAATCAAGGATATCTCGGGGTTTATTTAGCGGGATGTCTCTAGGAGTTCCTTCAGGAATTACTCCAGGAGATCCGTTAATGATCACTTCAAAACTTCCAACAAGGTTTAATACAGAAGTTTCTGCTGCGATCCATCCTGGATTTTTCCAAGGATCCCTCCTTAAATTTCTTCATGGGATTACCCAAGAAATTCCTTCAGTAATTTCTTCTGGAGCTACTTCGGGGATCCCTCCTGGAATTTCTTCAAGGATACCTCCTGAAACTCTTTCGGAGATTCCTTTGGGATTTCTTTCGGGATGCCTGATGAAGATTTCTCAGAGGTTCATTAGGGAGTCCTTTAAGACATTTCTCTAGGAGTTCCTTTAGGTATTCCCACAGAAGCTCCTCCAAGAAATGATTCTTTCGAGGATTCCTGCAGTATAGTAGTGTTTTCAGGGATTGCTTCAGAAGTTCCTCCTTCAGGGATTTACTCAGTAGTTTCAGGAGGATTCAGAGATACCTCTATGTGTCTCATGAGGGATTTCTTCAGAAGTTCCTTCAGCTACTCCAACATGACTTTCCTTAGGTATTCTTCCAGAAATTCCTTCAAAGATTTTTTCAAGGGGAATTGAGGAGCCTCCTGGAGACCCTGTAAGAAGCGGTTAGCTCGGAGGTATACCCTCTCAGGGTCGGCAGATATCTGCTGAGGAAGACTCACAACCAATGTAACGGAACAATGGCAGACACACACTGGAGGGCAAAGACATTTCTCATGTGGTGCTTACAAAATACAATAACAGTTACATTTACTTATAAGGCTTCTTACGGCATCATCAGCATCGGCAGCCATGTTGGATATATGGCTCGAAATTTCAAAGTGATGATTTTCTGCAACCAAAGCGAATATTCGTATGAAAAAGTATCACTCTATAAGCTCACTCGCAGTGATTACGATGATACTTTTTCTGCTGTGTTGCTGCAGAATTGATAGTTTTTTATCACTTCAAAAACGCGAGGCAAACAATCATTGAAAAGCAAAAAGTCAATGATTCGTTTGAAAGCTTCGTGATGCATTATGACACCTTATAAGCTATTTATTCTACTTCAAACAGAGGTTAAGTATAGGAAGGGGGGGGGGGGTTACAGAGGGTTTCGTTGCGGCCGTTTGGGTGCTGGCAAAATGTATACATGCGAAAAGAGAGAATTTGATGACGACCTTGGTTTACTTGCCACACTTCCTTGAGATAGTGATGTAGGTCTTCGGTGGTTTGGGTGTCCGGATTCTGGGGCATCGTTCATAGTACAGGCTGAGGTTTGCTGTGCGGCGATTTTGTAGTGTCGCTCCAAAACGGGCATTCCAACGCCCAACGCGCTCGTGAACGGGGTAATAACACATTGGATGTTGGGTACCAGCAAGTGGGGCAGGTTTATCGGTCCTCACTGGTACCCTCATCTCCATAGCGCCCGTTACTACTCACCCGTCACGTATGGCCCGACAATATCGAATGGTGCTTGTCGGCCACCGGCACGTGGCTCGCCGAACCTTGTGACAAATACGGGAATCCTTATTGCTTGGCCTCGCTGCTGATCCGCTTCGCTGGCGCACGCTGGTGCGGTCTCCACAGAGCTTCCTCGGGAACACCGAGTTTCCTCCAACAAAACGTGGAATCAAAATATGGATTTTTACGGTCTCAGAGCACAACTTCTTGTCTGCACAGTCCAATACCTTCTGCCTGATTTTCTGCTCATAACTCGGTGCTCCCCATTTGCGTTTCTCGTGGCTTCACCAACTATCAATTTTCCAACTTTCTTTCTCTCCTTTTACCCATTGCTGAGACCCAGTCAGTGGTGCAATATTTTATAAAGGTGTATGCTTGAAAGGAGTGGGAAGGGGGGGGGGGGGGTTATCAGTTCGTTGAAGCCTATGAGTAGCTACTGTGAGAGTCGAAATCCTGAACTGTATCTGTCCCTTCCTCAGTGGTTACCATTGTTGCCAGTTTGTCGGTAACAACCCATCAGGAATTCCTCCAGAAATCCTTCCAGGAATTCCTACCGGAAGTTCCTTCAGGGATTTTTACAGGGATTAAACCAAGAGCTACTTAAGAAATTCTTCCAGGAGTTTCAGGGATTTGTGCAGATGTTTCTTTAAAGATTCCTCCTGTAATCCTTCAGGGATTTTTTCAGAAGTTCCTCCAGAAATGTCTCTAGGAGTTCCTCCGAAGATACTTACAAGAGCTTCTTCAGCAATTCCTACAGAAGATTATTCTGGGATTAGTCCAGGAGTTCCTTCTTAAATTACTCCAGGCGTTCCAAAGGAGATTCCTCGAGAATTTCCTGTAGGAATTCTTCCAGGGATTGCACCTGAAGTTTATTTGAAGATTTTTCCAGACGGACTCACGGGTGCCTCCAGCAGTAACATCAGAGATTTCTCCAGCATATCTTTCTCGAATTCCTACAGGTGTTTCCCCAAGTTTCAAGGATTTCCTTCAAGTTTCAAGAATATCCTTAGGACTATAGACAGAAATATCTCCCGGCATATATTTCCTGGAAAGATGTCTCATGCAGTTCATCCAAAATTCCTCCAGGAATTCCTTCTGGGTATCCTCGAGTATTTATCTATGGCTTCCTCCAGGAACTTATTCGGGGATTCTTCTTGAAAATCCTTCGGTGATTCTGTCT
The DNA here is from genome assembly GCF_035046485.1 of Aedes albopictus. NCBI lineage: Eukaryota > Metazoa > Arthropoda > Insecta > Diptera > Culicidae > Aedes > Aedes albopictus. The sequence goes on along the minus strand of NC_085136.1, from coordinate 135,303,299 downwards.
GAAAATGCTTTGGAGATTCCTCCTGAGATTCCTTTGGTGAATCCTCCTTCTATTCCTTCGGCATTCCACTTTGAGTTTTTTCGAGAATTCTTCCTGGACTTCCATCTAGGATTTTTTTTTTCAGAGGTTCCTCCTGGGATTCCTCCTGGAATTCCTTCGAGGATTTCCTCTGGAGTTGTTTCTGGGATTTCTCCTGCAATTCCTTTGGAGAATCCTCCTGAAACTCTTTCAGAAATTCCTCCAGGGATTCCTTTGGGGATTCCTCTTGGACTTCCTTCGGGAATTCCTCCTGAACTTTCTTCGGGAAATCCCGAATTTCTGGATTTCTTTCGGAGATTCCTCCCGCGATCCCCTCGGGGACTTCTACTGGAATTCCTTCGGGGATTCCTTCTGAGTATTCTTCGATGATCTCTTCTAGAAATTCTTTGGGATTCCTCAAAGGTTCCAATCAGAGATTTCTTCAGAAGTGTCTATGGGGATCTCTCTAAGAAAGATTCTCGAACCACTAGGGATTCTTGCAAAAAATCTTTCAGGGTTTCATGCAGCAGTTCCTGAAGGGATTAGTCCAGGAGTTACTTCGATAATTCCTCTATGATCCCTTTCAGAGAACTCTCCAGGAGTTTTTCCATGGATTCCTTCAGGAGAGAATTCCTTCGGGGATTCCTCCTGGAATTCCTTCTGGGATTCCTTCAAAGATTCATCCTGGATATACTTCGATGATCTCTCCTAGAAATTCTTTGGGATTTCTCAAAGGTTCCAATCAGAGATTTCTTCAGAAGTGTCTATAGGGATCTCTCTAAGAAAGATTCTTGAACCACTAGGGATTCTTGCAAAAAGTCCTTCGGGGTTTCATGCAGCAGTTTTTGCAGAAATTAGTCCAGAAGTTCCTCGGGAATTCCTCCATGATCCATTTCAGAGAACCCTCCAGGAGTTTCTCCATGTATTCCTTCATGGAAGTTCCTCCTAGATTTCGTTGGGGGATTCCCGCTGGACTTCCTTCGAAAATTCCCTCTGAACTTTCTTCAGAGATTTCTCCTGCAATTCATTCAAAGATGTCACCTTGAATTTCTCCAAGGATTCCTCCTGGATATTCTTCGATGATTTCTCCTAGAAATTCTTTGGGATCAAAGGTTCCAATCAGAATGTCTTAGACCATGTGCGACCTTATTATGAAATCGGATTCTGAAGCTTTATATATTAAACAAAACAAAAAACTGTATCAAAATCGATACTTTATTACCCTTTAATGGCAGTAGACTACTGCAGCATGCACCACACTAAGGATACGAGTAACGTCACAAAAGGTTTAATAACTGGTAGCAGTGTCGGACCCAAACCAGTGACGGTGTACAGATCTAGCTGCAAATCCTTCAGAAGTTCCGTCTGAGAGATCTACTGGTTTTCCGTACAGAAATCTTCCAGTAGTTTATTTCTGAGAATTCTCCAGAAGTTCGTTCTGAAAATCCAACGAGAGTCCAATCAGAATCTTTCAGAATAACTTCAATGAATCCTGCATGAGCTTTCGTGAACGTTCACAATAAAACATTATCATAAAACATTATCAATGAATCCTGCATCAACTTTCGTGAACGTTCGCAATAAAACATTATCATGAAACGAGCTCACCAATTTGTGTATCTTCCTCCGCCTCCATCGTTGGCTGTCTGGCATGAAGTCGGTAATTGAGGGAAAAATCGAATCACTGCTGCTAGCTGTACCCAATTTAATCGATTTCATACTTCAGAGCAAAAGCTGCTTGTATTTCAGGTGCTATAATATTGTCCCCAACTGTACGTATGTAGCCTGCGGGTAAAAACCAGTGGAAATTTTCTGCACCATGCAACCAACGCTCCCGAAGAACGAAATTGCGCGCTCGGTTGCATTGGTGCTTCCTAGTGTAGAGGATAGGATACTCACAAGCACACACACTCTCACGGTACCTAGAAAAAAAAAATAAGTTGATAACGATAAACTACAAGGATTTGCCGGAGGATAAACTCGAACCTTGTGGTAGGTGCTGTTATCCCGTGCACAACTCTTGGCAGCAAGAGCATAGGTACATACAGTTCGCTCATTTGGCAATGCATTGAGTGTAAACGGTTGGATTGGACGTTTGGAAGGTCAAGAAGCTAACCCATTTCGGAAAGTAACGGACTGACTCGGAATGGTGGCTTTTGTTTTTCCCACAGTAATGGAGTCATTTTTGTGGGGTTTTGCTCCATTATGTTTCGGGGTTTTAGAAATGCATTTATTTTTATAAGCATATCGTTGGGAAGTTCATGATACCGAGGAACGTGTCTTTATAAACTGGGATTTTCTAAGCATACAGTAAAGGATCAGTTTTCCTTTGCAAGCTCCTGAACACATAGGTTTATAATCACGATTCACAGTTGGAACAAGTGAAGGATATGAGAAATCAGTGCAAACGGCTCTATCCTATTTGGCATAGTGCCATTTGGCATAAAAGCCATTTGGCATAACTGCCATTTGGTATTATGGCCATTTGGCATAACAAGGAGTATGGCCATTCTTATCAAGAAGGCTGTTCTTCGTATTATGCCAAACGGCCTTTATGCTTAATGGCATTATACCAAACGGTGTCAGGTCAAATGGCTTTATGCCAAATGGAGTAGAGCCAGTGCAAACAAATGCCACAAAACACAAAACCATTCCTGAAAGTGCCTTGATCATTCACTAGTTTGCAAAATAACGTGCTGACATCGAAATCGAGTCCAGTCAATCACGGAGTAGCAGATACAATTTGTAGGTCATTTATGCGCATTTTCAGGCTTAATATTGCTTAGTTCAATCATAAGGTTTTACAGCCTTTCGCAATAATTTACCACTGAAGAACGATGGGCTTGTGTTCCGATTACGGTCCCTATAGTATCGAAAGTGGACATTCAACAGTTAAAAAAAGTCCTTGCTTCATGATTTCCATTATCATTCGCCAGCATTCTTCTTCCCGTCGAACCCACCGGGACAATGCCACCACCCACTTCTCATTAAGCTCATAAAAATGTAAATTGTATCCTCGATTATCCCGAGAAAATTCTCTTCCGTCGCCGCCGCCCGAAGTTTCGCGCCTGCTTTAAGAAAAACTCGCTTCAACTTGCCGGGCCCGCCTGTGGAATAACGAATTAAAAATTCAACGTTCTCTATTAAATTGTTTGAATAAATAACGTCACTTCAACTGGGCGGCTAGGACGCAGCAGAAGCGCGGCTCCGACGACCCACCCCTCCCCAGCTTCAAGTGAACGCCTTTTCTTCCGGTTCAAGTGACGCCCGGTTGTGGGCTCGGGGTGGTAAAGTGCTTCTTCGCCCGGGAGCAGTTTCGGCCGCCCGTGTGCATCTTGGTCCAATTAGAATGTCGACAGGCTGTTCAGTTCCTACCACCGAGTGGCTACATCTTACACCAAGTATCTACCTACCAACACCGAACGAATGGATTCATGGAGACAGCAAGCAACTCACTTTTGTTATATAAAGTCCTTCACCGACCATAGACTCCTGACTCCTGATTGTATCTCCATCTCCAATCATCATCAGACGACGACGATGCCGGGCGATGGAGCAGCCGCTTATGGCGAATCATCTGCTGGTTCATGGGGAGTAAGCTACGGTGCTTTTCAATGGGGCTTGATTCAGTTCATTCTAGACGCTCAGATTAAATGGATTAAGAAACGAACTTTTGGAAAGATTGAGCTTTCTGCGTAAAATTAGTGTGGTCTCAGGGGAAGCGGTAAGGTGTAAGAAGTCTGAGAATTTGCGAACAATCTGTAACCACTTGTGAACATTCGCTTAGGTGGGAACTAGATTATCAGTTTTAATAATTTGACTTGATATTTAGAAGACTGATTTATTTATATGATTTTTACACATATTAACTCCTAAACTACCAAGGGTCCAAAAAAAGTCGGAAGTCCAACTTTGACAAGGCATTTCTCGGCCGTTTTTCAACCGATTTCAAAACTTTTTTTTTTTGCGATGGAACCGGACAGGTTTCAAGATCATCGTCCATTTAAATAAATATAAAATAGATGCGTCTACCCAAAGTTATTAAGCAAAAGGCACTTCCTAGTTTTTTTGAGAGCGCATTTTTTGCGCACATTGATCAATAAAACAAAATTTAAAGCGATGACATATAGTTTTTTCGATTCTAAATCATGCGTACAGCTAGAGTGAACATGTTTATGCAAAATTAGTGATTTTTCAGTACACTGATAATTTACCTTACTCAAAAAACTGCTAAAATACCCTATTTTTCACATAAAATAAGCAATAAATCAAAATTCAAAGCGATGACATACAGTTTTTTTGGTCTTAAATTGTTCGTAGGATTGTACTCGACATTTTTGATGAACAATGAAAATGTTCTAATTACACTCTTATTTTGTTTTACCCGGAAAACTACGAAAATTCCATACTTTTTACACAAAGTAGTCAACAAAACTAAATTTAAAACGATTACATGTAGTTTTTTTAGCCTTGAAATGTTTGTAGCAGTTTGGGGGACATACTTGAAGAATAATAGTGATGTTTTCATTACACTCAAATTTTGATTCACTCAAAAATCAACGAAAGTATCACATTTTTCACGCAAAGTGCTTAACAAAAATAATGGCTTACAATGCCAAGTAGTTTTTTACCGTTAAATTATTCGTGAAAGCGTACTGGATGTTCTTGACGAGTAAATAGTGATGTTTTCATGACACACTCAATTTATTTTACTCGAAAAGCTACAAAAATACCATAATTTTCAAACAAAACAGTCAATAAAACAAAATTTAAAGCCAGAACATGTAGTTGTATGGCCTTAAATTTTCCGTTACAATGTACTAAACCTGTTTTTGATGAAATGTTGATATTTACATTACACTAATATTTTGTTTTATAAAAAAATGTACGAAAATACCATGGATTCATTTGAACAACATTAGTGATGTTTTTATTACACTCATATTTTGTATTACTCAAAATACTAGGAAAATACCACATTTTGCACACAAAGTAGCCATCAAATAAAAATTGGAAACAATGCATTATAGTTTTTTTTGCCATGAAATTATTTGTAAAAAAGTACTAGACTTGTTTGATTAACAATAGTGATTTTTCAATTACACTCGTTGTTTTCTAGATGTGTTTATAAAAAATCAAAAACAACTCAAATAAAGAGAACTTACTATGCGCAGCATATAGTCACATGTTGATGTACCGTAAAAAATATATTTTTACACAGATAATTATTTTTGATAGTTAAAAGCACTGAGATTTTCACTCAGGTGGAGTACTGATTCAATTTGTTATTTATAATTTTATAAAATTCTTCATGTTTTTATACAATAAATTGACCTGACATGTTTCATACGGCTTTTCTCATCATGCTGATACTCTTTGCGTTGCAATCTGTAATATTTTTGGGATTTAATATGTTTGTCAGAGCACTATCAAAGTTTCCCCAAAATGAAAATGTGATTCTCGCTCATATGAAAAAAATAATATTGATCACCCAAAACAATTAAAACTGTCCAATCCTTACATTACAATTATAACTGAGACACCAGTACTTGTTTTAAAATTATTAAATCAGGAAAAATACATGGAATAATATATTAGGGAAATTTGCTGAAAAACTATCAAAGGGATCCCGAGCAGAAGAGAAAAACAACAGCATAACAAAATGCGTTATTTTGGCAAAATAACTGCATAACGGAATTAGTAATTTTCATGTTATTAACATAACATATTGAGTTATAAACTTGGCTGTCATAAGCGGCAAAATAACAAGTCACATAACAAAAATTTGTTCCTGAAAAATCAATTTAATAACATGTTTTGTTAGTGGCAATAACAGCTTAATAACAGTGAATTTGGGAAATATTTCAATAACAAATTTTGATATTAAAGAGTTATTGATAACATTTCGAAAGCAAAATTAGGGTAAAAACTAACTTTTTTTACTCATTTTTGGGTAATTATTTTAAGTGTGTTATTCTATTTTTAGAAAATAACAGGTCACATAAAAAAATTTCGAATTCATTACAAAACTTACAAACATGGACGGGATTTTAACCTCCAATCCTGCTATCGTAAATTTTCAGTCGCCTTTACCAATGAGGCTATCACAGCACTCGCAGTGAGGGACGATAGAAGCTTTACTGGTTCTACGTATTGCCAGTTTCCCCATTCCCCCATTTCATGTTTGCCAGTCGCAGGACAAAAATAGACAGAGATTTGAATGCAAGATCAAACAATGAACCTCTCTCTCTTACCAACAGCGCTATCGCGGTGCGCAGACATGTGCACTGTAACACTAATAACAGTGGTGGCGTTCGCATGGCCCGTCGTCGGCTGTTTCGGAACAAAGAGAACGACGAAAAAGTTGTTAGTCGACTATTTATGATTGAGCTTCGTCATGGGGTGCATTTTGGCGGTGACAAAGATTCTTTCCAGACGGAGATGATTTTTTTTAATTTTTTGTTTTGTTCGCGTTGTGAGAACGGCGATTATACATGTACCTACGTGAGCGAAGGTAAAAGGTAATTATATCATATGCCGATATGATTACTTCTGCAGATGCTGTTTGGTTTTATTCTGTTTTAGATTATTTTCAGTAATGAAAAAAGATATTTATGACATAATGTCAAACAATATATGATCAAATAATAATAGATCGAAAGAAAAAAGTTATAATAGACAAATGCAATCATCAATTGAGCAGAATTGTCTGTATAGTTGACATTTTTATTGATTAGAATTATTTAGTAGGTACCATATTTGCTATCTCCACTCTCACTAACATTCATTACTTCGTAATACATAGTCTGTTCGGTACTTTTTGACGTTATAATTAGAGGTTAGAATAGCAGTACTGTTAAAATGACATATAAATTCAACTAAGTTTACTCAATTTTGAGATAAAAAAAAAACTCATTTGCAGATGTATCACTTTTTGAAGGTAAAATTTTACTTAACCTATAAGAATTGAGAATTGTAGAAAAGTGATAGGAATTTGGCACCGTAACGGGACTGGGATATTGAAAGAAGGAAATTAACACAAAGATAAACATATCAATAGCTATGATGCTATATTTACCCAAAACTCAAATTATAGCAATGAATAAAATAAGAAAAAACCGGAAGAGTCTGATGAAATTTCTAGAAGTTGCAATGCCTTTATTTTTTACTTCATAATATGAAACAGCAGACAATAAAATAAAGAAGGTAAACTATGTAATGGTTATATCTGCGATGAATTTTCTCCGATTTTGACAATATTGATCTCATGTGATCCAGATTTATTTTTTCCATCAACAACAAATCCGACTGAACCGATCTGGTCATCGTGAGTTAAGAAAAAACCCGAATTGCCATACACGTGGAATTTTCCATAGACCAGCTGCAATTGGCTTCTTTAGTGGTGTTGAGATAATTCCATATTCACAATCTACATGCCAAACTGAGCCGACATCCAAATTTTCATGAACTTTGGTGCCCGGGAACCTATTTAAAAATCGATTTAAAGTTTGTATGGGAGCGATTTGTCGAATCACCCCTCGTCGCATTTCGTACTGGGCGGAGCTGTCAAGCAGTTGCCCAGCTGTCAAAAGGTGATTTCAAAAAATCTTTTTGTAATTGAATTTAGGTATCAAAATAAAGTTTTAAAAATCTGAAAAAAAATCATACTGGCTTAAAAAAAGGTGCTCTTTCGAATAAAATCAAAAAATCAATATATTATTCTTAATTTGAAAACCCAATTGGTGATTGGTACAAATTAAGTACCTTACCAAGAAAAAAATGTTAAATTTAAATTTATACATTCAGTATGTAGTCCGTCCAAAGTCTTACACCGTACATCAAACCGTTTTTAATTAGATTTTGTTTTAGATTTTATAGAGGCATTTTAAAATCTTCTCCTGTGTGGTAGGGATAGGATTTTTCAAAACACCATCGTTCTTCTTCTTCTTCATGCACCATCAAATCACCAATAGCATATCTGCCCAGCCTAGGCCCAAAGTATTGACTTCAAAGTAATCATTACGAAGCATAAATGTCAATTTCTTGATTTTGCTTTGGCTGACCAAGCCAAGGTTGACCGTAGCATTTTCATAATTCAAATCTCAATTTGTTCATCGAGCACATGTTCTGTTGTGCTGCACGTGGATGTCAAAGCGTTTTCAACAGTGTAATTACGAAGTATGTTTCACGAGAGACCATATCTTTTCAATACGCTAACTCCACAACAACGCCGATATTACTGCGCCACTTGGGCAGTGGCTGGTATTTTGGGTACTTTTCAGCTACAACTCAGTCAATTTCAGAAATTTAGCAAAACCTCGCGCCGCCCAGCAGGGACTTTGTTTTGTACACATTACAGCACCTCCATGTCACGTAATATACCAAATCAGGCCAAACATTTCAATAGGTCCTATCTGCATTTGAGAGGCTCTCTTTGTTTACTTTCTCCTTCAATTGTTGCAATGTAATGGTACACTTTTCAACTATTTTTGCAGTACAAATCAAAAGACGATTGTTTTGACCATCGTTTAATGCAAGGAGGCAATCAAAATACAAATAAACAGCTGAGATATTAACGAAAGAGAGAGAAACCAAAGAGAGCCTCTCTTCTGCAGATTGGACCTTTAGACATGTTTGGCCTGAAATGTGATACCGTAAGCGTACCATACTTTGCGCACCTAGGGCCTAACTTTGCGCACTTTTCAAAAAATCGTTAAATAGTTTTTCTGGTGCATTATGCAAACTTTTTCCCACGGAATACTAGCTAGTGATATGGGGCATGCACTTTGTCTCAGTTTGGATGTAATGATAAATGGAAGAGGAAGACAAATTGATGAGTGAATATGCAGTTGCTTTCCCTAAAATGCTGTAAATAACGTTGTAGAATGACGTAGGTTTTGTTTCAAAATTTGTTTTAGTTTAGATAGCAATACCATAAAGTATTTGTGCACTCTCAATAATACAATAATAACCAAACTTGTTCCACAACAGAATGTAATATTGAGATGTTATTTAAGGGCTGCATACCAATTGCTTGGTCATAACAAAATAAGATTGTTCAACAAAACATGTTATGGAAACGTAATGCCTTGATAATTCAATAATAACAAAACAAGATATAAAAACAGGTTTTTTGATTTCGTAGTTATTAATTTGATATTCCCCTCTGCTCGGGATAGCTCACATTTTCATTTTGGGGAAACTTTTACGGTATTGCATCGGAAATCTTCTATATACAATTGTTTTTCAGAAATTTCCCAAAAAGTGCATTTATATTTTATGATATCTTTCAAAGATTCTCTCAAAATATTTTGTTGTCGGTTCTTTTCGAAAATCTTTCAAAAATATTCCAGAGATTCCTTCAGGGATATTTTCAAAAACATCAATGATTCATGCGGAATTTATTTAGGGGTTCTATTTCTCGAGGACTTCTTTAAGAAAACTTTTGAAATGTTTGCGTGTATTATTCCTTTGGGTTTTCATCAGAAATTCCTCTAGCGATTGCTTGATAAATTTCTCCAAGGACTCATTTAGAATATTATCATATATTTTCAGGAATCTCTTATTTTTTTTTCCTGGATCATTTTTGAAGTTATTTTTCTGGCTTTCTCCAGTTCTCTCAAGTTTCCATCCTAGTTCCCATGCAAAGTGTTTTTCTTTTATTTGCTCCCATTAATAGTTCCTTCCGTGTTTTTTTTTTTTTTGATATTTTTAGAGATTTCCGATAATTACTTCTGGAATTTCTGCCAAAGAGTTTTCCGATATTTCTCCTGAATTTCTTCGCTGATTTTCATCCGGAGTTTCTCCCGGGATTTCTCTTAGAGATTTTCAGAGTTCTTTCATGAATTTTCTAAATATTTCCTGCCAGAGCTTTTTTCCGAGATTTCCCAGTTCTTCTCAGAATTTGTTTCGAAGTTTCTCTCGCGTTCCTCATTGCTTAATTTCTCGTAAAAATCACGTGGATTCATTCCGACATGTCTCCGGTTATTTACAACAATGAATTTTATAGGTTATCTCAGGCAGGAGGTTTTCCGAGAAACATTTCTAGAAAAGTACAGTACTGGACGCATTGACCGATTTTCATACAAAATGCTTAAGTTTGGAGCTCTGTATTTCAGCTTCTTGAGCACAAACTCCGAGAGTAATCTCAGGTGAAACTTAAAAAAAACTGGCAAGAACCTTTATAAAATATCCCGGATGGAACTTCTGTAGAAATCCGGGGAGAAACTCCAGAAAAAAATCATTGAAATTGCCTAAAACTTCGGGAGAAATCCCAGAAGCAATTCCTTCAGAAAACTCGTGAAACACTCCTTTAAAATCCGGGAGGAGCCTCAGTTGAAATCCCAACAATAGTTTCTGTAAAAACCTTAGAAATCCCGGAAAAATCTCATGAAGAAGTACCAAGAGGAATACCGGAAGAAATCGCGGAAAACCTTCAAGAGAAATTCCGAGAGAAACTCTAAGAGAAATTCTACGACAACATCTGATGTATATTCCCGGAGAAAAGAGAATAAATTCCACGAAAATTTGTTTGGGCAAAACGCAGGAGGAAAAATCCAACGAGAGACTCTGAGAGCAAATATGGGAAAACCTCTGGAAGAAAATCTATTGGATTCTCATAAAAACCTTCAGGAGACAATATTTGGATTTTAAAAATCCTGAAATATTCTCCAGGAATTTTTCCGGAAAGAACTGTTTGAATCTAGGGTAAAAAAGTCGATAGGAATACGAAAGAATCTCCGAGAGGAATTTGAAGAGGAATCCCAAGAAACAGGAATGAAAGAAGGCTGAAAATCTTTCCAATCAAGAAAACCAGTTAAGTTCGTAACTTTTTTCATTTTCACGGGATTTCCATTTATTTTTGGTGATTGCTACTGCATGTTCAGGAGACGCAAATGGACTCAAATAAAACCAATAAAAAAAATCCCTGGTGATTTTCGGTTTGCCTTGTATTTTTTTCAGGAAGTAGATAACCTGAAACTGGTACAAAAAGTCAGTAATAGAAATCTACATGTGTTTGTTTTGAATTTTATGTTATTGGCTATTTTGTGTGAAAATATGGCACATTCGTGATCTTTTAGTAAAACAAAACGTGGATGTGATGTGATCATCAAAATTTTACCAAATACATGTCTAGTACATTCCAACGGAAAATTTTAAGACTAGCAACTACATGTCACTGCTTTAAATTTTGTTTTATTGACTATTTTGTAAGAAAACTATGGTATTTTAAAAACTTGTTTGGTATAATGAATTGAGAGTGTCATGAAGGCGGTATTGTTCAACGTTTATCATTTCACGAAAAAAATCAAGCCAAAAAACCAGAATGCATTGCCTTATATTATAATTTGTTGACTACTTTGTGTGAAAAATGTGGTATTTTCCTTGTATTCCGAGTGAAATAAAATATGAGCGTAATAAAAAATTCACGAGAATTGTTCAAATAAACCCACCAAACTACTACGATAAATTCAAAGTTGAATAACTACATATCATTACTTTAAATTTTGGCTTATTCGCTTTTTTGTGGTATTTTCGTACATTTTTTTATAAAACAAAATATTAGTGTAATGTAAACATAAACATTTTATCAAAAACAGGTTTAGTACATTGTAACGGAAAATTTAAGGCCATACAACTACATGTTATGGCTTTAAATTTTGTTTTATTGACTGTTTTGTATGAAAATTATGGTATTTTTGTAGCTTTTCGAGTAAAATAAATTAAGTGTGTCATGAAAACATCACTATTTACTCATCAAGAACATCCAGTACGCTTTCACGAATAATTTAACGGTAAAAAACTACTTTGCATTGTAAGCCATTATTTTTGTTAAGCACTTTGCGTGAAAAATGTGATATTTTCGTTGATTTTTGAGTGAATCAAAATTTGAGTGTAATGAAAACATCACTATTATTCTTCAAGTATGTCCCCCAAACTGCTACAAACATTTCAAGGCTAAAAAATTACATGTAATCGTTTTAAATTTAGTTTTGTTGACTACTTTGTGTAAAAAGTATGGAATTTTCGTAGTTTTCCGGGTAAAACAAAATAAGAGTGTAATTAGAACATTTTCATTGTTCATCAAAAATGTCGAGTACAATCCTACGAACAATTTAAGACCAAAAAAACTGTATGTCATCGCTTTGAATTTTGATTTATTGCTTATTTTATGTGAAAAATAGGGTATTTTAGCAGTTTTTTGAGTAAGGTAAATTATCAGTGTACTGAAAAATCACTAATTTTGCATAAACATGTTCACTCTAGCTGTACGCATGATTTAGAGTCGAAAAAACTATATGTCATCGCTTTAAATTTTGTTTTATTGATCAATGTGCGCAAAAAATGCGCTCTCAAAAAAACTAGGAAGTGCCTTTTGCTTAATAACTTTGGGTAGACGCATCTATTTTATATTTATTTAAATGGACGATGATCTTGAAACCTGTCCGGTTCCATCGCAAAAAAAAAGTTTTGAAATCGGTTGAAAAACGGCCGAGAAATGCCTTGTCAAAGTTGGACTTCCGACTTTTTTTGGACCCTTGGTAGTTCGCGGGAGTTTTACCCCCTCGGTAGTTTAAGTGTTAATACAAAATATCTTAACTTAACGACATCTTTATTTTTCATTGAATCGTGCATATTAGGATGACCCACACTTAAATGGAAAACATAAAACCTTTAAAGTGCAGATTCTCTTTTGGACTTTCAGAAATATCGGTGACAATTTGAGTGAAATCAAATGATAAGTAACTGTAGAAGTGTTCATAGATAGATAGCTTTAGAAGCAGGCTTTGTTCCACTTTGGACGTTATACTAATGAGAAGAAGAAGAAGTCATAGCGCCAATCTTCACGCACAAAACAAAAACGCTATACATCAAGTACAGCACAACTTCGTCAAGTCACTGATGCTTGCGAGAGGAAGGAAGCTTGACATATTCACATCCTACAGATGAAACTAAATAAACTTACTGGGCACAGAATTTCCAGGCGTGTATTCACATATGCACTTATGGCAAAATTATTACCTAGAATCTAGTATCCTAAAATTTCAATAAATCCCGGGCTTTGTTTCTATTGGAAATGACAAACTTAGCATTACTCCAATGCATAATGGGCAAGAAATCAAAATTTCGCGACAAAAGTCAAAAAAGTTGTTTTTCTAAGATCAATTCATTTTCATATTTGTATGATTGTTTGGGCTATCTTTGTTTATATACCGACTGATTTTTTTTTCGATTTGTAACAAAATTGTATCGTTTTTTTTTGTATGGAGAAACTTCTTATGAGCAAAAATTCTCGATTTTAACCTATATAAGGAAAAATGTGATTTGTGGTAATAAATGTGATTAAAAAATATAACGCATACATTTCCTAAAAGTAAATTTAGTATATTTTGCATATTTGATGCACAAGTTTAAAAATAAATATTACAACATTTACTCAAATTTTACGATTCATTTGTCAAAGTGTTCAAAAAGTAGGAGTATTCGACCGTATTCTACATGCAACCGGTCTAGGATGCTAGTTTAGACTCTTCTTTTTTTGAATGCAACCGGACTTTTTTGCGGGAATTTGCGGGAAACCAAATTAGAGTGATTTTAGTGCTTGCTTAAATTTTACAATATTTCGCGCTGTGCTTCAATAATCATCCACTCTCGCCATCACGACGTAATGACTTTATGGCTTGCGAAACAATATACATAGCAACGAACAACTTTCATTCTGGAAGGTTTTGTTTCAGATATAAATGTGATTATAAGCTTTTAAATCAAGACTACACACTTACTCAATGTGCAAAGTTTCGGTATATCAATCCGTGTGATCAATATTCGAATTTTAAATTAACTCAACGTACATACATATGTACAGATGGTTACATTATTAGTTGAATTAGGAACAAATCCACAGCTCAAATGAGATTTTAACTCACGACCATTATATGCTACGCAAGTGCTTTACCGACATAGCTACCGAGCCAATCAATGACACGGCATTTTAAATTTTATAAGGAAAATCAAATCTTTCCTCTAATCGCGAATATATCCATCCCACTTGTACATATGTATGAAGAGCGAACACAATTCATGTATTGTTCAAATACCGGCTTCAAGTCATTTGGCCGAACGTCATTTGGCTGAATGCCGTTTGGCTGAAGAAGAAACGATCGTGCCACTGTTCTCCACGTCAGTATAACTCAAAATAATCTCCTATGATTAAAAGGAGGAAAAATCTCTGATAAAATATTGACAGTTTCAACACCAACTGATCCCTGAATTGTAAAACTAGAAAGAATAGTCAATGATTGGAGGAAGGAAGAAGCAAAAATCAATGATGATCAATTTGGCAGCTAGAATGTAAAAAGGGGTCTCTCAATTATTTCGAACCTAATTCGGCCAAGCGGCATTCGGCCAAATGCCGGAGATCTGAAACACCTGAGCAGATATTTTTTTCCAAAAACTTATCCATCTATACATAAAATGAGCTTATTAAAAATCATATTTGACCACACGAATTGATGTACCGAAGCTTTGCACTTTGTGTAAGTGTGTGGTATTGATTTAAACGCCCACAATCACAGTCTTATCTGAAACGAAACCTTCTAGAATAATAGTAGTTTGTTGCTATGTGTATTGTTACGCAAGCCATAAAGAGATTGCGTCGTAATGGCAAAAGTCTATCTTAGAGTGGATGGCTATTGAAGCACAGCGTAAAACATTGTAAAATTAACGCTTGCACTAAAATCATTCTGTCTTGGTTTCCCGCAAAAAAAGTGCGGTAGCATCCGAAAAAGAAAAGTCTCAACTATGTAGCTTCCTAGATCGGTTGCATGTCGAATACGGTCGAAAACAAATACTTTGAACCTGGGCTTGTTGGGGGAATATCTGTAAGTAAAAAGAAAATCATGTTAAGTACTGTTCCTTTGAATTCCACTAAGAATTTGCATCCATTGAAAGATACGTATTTCGACCTCAACTCGTTGAGTCATGTACAAAACACTGAAAATGATCTTACTGTTGAGGTCGAAAAACATATCTGTCAGAGGATGCAAATTCTTAGCGGAATTCAAAGGAACAGTACTTAACACAACTTTCTCTTTACTTGTGATCTTTGAGTAAATATTGTAAAATTTGAATTTAAACTTGAAGACATCGCAATTTGTGCATCAAAAATGAAAAATGTACTAAATTTGCTGTTAGGGAATGTGGGCGTTATATTTGTTGTGCACATTTTTAACCACAAATTACATTTTTCTTAATATTTTTTTTAAAATCGAGCGTTTTTGCTTATAAGAAGTTCCTCCATACAAAAAACGATACAATTTTGTTTCAAATCAAAAAATCAGTCGATATACAATCAAACATAGCCCAAACAATTATGAAAATTGATTGATCTAAAAAAAACAACTTTTTTTAATTTTGTCACGAAATTTTGATATCTGGCCCATAGTGCCCAGGTGGATTCTGCCAGAATCCCTAGGTGGATTCAGCTGGAATCCCTGGGTGGATTTTATTGGAATCCCCAAGCAGATTTCACCGGAATCCTCTGTTGGATTCTGCTGAAAGCATCAGTTGGATTCTGCTGGAATTCCCAGGTGGATTCTGCTGGAATTCCCAGGTGGATTCGGCCGGAATCCTCAGGTGGATTTTAATGGAATCCCAGAGCAGATTTTACCGGAATCCTCAGGTGGATTCTACTGTAAGCATCAAATGAATCCTGCTGGAATTCCCAGGTGGATTCTGCCGTTATTCTCAGGTGGATTCTGCCGGAACTCCCCGGGTGGGTTCTGCCGGATCCCCAGGTGGATTCTGCCGGAATCTCCAGGTAGATTCTACCGGAATCCCCAGGTGGATTCTGCCAGATTTCCCAGGTGGATTCTGCCAGAATCCCTAGGTGGATTCAGCTGGAATCCCTAGGTGGATTTGATTTGAATCCCCAAGCAGATTTCACCGGAATTCTCAGATGGATTCTGCTGAAAGCATCAAGGGGATTCTGCTGGATTTCCCAGGTGGATTCTGCTAGAATCCCCAAGTGGATTCTGCCGTATTTCTCAGGTGGATTCTGCCGGTACTCCCAGGTGGATGGTGCCGGAGTCCCCAGGTGGCTTCTGCCGGAATCCCCAGATGGATTCTACCGGAACTCCCAGATGGATTTTAATGGAATCTCCAGGTAAATTCTACAAGAATCCCCAGGTGGACTCTGCCGGAATCCTCAGGTGGGTTTTGCTGGAATCCCCAAGCAGATTTCACCGGAATCCTCAGTTGGATTCTGCTGAAAGCATCAAGTGGATTCGCTGGAATTCCCAGGTGGATTCTGCTAGAATCCTCAGGTGGATTCTGCCGTAATTCTCAGGTGGATTCTGCCGGAACTCCCAGATGGATTTTGCTGAAATCTCCAGTTGGATTCCACTAGAATTCCCAGGTGGGTTCTGCTAGAACCCCCAGGTGGATTCTGTTGGAATCCCTTGGTGGATTCTGCTGGAATCTCAGGTGGATTCTACTGAAGTCTCTAGGCGGATTCTACTGGAATCCCGAGGTGGATTTATTGGAATCCCCAAGCAGATTTTGCTGGAATCCCCAGGTGGATTCTGCTGAAATTCCCAAGTCAATTCTGCTGGAACTTACAGGTGGTTTCTACTAGAATCCCCAGATGGATTCTGCTGGAATCTCCAGGTGAATTGTGCCTGAATCTCCTAGGTAGATCCTGATGGATCTTTTAGGTGGATTCTGCTAGAATCCTCAGATGAGTTCTGCTGGAATTCCCAGATGGATTCTGCTGGAATCCTCACGGGGTTCTGCTATAATCCAGTGGTGAATTCTGCTAGAATCCTGTTATGGATTCTACTGAAATCCCCAGGTGGATTTTGCTGGAATCCCCAAGTTTAATCTGCAGGGATCCGCAAGTTTAATCTGCCGAGATCCCTTGGTGTATTCTCTTAAAGTCTTTACGTGATAACTTTTAAAACTTCAACAGTCCCTTTGTGGACAGATAGTTCACAAAAGGCTCAGAGTCCTATGGCATGACTAGTTCCGATCTACGAATGTTGAATGACAATGCTTCAAAAACCCTGGATCAAATCTGGACTCTAGAGTACTGTGTCAAAACACTCCTTCACCATGACCAAGGCTTGGGTCCCGTCTTATTACTTAATTTCGGGTGCGTTTAAGAGAGAAACCACTGACAAACAGACGTAACTCTTAGAGGAAAATCAATAAATATTTTGTCCGATGTCTTTTTGATGAACACACTGCCACCTATTGGTAGAACCACGCGATTCACTGTTGGCCATGATGTATTGCGATTTGAAGTTTGTTTAACTTGCACACTACTACGCAAACCACCAGTAATTGTCGTTTGCATCATTCAGCAACGTGTACACTAGCACACGTCAAAGCGGCCGAACACTAGCGCCTCTGGTGGAAGGATCGTGAAGATCGAATTAAATTCTGCTAGAACCCTCAGATTGATTCTGCTGAAATCCTCAGGGGGATTCTGCTAGAATCCTGTGGTAGATTCTGCTAGGGTTCTTTTTTTAGAATCTGATTTGTGAAAAATAAATCGCGTTCCGGTGGGATTCGAACCCACAACTCCTTATTCGCTCCGTATGCCAGAGTAAGTCTCGGTTTCATAAAAAAAACATTTCGCTCTCACTTGTAGTTAGTGGGCACAAACGCGAGTGTGTTGTGGATTGGCAACTGAGCCGAAAGAGAGATGGGTTTGTGAAAAAGGAGTGTTCACGTTTGGCTTCGGAGTCATTTTGGCTTTCTATTCCGCAGAGTCATTACCTGTTCTAATTGGTTAAAGCGCCGGTCTAGCGAATACGGAGTCGTGGGTTCAAATCCCACCAGAACGCGTTTTTTTTCACAAATTTCATCTCTTAATTTGTAAATTAGCAACATTCCGTGCCTTCTAATTACATTTTTTTTCCAGGATGTTTCAGACATACTAGCAAATTTGGTAAAAATACAGTAAAGGGCAATATGTATCATTGTAATTTTGGTACCGTGATTTCGGGTGAAATTGATCACTTTTCGCAGTTTTGTGCGTCTAATTTTTGAATGTTTGTCGATATGGTTAAATTCAATGCTTTAAAACAAGTACGACCATGGTTTTCATCAGTCAACGAGGTTGACATTTTTACAGCAAATCATTTTATTATAATAAATATCATTTTAAATAAAAAATCAAAAATTTTACTTTCGGGGTGAAATTGATCAGTCAGTGAAATGACTTTTGTAAATGCTGAAAATTATTTTACCCACAAATTAACCACCCTAGAATGCGAAAAGCTATGCAAAACTGTTACAAGTTTACCAAATTTTTAATTATTTAAGTTTAAAGTTTAATAAATCGAAAGAAAACGCCTAAAAGTATGCAATTTTCTCACTAATTATGTGAATCAATATTGTACTTCCGAAAAAGTGCAATTTTATACATAAATTACAATATTTATAGAACTTTTGATGACGAAATCGGGTTAAGCGAACACTTGGCAGCTATAAACATTCATTCGAATATTCTTTACATGTGTGATACAACTACGGTAACAAAAGTTTGGAAGTGTCTATGAAGATCGCCTAACACGCAGTTTCGGAAAATATTGACTTTAATACCGAAATATGTAACTAATTGGCTGTAAAACATGTAAAATCATCATTCAATAACCCATGAGCAAGGTGATGGCCTTTTTCCACAAATTGTTTAAAGTTTAAAGCGTTATTTTTAACAAATAAAAATGGACCTCTCGTCGATCAATTTCACCCGAAATCACGGTACATGTTTGGTTATTATTTATCAAACTCTTGATCGTTCGCTATGTTTTCTTCTATTTCTATGAGATGTTCTCCTGGGGACTTCCGTTCAAAAACTGATTTCATTTACCATAACAAACAGTGCCAGTGTTACCGAGATGACAGACCTAGCGGGATGCCATTCTCCAGCAATCTCGGAGATAACTCTTGCGCAAAAACAACTCTAAATCTGTAGAGAAGTAGGAGACCTACACACTAAGATTCAGATGTTCCAGCTCAGTAATTTTTTTACTGAGTTCAGTATTTTTTCCATCTTTTTACTGAGTTTTCAACAGCAGATTTATTTCGGTACACTCGGTAATCGTATTTACCGTTCACCAGTAACGATATTTACCGTGCTTCAGTAACTCTTGACAGTTTGTGAGCTGAGCTTGGTAACTCAATTACAGAATATCCGCAAAATAAATAACCGAGCGTACCGAGTTAAATCTGCTGTTGAGAACTCAGTAAAAAGATGGGGAAAATACCGAGCTGATCTTAGTGTGTAAGATGCCCAAAATGTGGTTCTTTTTATCTTGGGGATACCACTGATGTTATGTACCGTAATGGTTTGGCCTCGAAGGCTTGAGGGGAATGGAAAGCGTTTGATTTTGATTATTGTGGTGTATCGCCACACTTAGCAAATGAGGCGAACATAACTTTCGTCACAGGTGTCGGATCACTTTGCAGTCTTCGACAAAGCTGGTTGGCATAAAGCTATATAGAGTAATGCGGGGCAAAAGTTCGCACGGGGCAAAAGTTCGCAGTGGGTCTTTTTCTGAGCACAAGTTAAGAACCCAAACAAATCTGTATGGGTTTGACACATAATCTGGTCAGCTACTCGTCAATAAAAATTGGATTGATTTCGTTATGGTTTGGCAGAGTTATGCAAAAAAATGTGTTTCGAGATGTTTTGATAGAATTTTTGGACCTTTTGGAATAAGAATTTGTAGTAACAAGAAGAAGAAAAATCTCATAACCTCTTGACGTCGGAGAATCGTTATTCCATAGTAGTTCGAGAGGTGCACTCGAATAAACAATAAACTACTAGTGCTTCTTACAGAAAGGGACATTGTTAAAACCTCGACAATGGGGCAAAAGTTCGCAGTAGCTGTGGGGCAAAAGTTCGCACTAGATTTCTGAATCTAGTACATCAATATAATTACAGAATTTTTGAAGCAATGTAGATTTCGTATAGAAACTACTATATATGTATAATATGTGTAGTATGCACCTCGAAATCGTTCCGGCAGAGGGTTTGAACTTAGTTTTGTGAGAAGTTCCATTGTAAGGCAAACAAGTTAACCCATTTAAATCAAGAAATGAAAAATGGCTAAAAACATTTTTAAACATTTTCTTCGTCATCCTCGTCGTGTCTTTTCGTATGTTTCTAAAGTTCTTATGTTCATCTACTCTACCGGGGTCTTTCATAGTTTAGTTTGTAAATTGACAGCTATAACTCATCACCATACTGACGGGGATAAGATTCGATTACGGTCTTGTTCAACAGTTTTGCTGCTTATTTTTTTTTCATGTATTTTGTGCAAAATGTATCTCTATGATTACCCCACAATGTAGTTTGACAACTTTCAGTAACGCTGGAAAGGACAGCTCTTAGTTGATAGTTGTGGAAGTCTTAATAAAACACATTCTATACAAAAACTGAACACCAGGTCGTATTCCAGTTGGGCCGTAATGCTAAGAACAGAAGGAAACAGATTTCATGGCTAGAGTGAAAAGACGAACATGAATTAACATGAAATAAATGAACATCACACCAATAAACTACCCTGTACAAGGTGCGAACTTTTGCCCCGCATAATGCGAACTTTTGCCCCCACTATGGGGCAAAAGTTCGCATTGGAGTACTTGTATTAAAAATTGTATTACTAAAACTACAAAAGTAACGCGAAAAAATCTAGTACTACGTTTTTAAGGCAACATGATAGGGACCCCTTTAACGAAGAAAAATGATATTGTTTTCTTTTCGTTTATTAGTTATTTTGTGAAGTCTGTTAGGTGCGAACTTTTGCCCCGCATTACTCTACAGGGGTTTCCACCCGACCAGAAGCACATAGCAAGATCATAACAAAATTTTGACAACTGTTGTTAGAAATAGCAATAGTTGATATAATTCTGCTATAAGGATTTTTCCTTGTGAAAATCCATAACAAAATTATATTAATATTTGTTTCAATTTCAATAACAAACTTATAACAAAACTTGTTTTATTTATTCAAACAGATGTAAAACAACGTTTGTTATATAATGCATTGTAATATTATTCATTATTGCCTCTGTCATAATTTCGTAACACGTTTATTGTTGTAACAAAATTATTTCAGAATTTATAATATTTTTTGTGTTGCCGCGAACAAGATTGATAATTTTTGTTAATTTGATCACTCGAGCCAAGAGATTTATAACAAAGCTTGTAACACATTTGTTCTGAAATATATAACAGAACTTGTTATAATCTTGTTATGAATAAATCTAAATTTGTTGTATCTCTATTTTAACTGGAACGAGTTCTGTTCGATTTTTGTTATATTACACCTGCTAACGGTACATGTTTTATAACAACCATCGTTACAAAAATTATTGTAACATAATAACACAACCTGTAATAATTTTGTTTTTCCCATCTAGTCGGGCAGTTAACATTGTCCATTAGGCTTTGAATCGCCAATATCATCGTATAAATGTTCATGAAATGTCGCGTAATTGATTAGTTTCCATGATGGCTTCATGTGGTCGATGGCAGAAATTTTCACTGACAACCAGAGATGAGATTGTAGCTTGGGACAAACAGGTACCTTCAGTAAGTGAATGTTGGTGATATTTTATTTTTTTATCTAGAATGATGCCTAATACGTCAGGTAGCATAGTACTTATCAACCACGAAGATCAACATCACCCAACCTAACTTCAAAATGTTTCATAATTATAAAACAGATTATGCTTAGTGCTAGATGTCATTAATGGATCTCCAGTTAGCCTAGTGGTTAAGGCTATGAATCGTCAATCCAGAGACGGCGGATTCGATTCCCGTTCCAGTCGGGAAAATTTTCTCGACTCCCTGGGCATAGTGTATCATTGCACTTTCCTCTCAATATACAAATTCGTGCAATGGCAGGCAAAGAAAGCCCTTCAATGGGGCACGTTCGGTGTAGTACTAGATTTGTAGTAATGAGCTGAATTTTTGTATGGTGAGAAGATCAATTCAGTAACAAATTTTGAAAACGACGTATAATCAATGCTACACCATTGATTATACGTCGTTTTCAAAATTTGTTACTGAATTCTCCGTTTCTGCAAAGAAATGGTGCAAAAGGCTTGGGTATTATTATTCCTTGCCTAATTTGATGCTGTTTGAGCAAAACTTTGGATAACTATGTTGCTTATGTTGCAAGAATTGGAGAAAACAACAACACTGTTGCCCAAAGTTTTGCTCAAATTAATGCTGTTAGGCAAGGAATCATAATAACCACACTTTTTGCACCATTTTATTGCAGAAACGGAGGATTGACCTTCTCACCATACTAAAATTCAGCTCATTACTACAAATCTAGTACTTCATCTATCTGTCCTATTTATAACTGTGGAATTGAACACTAAGTTGAAGCAAGGCAGGCCAAGTCCCAGTGGGGACGTAGAGCCATAAAGAAGAAAAAGAAATAGATGTCAGATATCCACATTGTAATATATTGTGTGTTGATTATACTGAAGATGGTGGGGCATTTGATGAGTGCATAACTTGTAGACAAAACTAGGTAAATAGATACAAAGCAGAACGAAAGGGACGCGAGAGTTTACAGGGGGTGGCCAAAATTTTTGGGATAGGCAACTTTTTTTCTCCCACAAAAAAATTTAACATACTGTAACTTTTCATAGAGTGCATCAAAAAATCTTAAACTTTGACTGTTTGTCAACCTATTATATGTGCATCATTGGTACAAATTTGAGCTTGATTGAATAATTTTTCGCGAAGTTAGAACCGTTCGGGTAAAACACTATTATTTAGATAACTAATTTTTGATCTGTCATATCTCGGAAACTAATGAACCGAATTGAATGATTTTTTTTAACGTTTATCAACAATGTATTGATACTTAATATAACGTTATAAAATGTAATATTTTTACACGGCGAATTAAGTCATACCGGGTTGAAATTTTTACCAATATAGAGGAAAATAAGTCAAATTTACAATACCACGCAAAAATTACTAAACGTGTTCTTCCTTTAATCAAAATAGGCTCTAATATATCTGATTAAATATAACTTGAGAACAGAAGTGGAAAATCTTTGGACATCAACACTAAAATTTATTGACATTGACGTAAAAAAAAATACTTTTTTTCGAGAAAAATCCAAAAAATGCCAATCCTTGATAACTTTTTTCAACGTTTAAAAAGTATCTATGTTTTAATAGTTTCTGAAGCATTTATATGTAAATTGTTAGTGTACATTCAAAATTTCATTCAATTCGGTTCACTGGTTTCCGAGATATGGCAGCTAAAAATGAGTTTTTAAATAATAGTGTTTTACCCGAATGGTTCTAACTTTGCGAATAATTAATCAATCGAGCCCAAATTTGTGCCAATATGCACATATAATAGGTTGACAAACAGCCAAAATTGAAGATTTTTTGATGCACTAGGGTGCGGGCACCGGTTTTGGCCAGTCTAAGGGAAATCATTTTTATAAAAATAACCAATAATCCTATGAAAACAATCAATGCGTCAAATGAAAGTTTTGGCCATATTCTTAAGTTTGGTTTCTATTTTGACCAATCACGTGTATTTCTTATGGGAGTGGCCAAATTAGAAGCACCCTGGCCAAAATAGATATATGGGAGCAGATTTTTTAAGGAAATATATTTTTTCTTCCACTTTTTAATCGAAATGTGTGGTTTTCACAGCTGTAATCATCATATTGTATTAGGATCTACTAATAAAAATTAAATTTACGCCGATTTAGATCGCAACAGGCTCAATACCGCACTATGGCCAAAACTCCGGACTGGCCAAAACTGAAGCTTCTACCCTATATGAAAAGTTATAGCATGTTGAACTTTTTTGTTACAGAAAAAAAAGTTGCCTATCCCAAACATTTTGGCCATCGATTTCTCTCAAACGTTTACAGATAGGTACTTGTGAAAGCCAAAAACAGAGCCAAGGGAGAAGATTTTTTATTTTTCAAATGGCATATTTTCCATATAAGCGTGGTCCACTCTAGTGCATATCGTGCCGTAAATCCACTTCTATTTAAGTCCCTCATTATCGCATAACGGAAGCAAAATGAAGCGTTGGAATGTGTGCATTCATTCCAATATATCAAAAGTCAGCGGAATTCTGCTACTGCTGTCGCTGCCGTCAGTATAGTAGCCAAAGCGCAGAACGATATTTTATTCTATATCATTTCACGGTTCACGGATGTTGGCACTTTAATACCCGAGGCTGTGACACGGTTAACTTTTCACCGGCTTATGAAATATAAATTTATACGGAGGATAATTTAAAGCGAAACTTGGTCCTTTGTTCTAATTAAGGTCGGCGTGTCGCGCCGGTGGGCTCGTAGGCATTACGCCAAGCGCAATGGATTATAACGCGCTCTGTGGAGGACGAGCGTGAAATAGGTTTACTTTTATTTGAATAATAAAAAATAATTTCAACGAAACGATTGAATGCCTCTGAAAAAGTAGGAAAAAACGTCCATCAGTTGATTTTAAACAATGACCTGCCATTTATTTCCATTGCTTGGTTGTCGTCCTTTAACCAGTTCACATAACTAATAACCGCAATTTTACTCAGAAAACCAACTCTATCACATGCAGGACACCGCAATAGATGTATGTGGGTATTAAATCTATGAAGAGCATATTGGTGGAGTTCTTAGAATTTTTGAAGATTTTTTCAATGATCCTGTAAGATGAACATTTCCAACAATTCGGAATTCCAGGTTTTACATATTTATTTAAAAAAAAGTCTTCCTGCTACAAACTCCAAGTGTTTGTCATAGGGTAGCACGTGAAGCGATCCTGGAGGTAATTTCAGGATTTGATAATGGTGAAACATCTGAAATAAAATCAGACAGCATTAGAGCTAATGTCAGTAGCAGTAGTTCTTGCAATATAGTTTTGGCATTTATCAATATTTTCATTTTTCTTGTGCTGGCATTACGTTTCAATCTGACTGTATCCTATTCCCAAAAGAAATAGTTAAATTGCTACTGCAAACTCAACACATTTAAAACACACATTTCCTTCATACTTTTCCTCACATTTTTCCCCCCAATGACAATTAAATTCTACAACGTTGTACCGTGGGTAAGTCATGCAACCAATTATAGGGTCGAAAACTAGCTAACAAAAGCAACAATTAAAGTGAGATATGTTAGTGTATTGATATAAGACAAGACAACCAACTGCTAAATAATGTTTTAGATGGATATTTAGGTAGACAGAGAAATCCAAATAAAAAAAAAAACAAAAAACAAACTCTCTAATACAAATGCGAATAGCACAACACTCAACCACACTCTGCGTAAACCAAAAACAGCAAAGCTAGTAAAAGCTATATTATAGGAGCGTAAGTGCAAGGAATATTTCCGTTCTTTTTTTGTACTGTAATGGTCTTCTGTTGCGAATCACGGTGCACATCTAGAGAGAGAGCCTGTCCGACCGGGGCGGCTCGATGCACCATGAGACGTACAATTAGGATTATGTACCGGAACGGCAACATAAACGAAGCACCCGGTAACAATAAATCATAATCATCATCAGGCTGCGATTTTTGTGTGTAAGCAAAGGTAAGGAGAAATAAATTTAGTACTAGTGAAAGTAAGATGAAAAAAAAAACATTGGCAACAAACCAAAGCTCACGAAGCAGATGACAACAACAAAGTAATAATATGTAACCGTTAAGCGAATA
The DNA here is from genome assembly GCF_035046485.1 of Aedes albopictus. NCBI lineage: Eukaryota > Metazoa > Arthropoda > Insecta > Diptera > Culicidae > Aedes > Aedes albopictus. The sequence goes on along the minus strand of NC_085136.1, from coordinate 135,277,560 downwards.
TTTGTCGACTGTGTACAGAACGCACTACAGTGGAGCAAGCGAAATTGTGTATGGGAAGAATAAAAAACAGAAGTAAAAAAGATTAAATTTTATATTCCTCTTCAATGTGATATTGATAGCGAGAGATATAGAAATAATTGTTATTTGAGTCAGAGTATTTCAATAAAGATAAACGATTTCAATCGTACGGAAGGACGTGGGATTAGACGTTGCGAGTTTTTTTGTTGGAAACCGAAAGTCCACGGAATGCACTTGAAACATGTTGCGGTTCTTTCTATTTTGGTCTTGTCCACCCTACTGCTGCCATAAAAAAAGTTATTTTCAGGGTGTGCTATACTAAGGTAAGTACTAATTACAGACAGACTGATATCAATACTTTCCAAATCTCCTCAGAATAGGGTAAAAAATATAATTTGGACATGTATATAATTTGGACATGCACGACGATGTATGCCTTGTTCCGGAGAGCTAATAAAAGGAAATACTTCTCAATATCAATTATTGGATCAAATAGACCCTATTCTGATGACTTACGTTGAAAATACGCTTAACAATTATGAATTTACTCCAAAATTATCGAAAATGTAAATTATTTCACTAAAACCCCTCAAATGCACAGGTATGCAAGACGACATACACTTCATAGTCACTTACAATATTCACCTCAAAATGGTTGAATTAATAATTGTAAGAAATTTAAAAGCCTTTTTGCAACGAAACATGTTCAATAAAGAAGCATTAGGCAACTAATCTTTTAACATTCATCTAGAACGCTTAAAATAGGATATGTCCAAAATACATTGCATGGTTTCTACTGTTAATATAATTTGGTCATCTGACGAACTACATGGGGATGCAGAGCGATTGCATACTTGGAGGCGTATTCTGTGGGTCTGGCGATAATACCTCGATTTTAACAAAAACTGTAATAGTTATCGAAATAGATGCCTGTTAAGCGGAGGAATTTGATTATTTGTAAGAAAATATTTGTTTATTTATGCTACTTCCATGATTTAGCAGTATTCATGGCTAAACATTGAGATAATTGCCCTGTCCAAATTATATATACCTGAGGGTGTCCAAAACATATATTCGGTGTCCAAAATGCTGTTCTAACAGGCGATTGGAAATTGTGATTTTCATAGCTTAAAAGGCTTTCGTTAAGGTTTTTGTCACAAGGAACGCAAAGTACGATCGTACTATAAGCGTATTGGTAACTTTGCAAAATAATCAATTGCTTTCTAAGGAAGCTAGGGGACGATTTTTCCAATGTTGTCCTCAGCCTGTCCAAAATACATGAATTACCCTAATTGTTTAGCTAACAATGCAAAGCAAACAAAGTAATACCGTAGTTGCTCTACTCCGTAATTGACCAATCGAAGGTGCACAGAGAATTTATGAATAGGGCTTGAGACGAGCCTTTTCACAGTGCACAATGCGCGCGTTCAACATTTATAAAGACAATAACTTTGCCGGCCGCGTCCTTACGGATGACCTGGTCAGCTATTTGGCTCGTTTTTGGTTCAAGGGTGGACTGCGTGGACGGTAGCGGTCGTAATGTGGTGCAGCCTGCCGATGGTTCGACCACCCGTATTGATGTTCAGACGACGAAGCAGGTAGCTTCCGATATCGAGGCCACGTAGTCGGATACAGATGGATACGGTTCGTCGTTTTAACTTCGCAAGGCTCGTTGCTGTCTCGGACTCAGCTATTTGGATGCGCATTGAACCTCCTGTGCGCCCCGTATTACTGATTCTATAATTTATAGGGGCTTAACAATCTGTTAATTCTCCCTCCAGTGCTCTACTCGCAAAATTCAATCCATTTTGGTGGTCTCACACAATTGGGTGATTGAAAATTCGTAGCATTTTACTGTCCCTGCCCGGCTATGGCGCTCTATCGGTTTTAGAATTTTCGCTCAGCCAATAGGTGGCCGTCCGAAAAGAAATCAAGAAGCATAAGCATATTCGAAATCATGTTTACAATCTATTTTCGATCAAAAGGTCTTCATCAAACGTCCTACCTTACGCAGCAAGTACTACACCTGTCTTCTACCCGTCGAACTACCAACACTGGTCGACGCTGTAGCTACGAAGATGTTGTTGTTGACGTTGCGCTGCCGGGGCCCCACATCGTTGCGATGATATCTTCGTTCTTCTTCTTTACTGCTGTTCAGAACGCGCTCGCTTTGAGCGCTCACTATTCGAGCTCGATCTACTGCGCATGCACACTATCACTAACTGCAACTAGACTCAATTGGTGTCGTGAAGTGCAGCTACCAACACTACCAGCGCTTGTTGATCCACAGGTACACACTAGTTCGTTTCACACACACTACCGCACACTTCTTCAACCCCGGTCACTTCATTCTCATTCTCCCTCCTCGGCTCGGCTGCCGCCTTGCAGCTCGAGTGAACGCCGGCTCGCGGCTCGAGTACGGTTGACCAACAGTCAACTCGGTGTGATGCTACGATAAAAAACTCCCTCTTCCTTCTCGGCTGCCGCCTTGCAGCTCGAGCGAACGCCGGCTCGCGGCTTGGATGCAAGTGCGGGATCGCTGGTGTGCGTGTGTCTCGAGCACTGCCGTGCTGCTGGCGATGCAGGTCGTGTTGGCGTGCCTCTTTTGCTCTCACTCTCTCTGCTGTTCGCGGCTGAAGCTACGGTGCTGTGGTGGAGTGATCAGGCTTGACGGCTCTGAACAAAAGGCCCTGTTTGACAAAGCGGGAATTAGAAGTACATTCCAATTGGAATTTCTGCTGGAATTTACCTCCGAGGAGAGCCTTTTCGGTTTCTTCCTTCCTTGAACCGTTTGCCGGATCGCTTTGCTGTCCAAGCTGGAATGGTGTCCGCTCTTGCTGGCTGAATTAGAACTTCGGGTTAATGACGATTTAGGCGAAGAAAATTTGTCCATTACCTTCACTGCCCATGATCGCATAACTGTCCCATATGATTAGAAAACCCAGCAAATATGGGACTGATATGCGATCATAGGCAGTTCAGTGAACGACGAGCGATTTCGTTGGTTTGTGACGAGCCCAGGAAGCGATTAGTGGGACGCCATGTGCGTGTGAATGGGATCTACATATGGGTGGAAATCTATTATAATCTGAATTCCAAAGCAGCTTGACGCCATGTTACCTTCTGGAATAGTGGTTGGTCTTACACAGGTTTCCATGCGATCGCGCCTCGATGACTTGGTTGAACAAAATCGTTGTTCGGCACGCCTAATTATGGAAAACGATATTCCTTAAGACGAGGTCGTATTTCAAAGCTGTTGATGCAATTTACCTATCGATTTGGTCTGTGGTAATATTCGACCTTTCCACGCGGTGTATACCCACTATTCCTGGTTGAGCACGTCTTAACGTCCACTAGTGAAGCCAGCAGAAAGCGAATGATCGGTAGCATACCAGCTCGTGTATGCCCTCGCCGTGGAGAGTGATTTCAGAGCGCGAGAGCGTGAGAGCTGTCGTGTGGTATCGTGGTGCTTAGGGTTGCCTCGAAAGTAACTGTATTTCAATGATTATGTGCAGTGTTGCGCGTCGCAGTGATTTTTCAATTTGGTTACGAATAATGTCTAACATAACAAATAATTTGTAACACCCGTCAGTACTTTCCTCGGGTGGTTTTAGTTAGCGCCTTTTTATCTCTTCTAAGCAATGGAAGGATAATCTACTCATTATACACCTGAACAGAGAGGTCCAGGTAGTGTGGGGTTGGTGGAGACCATCCTACAGGCAAAGTATAAGACAGGACTATTGGTGGAGCGGACCTGGTGTGATGGTTAGAACACTTGACTATCACGCCGAGGGCCTGGGATCGAATCCCACTCCCGACAAACTCGCAAAATGTGAGTTCTTCCTTCGGAAGGGAAGTAAAGAGCGGGTTCCGAGATGAACTAGCCTAGGGCTGAAAATCTCGTAAACACAGATAATAAAAAAGGACAGGACTACACCCCGACCCACTAAACAACATTCCCATGGTCGCAAAACTCTTCATCTCTCCGGAACAACCAAGCTTCAGCAATGAACATCGACACGCTTTGGGAAATCCACCAAAATATCATGCTGGTGCTAAGTAAACCAGTTTCACTAGTGGTCCTTACCACTCCCTTAAAGACCGCCCCAGAAAGTATGGACGGAGTTAGAAAACACTGGCATTTCAAAATTATTGATTAGTAGTTCTTTTTGTAGATTACATCCTGTTGGTAAATCTTTTCTCTCACCATATGTATAGCGGTTAATGCGATTCCAACACTTTGTTTCAAAATATATGAACTATTAGGAGAACATCATCGAAAAAATGTGCACAAATGATGTACAGAGCTTGAAAGGAAACTTGAGAAATGAGCAAAATGTGGAGAGAGTAAGTGAGAAAATCGGGTAAATAGCAAGCAGCAAACACGGTGGGGATAATACGTTTGAGCATATACAAAGATTGGGTCAAAAATGAAGATCCTGCTAACCCTCATATGGATAAACGTATAATTAAGTTATTAAAGCATAAGAAAAAACCTTCTAACTTACACAGAGTGGCATATGACCAAACAAGATACCATTTCGAATTCCAATAATCATCGTGGCAAAGAACGTTTGAATATTCGATCCTATAGTAAGCAGAAACAGCCAAAACATAGCCCGAAACAAGAACCATCAATCAGACCCAGCCAACTGAAGACTAGGTGCGTCCATACTTTCTGGGGCAGTCTTTAGTCCTCGAAAGGCAGGCAGGGTCGACACCACAACTGCTAACCAACTGCACAGCAAGTATCAAAAACTGATACCGCGTACACAGCGATTTGACCTTCCCTCAAGTAAGGCCCTATCAGCCAGCACACAGAGGGACGTGCCGACATGGGCCTCCACCTGACCCAACTTTGCTGGGACCCGTTTCCAACCGCGGACTCGCATCCAACCCAGTAGACCGACGGCACGACAGCAACGCTACCAGGACGTTCTCCCCGCGGCCACTTAGTCGCTGTAAGGGTCTGTTTCAACCGCAGGGCACCGGTATAACCTACGTAGCCGACTCCGAACCCTTGGACCACCTCTTGTATAACGTCTGCACTGCCATTCTGCGAGTTCGCGTGTCACCTTCTCTGTAGATCTGATGTGAAGTAATAGCACATCCTCTAAACAAGATTGCCCGGAGTTGTGTCCTCCTCGCATGTGGTGAACATGCGGACACGCATTGTGCGAACACGCGGGCTCACGAACAAAACCGCATGATCGAAACGTTGTAGATATTGACCGTCCAGTTCCAAACTGTTCACGACCGTTCGAAACAGTCGGCGTTTCAAACGGTCGGTGAAACAGTCGGTGACGGATTTGACAGCAGAAATGAGCGAGAAAGATTTCGCGCGCAAACGCGTTTTCAAAAACATTCAAGTGGTGGAACAAGGACAGCTAACCGGTCGTCCTGATCCAATCCTGATCAGCTGTTGCCGGCAGCCAAGCCGCCAGCTTTTTGGCGCGGAAGTCGGGGGGTGTTCAATGCAATGTTTATCACTCAACAAATTTATGAAAATATTTTTTTCGCAATAAACGTTTTAAATGTTTTAAAGTGAGGTTTAATAATTGCAATTTATATTATTTCCAGGATAGTTGCCCATGTTTGTTATTCTGAAGACCTATACGTTTAAAATAATGATGTGATTGAACAAAGTTGCTGATTAATTGATTTCTGTTGAATACATCGAGAATCCCCTCGATATTCGACGACTGTTCTGAACAGTTTCACAAACAGTCGGGATAATCCAACCTTGAACTGAATACACAATACTGTCGGAAGCAACCATGGCCCAAAAGGACCTGAGCCAGGTGGAATGTTACTTCCTCATAGCGCCTGCTAACCCAACTTTCTACCCTCGGGTTCAACCTGTAGGGCAACCTTCCTTTGGTGGAACTGTCCAACGGTCGCTGTCATTTGACCATGGAGGCCAACATATCTGGCAGTTCTGTGTACACACTAAGATCAGCTCGGTATTTTTTCCATCTTTTTACTGAGTTCTCAACAGCAGATTTAACTCGGTACGCTCGGTTATTTATTTTGCGGATATTCTGTAAATGAATTACCGAGCTCAGCTCACAAACTGTCAAAAGTTACTGAAGCACGGTAAATATCGTTACTGGTGAACGGTAAATACGATTACCGAGTGTACCGAAATAAATCTGCTGTTGAAAACTCAGTAAAAAGATGGAAAAAATACTGAACTCAGTGAAAAAAATATTGAGCTGGAACATCTGAATCTTAGTGTGTATGCCTTTGTGCCGCGTATTTCTAAACACTATGTCCTCCTTGATAAGGATACCAATAGGCACCATACCAGTGATGACGCAGAGTGCATCGTGCGACACGATAGGGTACGTGCTCGCAACCCTCAGTCACATTAGCCTGTAAGTACTATCCAGCTTACCAAGGTAGCTTTCGGCACTTAGTGTTGAGCGGGGGCAGAATAGGGATTGAACCGAGGGGAACTGAACACCAGGTTTTCAGCAACACAGACACAGGTTTGATGCGGTAGTGCAGTGAAGCTTTAAACTGCAAAATGTATTCAGTTAGTTTTGGTTAGGTTTAACAATTTTGTCCACTTACACATACGGTGTTTCCACCACAATATAACCGGTTCTTCTCTGCTGCTCTAGCCCAATCAAATTCAACTGTAATCGAACAAATTCTATCCATAATCTAGTCATAAGTGCATGTTATAATTAAGTACCTTCTGATAACTAGTAGAATTTTAAGACCACTAGCTATGTAAGTTTTAACCTGAATCTGTTCGAGTTCTGTAAATCAAGATATTTTATAACTGTGTCCTAGTATTAAGTTTTATAATTCATCCACTTACTGTCCCAACAAATTAGTTTTAAGGAAATAACAAATTAAGTCAAACTTCAGTTTTGTTGGAAATTTTAAGAGAAATAGTTTTCACAAGTCCGCATATGTGCACTATCATTCACATGCCACGAAACAATGATCAATATCTACGTTGTTTCTTCATCTACTCCTCTTCGTTGACAGTTGACGGATCTGTCGGAATGACATTCCGTTTCGGTCGGGCTGGCCCTGCAGTATGCGTATCTGAGGCAGTGCTCCCAGCGGCAACATCCTCCCCCCCGTAACACTGGCCACCGGTCCCAGTTTTACCACTATGCTCAATATTCAGTACAGCCAATTTTGCTACCGATCTACGCAGTAATCCCCCCGCAGTTCTCACGACGGCCTGTCGTATTCGCCCGTCGCTTCCTGGTATAACTTCCAATATGCGTCCCCTGGTCCAGTCATTCCTCTTGCCAGCATCCACAATCAAAACCAAATCTCCAACCGTTATTGGCCTTTCCTCTTGGAACCATTTGGTTCTCTTCGTCAACGTTGGCAGCATTTCTCTAATCCAGCGTCTCCAGAAACAGTCCAGCTGGTGTTGGATCATGCTGAACGAGCTTCGCACAGCCGCTGAACAATCCGTTGGTTCGGCAACTGGTTGTAGAATACCTCTTGAGCTGCCCAGGAGGAAATGGTTGGGGGTTAGGGCTTCGCTTTCCTCCGAATCCAAGGGTAGGTAAGTTAAAGGTCGACTGTTGACAATAGCTTCGGCCTCGGCAACGAACGTTAACAGAGATTCATCATCTAGCTTCCGATCCGAATGATACGCACTAAACATCGCTTGCTTCACGGAGCGCACCATGCGCTCCCAAGCGCCCCCCATGTGTGGGGACGCTGGAGGAATGAATACCCATCTTGTCGTTGTACTTGTCACCGTCGCCGCAAGTCCTTGTTGAATCTGGGCCATCAACACTCGCGCCGTTCCTTGAAAGTTGCTGCCGTTATCCGAAAATATTTCCGCAGGCGCACCACGACGACTTACAAAACGACGAATTGACTTGATACAGGCATCAGTAGAGAGACTGCAAACGACTTCACAATGTACTGCTCGGATCGTAAGGCAAGTGAAGAGTGCTATCCATCTCTTAGCACTTCCTCGCCCTACCTTTACATGTATAGGTCCAAAGAAATCCAATCCCACGTATGTAAACGGTCTAACAAATGCCGCCAAGCGAGCGGGAGGAAGAGCCGCCATGCGGGGCACGCGAGGAGCTGCCTTCATCACTCGGCAGGCTAGACAACTACTACTGATTTTTCGAACTAGTGCTCTTAATTGTGCCACGTGGTATCGCTGCCTGATTTCGTTTACTACAGTTTCTGCGTTGCCGTGTTGATATTGTCGATGATAGCAATCCAAAATCAGCATCGTGATCCTATGGTTTCTTGGTAGAACAGCTGGGTACTTCATTTCGATGCTTGCATACTGTGCAGCGCCGATTCTCCCTTCCTGCCTTAGGATTCCCAACTCGTCGATGAAGGGTGACAGATGATACAATATGCTGCTTTTGTCCAGATTGAGCTGCTCGGCTGTTGATCTATCGCGGTTGCGTATCAGAATCGCCATCTCTGCTTGAAATTCTTCTCGCTGTGCCATCTTAATCAACGTTGTTTCAGCTTGGCGCAATTCAGCTTGAGTAAGGTGACCGTTAGCTGTTCGTCCACCGTGACACCGTCGTTCCAGGTTATTTATGTATCTGTGTACGTACGCCATCGCTCTGTGCAGCCGCTCCCACTTTGAGAATCGCTCCCAATCGATCACCGATGACATCTTGACAGCTTCACAATGAACGTTGCAAACGCGTAACTCCTCTTCGGTAGTTTGTTGAAACAGCTTGTTGTGCTTCGGCCATTCTAGTTCGGGTTGTAAAAGAAATGGCGGCCCAGTGAACCATACTCCTTCGGCATCCATGCTTGGTCCATTTCCCCATTTCGTTGCTAAATCCGCTGGGTTCTGCTTCGACGGGATCCATTGCCACTCACTCACCTCCGTTACCTCCAGAATTTCACCAATCCTACAGGCCACATACTGCTTATACTTGCGAGGATCCGATTTCAACCAGGCCAAAACAGTTGATGAGTCCGACCACAAGAACCGCTGCGTCACGGTTACGTTATGAGATTCTTGTGCAAAGCGTAGCAATCTAGATCCAAGTACAGCTGCTTGCAGTTCCAAGCGGGGTATTGACATTGGTTTCAGTGGGGCTACTTTGGTCTTTGCTGCCACCAAAATACAGCGTATCGCTCCTTTTGGATCGACAATACGGAAATAAGCGACAGCCGCATATGCGACCTCGCTCGCATCCACGAAAATGTGTAACTGTAGTCGACGGTAGTGCTCAGATGTAGCGTTAGGGAAATAACATCGTGGAATCTTCACCGTTTGTATCTGTTTCAGCGCTTCGGTCCATCTTCGCCAGCTTTCCTGTTGATCTCCATCAATTTCTTGATCCCACATGATTCCAGCTCGCCAGATATCTTGCAGAAGAATCTTTCCATGAACAAGAAGAAAGCTTAATAAACCCAGAGGGTCAAAGAAGCTCATTAGACATCGCAAGACCTGTCGCTTCGTTGGACGAGATATGCCTTCAATTATTTGTTGCACATCATCTTTCATCTGCGTACAAAAGCCCAACTTGTCTTCATCCGTTAGCCATAACATACCGAGAACCCGCTCTTACTGACTGCTCTTGTCCAAGAACATGTGTTTATTGCTTGAATCCTTGGTTTCGCCAAGACTCTGGACCACAGCAGGGCTATTCGATTGCCAGTTCCGTAGCGAAAATCCACCTCTGTCGTGTATTTCCCGTACTTGACTGGAAACTTCGATAGCTTCTTCTTCGGACGCGAAACTCGTCAAATAATCATCTACGTAGTGATTCTCGATGATATCTGCTGAAGCTCTGGGATACTCTTCGGAGAATTCAGTCGCATTTTGATTCTTGACGTATTGTGCGGACGCTGGCGAACACGTCGAGCCGAAAGTCGCCACGTCCATCAGGAAAATGTTTGGCTCGTTTGACGGGTCAGTGCGCCAAAGGAAACGCTGAGAGTGTCGATCCGCCTCACGGATTCGAATTTGGTGGAACATTTCCTTTATGTCAGCTGATACAGCTATACCGAACTGTCGAAAACGGACTAAGATAGCAGATAAGGAAGTCAGTTGATCGGGACCCTTCAAAAGTAGCGAATTGAGAGATATGCCATTGACCATGGCAGACGCATCCCAAATGAGACGGATCTTTCCCGGCTTTTTCGGATTCACCACCGCTCCAAGGGGTAGATACCAGATTCGTTTCATATCAGCAGCTGACAACTCTTCCTCGGTGGCTCGATGTGCATACCCCTTTTGTTGATATTCATCTATCTGGCGTGTTAGATTTTCCTTCAACGTCGGATCTCTATTCATTCGACGCTCCAGACACTCGAATCTTCGCAAAGCCATCGCGTAACTATCCGGAAACTCCACATTGTCGTATTTCCACAGTAAGCCAGTCTCGTAACAATTTCCTACTCGCGCTGTGGTCTTCTTCAAAATGTGTTGAGCCCTTCGATCTTCCGCTGAAATTAGCGCATTCGTTGTCTTGATTCCGACATCCTCCAACGTGAAGTAGCTCTTCACTAATTCATGCAGATTCTGACCATCGACACATTCACAGGCATGAAAGTTAAGTGAGTTTGGTGATGAGATATTTCGTCCGCCATACACGCTCCAACCTAGCCGAGTTTTCACCGCTACCGGTTCATTGATGTTTCCTTCCTTCACCTTTAATGGGACAGTGAGATGCAAATTGTTGACTCCAATTAGCAGACGAGGAATGGCATTTTCATAATCAGCAATTTTTAGACCTTGGAGATGCTGGAACCTGTTTGCAAGGTCTTCGATTCGCAGAGATTGCCCCGGTAGAGCAAGTCGTTTCACGGTACGGATGTCATCAAGTTTTAAACGCTTTCCTTCGTCAACGCCCGATATCATTAGTTGTAGTTGCTGCGAGTTCGCTTCTATTCGGGACACGTTGCCTGTCCAGGTCAAGCAGAGGGGCATCAGCTTGCCACCAACTCCAAGCTCGCTTAAAAGCGCCTCGTCCATCAACGTAAGTTGCGACCCATCGTCGAGAAAGGCGTAGGTTTCCACAGCCTTACGAGGTCCATAGAGCGTCACAGGCATAATACGGAACAACAGTGAATCATTCGATATACCGTGTGTATGTATACCGGCTGACTCAACATCTTGATGAATAGTTCCGTGTGAAGACTGATTGGTCCGGTTGGAGTGCAGCAGCGGGTGATGGCGGAATGTGCAACCGTTGATTCCACATTGGTTAGCATATCGGCAGTTTCTTCTGCCGTGCGCGTACAGACAGCTACGGCATAGTTCATGCGTTTGCGCAACCCTCCAACGATCGTCGACAGTTAGTGCCTTAAAAACGTCGCAATCACGAACTCGGTGTCCTCTGTCGTCACAGACGTAACACAGCTTCTCGTCACTTCTTGGGAAATCCGTTTTACTCACGTGCGCGTTGATCGATCCTTTGAATTTTTCCTTCGACTTCTCCGCCAAACTTGTTTTATTTATCCCTCCGCTATACAGGGTCACTTTGCTAGCCGAAATCACCACACCGTTCATAAAATCGCCAAAGGTTTTCAAATTCACTAACGGGTATGCCTGCATGAAACTCGCCCATTCCATTTTTACGTGGGCGGGCAGCTTGTCCACCAACTCCATCAAAAGATGTGGGTTTGTTAGATGAGCTTGTTGACCCGCTGCTTCTAGGTGGTCACACAGGCTCTGAACGGCCATCCCGAACTCGATGAGTGTTTCCAATCTCTCGGCTCGAGGCGCCGGGGTAGCTCGCACTTTCTCCAACAGGACATTTATCAACAGCTCCGGTCTTCCAAACAAAAGTTCCAAAGTGTTCAGCACCTGCGGCACTGAAGCTGGTAGGAGCAGTCTGCTGCGAACGGCTTCATAAGCTGCACCTTTCAAACACCTTTGCAATCTCGCGAGATTTTCCACGTTCGAATATCCGCACGCGGTAGTTGTATTGGTAAACGCACTAACGAAAATCGGCCAATCAGCAGGGTCACCGGCGAAGGGAGGCAAATCGCGGGGCATGATCTGTCGTGCGGCTAACTGCGAGGGGGATGGTACGGAACCAGACACTTCTGATGACAAGACTGCGCGAGGGGCATTTGACTGCGGATGGTTAGCATTTGTACTGATGTTGGCTAGATGAGCACTTTGATTTTCGTTCCCCCCTGATGGAATGGGATGGGAAGCAAAACGATAGCTCTGGCCTTCTACAAGTGGCTCAGAGCTAAAGATTCTTGCTGGACTTTCCACGTTGGGAGTCAGACTTATTGACCCTAACTTTGCAAGCACATCTTGATAATTATTATCATTTGGTTGGGTGGTAAATTGCTTATTTTGGTGGGTGTTAACGGGTGACTTACCTGGTTGCATTACGGGGGGTGCCAAGGGGATTTTGTTACCTTCATCGAACCTTACGTTATCCAAGATTGGTCCTCGATTCTTCGGGTCGGTCCTGGCGAGTACACCAGTGACGTTCTGCTGATTTCCTTTTATTTCCCACTGATTAACGATGGAATCTACCGGCGGAGCATTTGCGGTTGGATTCCCTTCCTTGGCGGTCTCGGTCGTCGTGGCTCTAGTCGCCGGGCCCACAGCCAGCGGTCCGATACTACCTAGCTGTTCGAGCTGATTATCTTCTATCATCCGGGCGGTGTTTTCATCCATGGCCGTTCTTCCACCAACCGCACCTTCGTGCTCATTGATCCACTGGTTCACACGTTGCAATTTGGAGCGCTGGCTCACTCGACTACGGCTGCTTTTGTTGTCCGCATTCTCCTGTAGTTGCTGTTCTAACAGCTGGTACTTTTCCAGAATAGTTTTCCTCTCTTGCTGAAGTGCTCGTTTCTCAGCTTCCCACTCTCGCTGCTGGATTGCGCGTTCTTCTTCTATCTGCTTTAGACGCAAGGCGATCCGAGCCGAGTTGCTGCTGGTTGAAGTGCCTACACTCAACGGTAGGCAAGTCCGACACGTCCACGGTCGATTGGCTATCGATGCAGTCACTCCTGCACAACGCATATGCCACCAACTATCGCATTGGTCACATTGGACGATGTTGTCGTATGAAATGGGGCGCGAGCAATTAACGCAGCCTCCCTTTTCGTTATCTTTAGAGGTTTCTGGTGTTTTATTCACACTCATACCGTATGTTTTAAAGATTTGTTGAGCGGGGGCAGAATAGGGATTGAACCGAGGGGAACTGAACACCAGGTTTTCAGCAACACAGACACAGGTTTGATGCGGTAGTGCAGTGAAGCTTTAAACTGCAAAATGTATTCAGTTAGTTTTGGTTAGGTTTAACAATTTTGTCCACTTACACATACGGTGTTTCCACCACAATATAACCGGTTCTTCTCTGCTGCTCTAGCCCAATCAAATTCAACTGTAATCGAACAAATTCTATCCATAATCTAGTCATAAGTGCATGTTATAATTAAGTACCTTCTGATAACTAGTAGAATTTTAAGACCACTAGCTATGTAAGTTTTAACCTCAATCTGTTCGAGTTCTGTAAATCAAGATATTTTATAACTGTGTCCTAGTATTAAGTTTTATAATTCATCCACTTACTGTCCCAACAAATTAGTTTTAAGGAAATAACAAATTAAGTCAAACTTCAGTTTTGTTGGAAATTTTAAGAGAAATAGTTTTCACAAGCCCGCATATGTGCACTATCATTCACATGCCACGAAACAATGATCAATATCTACGTTGTTTCTTCATCTACTCCTCTTCGTTGACAGTTGACGGATCTGTCGGAATGACATTCCGTTTCGGTCGGGCTGGCCCTGCAGTATGCGTATCTGAGGCAGTGCTCCCAGCGGCAACACTTAGCGCCGTGCCCCACGCCGGGCCGTCATACTTTAGTATGGACTAGAGTGTCCATTTCCCGGGCATTTTCCTTGTCCCGGGATTCGGGATGAAAATTGTAGCATATCCCGGGAAATCCCGGGATCCCGGGATTTTTATGAAATACAGATTTCAGTGGAAAATGATATGAATTTCAAATTGTCAGCTATTGTCTATCCATTTTGTTGAATGGGGAATTATTTGTACTGCCAGTAGTCACTCATAAAAACAGCTTTTTTAGTTTCAGAAATCCGATATATAATAGGGACCCTAAACTAAATTGCAATATGCTGCTGGAGAGCTAGCAGTACTTTTTTGATTAGTTGCAAAATGTGAATGCAATTCGCCCAAAATGCTTTTAGAATATGTATATATTGTTTGATATAACTCTTGACTGAGCTTCTGTGGAGCGGACCTGGTGTGGTGGTTAGAACACAAGACTATCACGCCGAGGACCTGGGATCGAATCCCACTCCCGACATACTCACAAAATGTGGGTTCTTCCTTCGGAAGGGAAGTAAAGCGTGGGTCCCGAGATGAACTAGCCTAGGGTTAAAAACCTCGTTAATACAGACAAAAAAAATGACTGAGCTTCTAAAGGGGCGAACATGTTTCTGTAAACTAGGTATTTTCTCGATGATTTGGATAACCATACAATACATGCCCACACAAAGTTTAATAATTATCGAGTGAGTAAACATTTTGTTCACTTGATTGTTGCAGAGGATTTCGTGATTTTGTGGTGCATTATAGGAGTCGTTAAGAGAATGTGTTGTTAACAAAAACTGAATCGTCCTCTTGCAGGCTCCATCAAGAATTTTTGATATTTAACACCAATAGTGGGCATTAGTAATCCTACATTAAAGAGATCTGCGGAGGCGGCCATTGTAAGCCAATCGTGCAGAAAGAACTGTCAAAGTGCGAGCCAAATGAACAGGCTGATCGTTCGTAGGAAGGCGTCGATTGAACGGTATTGCAATCCGAGCTAAATAAATTAAAATTATTTATTTTTAATATCGAGAAATTGACGGTATATGTAAGTTTAGTAAAAAGATAGGATTTAATTAATTCTGCTTTCAAAAGCTCAAGCTTATGACGAAACTTTTGTTGCTGCGCTTCTCGAAAAAACTTTCATTGCTGCTTCTTGCTTCAGTTCTGCCGATATGTTTGGCTTAACACTTTACAATAAATTTCAGATTTCATCGATTGCTCCGCTATTTTTTCTCAAAATTTTGAAAAAAAAACCTATTATAATTAGAAAATGTAAACAAAACAACTTGAACCACTAAGAAGTCACGCACAAAGTTTGAACATCTAGCTTTGCAGCAAGTGTTGGCAGCTGATGTAAACAAAATGAACAGCGTTGCCGATTCGACATATGTAACTTCCGCTTATCTCTATGTAGAGGATTTCTAGTGGGCATAAAATCATGCATTCCGGGATTCCCGGGAACTCCGGGAAATCAAATATTAAATCCCGGGATACGGGAAATCCCGAAATAGTCTAAATCCCGGGAATTCTTGTCCCGGGACGTCCCGGGATGGACACTCTAGTATGGACGTAGCGACACCAGCCAGAAGCATACGCTTACTGGCAAGCACAGCAGAGCTATTGAACATCATCCGGGACAGTGCCACTATAGCTGTGGAAGCTCTTTTGCAGGTGTAATCAACATGGCTATCAAAGGTAAGCTTATCGTCGATAATCACACACAAATTTTTAACCTTCTTCATGCACTAGCTGGCGCTAACCTCGCTGACCTAGTGCACGTTTAGGGATCATAATGACCCCAATGCACGACGAGGGTTAACGAAGCGCTTTGACGTGATAGTGCAATCACCTACACTGATCACCGATTGCAGCTCCGACTTCCGGTTGTTCACAACTACCAGATAAATTTTGTGGGTAGCCAACTCCAGTTTCCACGCCTCCACAACCTTGATCGGATGGGTAGTAGTCAACATCACCTTTTCGATCGTCTCACCGTAGACTTCGAGCGTAATGTCGTCAGCAAAGCCGACAATCTCCACTCCCACTGGAAACTCTAACCTCAACACCTCGTCGTACATGACATTCCATAACACCAGATCCAGCATGGAAACTTGCGGGACTCCTGAAGTTATGTAAAAACACTACCGACTCACCTCTGTGTCGTAAACTAGAATTCGATTCAGGAAGTAACTTCCGGGAATCTTGTACAGGTACCGGCACTTTTAGAAAAAAAATAAGTTCACTTGGATGCACATAAAAGGACCAGCCCATCTGACACAAATTTACATCTTATAGTACGAATAAAGTCGAGCTAGCAATCGCTAGAATCGAAATGACAGATAAAACATACAAAAGTAAAATATTGAACTGGAATCGAACGCTGACCCGCTGATTGAGAGCACGTGAAGCGGTACTGCCGACCGAAGGAAGCATTTCCCTCCCTGTATTGAATAGTTCTAAACATCAATGATCACCATTGATCTAAGAAAGACCCTTTATTTCCCCATGGTGCTCCACGCAATTAGTGGATTACATCAGATGTGGGTTTCACGGTCATGTTTATAGACCAACGCCAGTTAACCAGAAACAAGCGATGCAAGCAGAGAGAATGCTTACTGCTTTTTGCTGGTTGACGCTTCTCGCTCCAATGCCGGAAAAATGTTTTCCTTTTAATTTTTGTTTGTCGCCCGGCAGCGCTGACTGAACCCCAACAAGGTCTCAGTCACGTGGCCGAACTAATGAAGCCAGAGCGGACGACGCCCGGTTTGGCTTTTCTCTTTTCTCTTTTTTCTTTTCAGATCGGGAGAATGAGTTCTTGCGACGGCAAGTTAAAAGACCCGCGATTGACGCCGGGCGGCTGTTGTATTGTTGTGGTGTCGTTACCCGGGGCTGTGGTGTATTGCCCTTAGAACTTGTGTGGACCGTCGGCGTACGTTTTCGTCTCTTTGCGGTGACTTATTGGTGGTTGATCGTCGGTCGTTGTTTTGGTGGATGATCGTAGTTGAGTGTTAGAAAGATAAGTTTATAGGAAATAAAGTGCTTTAATTAATTTCGTGACTTGTTGGTCGTGAGAACAGAAAAGAAAACCAGTGCCGTACGACCGCTCGCGACTCGACCGTCTTCAGCGTATACACACGTACGAGAAATTTGAAACTGTTTCTACGTTCCTGGTCAGATAAGTTTGTTGACATTTTGTGCAACCAGCTCAAACTTACATGATGGATGTAAAATTGAGTCAAATTTGCCATTCAGTCATGAATTGTTTACGTACGCTGATGGTTTACGTCACTTGTAAATTCCCACGGCATAAATATCACAAGGCAGGCTAGTAACCTGTGTAAACATCTATTTTGGATGTAAACATGTGACGTCGTTCCTATCGGTTTTCGCGTAGATCAAATTGGTGTGGAGTACTAGATCGCCTATGAACGATTTGAACTACGTCATCAAAAAACTGTCAGATTTCGGGAATATATCACCTTCTGTACACCGTGATAAATTCCTATTTTTTAAGAGTGCGGGTATCCCCAGATGCAGGAGCGCATCGGCAATAGCCGCCCAACTGGCACTATTGAACGCGTTCCTCACATCCAGAGTCACTATTTCACAGTAGCGGATTCCCCTGCTCTTACGCTGGAGCGCTATCTTGGCTGTTTTTGTAATCGACAAGATAGTGCCTACGGTCGACCTTCCCTTCCGGAACCCGAACTGTTTGCTCGACAGACCATTTACACACTCAGTGTGCCTCAACATTCTGTTGAGGATGATCACCTTTGTAACCAGTGGTGTGTGAAGTGTTCAAGATTTGTGAGATTGTCGTGATTTTGTGTATCATATTTGTATAAAATATCTCCAAGGAAGCGCTAAAATATCACATTTGGATACTACCCAACACCCACTGTGATGTAACGCAGTCAAGAGTTCCGCTACTCACCACCAGGCGTCGCAGAAGGATATGTTGGAGGGCCATGGTGGGGCGAAATATGATGGGCGGATTACAGGACGGTCGAAGGCCTGGATCGTGAACCACCATTGCTAATTCAGCAATTACCTTGCAACTTTCGGGAAAGCAAGACGTGAGCTAGCAAAATTAAAAGCCAATCTACAAAACCAGAAAATTTAAGACTTAGGTCTGTAAAAAGGAGTGTATAGTGGAAGAAGTAGAGTGATAATACCATACAGGTAATCCACGGCATACCATATTTAATCCCGACCAACCCGATCATTAACCACCAAAATCCCCCCCCCCCCCCCCCCCTACAGAACTCATAGGGCTTACCTGTGAGTTGCCCTGTGCTATAGTTTAAAACTAGTGCTTACCTGTGAAAGTGCTATCTTGCAAGTTTGGAGGAATGCCGAAAGCACACCTTAACCCCGTTAGAACCATCCGTAGTCCAGAGTTTGGACCAACCGTCAAGAACGCCACTCCGTCGACCAGATAGACCGCCGTTGGCCAGTTAACCGTTTTCGAATCAAACAATAGTGGCTCGGCCATTTTGGAAACGTGTTCTGTAGTTCACGCGACACGCCAAAAATCACGACTCGGACACCGAACGGCCGACCAACTCAACGGAAGGAGAAAATCAGAGGACACCGAAGGAGAGACGGAGAAGAATGTGTAGAAGAGGAGCAAGAAGAAGGGGCCCCGGTAAAAGTGAAGAAGTAACAAGAAAGAGGTAAGAGATAGGAAATAAGAAAGTGGGAGAAAGCAATAAAGATACCTGTAGTGTGAAAGTTAAAATAAAGTGGGTTTGCGTTCCATCGAAGTGTTTAAGTGTTTCCTTGGCCGCGATAGTCAAGCGCGTACGCCTGTGGCAGTTGAAGGAAGGGGGTCTCACCAGTGCTGGGCAGGGAGCAACCACTAGTTACACCTTCCCCACCATGTCGATCAAGCATATTGGTCTAATGCCGACGGGTCCCCGGGTTGTTTCCCCGCCTTAGGTAATAGTGTTCTGCCGCTTCCAAACCTCTGGAAAACTTTCTCGTTCAGGCATTTCTGCATAGTAGACCTGAACATCCCGGGAGCCTCTGCAAAAGTTATATTTAAGGCCAAGTTAGGAACTTCGTCTGATCCTGGGGCCTTACCTATTCTAGGGGACTTTGCTATTGCCGCAAGTTCCTCATCGGTGACCCTCTCCTCATCGCCAGCCCCAGTTCCCAGCTGTCCTATGAAAAGAGGCCAAGGACAAGGATCATTACGCGGGAAAAGGCCCTCGATGATCTCCTTACATCTCTGAAGACTGCTCTGTAGGAGCCATTACACCTCTCATCTTGGCCATCAAGATCCTGTAAGCATCATTTCCACGCAGTTCATTTTGCTCTTCTTCATTTCGTACTTGCTGCATCCGCCGCTTAGCCGGTAGGTAGGTAAAGTGCAGATCCCCAACCGTGAACCGGTGTTCTCCTATATCTAGGGTAGACCTGCGTAGGCATGGTCGCATCGCACGCACGCGACAGCACCTTTACCAGCTCATCCCCGCTTAAACCGAGTAGGTTTCGCACCGGTGGAGTGCTTTCCTAAATATCTCGTCATTGAAGAATGATGTCTTCCACCTACAAGGGCTTGTCCTAAGCCTAGCCACCTCTTCCTCTAGTGGAGGGGACCTGGTGTGATGGTTAGAACACTTGACTATCACGCCGAAGACCTGGGATCGAATCCCACTTCCGACAAACTCACAAAATGTGAGTTCTTCCTTCGGAAGGGAAGTAAAGCGTGGGTCCCGAGATGAACTAGCCAAGGGCTAAAAATCTCGTTAATACAGATAAAAAAACCTCTTTCTCTACCCACTGCCTGCTGTTATTGTAGTCGCCAACCGCCAGGTGATTGCTGTGTATGTAGCCATTGTCTACCCTCCACTTTGAACTACTTGTTAGGCCAGGACTACGAAAAGTAACTCAATGATCGACTCTGCTCCGTTTCGACTCAAAGGCACCATTGGTACCGATATAACCGACATCGACATCTAGTATACTGAGTGTCTCTAGCAGGATCTGACCCCGCTGGTTCGTGAAACGGCTTCCCCATTCCACGGCCCAGACATTGAAGTCACCCTCTATTACCACCGGCCTTCGCTCTGTCAGCACGGTCGTCATACAATCCAGCATCTGCGTAAACTGCTCGATTGACCACCACGGAGACCCATAGCCGCTACGGAAGGAGGCCCCGTTTATTTTAGCGACCACGAAGCCCTAGTATGTAGTAGACACCTACTCCTGGACGGGGTATTTACCCGTCGTATATATCGCCACCATGTTTCCTGACCCATCTGCCGTTTCCGGCAGGTACTCGGTATTTTTCACGGATTTCTCTGTTCAAACCAGACAATAGGTAATGGTATGGGTATTTCCCTGTACAAATCAGACAATAGGTATGGGTATGGGTCCAATATGATGGCGATATCCGCTGCACCACAGTGGATCAGGTTCAGCTGCGATATCTGATGCACTGTGTTTTGTCAGCTACGGCTCTTATGAAGGCCGGGCATCTTGGACTTCTTGTTGGGTGCCTGTTGTTCACGGATTTCTCTGTACAAATCAGACAAATGGGTGGACCCGAGTACCTTTGGGCCTCGTGGTCTTCGGCGCCGCATCTACTACAACTGCACAGTTTGCTCCTGTTAGAGCCTATGTAGTCCCATATCCTGTGACCTTGTTCCAGACACCTAAAACAAACCTCAGGTGGCTCGTAGAATGTCAGATGACATACACACCAGCCTTCTTTGATCCTCTCTACTTTGACGGACTTTTTTACGTCCGCCACAGATAGCTGTACCAAAGCTACCTGTGTCCCTGCCGGCCCCTTCCGTAGCCTAACGGCTACGGTGACCACATGCACGTCGCACTGTTGAAGCAGTGCCATGATGAGCTTTTCTACTTCTGTGACCTCGTCTAGATTTTTCACCTTGAGAGTCGCCACTTGTGTGAGAGCCCTCACCTCTACCCATTCACCAATGACCTCTTCCGCCAAACTTTTGTAGGCGGCGCCCTTGCGTTCCTTGTCGCGCTTCAGCACGAGGATCATCTCGCCCGTACGAGTACGTCTGATACTGCGTACGTCGGATCCCAGATCCACGAGCTTGGCGTCGCTTCGCATCGCCTTCAAGACATCCGAGTACCGACTATTCGGTCTTGATGACGAGCATGTAGTTCATCCTACTCTGTGGTTGCTGAGGGCTTAACTACGGTCGCAACCCCCTGTTCCCTTCCATCCGATACGGGCCAGCCTTACCAGGCCCACCTTTCCCAACATTCCGGGAAACCTGGCTGGGGGCCGACTTGCCGGCATTACTGCCGACCTTCGGAGTTAGTATTCCCCTAGACTTGCGGGCACCGCCAAACAGCTCCTCATCTGACGGCTGCTCACCCGCTTCTGCGAGTATTTATCACGAGCAGTCGCATCTGCCTTTTGGATTTCCTGCGAAAGCGAAGGCCTCCGTCAAGGTAGACTTCGTAACTTTAACTTTCATCGGTTCCGTCGCTGCTGCAGTCTTCACGATCCTGCTGGGCATCGTCCATCGACTTACGAAGTTGCAACAGAGCCGTTTTCAGGTTCTTACTGATGTTGACCTTCGTGGACACAACGTTCATGATCTTGCCAAACTGCTGTTCAGTCACCTCGATTGCGGGCAGTCCTTCTCTTTTCTGGTTGATGGCCCTCAACAACCACGCTTCGTTCAGTATCTCCACCGGCTGGCTTGCCGGGGCGTGGATCGATGCTCCCACGCTGGAGCTGCGTGTGCAGCTTCCCGCACCTACGTTCTCGCTTTTCATTAACGGAGACCTCACCAACCCACTTCTTGCAAAGGGGTTAGCCTCGCCACTACCACAACCTTCTGTTGATTGTTTTTTTTTTATTTTGGCTTGTTTTCATGTTTAAATCCCACGAGTTGCACAGGTGCACCACGCCAGTGCCCTGCATTAACGAGGTAAGGGACGAAATACTGTGGGGGTGCCCAGGTACCCTACACCCTACAGGCTCCGTTAATGATCGAGCATCTTTTCACCTCCTCGATCACTCATTCCTCGGCACGGGCCATTTGACACCTTGAATTGGGGTTAGTAGTCCTAGTAGCCGGGTAAGCGACTACGCGGCTGACTCCCAAGCGAAGGGGCTCGTCAGGCCCCGGGACTATAATCCCCGCTGCCCCAGCGGCACCCGTCCTTATCCCTGCACATCAGAGTTCGCGGCACAAAGTCGTTGCAGCTTCTGATAGACCTTACGTGTTTCTTTAAAATGGTACAGCAGTTTCATTGCTTCTTCCAAGAGCATTCCCATTGATTTATTTAATTTTAGTAGAATAAACGATAGATCTGTGTTGAAATTGTTTTGATTCAGCACGAAATAATCCAATGTTTGTTTCTTATCGTTCTCTGCGTACACCATCGGTTATAATTACTATAATCGGAGCATACACATCGACACAATAATCCAAGCCAATAGTACCAAGTCATGACACCAGCTTGCCCAAAAGCTCAATCAAGGCTCTCCCAGGGATTAATGGGTTGACAAGAAAATCCGCCGTAACAATAAGCACGCAACAACAGCACGCAGAGACGTGGCAGCCAGCAGTTTGAAGAACCTCAGGAACACGTGTTGCTTTCGAAGCCACCGGCGCACCGACCGCAATAATTTATCATCATATGGTAGAAGAGGCACATCACATCACAATCTAAGCACCCGCTCGCTCATTCGGCTCGGCTCGAAGTCTTTCCCAGTTTGATTCTCGTTTTCACCGCACAAAGCAACCATCATCACACGTCGCTCAATTTTCTCGAAGCCAGACTTGAGGCTACTTACCACCTACCTACCAGCCGTTCTTCAGCTCCCCAGCACTTTGTATGCGGGGAGGCGACGATGACGAAGGCATCTTCCAAGGATGGAAAATCAACTTGTTCACAAGTGGAGCCGTCACATTTCTCCAGAGTTCACCAAGGCCCACGACGACGGCGTTGGTGACGACGTGGATGTACCAAAAGTACACATATTTACGCTCTCAATTATTAAGTATTCAAATCTGTCACATGCCATTCATATTTCCCCTGCGGGGAGACTTCATTTGTCGTTTACCACATATAGTGTGCGCCTCGGAATGTATGTGTGCATGTGTGTGTGTGTCGTTTGTGTGTAGTAAACCGAAATAAACAGGAATGAAAATTTGAAACATTTGTTCGCTGCGGTGAACGACGGACTATTTAGCATGTGGGCTGACATTCTTCTTCGTTTGGTGTAGAGTAGACGAGATACGCCTTCACACTGATGGATTGAAGGCAGTATATTTGTATCCTGGTAATGTTCGGATGCTCACTCACGTATCTAGTGCTTTACGTGAAGTACATGTGGTTTTTGGAACCAGTCAAAAGGATTACAGTTATTTGTATCGTAGACACAGATTTAGACGAGACATATTTTTTTTCTTTGTGTAGATCCAGTCACTTCTCTAGAAAACTGTCTCGTATCCTAAGATATACTTTTCAACTTGACTCGGGTTCGAGGAAGAATAGCTGTTTCAACCTCAAAATTGCATTTCGCGTCTAACTTGTTTCAATCCAGCCATCGCCGTTAACATTCAGGACAACCAGGTGAACAAGAGTAGACTTACCTTCTGAATATGTTACTTTTGTCACCCATAAGTTCCAGTTAACTTTCTATTCAATTCCGTCAACCCTCCGTCTTTAACGATGTACAGTACCGGCGGCCGGTACCCGGTGCGATCTAGAAACAACAGAATGTCGTCACCGCGTATGCGTAAAATCCAGAGGGAGCATAACCGGACGACAGTATGCTCGATGTGGAAGAATGCTGGAGTACAGTCAAAACAGTCATCAACAACGCAACCGAGAACACTACCGGGTGCGTGGAACGGAGTTGACGGAACGATTGGTTCAATGAGGAGTGCAGAGCAGCTCTGAAGAGGAAGAATGCAACGCGGACGGTAATGCTGCAGCATGAAACTTGACAGAATATAAAAGTAGCAGACCTACTTCTCTCTCGAAAGAAAAAAAAACGCCGCTTTTTCCAGGAGTGCGAGGAAATGGAATTGTAAAGTAAATAAACAAGAGAATACGAACCAAGAATAGTGAACAAAACGAACTTGCGATTGGAAACTCCGTACGTGGAACTGCAGATCGCTCAATTTCATAGTGAGCTCTCGCATACTTGTGGATGTACTGAAGGACTGCGGGTTCGGCATTGTAGCGCTGCAGGAGGTATGTTGGACAGGATCAACGGTGCGAACGTGATGTAACCATACCTACCATCTACCAGAGCTGCGGCAAAACACGCGAGCTGGGAACAGCTTTTATAGTGATGGGTGATATGCAGGGGCGCGTGATCGGTTGGTGCCCGAGCAACGAAAGAATGTGCAAGTTGAGGGTCAAGCGTCGGTTCTTCAACTTTAGCATACCTAATAAACGTGCACAGCTAACACTCTGGAAGCACCGATGATCATGAAGAGCGAAACGAACAACGGGTGATGTTCGCCGCTGCAAAAGCCACGCTGAAGACCGAGGTAAGGGCAAGCTAAAAGGCCTGCTTCGAGGGTCTCTGTCAGAGGCCCAATGCGAATCCGTGGGGTGATGCCTACAGGGTCGTGATGGCCAAGATGAGAGGTTTGATGGCTCCTACAGAGTAATCTCAACCCTCTAATGGATACCTGGGGTCCATTGGACCCCAGAGCCACTTTGAAGTGGTCGCAAAAAAGTTTGGATTGACACATCGGTCCCGTTTTCACAGTACCTTCAAACTACACCACGATGAGTTATTTGTGCAAAAATAACAAATATTTCATGGCGTACTATAGATTATTTTTTATGTCAAAGTTGAACCGGGCAATTTTGGTCCCCTGGGGTCCATTGGACCCCACGACACGAATGATTATATCTTGTGATCGTCACTTCCTAGAATTATGCTGTCTTCGACAAAATTGTTCAATAGACCAAGGGCAATCTTGTGACGAACAAATTGAATTGGAATTAGCCCAGTAGGTGCCGCTATTGTTTATTCAAATTATGGATTGAAAGTTAAATTTAGCTTGAATATCTTGAGATTCGGAATGTATAGAAAGTTTGTGTCTTCGGCAAAAGTGTTCAATACATCAAGGATTATTTGGTAATGAAAATTATTTTAAAGTTTTTCTGCAAAATTAGTTCGTATATGCCCAGCATCCTAGATTACCGAGTGGCAAGCGTCCTCAAATAAGTACGCTTCTTTTGAAGTGAATATCTTGAGAATAACACAATATAATTACATTCTGTTCACAATACAAATACTTCCAATTTGGTGGATAATTTACTTCAGAATTGACTCACCCGGATACCTCCAGGAATTCCTCCCAAAATTTCTGAAAGAACTCCTACCAGGATTCTTCCAGAAAATAATACAGGGATTCTTTCAGTAATTCTTCCCGAGGTTCCTCTACGATTTCATCTGGGAAATCCACTTAAAAGCCCTCCGGAAATGACTCCCAAAACTACATCAGGAATTCCACCAGGGATTCAACTAGGAATTCGTGAAAGGATTCTTCCACAAATGCTTTCCGAGATTCCTCCACGAATTCCTCCCAGAATTTCTTCAGGAATTTGTCTCCGAATTGCTCCCGGGTTTTCTCCAGAATTTCCTCCCGGGTTTCCTGCATGAGTTTTTCTAGGAAATCCACTTGAAATTCCTCCTGGGATTTCTTCAGGAATTCCTTCGGGGGTTGCTTCAGGAATTCCTCCTGGGATTTCTCCAGGAATTCTTACCGGTATTTCTCAACGAATTTCTCCCGGGATTCCTCCAAGAATTCTTCCTGGCACTCCTCCAGGAATTCCTCTCGGGATTCTTTCAGGAATTTCTCCCGGGTTTCTCCAGAAATTTATCCCGGGATTCCTCTAGGAGTTGCTTTCGAGATTCCCCTAGGAATTTCTTCCAGGATTCCTCCAGGAACTCCTAACGGGATTCCTCCAGGAATTTCTCTCCAGGAGTTCCTCCCGGTTACGGGAAGGAAACGTTGAAATTTACATTCCATTTTATTCGATTTTTCATGAAAATATATTTTTTATCACAGAGAACAGACATCCAAGCCTATAGAAAATTGTCTCGAAAGCTGTGCAAGGATTCAATTTTTTTTAGCGTTGACAACACTAGCGTCACCTATACGGCAAGTTGGTACAATTAGTGGTGAGTACGCATATCTACATAATTATATTCACCACCGACAACAGCGTGGGAACATTGGGATAGCAGCGCCACCACGATATTGCCACTTGTGTTGCCATTTCAAATGAACGTTTAATTACTTACACAGTTTTGAAACTGAGCTTGGATGTCTGATCTCTGTGCTGTGGAAAATTGTGTAGATTATGATCAAAGTATAATTGTATATACAGCGGCCGTTCGCTCGTTGCAAACCCGCTCATTGCAATGCTTTTTGGTTGCAAGTCCGCTAATTGCAAAATTTGACACGTGTTTGCAATTAAAAAGCAATCAAGTGTCAAATTTGTGCTGTCAGTCATGGTGGCAGTGCATTGCGATGCACTTTAGTGTCAAAGTGACATTGCAATTAGCGAATGGCATTCGCTCGTTGCAAAGTAAACATTTTGCAACGAGCGAACGGCAGCTGTATCCCATAATCTGTAATATAGACACAATAGACTCCATATGCTTTCCAAGGTGCAGACAACTGTAAGGGGCCGTCCATAGATGAAGTGGCATTTTAGGATGGTGGGGAGAGTCTCTGATTATGCTACGAGCCATGTATTAGGTATGGGAAAATAGGGGGAGAATGGGGGTGTCAAAAATCGTCAAAAAAAATGCTACGCCATTTATGGATGGTCCCTAACCAAGCGATCTATCAATTCGTTTAGCCAAACGAGATTTAGGGAACGATAACGACTGTGGGTTGTGTGACGTCATTTTCTATTAGTACACACTCAATTCACTATAAAACACTCTGAAATTGCGTAATTCAACTATTTCTCCCCAAGTCTGTAGATTCTATAGTGTCTATATTCGGTAGGTCCATGTCCTGCCAAATAACAGCTGTAGACACCATCTCTTCTTAGAGGGCCCATATAGCCGAGGCGGTAAACGCACGGGTATTCAGCATGACCATGCTGAGGGTGACGGGTTCGATTCCCGGTCGGTCCAGGATCTTTTCGTAAAGGAAATTTCCTTGACTTCCTTGGGCATAGAGTATCTTCGTGCCTGCCACACGATATACACATGCAAAATGGTCATTGACAGAGGAAGCTCTCAGTTAAAAACTGTGGAAGTGCTCATAGAACACTAAAGCAGGCTTTGTCCCAGTGAGGATGTTACGCCAAGAAGAAGAAGAACCATCTCTATAAATAATAAGCATCCCGCACCAGCGTCTCCCAATAGGAGAGTTCGTATCAAATGGCTCATCAACAGAACATTTTTGACCTACCCAACAACTAAGACACCATTTTTCTAAGAAATCAGGATCCTGAGATATTATGAGATAAAAAATTTGCATGCTATCTAGCACTGCCTAGTGGTGGTATATCGAATCAAACGGTCCATAATCTATAAGTTCTTGACCAACCAAACAACTTTGCCGAAGACATCAACTATATAAGTAATCAGGATCCTGAGATATATGAGATTTAAATTTTAATAGTGTTACGTCTGTTTGTCTCTGATTCCTCTTGGGTTTATTCAATTATTACGAAACGCAAAATTTGATAACTTAAGGGCTCCTCCCTTCTCCGTGCAACAACTTTTGTATGGAAAATTTTGAATGAAACGTAACACAGCGCTAGACCACCTCCCACTCCTTTGCGTTACGTAATATTTGAATGACCCCTTTTGACCCGCTGGACATATATGTCTACTCGTCTACAGCAGTGCTATTTACCCTATTGTTTCGGTACGTCTTGTCCTTGTCCGCTTGTTTAGGTACGTTATATCCTGTAGATCGGGGGCATTTTTCAATGCTCACTAGCACCACCTAGCGGAAACTTCCCGAACTAAATTGTTCATCACTAGATAGGTCTTGACTTTCCTAACATCTTTGCTGAAAACATCACCCTTTCAAAAAGTAAGGATCACGAGATACGCGAGAATATATGTTGGGGTCCAATGGACCCCAGGGTCCCAAAACGGACCTTCATTGAAGGTATCCTCTTGAGGGTTAAAAGATGTTGAAGGGGATCATCGAGGGGCTTTTCCGCGCCATGATTCTAGTCCTTGGCCTCCTTTTGTAGGACATCTGGGACTGGGACTGGTGATCACAGATATGAAATTTGCGGAGATAACAAAGTCCCTTAGCGTAAGTAAGGCCCCAGATCCGGACGGAGTTCCGAATCTGACCTTAAAAGTAGCAACCTATTTCAGAGGCTCCAGAGATATTCAGATCTGTTATGCAGAAATGCCTGGACGAGGGAGTTTTCCCATAAGTTTGCAAAGCCTGGTTCTATTGCCAAAAGCGGGGAAACTCGTCGGCATATAGACCAATATGCTTGATAGATACGGCGGGGAAGGTGCTCGAAAAGATTGAGGATGCTCAATAGAATGTTGAGGCACATCGAGGGTGTACAGTAGACGTTATCGCACCGTTATCCGTCAAAATGAAATGTCAACATCGATGCGATGTTTTTTGCATGCACTTTTGTTGCAATACTATTGTGGGTTTAGCACTAAATTGATTTCCGAAAAATAAACTTCATTGACTTCTGCTGCCTTTCCTATGCGTTAAACATAACGTCGGAAGAAGTGCGCGGTACAGTAAATCTGGTTTTATATACAGCGCACTACCTCTGACGTTTTGTTTAACGCATAGGAAAGGCAGCGGAAATAAATACAGTTTTTTCGGAAACCAATTCAGTGCTAACGCCGCAATATGTGAGTAGGCGTTGGCGCGTGCAGACAGTAGGCGTTGGCGCGTGCAGTCGCGTTTTCATCTGTTCGTCATTTTTTTTGCGCTTATTAGTTTTTCTTTTTCGCGATTCCGCTGACGGTTTGGCTGGTGCTACGCCATCCGGATGGTTCTTCCGTTGGTGAAAGAATATGTTTTCTGTGTTAAGTATAATGAAATGTGATTTAGTGATTTTGAGAAGAATTCTGTCCATTGGCGTAGCTAGGAGGGGTTCCACGGGTGCCTGGCACTCCCTAGAACAAATTTGGCACCCCTTAGAATTTTTCCTTGACAGTCACCTAAAATTTAAAATTTCACACAATAAATGTCAATATTTATTAAAGGCACATTTTAATAAAACTTAAACACACCCGGAGTTACTTATACACCTGTTGCACGTTTTGGCGTTTTGGATATTGGTAAGAACAATCAACAGACTTCTCCATGGATTCCTCCAGTAATACCATTATCTATTCAAACAGTGATTTTTCTAGGCTTCCTTTATGGATTCCTCCCGATATTTCTTTAATAAACTTCTCTAAGGATTCTCCAGGCAGTTCATATGGGGTTGTACATACTAGAAATTTCAGCAGAGATTGATCCAGCAATTTCTCGTAGTATTTCTCTCGAAATTCTTACTATGGTACTTCTTGGAATTCTTCTAAGGATTTTTTTAAAAATTTATCTTGGGATTTCTTCAGGAATTCCTGGTGGGGTTATTCAGGACAACCTTCCTGGGATTCTTTCAGAAGTTTCTTCCGGTGACTCTTCCAGGAATTCCTTCAGATTGTTCCAGAAATTTCTCATGACATTTCTCCAGGAGCTTCTATTGGCCTTCCTCCGGGAACTGTGACTAGGATTCCAGCAAGTTCTCTTAGAACTCCTCCAATAATTCTCACTGTGATACCTTCAGGAATTCTACTAGGGAAGTTTTTGGGAAATGCTTCCAGAAAATCATCCTGGGATTTTTCTAAAAATCCCTTCTGTGATTCTTCCAGAGATTTTTTCAAGGATTTAACCAGGACTTTCTCCAGAGGTTATTCCAGAAATTCCGCAGGGGATTTCTCCAAGAACTTCTATTGGCCTTCCTCCATGAATTCCGGCTGGAATTCTTCAAGCAATTTCCATTATAACATCTTCAGAAATACTTCTAGGGATTTCACCTGACATATAAACATGCTGCAATACTTTCGGGAAATCTTCCTGAGATTCCTCAAAACATTCCTCCTGCGATTCTATCAGAGATTCCTCCAGAATACTTCTACCGATTCTTTCAAGGAGAACTGTAGGTATTCCTCCGTGCACTTGGTAGAGGAACTTCTTTTAGGATACCCCCGGCATTCCTGATTCAAGGATTTCTCTAGAAGTTACTTCTATGATACCTCCCTCAATTCTAGGAATTCCTCCAGATCCGCGCTTCCCAAACTCCCAAGATCCGTTTCCCAATTTTGGGAAGCGCTGCTCCAGTTATTCCAGCTGGGATTCTTCTAGCGGTTGCGGTTCTTCAAGCTATTCTTCCTTAATATATTCTAACTATGGTAGTTCAGAAATTATGATACGGATTTTTCTAGAGCTTTCTCTTGGCTTTTTTGCTGGAATCTTTCCAGGTAATCTTCCTGGAACTTTTGCAGAAATTTCTTTGGTTGTCCTACCAGGGTTCTACCAGAATACCTCAAACAACTCCTCCTAAGGTTCTTCCAGCAATTCCTTCAGAAATTCTTATTATGATACGTCCGTATATTCTTCTTGTGATTCCTTTACGAATTTATCCTAGCATTATAGCTGGAATTCTTCCGAGAATATTTCTTCAGAAATTCCTCGCAATTCCATCAGGACCTTCTCTAAAGATTCTTCCAGAATATCTCTACCGGTTCTTGCAGGGACTTTTCTTGGCATTCCAAGAATTTTTTCTTTGGATTTCGCCAGGCATTCCTGATTGGGTTTCTCTATAAATTCTTGCATAGTTTCCTCTAGCAATACCTCCTAGGATTTCTGCTGAGATTTCTACAATGATACACCCCAGAATCCTTTTAACAATACCTCCTGAGATTTTTCCTGTGATTTCTTCAGAGGCTCTCCGGTGATCCACCAAAATTCCTGGAGGATTTCATGGGATTTCTCCAGGAACTCCACTTGGTCTTCCTCCAGCACTAGCGTGCACAGGGGGGGGGGGGCAAGGGGGGGCACTTGCCCTCCCTTCTATAAAAAATTATATGCACCATTTTTGCAATTCTTGCAGCAATGTTTAGAATCACTGAGCCATGGTGCACCATTGACACATACAATTTCTTAGTATCTCATGCACAACTATGATGTTCTCAAAATCATCTAGGCTGAACTCACGCACCATCTTCTAACTAATCAGTGATGTCAGCACCATATTCGAATAACATGCACCATTTTGGTATTTCGTATTTCAAAACTGTATTCAATGTACGTGAACCATGGTGACTTCGGCACCACATTGAATTCTAAGCACCATTTTTGCAATTCGTGCACCTAGCCATACAAAATAACGAGTATCACTGAATAACAGTGACGACTAATACAGCACACTAACATCATGCACCTTCTTTAAAACTTTCAAACCACCATCATGATGTCCACAGAATGATCTAGGTATCCACGTATTATAATGATCGCATGGAATGTCTTTTTATCAATTACGTATCTAATACCTCATACTGATATGCACCATCATGAAACTTCATGCACCATCACAGCTCTTCAAGCACCATTTCAGCGTTTATCATATCATCTAGGCATCTAAAGCACCGTAATGCCGTGAGCATCGCATAAAATACATTTTTTTTGTATGCTATGCACCATTTTTGCAATTCGTGCACCTAACCATATTGATAAGCTTTGAAAAACGGTGACAACTAATGCATCATTTAGCATCATGCACCTTCTTCAAAGCTTTCCAACCACCATTCTGGCATTCACTATATTATCTAGGCATCTTATGCACCATTATGATGTGGTTCACAAGTGAACTTGATGCACCATTTTGACATTTCGCATACAAAATAGCATTCCTTGTTCCTAGTCTATGTTGATTTCTGTGCCGTTTTGAGTTTCCTGCACAATTTTTGCAATTCGTGCACCTGCATATGGGATTTGTTGAGTATAACTGAATCATGGCAAAACTAATGCACCATACAAACTTTATGTATCTCCTTTGCATTCCATGCACCACCATGATGATCACATAAATATCTAAGCACCATCTCACGCGTCATCTAAGCATTTAATTCACATTTGAATTTCATAAGCTCCATTTTGCCATATCGTACACCAAATTGTATTCCAAGTACCTGATCCATGTTGACTTCCGCACCACATTCAATTCTATGCATAATTTTTGCAATTCTTGCATTTTAGATCTAATCACCCAATGTTGAGAATTACTGAATCATGGTGGCAACAAATGCACCCCTGATACATACAATTTCTTAGTATCTCATGCACACCCATGATGTTCTCAGAATCTCACGCACCATCTTTTAACTAATCAGTGATGTCAGCACCATATTCGAATAACATGCACCATTTTGGCATTTCGTATTCCAAAACTGTAGTCCATGTACGTGATCCATGGTGACTTCTGCACCACATTGAATTCCAAGCACCATTTTTGCAATTCGTACACCTATCCATACACAATGTCGAGTGTCGCTGAATAACGGTGACAACTAATACAGCACACTAACATCATGTACCATCTTCAAAGCGTCCACAGAATGAACTAGGTATCCACGCATAATGCTGATCTCATGCACTATCTCTTAATCAACTAGAAATCAAATGCATCATACCCCAGGCGCCTTTCAGAGCTCGTCTTTGATGGAACCACACTTAGCGAGGTGACGTAACTGAGGCCATGAAGGTATCCCTTTAAGAGTTAAAGAACACTAAGTTGAAGCGAGGCAGGCCAAGTCCCAGTGCGGACGTAGAGCCATGAAGAAGAAGAAGAAGAAGAAGAAGCATCATACTGATATGCACCATCGTTAAATTTCATGCACCATCAAAGCTTTCCAAGCACCATTTCAGCGTTTATTATATCATCTAGGCATCTGATGCACCATTATGTTGTGAACATCACATAAAATACTTTTATTTTGTATTCTATGCATCATTTTTGCAATTCGTGCACCTAACCATGCAACATGTTGATAATCTTTGAATAACGGCGACAACTAATGCAGCACATTAGCATCATACGCCTTCTTCAAAGCTTTTCATGCACCATTTTGGCATTCATTATACCATCTAGGTATCTTATGCACCATTATGATGTGGTTTACATTTGAGTTTGATGCACCATTTTGGCAATAGTATTCCACGTACCTGGAACATGTTGATTTCTGTGCCACATTGAGTTTCCTGTACCTTTGCACGAATTGCATGTGCACCTTAATATGAAACATGACGAGCATAACAGAATCATAGCTAATGCACCATACATACATCATTCATTTCATGCACCACCATGATGTTCACAGAATCATCCAGGCACCATCTCACCATATCTCACGCACCATCTTTGAATCAAATATGTGTCTAATTGCGAAATAATGCACCATCGTTAAATTTTATGCATTACTAAAGCTTTCAATGCGTAATCGTGGCGTATATCTGTAGCAATCCGTGAAGGCATTCCAGGAGAAATCCCTGGAGAAATTTCAGGAGGAATCCTTGAAGGACTTTCTGGAGGAATTCCTGAAGGCATTACTAAAGAAGTGCTTGAAAGAATTCTTGAACGTAGCTCTCAAAAACTGGAAGAGGAGTCTAGAGAAATTCCTGTAGAATTTGCAGGAGGAACTACTAAAGGAATTGCTGGAAAAACTATTGAAGGAATTCCCTGGAGGCATTTCTAAAGGAATCCTTGAAGAATTTCCTGGGGGAATCCGTAGAGGAATTCGTGAAAGAATTCATGGAGGAATTTGTGGAGAAATTTTTCGAAAACTTCTGGACAAATGTCTGGAGGAGTTCCAGCAGGGGCTCATTAACGAACCCCTAGAGTAAACTCTGGAGGCATTCCTGGAAGAAACCCTGGAGAAATTCCTAGAAGAATTTCGGGAGGATTCTCTGAAGGCATTCCTGAAGGAATCTTTGGGAGAATGCCTGGAGGTTTCCTTGTAAGAATTCTTGGAGGAACTTCTGGAAGAATGTCCGGAGGAATTTCTGCAGGAATCCCTGAGGAAATTTCTAGAGGGACATTTGGAGGAGTTTCTAGAAGAATTCCTGGAGGAAGCTATGAGAAATTCCTGGAGAAATCCCTGATGTAATCCCTGGAGGAATTCCTGAAGGAATCCGTGAAGAAATGACAGGATGAAACACTGGAGGGGTAACAGAAGGCATCCATGAAGGAATCCATGAAATAATTCATGGAAGAAATCCAGGATGAATTGCTGGAGGAAAATTCCTACATGAATTTGTGGAAGAATTACTCGAGGAATTCAATGACGAACCCTTGCAGAAATAACCGGAAAAATCTCTGGAGGAATTTGTGGAGCAATTTCTGGAGGAATCAATGGAGTCATTCCTGAAGGAATTTTTGGAAAAATCCGCGAAAAAATTCTTGGAGGAATTTCTGGAGGCATGCTTTCAAGAATCATTGGAAGAATTTCTGGAGGATTTTCAGGAGGAATACGTGGAGGAATCCCTGGAGACATTCATAGAGAAAATCCTAGAGAGAGCTTTGGAAAAATTCCTAGAGAAATCCTAGGAGGAATTTCTGAAGGAATCCGTAAAGCAATTCAAGGATGAATCCCCGTAAAATTATTAGAGAAACTTCTGGAAGAATCCCTAGAGGTTTTTCTGGAGAAATTCCTAAAAAAAGGAATTCTTTGAAAAATTTCTGGAAAAATATTTGCGGCTTCCTGAAGGAATGATTAAAGGAACTCCTCGAAAAGAATTCCTAGAGGAATTTTTGAGGAATATCTAAAAAAAATCATTGAGGAATCGCTGGAGGAATTCCTGGAGAAATTCCTGGCGAAATCTATGGGGGAATACCTGATGAAATTTTTCGAAGAATTTCTGGAACAGTTCCAGGAGAAGTTTTTTTTCTGGAGAAAACCGTGGATAAATTCTTGTAGGAATACCTAGAGGAATTCTTGGAGGAATCCATGAAGAATTTTTAAGATGATTTTCTGGAGCAATGCATAGAGAAATTTTTATAGTTGTCCCAGGAGAAATTTCTGGAGATTCCTTGAAAAATTCCAGAAAAAAATCCTGAAAAAATGTCGTAGAAATCCCTGGAGAAATTTCTCGAGGAATTCCTGGAAGAGTTCCGGGAGAAATTTCTTCAGGATTTTCTGGAGAAATCCGAGCAGGAATTCATTTAGGAGTCCTTGCAGAAATTCCTGGAGGAATCTCTGTAGAAATTCCCGAAGGTATTCAAGATGGAATTAACGAAGGAATTCTTGCAGGAATAATAAAGGAGTTCCTGGAGGAATTTCCGAAAGAATTTTTTGAGGATTTTTTTGCGAAACATTCCTGGAGAAATTCCTGGATGATTTTCTTGAGGAATCTCTGGGGAAATTCCTGGAGGAATCCATGTTTGAATTCCGAGAGGTATTTCTGGATAAATTCCTAAAGAATTTTTTGGTGGAATAACTAGAGAAATTCCTGGATAAATTATTTAAGAAATTTCTGGACAAATATTTAAGGCTTCCCGGAGGAATGTCTAGAGGAACTCATCGAGGTATTTGTGAAGGATGTTTATTGAGTAATTTCTGAAGAAACTCATGGATGGACTCCTGGATGAATTCCCGACGAAATTCCTGGAGGAATCCATGGAGAAATCCCTAAAGGAATTCCTAGAGAAATTCCCAGAAAAGATCCGGGAAAAATCCCTGCTGTAATCCTAGGAGGGATTCCTGAAGGAATCTGTAAAGGAATTCAAGGATGAATCCCTGGAGAATTCCTAGAAAAAATTCTGGAAGAATCCTTAAAGATTTATCTGGAGAAATTCCTGAAAAAATGAAGTTATTCCTGGAAAAAAATCTGGAAGATTTCCTGAAGGAATTCTTTGAAAAAAATCCAGGAAAAATCCTGAAAAAAAATCTGTAGAAATCCCTGGAAAAATTTCACGAGGAATTCCAGGAAGAGTTCCGGGACAAATTTCTTCAGGATTTTCTGGAGAAATCCGAGCAGGAATTCCTTAAGGTATCCTTGCAGAAATTCCTGGAGGAACCCCTGTAGAAATTCAAGATGGAATTACTGAAGAAATTTTTAGAGGAATGAATAGAGGAATTTTTGGAGGAATTCCCGAAAGAATTCTTTGAGGTATTTTTTGCGAAACATTCCTGCAGGAATTCCTGGAGAAATTCCTGGATGATTTTCTTCAGAAATCTCTGGAGAAATTTCTGAGAGAATCCATATTTGCATTCCGGGAGGTATTTCTGGATAAATTCCTCCAGACTTTTTGGGGGAAATCATTTATGAATTCTTAGAGGAATAACTAGAGAAATTCCTGGATGACTTCTTCAAGGAATTTCTGGACAAATATGTAAAGCTGTCTGGAGGAATGTCCTCGAGGAATTAATAAAGGATTTTTTTGAGAAATTTCTGAAGAAACTCATGGATGAATTCCCAAAGAAATTTCGGAGGGATCCATGAAGAAATCTCTGGAGGAATTCCTAGAGAAATTTCCGGAAAAGATCCGGAAAAAAATATTTTAGGATTTTCTGGAGGAATTAGTCGAGGATTTTCTGGAAGAATCCCTGGAGACAATATTTGAGGAATTCTTGCAGAAATTCTTAGAGAACTTTCTGTAGGAATTCCGTCAGCAATCCCTGGAGGTATTTCATGAGGATTCCATGGAAGTATCCCTGGAGGAATTCCTAGAAGATTTCTAGGAGAAATTGATTTAAGATTATGTGGAGGATTCCGTGAAGGATTTCCTGAAAAAATCCCTGGATGAATGCCTTGAGAAATTTCTGGTGGAATCCATGGAGGGAGGAATTTCTGAAAGAATTCCTGAAAAAAAATCCTGGAGAAATTCCTGGAGGAATCCATGGAGGTATCCCTGAAGGAATTCTTGGAAGGGTTCCGGGAAACATTCCTTTAAGATTCTCTGGAGGAATTCTGACAGAAATTCCTAGAGGATTTTCTGAAGTAATTCCTGGAGGTATTTCTGGATGAATTTTTGAAGAAATTCATGAATAAATCGTTGAAGGAATGAATCCCTGAAGAAGTCCTTGGGAATTTCCTGTAGAATGTCCTGGAGGAATCCATGGAAGAATTGCTCGAGAAATTCCAGGAGGAATTCCTGAAAGACTTCCGAGAGAAATTCCTTTAGGATTTTTTGGAGGAATTTGTAGAGCAATTCCTTGAAGAATCCCGGGAGGAAATATTGAAGAAATTCTGGCAGACATTCCTAAAGGATTTTTTCTAGAAGAAATTTCATGAGGAATCTCTGGAGGAATTCCAGGGGGTAATTCTGGAGGAATTCCTGGAGGTAATTCTGAAGAAATTTCTGGAGTATTACTAGAGGAATTGTTCGGGAAAATTCTGGAGAAATATATGAGGCTCCATGGAGAAATTTCTGAAGGAATTCCTCGAGAAATTTCTGAAGGAATTTCTGCATGATTTTTTTAAGAATTTCTGAAGAAATTTTTTAACGAATCCCTGCAGGAACTCCTCGAGAAACTCCTCGAAAAAGTTCTTGATGAATTCTTTGAGGAATGTAAGGAGAAATACCTGTAGTTCTGGTGAAAATTCCCAGAGGATTTTTTAGAGGGATCCCTGGAAGAGTTCCTGGTAGAATTTCTGGCGCTCTTCCTTAAGAAATTTCTGAAAGAATTTTTGCGGAGGAATTTTTGCGGAATTTCTGAAGAAATTCATAAATGAATCCTCAGAGGAATTCCTGAAGAAATGCCTTGAGAATTTCCTGGAGGAATCCATGGGGGAATTTTTCGAGGAATTCTAGGAGGAGTTCCTGGAAGAGTTCCGTTTCATTCAGGATTATCTGGAGGAATGCGAGGATCAATTCTTGAAGGAATCCCTAGATGAAATATTGTAGGAATTCTGACAGTCATTCATAAAAGAAAATTTCAGGAGGATCTCTGGAGGAATTATTGGAGTATTTACCAGAGGAATTATTTGAGGAATTTCTGGTGAAATATATGAGGCTTCCTGGAAAATAAATGGAGGAATGCCTGAAGGAACTTCTCGAGGAATTTCTGAAGGAATATCTGGAGGAATTTCCGAAGATATTAATTATTGCATCCCTGGAGGAATTCCTGAAGAAATTTCAGGAAAAAAATCCTGGAGAAATTCCTAGGGGATTCCGTGGAGGATTCCCTGGTGGAATTTCTCGCGGAATCATTCGAGAAACTCCCGGAATTCCTGAAAGAGTTTCGGGTGAAAATACTTTGGGATTTTCTGGTGGAGTCCTTGGATGAATTTCGGGGAGAAATCTCTTGAGGCATCTCAGAGGATTTTCTGGAGGAATGTCTGAAGGAACTACTCTGTTCTATTAAATTCTGAACGAATACCTGGTGGAATTTTTTGAGGAATTTCTGAAGAAATTTATGAATGAATTCCTGCAGGAATTCTTGGATAAATTGCTGGAAAAAATCCTGAAGAATTTCCTGAAGAAATCCGTGGAGGATTTCCTGGACAACTTTTTGTAAATTCAGTAATGAATCCCTGGAGAAATTCCTTAATAATTTTTTGGAAAAATCCTAAAGAAATTCCTAGAGGATTGCTTGGAGGTATTCCTGGAAGAGTTTTGTAAGAAATTCCTTTAGGATTTTCTGCAGGAATCCATGGAGGGATTCCTGAAAGAAATCACTGGTTGCATATTGGATGAATTTCTAAAGAAATGTCTGAAGGAACCCCTCGAGGAATTTCTAAAGGCATATCTGGAGGAATTTCAGAAGAAATTCATTATTGAATCCCTGAAAGAATTCCTGAAAAAAATCCTGGAGGAACTACTGGAGGAATCTGTGGAGGATTTCCTGTAGAGATTCCTTGCGAAATTTTTGGAAGAGTTCCGGGAGACATTCTTTTAGGATTCTCTGGAGAAATTCTGGCTGACATTCCTAAAGGATTTTCTGGAGGAATTTCATGAGGAATTCTTGGAGGATTTTTTTTAGGAATTCCTGTAGGAATTTCTGGCGTTATTTTTCGAGAAATTTCTGGAGGAATTTGTTGAGGAATTTCAGAAGGACTTTTTGAATGATTCATGGATGAATCCCTGAAGGAATTCCTGAAGAAATTCGTTGAGATATTCTTCAGAAATTCCTTAAGGATTTTCTGGGGGATTCGGTGGGGCAACTCCTAGAGGAATCCCTGGAGGAAATATTGGGGGCAGACATTTCTAGTGGATTTTTCTTAGAAGAAATTTCAGGCGGAATTCCTGGAGGTAATTTTGGAAGAATTCCTGGAGTATTTACTGGAGGAATTCCTGGAGGAATTATTTGAGGAATTTCTGGGGAAATATATGAGACTTCCTGGAGGAATTTCTGAAGGAATTATTGGAAGATTTTTTGAGGGAATTCCTGGAGGAACTCATGCACGAATCTTTGGAGAAATCCTGGAGGAATCTCTGTAGATTGCAATAAGAATTCCGATCAAAATGTTCTATCTAGGAATTCTGACATTCTCCTAGCATCATTAATTGTCTAGGATCAAAGTTCTTGCACAACGACAATATTTTTTTTTTCTATAATTCATAATTTTCTAGATATTCTCGATAATGACTTCATATTTAAGTTTCGTATTGCCTTGAAACATTACCATCCGAAGCCTTCTCTAGAATCACAATATGAAGTACTTGGTGATGTTCGCACCACAACATGTTGAAACCCCTACTTGGGAATTCATATTGCGTGTAACACCATCAGTCTATTTCGCACCATGATCATACATATATTGCACCATTATTATAGTGCCCCCCCTAAGCAAGAACCCTGCGCACGCTAGTGTCCTCCAGGAATTTCAGCTGGATTTCTCAAGCAGTTCCTACTGTGGTTCTTCCAGCAATTCCTCCTAGGACTCCTCCAGAATTTCTTACTGTAATGTCTCCCGGATTTTTTCTAGGAATTATTCTAAGAATTTCTCCAGGGATTCCTTCAAAACTTGCTTGGATTCTTCAAGGCAATCTTTCTAGGAGCATTGCAGAAGTGCCTTCAGTGTTTCCTCCTGGAAATCCTAAAGGTTTTCTGGAATTTCTTCAAATATTTCTTATTGGATTCTTCCAGGAAATCCTCATGACTTTCATCCAGGAAATCGTCCTGTGATTCCATAAGCGATTCCTGCTTAAGGCGAAACTGGAAGCATTTTCTCATTTTTTCGGTTTTTGATTTTTTATTGAATAACGAAGCAATATTTTCAAAATCGGTTTTCGTACACATGTAGAGTATGGATCAAGGTATCTTCTGAAATTTTTTGAGGTGGAAAATGTTTTCCATTTTTGGTAAAACCATTTTTTGTGAAATTTTGTTCAAAAATGGTTTTTGCAAAAACGAAAAACATTTTCCACTACAAAAAAAAAATCAGAAGATACCTTGATCCATACTCTAGATGTGCACGAAACCCGACTTTTAAAATATTGCTTCGTTACCTATTTAATAAAAAATCAAAAACCAAAAAGTGAGGAAATGCTTCCAGTTTCGCCTTAGGTGTAGAATCAGCATAAATTAAAATACACAATAATAAAAATTGAGAAAAAAAAATTCCTGCTGCTTCTAATGTTTCAGGAATGCCTCCTGTAGGTCTCGTCAAGAAACTCTCACGGTGATACCTGCAGGAATCCCTCTAGGGATTTCTCCTGGCCTTCTAGCTAGAATTCTTCTAGGTAGTGTTCCTAGGATATTTCCAGAAATGCCTTTGATCCTTCCAGGGATTTTTCTAGAGACTCATCCAGGAATTATTCTAGAGTTTTTATTTGTGGATTATTAATCACGGTATTACTCCTGGAACTTCTCTTGGGCTTCTTAAATGAATTCCAGTAGGAATCTCTAGAGGAATCTCTAGAGGAATCCCTAAACGAATTTCGGGAATAGTTGGAATTTCCAGAGAAATCCTAGAAGGTATTACTAGAGAAATCTCTAGTGAAATCCTATAGTTTTTTCGCTTACAAACTTGTAATTAATTAGAAGGCACAGAATGTTGCTAATTGGCAAATTGAGAGATGAATTTGCGAAAAAAAATCGCGTTCTGGTGGGATTCGAACCTACGACTCCGTATTCGCTATACCGTAGTATGACCATTTCTTTGAGGATTATTCTCTTTTTTTGGAAAATTTCTGCGGTAGTTTCATTAAAATTTCATCAGCAATTTCTTTGGATTTTTTTTTTTTGCTTAATTTCAATAACTATTCCTCTAAAATTATATCAGCAATTTCTTTTCAAGTTATTTTGTGGATTTATTGGGCAATCTTATTGTGATTATTTTTGAAATTCTCTATGATTTAACTGTATTTATATTCATTGCTTCTGAAAGTTGCTGAATTGGAAAATCCAAAATTCTCAACTGGTCTTGGTCAAAGAAAATCCCATGAAATTCACGAAAAACTTACTGAAAAAAAATCCCAAAGAAATTGTCGGAAAAAATCCATCAAAATTACATTAGAGCTTTCAAAGTAGTTGCCAAAAGATTTCATATAAGAATTACCAGAGGAATTCCTGAATGAAAAATATTAAGACTTTTAAGGAAATTGGCCGAATCCAATCTCAAAATAAATTTTCGAAATATTTTATATATTCTATAAAAAAAAACAAAGAAATGAATTGAAAGAAATTCTCAAAGAAATTCCCGAAAGCATTAAAGGAATTTCTAAAGAAAATTTAAAAAGAACCCCAAAAGTAATTTCCGTAGAATCACCGTGACAGAATTTTTAAAGAACCGCCAAAGTTTTTTTTTCAAATAAATTCCCGAAGCAATCACTAAGAAATTTGCCGAATCAATTTCCAAAGGAATAACCAAAGAAGTTCCCAAATGCTGATGAAAGTCCCGAATAAATGTTCAATGTTAGTAACATCGGAATTGCCGAAGGTATTCCGGAATCATCTGCTGCAGGAATTCCTTACATAAAAACTGAAGAAACCTAGAAGAAAGTGTCTGAAGATTTTTCAATAAATCTATAGAAGCGATTTATGAAAGACTTTCCGAAGGAGTTTTCGAAGGAATTGGCGAAGGAATACCGAATAGCATAAATAATAAAAGCCCAAAAAATGGACGAAAATCCAAAAAAAAAAATCAGAATGACTTGCGGACGATATTAAAAAGAATGTGTGGAAGTTCTCAGAGTCATTGTCGAATGGCCTCACTGAAAGAATTCCCTAAGGAATTGCCTGAAGAATAGGTTGTCCCAAAATTGCACATGGTCGAAAAGCTTGATAGCTAAGGGTGTTAGAAACAAACTTTTGTATGACGGCAACTTTCAGAAATGACTTTTAGAGATCGCCCCAGCGAGATTTTTGAAAAATGGTTATTTTTCGTAATAAATTTCATACAAATATTTTTTACCGTACTGGCAATACCCACTATTTTTATATTTTTTACAGCTTGATATGGATCCTAACTTCTTTGTTAAAAATAATTAACGACATGTTTTGCAGGTAACTTTTTGATACCGAATTTTTCAATTTACTAAAATTTCTCATTTTTTGATATACTGTGCATTTTACCCATCATAAAAAGTATCTGAATCTAATGCTAATTTAAAACAATTTCCATAAAAAGATAGAAAATTTTATGAGGAAACACTTTGCCGAAGACAGCATGGCGTTTTCTCTATCCGTTTTAGAGTTATTCACAATTTACTATTTGGTGAAAATTGAATTTTTGGGTATTTTTCTCAAAATGTCATATAAGAACTTCCCAAAAACACATACAAAGTAAAAAATCATGTAAGCTCAACAAGTTTTTATCTTGATTGTGTTATGAAATTATGGTGACATCATTAATTGATTTTTTTTTGTTATTCAATCCCTTCATATAGAAATTAGCAAAGATTTCTTAAAAAGCTAGCTCTCTTGACATGCTTCGTACTGCCTTTTGATTTTTTTTAAAAGATATTCTCCACTTAATGTTGAGCCATATTATCCATTTATTTTACTTTTGTTGCAGAAGATGGCCTTAACCACACACTACGTTCCTGTTCGGTTGTTGAGCAGATTTTCCTCCCATGGTTCAGAAGAAAAAAAACAGCTCGCAAGCATAAATTATTGTGGTGTCACAGGCCTAAACCTTTATTAGTCATTTATGGTGTATAACCCGACAAAAACCTATCATTGACCTGGTTTTATTCTGGCCATGCAACCCAACAGTTATCTGATGTCAGCCCAACAGTTGTCCAACATTGAGTAAAATTTGGCCCGACTTTCAACCGAGATTCGATATTTTTTTTCAATCTGGCAGAATTTTTCAAGGTTTTCCGCGCACCGTGCCCAACTAGTCATTTGAGTGACAATCCATTCAATTGACAACGATGAATCACTTCTAATTTTAAGGTGAAACAACAAGAAATCCCATTGCAATTTTGCATACAAACTTTAGAGGCACAAATCTGACGAACGAAGCATCGAACCAAGCCGCACTTGATTACCCTGGCTTTGCTCACTTGCAAAAAGAGGCAGCTTTTCCAAATCGGGCGCATTTGTTTACGAATTTTTAAGATTTGTGCTTTTGAAAACGTGAGTAGGGGTCCAAGTCGGCCATTGTGGCAGCCATATTGGTATTCTTTGAAGTTTCTCCTTAAGAGAATACTGATAGACTGAAATCATTTTAAACATGACTAGAAGCACAAATGACCGAAAAGATTTGTTAGTTACTATTCAAATAAATGAGATAAAGATTTGCAATACTTGTGCAACAATTTCATATAATGCAAAATGTACCAGGCGGGAGCTTGAAAATTAAACCATTAATTGATCATACCTCACAGCGTTGATTGGCTGGCCGACGGAACGTGATGGAACCGCTGAATTTTTATGCGCTCTATTTCACGGAAATCAATCGATAAAACAACACCACTGGCGATCAGAAATAATTGGACGAATAAAGCAAACGATTATTTCTGTCATTCTGAGTCATTTTCGCAAGTAGCAAAAAAACAATTTAAGATTATGCGCATTGAAGTCGAAAAATAAATGTTTGTTTCAAGAATTAAAATACACGCTTCGAAATCAGCGCCATACTGACAGAAAACCCTCCATCAGGCTTTTCATCCGAACTGCATGTTGGCTGCATTTGCTTGTCAATATTCAGACAATTTGCCTTCATCGCTTATTTCCACTCTCGTTAATGAGTTTCATCGGAGTTACGGTAATTTATTTGTTGATAATTTTACCGTTCCTGTGCACTTTATCATTATGTGGCGACCTGACTCGTCCATCCAAACAGCCGTTTAATCATTTATGAACTTACCTAGGGTATCTGTACCAGTTATGGAACTGCGTAAGGAAAACTATTTCTACAAAAATAATGATAGAATATACAAATTTAGTAATTATATTGTTCGTGCAGTTGAAAATCGGAATTTTTGACACGCGAAAATCGATTTTTCTCCTAAACCGTTTGTCGGACGTACGTCGGGCACAGTGCGCTGAATAGAGTCCAGCGCACTTCGTCCGACGTTAGGTTTCACGTACGGATTTTGAGAGAATTCGATTGTCGGGTGTGGGAAATCTTCGGGTTTCAACCGCGACGACAGTAACTGCGTATGCCATTCAAAGAAACGCTAAACCACTTAAAGACGCGTTTTTTACCCTTCTTACACCCATAAGAAGGGTATAAATATCGCTCGAAAAACCGACTTTCGATCCGAGGCCCGGAGGGCC
Source organism: Aedes albopictus (assembly GCF_035046485.1). Taxonomy (NCBI): domain Eukaryota; kingdom Metazoa; phylum Arthropoda; class Insecta; order Diptera; family Culicidae; genus Aedes; species Aedes albopictus. The sequence goes on along the minus strand of NC_085136.1, from coordinate 135,233,095 downwards.
GAGTCTCATATACCAATGAACTCAGCTCGACGAACTGAGCAAATGTCTGTATGTGTGTGTGTGTGTGTATGTGTGTATGTGTGTGTGTGTGTGTATGTGCGTTACAAAAAAAAGTCACGCACGTTTCTCAGCCGTCTGTCAACCGATTTGAGTTCTCTTGGAAGCAAATGAAAGCTACTACATCCTAGTAGAACGCTATTGAATTTTTTTTCGATTGGACGTTTGGTTACCAAGATATCTCTCGAAGAGTACTTATGAGTCATACTTCTAAACTTTTTAAGATTTTTGACCAAGTGTATCATAATAAATATTTCGACCGTTTGTCAATCGATTTGGGTTCTTTTTACACCAAATGAAAGCTACAGCATCCTAGTAGATCGCCCAGAAATTTTATTTCGATTGGACATTTGGTTACAGAGATATCTTTCGAAGAGTACTTGGGAGTAGCACAACTTACCAATTTTAGAGATTTTTGACAAAGTGTATCATAATAGATTTCCCAACCGTTTATCAACCGATTCGGGGTCTCTAAGCCTCAAATGATAGCTACTACATCCTAGTAGAACGCTCTTGAATTTCATTTCGATTGGACATTTGGTTATCAAGATATTTTTCGAAGAGTACTCGGGAGTAATACAACCTAACATTATGAGAGATTTTTGACAAAATGTATTATACATAATACACTTATATGCCGTGTGTCAACCGATTCGGGTTTTCTTGATACCAAATGAGAGCTACAACATTCGAGTAGAACACTATTGAATTTCATTTCGATTGGACATTTGATTACCGAGATATCTTTCGAAGAGTATACAAATTAACTTTCTGAGAAATTTTTGACAAAGTGTTTCATAATAAATTCATCAGCCCAGTGTCAACCGATTTGATTCTCTTAGCACCTATTAGAATGTCAAATCAAAGCTACAGCATCGTTTGAAAGTCTTTTGAAAGTAATTTTGATTGCACCTCTCGTTATCGAGATATTGTTCAAATAAAAGTTCAGATAGTATTCAAGAGCAATTTCAAATGACAATTTCAGAGACATTCAACTCAATGTATCACAATCAATTTCTCAGCTGTCTGTCCGTCGGTTTTGATTCCCTTAGCACCAAATCAGAGCTACCACATCCTAATAGAATGCTACTGAATTTTATATTGATTGGACATTCCGTTACCGAGATATTAAACAAAGAGTATTAAAACAAATTATTTTTAAAATAAATCCTTTTTTTATTTTATGATTATACTAGCTGTTCCGGCAAACGTCGTACTGCCTGCATACAGTGGTTTTTGACATTCAGCTCCATGGAGAAAATGCCTCGCAAGTTAAAGTGTATGAGAAAAGATATCTTTCGCAAACTCCATGATGTTAAAAAATCGCCTAGAGCTGCTTTTTAATGCATTGAACTGTAATATTATCAATACAATGGTTCCCTCATCTTGACGGGCTTGGGACCGGCAACACTACAAACATACGAACTGAACTTTATTGAACTAGTTGCACGAAGCATGTTTGATGAAAACAGTATTCATTACTATACATTGAACGCCGTAAGTCTTCTTTTTAAGTTTTACTAGCTAAAAAAATACGCGCTTTATTGGGATTAACTAGGATATGTACACGGTATCGGTTAACCTACCAAGAAAAGAAAATGTTCAAGTTTATAAAACATTTCAGCACATTTACATGTACATGTTCATCCACATTCGATTAGGAGATAATAGAATACAATTAGGTATATCATGTTAAACTTAACTTATATCTTGATCTGATCTTGTAGAAATAATGAATACTGTTTGCAGTGTTTTTTCGATTTTTTGCGCCTAATTAACACCATTTTATTTGATTTAGCACTAATGTATTGTAAAGCGTTTCTTGTTTTTTTTTTTTACGAATAAAAGTGTTTTTATTACTCAAGCGCATAAAACCGAATCAAACACGAAGTGCTGGCAGATTTAAACCATTGCATTATGTTACTATCGTGCATATTTAATAGGGCTTATCCTCTTTGTTCTATATAATTAGATGCAATAATAACAATGTTTTAGCTAACTTTCGTCATTCGTTTAGGATCTATCTGTTGTTACTGACCATTGTAACTTGAATGTTGGCTTCCTCTTCATGCTGAGGTTTTTTTGATCATATATTGTTATGCATTCAATGGTATCAGACATAATTAAGGTTGCTCTTGGTTGCTATTGGAAATATCAACTAGACATTCAAATTACTATACGGATTGGTTTTATTTATTTTATTTTTTTTTTAAATAACTATTTATTATCTTTGTAGTATAATCTATTGTAAAATTGAGTGAGTAGTTGATTTTATCCGTCTAATTTGTGCCTCATCGTAGTTGTCATTTACATGCAAAAATGACTGCATGAGATAGCTTCAACCGTATCAGCCTCATAATTATATTTCAACTATGTTCAAACCTTCCACGTCCACCAAGGATGTGCAATATTTAGCACTGCATTTAATTTTAAAATGATCAATTTACTTCCAACTTTGTTACATTCATCATTAAACAGAATTTATTTTTCAATCACTACATCGACGCTATGTTTCAGTTAATAATACAACAAAACAAAAACAATCACTAAACCTCGTTTCAGAATAAATGACATGTTAAAATATATTTACAGTACCAAGGAATAGATTGTATAAATTAACAAAGAACAGGAAAAGGGAGGGGAATAAGCCTTATTACTCCTTATCAATTTAAGAAAATTGTGTGGATCACGGCTTATATACTGTATAGTAAACACTCAATACGAAGTTGCGAAAACAACAACGTATGAACGAGTCTATACTAGGGGAAGGGAAAATGTTTGGAAAGATGCTAAAATATAAACACTGGTATGCAATACGATTTAAAATATACATTTCTGTTACAGTGGTTGGTTTTGTTTATGAATGTACTAACAAAAATATAGCGAATTGTTATGAATTGCTTTTTATGATCCTAGTGACACTGTAGCTGCTCTGCTTTTATCAGATAATAAGTATGGTATTATAAAGCTACCGCTGCGATTTATCATTCTCTCAGTAGAGCGCTTATGTTGTAAACCTGCATGTTTGGAAACTCGTAACTTGAGTTTACATTTTCTGAAAGTAAAACATTATAGTGCGCATCGTTTCTACCTGGATTCGATAAATGTAGCACTATTGGAATAGAAGTAGTATCAAAACATGGAGGTTGAACTTTGAAGAAATTGTTTCTTCCATTCTGATTTTGCACAATGATAAAACATCTCTCTAGTGCCATACTGAGAGCAAACAATGTATCCGTATTACCATATTCTCCTGGTGTACAGCATAGTTTTAATAGATCATAAACTGTCCCTGATTCTAGCCAATGCTCATTTGCCAGGTTTTGGGATAGATGCATTTTTTCGATCACTGTTGAAAATGCTAGCGCTCTTAGGTCCATTGAAAAACTTTCATTTCCTATTAGAGCATAAGACACAGCATTGAATTGACAGTTGCCAAATCCACTTATTACGATTTCTTTAAACCCTGTCAAATACAGTGCCGAAAACTCATACTGAGCAACTCGGTTACAATTGAATGAAATTGTTGGTATATTTTTCAGATAGTTTGCAATATAATTTATGCAAGGTTTTAATGTCATGATCTTTTCATTCAAAAATGATGTTGTTAGTTCTTCATTACGGTTGAGCTCGCAAAAGGAATTTTGTAGATTTGTTATGATTTCACTACTTGTATAGTCATATGTATTAGACTGGTCATTTATGATGTTCAACCAATTAGCATCGTTTGCTTCATAATCAAATATTTTTTCA